>NW_004567111.1:3680900-3737760 GCF_000260355.1 Condylura cristata
AAAAAGGCGTTTTCTTTTTAATGAGTTAATATTTTTATGTTAATGTTTGTGCTGTGCTTGGAACATACAGAATTTCTCCAGCACTGTCTGTCCATATGAGAGGTGAACACAAAGAACTGTGTATGGACAAGACACGTCACCTCGTTCAGCCTCAGTTTTTTCACCAGTGAAATCGACCCCACCACTGTTGGGTGGTTGTTTTGAAGATCAGAGACATGTGTGAGTGTCTGGTGCCGACGTGTAATAAGAGTCCCGCTTAACCCTGGTGGTGTGAGGGGTAACCGGGTCAGGTTCTCGCCTCCCTTTCTGTGAAGTCCGAAGAGGGAGGGTCAGGGGTTAAGCATTCGGAACTCAGAAACCCCGAGTCTTGTCTCCAGGGTAAAGTTGTCGTGGCATCTCCCTTTTGCCCGTTGCAACGGCCGAGGGCGCAAATGGCGAGACCGCCAGCACGTGCGCTGGCTAACGTAAATCACGCACGCAGGACAGCGCGCTTGCTCCACTCGAGGTCCTGCAAAGGGCCAGCTCTGTAACTACAGGCTCCCGTGAGCAGTGGTGGGGAGACCCTGTGAAATAATCACCCATCTGGACCAAATTTGTTTCCTTCACTTCTGTGTTAAATCTGGGGAGTAGCAAATAAATCTTAGAACTTGAATTTAAGTCCCCCACAGCTGAGACATTTTATTGCTACCAGGAATGGATCTTTTTTTCTTGGTGACTGAGAGGGCAGTGGTTATTGCAGGTCATGTATCTTCATTTTGTTCAGTGCCCAGTGGCTAAAAAACAAATCAAGGGCAGTTTGTTAAGATCTTACTATTTATATTTGCAATGGAGCCACTGAAGTTTTTTTTTTTTTAAGAAAAACTCTTGCTAAATTGAGTCTGGATTACTATGCAAATAATACAATTTCAGCTTGATGTTGATACAAGATTTTTGTCCTTCTGATGTCATCAATGCCTTTTCCATGGTTCCTTATGTACATTTATGTTAGGTAAATCATAGGGAAACAATGAAGCCGACTCTTAAGTGGCACCCAGCTAGCTTGCTTCGTCCTTGGCAAATACAGCAAGCAAATAAGAAGCAGGTTAATGAACAGTGGAAAACCTGTCCTATAAATCCTTTATAACTACTTATGATCTTGATTTCATTTGGAGACCAAAAATTCCAGTATTCTTAGTGAAATCTGTGACTCATACGGCTTAAAAGGTCTCCAGTTGATATGTAGCAATTTTTCTCAGCATTTCTTATATACTGGGATGTGTCAAATGCTGCTGACACACTATTAACAATAATTTATAAATTGATATCACAGCAACTTTTTTAGCCTTACACTTGGGCAAAAACATGCAAAAAAACTTTGGCATCAATGCTAATCAAATTTGTGTTCTGGGCGGGCCACGGGCTTCTGTTTCACCTTTATGCTGTCTGCCAGCTACATAAATGCTGGCGTAAGGATCAGTTTGTGAGAAAAACAAGGACTGAGAGGTCAAAGTAGAACATTCCTCTAGCTTAAATTTTGTTTTGTTTTTAAATTCACTTTTGATTTTATTTTTTCTGGAAGTAATGAGAATGAATGTGTGTTTCTTTATGGGAATGTAGGTTTGGAAGACATTGTAATGTCTGTTTTAAGAATGATTTGTATACATCTCAGTATGAAACAGTAAATATATTAATTAACCTTCTGAAATTATAAAAGTTCCATGTAGGCTTGTGTTTTACATTATTTTTGCAGAGTTGATAATGACAATTTTACTTCAAGGAAATCTGATCGGGAACAGGGAGGGGATAATGAATCACCCCTTTATTTATAAGTATGAGAAGACAATTCTGAGACAAAGTTTTGGGCATATTGTTTTTAAACACTGTGCATCTCAAGAGTCCAATCGATAGCCACTGAAGTCCCCCATCTTCTTGAATGCCATGACTCATCACCATTAAGGTCGCGCAGCTCTGGGATCCCCAGAACTGTGGGAACACACTCAATGTTCGCATTGTGATGGACTTGTCAGATCGCTCCTTCCCTTTTGGAACAGGTGTGCTCATGTATTCCATGCCAGGCTACATGTATTGTTTCTCTCTGATGGGGTCTCAGTCATGGTGGTGAAGCATGCTTCCTGAAATTCCGGTTCAAAGTTACTAAATTGCGATATTCAACCACTGAGTTAACTTCTCAGGAGTTCACAATATGCTGTGCATCTTGGGATGACATTTAGAGAGGCTATGGAGGTGTGTTTAGGGAGGTAATGCTGATGCTTTTCCTGGAAGGCATTTCTTCAGTCATTCCTTCATCTGTTTATGGCGGTGAACACAGAAGAGGAAGGTGTTGCTGAGCCTCTCTGCCGTGCGAGGGTGCTCAATCACCTTGGCTAAGTTAGGCCACTCTGGCCTGGATCTGCCTCGGAACTTGCTCTGTTCCTGGTGCAGTGTGGGTTGCACTGTATACTTTTTTAAATTTAAGGACACTTTGAACCTTTGGATTTGAAGACATTTAAAATATGAGGTGTGCTCACACCTGTGAGTAGGGCACATGTTAAAAAGAAGAGCTACAACAAGTCCCGGTGAAGAAGTGGAGCAAAAGGAGTAGGTTTGGTGAGAAAGTGGACCGGCCCAGTCCTTGTTGAGAACACTTTAGATGTTTTTCAAAAGATCAGAACTAGCTCTGCCATGTGATCCAGTAAGTCAGCTCCTAGGCACCTACTCAGAGAATGCAAACTCAATAATTTGAAGTGATAGCTGCGCTCGATGTCCACTGCCGCACTATCATAGTCCCGTGAAGCAACCCCAGTGAGTGTGCCGTACATCCTCAAGGAGTGCAGAAGGCGAAGACTTGCCCTGTGTGTCAGCATAGTTGGGCCTGGAAAGGATGATGCCAAGTGAAGTAAGTCGGAAGAGGAAAGACAGGTACCGGGTGATTTTATCAAATGTGAAATACAAACATGCAAGACAAAGGAACAGACAAAACAAAATACAAACAAACTCTAGAAATTTGACTGCCAAGTTGAGGCTACCAGAGGGGAAGGGTGAAGGTAGGGAGCAGAGGGGGGAGGGGTCCAGTGGGCTGTGGTGGAGGGTTATGGGGCTTTCATTGACAGCTTACATCTCAAAAGGTGTGAACCTCTTCTAAATCACATATAGCCTCACAAACCAATTTTACCTAAGTAAAAATAATACAATAAAAAAGAGTGAGATGGGAAGAGGTTTGTAAATTAAACTAAATTAGTTAATCAGAATCAACCATGATTTGATTTTTTTAATCATAGAATTACGCACTACTGGGTTGATACTGGTTTTGAACCAGATGTGGAGTCTAATTTTTTCACATTTGGTATGCCCTGCCCAAACTCAGAAGATACATTGAGGATGATTTAAAATGAGTGAAATGTAAGCACGTTCTGGCCATAGTTCAGATGTTTGATTACCTTCTGATGTAATCGTCTTAGGTGTCACACACTAGAAACTATAGGAAAATCTAGTAAGACAGTTTCTCAAAAATTTTCATTAACTAGACACTTAATGATTCATTTAGGAAATGAAAACATGTGCTTAGAAGGACCCTGGGGGTATCACGGTTCAAATTTATTAATCATTTATATTCCGGGCCTCCCTGGTGGTGCAGGTGTTAATGTCTCAGCCCTATTAAACTATCTCTAGCCACTGCAGCATGAGTTCCATCCCCAGCCATTGAGCTGACCCACATGGCAAAGCAGACCTGTCTCACCCACTGCTCCCCTCAGCAGTGTATTTCAGCACATCTGCCTGTTCTGGTCCTCATTCTCTCTGGTGAATCCTCTTACTCCCTGCGCCTCTGACCGAAAATCTAGTTCTCCTATGCATGAATAAATAAAACTAAATTTTTCTAAAACAACAACAACAACAAAAACGCTTTATAGTCTGTGTAGTTGGTTATAAAATACACATTTTTAAAATATTACAATTCATTGAAAATAGAAAATTGTTAAATGGTAACTCCAGGTTAACATTTCATTCATCTATACTGTGGAAATTAAAACCGGCCGTGTAACCTGAGTTTCCACCTACCTTGTCAGCTCTCAGCTGGAGTCTGCTTGGCCCACTTCTTAGCGCTGAATCAAGGAGTGTCAGAGCTGTAGGTTTCAGCTCTGTCATTTCAGTGGTGAAAAAAAATGTGACCCTCCACAATGAGGGGTATGTCCAAGGTCATGTGGCTCGTAGTCCTCCAGGAGAGACAGTAGTTTGGCCTCCTTACTTCACAGATCGTGCCCTTTCACCTCCACAGATGTCAAGCAGAAATCAGAACTCTTAAGGCTTTGAATGGCCTAAAGTGTCTCAACATTTGACATGTGAGCACATCACCCATGGAGCTGATATTTTAGAAATGTTTTTTAAGGTTACAGTGACATGGTTCATAGGGCATTTTGCATGGAGAGCTGGCGCAGAATGTGGTGAGTGAAAGGAGCAGAGGGAACAGGATATGAGGTTTCACTCTCGGGCGGGCTTGTCATCCTATCTTGCATTGCTGTTTTCCAGACCTCAGCTTCCATCAGGGGGACATGGCTACACAGGTGTGGGGCACATGGAGTGGGGTGGTGCTGGCTACATTCTCCTCGTGCTCCTGGACTGGCCTTGCAGGTCCCCTTTAAGGAGCACAGGTTGCAGGGACGAGCACCATCTCCATGCCCTCTCCTGTCGTGAGCAGGAAATCTGACCCTTTTTCCTAGATTGTTGAGAGGGCGAGTCTCCAAAGAGAAAGCAGACAGGATGAGGCCAAGTGTCCACACAGAGGGGAAGTGTGCGTGTCACCCTTCCCTGCAGGGCTCTCTGGCCCCTGGGCAAAGACCCGCGGTGAAATCATGTGGCCGCCCCAGCGCCGGGCCGACTGAGTGCATGCTCGGCCATGTCCAGAGTGTCTGCAGGTCAAGAGGGTCCACCTGCATCCACTTGGGTGGACACAGGTCATTGGAAACTTGCACCATGGGATTCTTGTCACTGCTGACCTCTGAAACCATGGGGATTGTTTCACTTTTATGTAGTTTGCAAGTTGCTTTTACAGCCTTTCCTCCAGGCTCCCACTTTGGGTCAGTCGGCCACGCTTCCTAATTTTCATCCCTAGCAGGACTGGGACTCAAACCTCGGGCTCCTCATGAACTTCCAAACCATGGTTCTTGGCAGTACCTGAGAGTTTTGGGAGCCCGAGTGCACACGCACAGGCACACGCATATGCATAGCACTCTCTTTTTCGTTCTTAGAGGCACACACACATTTTGAAAATGAAAACCATGTAGGCGTGTATATGTCTACACATACACTTGAATAGGTGCTCCAGAAACAACCAACAATGACCTTTATATGCTTAGAAGCTGTCGTTCACCGTCCCCTCTGCAAAGGGACAAGGTGAAACACATAGCACTTAACACATCCATACCGGTCACCTATCTCGGTCTGTCTCAGCCACTGTCCATAACTAGCGCCTGGGTGTCCTCCCCAAACTGCATGCACCTGTGGAGTGAGCTTTTCCGTCGTTGATGGAAGAATCCAGGTGACCTGCCACTGACTTGCGTGCATGTCAAGTCCCTGTAGATCCAGAGGGGCCTTCCTGATGTGGTAAACATCCCCGCTCTGTGTGGCTTGTGGCAGTAGCCATCCTGTTCACTGCAGGCTGACGGTGGGCCAGTCCTTCTCACGGACTGTGAAGTGCCTGCTCCGCGTGCTGGGAGGGCCGGTCCGGAGATCTTGCATGATGTGCCCAGGACTCCTAAGGGGCCAGGCCCAACTCTTCTTTTGCCCAGTGGTCTGAAGAGAGTTGTGGATGGCAGAGCACCTTAGCAGAGCTGGATGCCGGCTCCTCTGTCCAAGTGTGCGATTTCTGACCCTTGGCAGCTATGACTAGACATGTAATTGTACACCTAAATTTAGTCAGTCATTTGCATGTGTCATTAATTATAATATAGTTCGTTCTCCCTTTCCTATATATCACATTACTCAGAGACTCTCTTCTGACACTGAATTCTTTTTTGTAAGTATGTATGACATTTTGAAGGATAAGATTAACTGCTATTTATAGCACCCTAACTTCAAATTCAGAGCCTTCTGCTGTGATCAGATGCTAAGAGTGCCTCAGTTTTTCAGGAAACTGTCTCGGAAAGTTATTCACAGCACAGCTTCTTTCTCAACAGTGTTCAGTGCTCAATAATCCCCAAAACCACATCACCCCACACCAGATACTACTTCTTCACCTCAAGCCCCTGGATCATCCTTGCCGAGGGAATCCGAGCACCCAGCGAAGATTATTCCTTCACGTCTTGTGTTATTTATATGCACATGTTCAGTCCCAGCCACGTGAGCTGGCCCCAGCTCTAGTAATCCACAGGTGGCCATGGATGTTAACATGGTGTTTGGGTTGATTTGCTACTCCTTTCTCCCCAGTTTGTATGTGGGTGTTGAAACCTCCAGAACCCGAGAATGTGTCTCATGTGGAAATAGGGTTGCTGCAGGTGCGTTGTTGGGAGAGGCCGCCATGGAGGAGAGTGGGCCCTCCATGCAGAATAACGAGCATCCTTTACAGAGGGTGTGTTTAGACGCAGATGCACTCCGAGACGGTCCTGGAAAGATGGAGGAGGTCAGGGTGAGGCTTCTGCAGGCCAAGGAACATCAGAGATGACTGGTAAGCCCCATGACCGGGGCAGGGCCAGGCCGGGCTCTTCATGACTCATAGATGAAACCAGTGTTGCTGACACCTTCATCTTGGACCTCTCGTGTCTAGACTGTGAGATGGTAAACCTCGCTCGGCCTAGTCCCCACAGGGCAATTCTTGCAAACTAGCACCTCAGGGTGCCCAGTTGGGGTTGGGCAGGCACCCTAAGGTGAGAGCTTATCATCATGACTCTTGGCTTTGAGCAGTTCCCTCAGGGCTTTTTCTGCACTGAATTCTGGCTCTTTCCAGCAGTTGAAATCTTCCCAACTTGGCGCCTTGAATGGCCTTTAGGAGCGCTGTGGTATTGATTCTTTCAGCCTCCAGGTAACGGAGGGCCCTGGGCTCTGGGACTTCCAGCCTCCTCTGTTTACTGAAAATGCCATACTATTATCAGCTTTTAGGCGAGGCGTGATGGTAAATAACAGAGAAACACTTTTACGGCATCCAAAGCCACAACAGCCGGCTTTGACTGGGATGGCATTTGACGCCATGGATGCAGAATCCGAGGAGCTAGGACACAGCATGCACCGTGCTAGACTTTTAAGTTTGGGGTTTATGATCTTGCAATTACTTAGCAGGCCAAGTTGGGCTAGAAGAGATGGACTGAATTTGAGAAAAGATACAGGAAATACGGAAATTTATGGGAAGGACTGGGCATTAGACAAACAAGAGTTTCCACTTGGTCAAACCAGAAGTTGGAGGCTAGCTGAGACCCAGGCTGAGTGTGGGAGAGGTGGTTGTTGGTCATGAAGGTTATCTCCTGAGTGGGACAGGCTGCATGGTGTCACCTGATTCAGATTAAATGATCGTCTATAGAAAAATAGTCAAAATTAAAAATGTGTTTTGATTAAGGTGGTCTGCTTGAGGTACACGAACAAAGATCAAGTTGTATAATATGGCTGGAAGAGAGGGTTGATGTTTGTAAGCTTTACACACACACAGACACGCAGGGTCTGAGAGAGTACTTAGTGTAGTCTGTAAGTATGTTTTGTTTAATTTTCAGGTCTGTATTTGAATACATTTAACCTCCTAGGGAACTTGTATGAGCCACGGCACTCAATGTTCAAGACAAGGTTTTTCAATGTCGTGTCCTTGATATTCTCGCAGAGTCTAAGCTTCTTGCTTGGAAAACCTATTGGTATGCAGGTGACAGGAAGGTTGTTGTCGAGGGTTAATTTTGCATCTTCTTTTATTTATTTGATATAGATCATCATCAAATGCTAACATGTTAACTATTACAGTCACACTGTTTTAGAAACATTGTGCTAGTCGTGGTCCATAGTAGCATGCCATGCAGCCTTAGTTGAGAACTGTAGCTCAAGGGTCAGGGATTCAGAATTGAAGAAAGTAAAACTTTTCTCAGGCACTAAGTATACTCAGGCACTAAGTATACAGTTTCTGGTAGGTCGCAGCCCCCTGAATTTAATGTGGGACTCCAGGGCGGCTTCTGCCTTAGACCCTTGCCTCCTGGCAGGCCTATTTCCTCTTAATCAGACTGTACTGCTCGAAAGCTTTCTTTTTTCCTGAACAATGCAGCTGTGGGACAGCATCGTACTTACTATGCATCAAAGTAGTTATGTCCTAGTTTCTGCTCTTTCCCAGTGCTGGTATATTCATGCAAAAGTGCAATATAATATACAACACAGTTAAAAAAATATCCTGGGATATTGTGAAAAGGAGTAATTTGCTAGAAAGGTAAGAAGAGGGAATTAAGGCTTTACTAAATCTGTGTTAGGCTCACTGCCTTGCTGTATTTGAGGTCTTACCTACTTTATTTCAGGCCCGGGGTTCTCCCTGAGGGACACAGGACCCAAGCTAATGTATTTTAGAGGCATGTTATTTGGGACAGAAAATTCCAACTCTGGTTTTGTGATATGCTAGGGGCTTCTTGACTGTTTCAGGAGGGCTTATAAAATATCTAAAAATAAAATGCAGTTTGAAGTTACTTTAATGACAGATGCTCACCCTGAAGTCCCCTCCACTATCCTGCTGGGGGCTGCTTTAGACTGTGCTGAGCATAAGGCTTTTAAAGGAGCAGTCCCTGGTGAGCTTGGTCAGAGTCAACAAACAAAACAACAAGCAAGAAAGGAGTGAAATTCTCCAGGTTCTGCCTGTAGGAGAGGGTTCTTGGCAGTTCTCAAATACCGTCGGGCTTGAGACACCATGTGAGTCTTATCTGCCTGGCGGGATGCAGGTCAGAGGCATCATGGGGGCTGTCTCTTAGGTCCATGTGTAACTGGCTTTCAGAGCCATCTGGGGTTCTTTTTGAAAAGATCCTGAAAAGTTGTCAAAAAGGAGTAGCAGGGATTATGCTGTCTTCCCTCTAGCTCTGATCTCTTTGACTTATTTATTAGGGAAGGCACATGTGTGTTTGCCTATGTATATGGATATGTGGATGCAAACGTGTATGTTGTTCGGGTGTTATAATCTATGGACATATGCATTCTCGCTGAAACCTTTTGTCTCTGATGAGGCATTGCAATTCCTCCTAAATCCAGAAGCAGCCCACCCTCCCAGCAAGCATGAGCCAGACTGGGCTTCACAGCCAGGTGGGAAATCCCTCAGCACTGAGGCATACACAAGAAGATTTTTTTCCCCTGCCAGCAGAAATTAATTTATTGTAAAACTGTGTAATCTATTGTAGAACACTTTTGAAATAGTGGTTGGCCTTTATTTACTTGGATGTCCATCCACCTGTTTATTTACCAAGTGTTTCTTCAGAGCTTATGAATAATTGCTTTGTGAGTTATGGTGATAATAAAATAAGGCTCCTAACTCTCATGGGCCAGGGTGGTTTCCTGTTAGTTGTGGGATCTTTGTACCTAGAACTCTGTTTGGAAGATGCAGAACCTCAGAGGGTGTTGGGTTGGTTGCGGTGACCTGGACTCTGAAGACACAGGACAGGCAGACCCTTCCCCTCACCACCCATGGAGATGGCGCAGCTGAGGACACTAGTAAGGGCTGGGGCGGCTCCGTGCTGCTTGATTTTGCACGTAACAAATACTCTAGAACATTCATGCATCCTAAAACATCCAGTCCCAGAGATGGTGGCGACTTTGCACAGCGCTTCCGCTGTAGGAGGTCAGCGCCACACTGGAACCCGGTGTTGCCACTGGTACCCGGTGCTCTGGCCCGTGAGAGGAAAGGAGCTCCACTCTCCTTTCTGTCCCTTGTGGGGACAGAACCATCTCCTCGGGAGGCGCCGCCTCGCGCTGGGGCCCGGCCGCCCATGCAGTGCTCCCTCTCATGGCACCAACATCTTGCTTATTTGTGTGTCGGTTGTGTCTGTCTGCCTCCATCTGGCAGGGCTGTTATGCAATTGCTGCGTCTCTTTGACTGAGTGATGACAGAGACCAGCTTTGGTAGTTTGAGACAGAAGTACCATTGGTCAGTCAGTCCTTAGGTGATTATTACCTTTGAAGGCTCATTTTGTCTCCTTGTCCTGAACAGCCATATGCTGTTACGAGAACCTGGTTGGGAAGAGCTTGGGCCCTACTGTTTCTCTTCGCCTGGACCTGGGGGAGACATCGTAAGGATTGGTGATCCTGGGTGGTTTTCTCTAGAATGTAATCTGAGAGGTTTTGGTGGATATCTCCTTTACTGAGAATAAAAGAATTCTGTGAACTAGTGATGACAAGAGACATTTTGAAATGCCATTATCTTATTAATGTAAAAGCCAACTAAAACCCAGTGGTGTTCACTGGCGTTTTTCTTAGACAACTCCCACAGAAGCCCTGGTTTGGATCACTGAGTGTGATTCCCGCACCAAACACCCAACCATTTCCTGAGAAATCCAGGCTGCTCCCTAGTGGACTGACCCTGTGCCAGGAATCCCTTTCCCCAGCTCTGGAGGTAAACTCCCTCTCCTCTCGAATGTTCCCTTCT
This sequence comes from Condylura cristata, assembly GCF_000260355.1. Lineage (NCBI taxonomy): Eukaryota > Metazoa > Chordata > Mammalia > Eulipotyphla > Talpidae > Condylura > Condylura cristata. The sequence goes on from NW_004567111.1 coordinate 3,691,453, forward strand.
TGGTCTCAGCCAGCTTCTGAGGCCTCCGTTTCTGGTAGGATTTGTGCAGAGACCAAGTACTTGTGCTTTCAGCATCTACACACAGCCTCCACTGCCCTGGGTTCTCCCAGGTTAGAGGTGTTTTGTGCTGGGCTGTGCCGTCAAGGCTGTGTGCCCCATTTGCAGGTGAGGTCTAGCAGCTCCTTGAACTTGTCGGCTCATCAGTGACAGCCTGGCAATGAGCCTTGCTATCAGCGCTCCGAAGATGCTCCACTGTCCTTGAACTAAATGTAAATTTGCCCCTGTGGCCGTGGCTCAGGCAGGGACAGGTGGGTCAGTGGCCGCCACAGTGTGACTCCCTTGTCTTAGTTCACCCCTTTGACCACGTTCTTTCCACACAGCGTGGGGGCGCTCAGCTCTGAGAAGGAGACGGAGGGTTGTGGACGGAGACCAGAACCAGAGCTTTGATGGGCAAGAGATGTTTCTTTATTCTCAGCTGGTTTCTGAGGACATCGCCGGTCCCCAAAATAATCAGCAATAGTTCCTGCTGTGGGCAACTTTCTAACCTCTGCCCTGAAGAGAAAAATAAGCTCCGAGTATAAATAATCACTGCTATATTTTTCCTAGGGCTTGCGCTGGGTGTCTTTCTCAGTGATGGCCATCCAGGAGGTAGCTGGGATACCAGGAGGACCAGGATGAATGGTCGCATGCCATCACGCCCGTGCTCATGGGCTATGGGAAACAGTCCCTGGTGGATCTGGTCTGCTGCAGGATATACAGGCATTTCAGACCATTGTCCTGAATTTCGGTTTATTTTTTATTTACTAAGATTTTTTTGAGTGACCACTGTACCCTCCCACTGGCCAAACAGTGATGAGTATTAGCATCCAGAGTTTGTTGTAAGAATCCAATGAGACTGTGTCAGTGATCCTCTTTGAAAACAAACCACCAGCACCGTCTAGATCTATGTTGCTATTGTAGGTTCTCTCCCACTTAAGATATTTTGTTCTTGCTTTCCTTTAAATGAATACCCTGGTTACCTTTCCTTGTCCAGGTCTAATGCAACGTTCAAGGGCGATATAGTAGAAACAAGAGGGTACTAAAGAGATGACAGACAGCGATCGTCAACCACGGCACCCTCAAAGAGGATGGAGTTCTTTATTTAGCTGGTGGGGAGCTCAACTTGAGACGACATAAGCCCTAAAAAGCCAGAGTTCCTGGCAGCTTAGCTAAACGAAAACTTAGGTGAGTCAGTGCCTAAATTCAAATGGATTACCCTGTCAATAGGGAAGAGGAAATAGTTAATGCTTTGGGAAGTAGGAGTAACCATCTCCCCCTTCCTCTCCCTTTGACTGTTTTTGGAAAAAATGACCTTGTGCGAGTTACGGTTAAAGGATATTGGAACATATAAACCCTAATAATACTCAAATATTGTTTCTGTTCTGTTTACCTCAATATGTGAAGGACACTTTTTAACACCTCAGTCAGTTTTCTGCTGACTCTTCCATGGTATGGGCCTGAATTGTGCTGTGTCCTCCATGGTCCTAAGATGAGAACGGAAGGGGCTGATATGTCGGCTCAGATCTACGTGTGGGATTGAAGGAGAGTGTGTTTGCGGGATGGGCGTCATGTAGCTGGGATCTTACTTGGCCCACACACCTGCTGTTAAGTTGTCTTCGTGTTTTTCTCTTCTGGCCTGGCCCATGCCATCCCTTCTGTTTGCCCCTCCCCTTCCCCTCTTATCCACACTATCTCATGGGTAGTGTGGCGGGGCTTCTGGCTTGGAAGGGTGGTGTTTTTCCATCTCTCCAGCCTGCCCAAAGTTTTAAACTGAAGTTTTAAATTGGCCAGATTCTGCTTGGGGAAGTCCACATACTTGCCAGCGGGGGGTGTCTGCGGATCAAATGAAAGACACCCTTCTTTTCCGAGGAGAATCATTGACAGGACTTCGTTTTGCTTTAAAATGCTCCCACAGAAAAGGTGTTTTCGTCAGTACTAATCAGATAAGTGTGCCTAGGAGATCATAAAGCTCAAATCTCCAGAGCCCAGAAACCAGGGCAAGAGAAACTCCTAATGCAATGTGATCTGTTCATGACCTTCTTAGAAAAGAACATCTCACTTCTCACTGGGGACTGCATTTTCAAATGCCTCTCTCCTCACATCCTTAAGAAAGAAAGAGCCTCTTCCCTTGGACCGCGCCGAATCCCATGAATGGAAGAACACTGAATGAAGATGTAGTCAGAACAGTGAGCCTGTTGAAATGGCTGACCAAATCCTAGCGGAATTTCTTCTGTGCAAGAGCGTGTGGCCGGTAGAAGTGGACGGAAGTGGGCCATATGGGGCACAGCTGGTCATATCAACAGAGGGGCTGCTGGCAGAGGAGGAGGGCACAGACTTGAATTAGGTCATGGCCTGGATGCAGTTCCCAGCCCCGAAGATGAAACCCTGGCAGTCACTTCCACCCCCACCCCCCGGGGGAACAATCTGGTCTGGCATCTGGCCCCACGTGATTGGTTAACTCCTGAGGGAAGGCAGTGTGGACCTGGTGGAGAGCAAGGTTTCTTCACCTGGACCTTTGGGTTTGTTACCTCATGGATCAAGGAAAACCAAACCAACAACCCAACAAGGAAAGGACGTTTTATTTCTTACCTTTTTCTAGTTCCTGGCCTGGAAAGACTTTTTTCTGTCTCTTGGAGGCACAAGCATCGCAGTTGCAAATCGAAGTGTAGCTCTGACTCAAAGAGAAAAGACTCCCTTGTGATCTGAAAAGCCAGTTCTCTTCTCCTGTAATATTCAGCAAGTCCCTTCATTCCCTGTGCTTCCCATTTTCAAATTTGAGAGGGTCTGTCTGTGAGGATTCTGTCTGCCTGTTATTTTTTATTTGCTTGATAATCTAAGTAAAGAACAGAAAAGACTCTAAGAGAGCAAGAGGAAGTGTGTGAGTGTGTGTGTGTGTGTTTCTGTGTGTGACCCTAAGTAAGGCCAGCAGGAATGAAACTGGGCTCCCATTTCCTCTTTCCACCTCCGTGGCTGTTCAAGACCTGGCAAGGTTTTCCTGATTCTAAGTCATGCCACTTGAGGGTAATCCTACGCCAGGGTCACAGAGCTACCAGAAAGCGAACCTGTCTTTGATAGGGTAAGAAAATGAAAGTTGAGATGGTGAAGTTACAACATAGGGTCGCGAGGTGTCTTGGCAGGGAATGCAGCTATCTTTGTGAGCAGCATCTATGAGTGGGTGAAGGGTAAGGGGCGTGGAGACCTCACTCTGGTTTCTATGGAATTAGATTCAAGTTTAACTGGTTCAAGAGTAACTGAGATTCAAAGACTTAAGTGCACGATAAAGATTTGGAGAGGACTCAGCCGTCCTCTGTGGAACAGGAGGGAGTGAACCCCGACATGACCTCTAAGAAGGCTATTATTTAATTATGCAGCATTTTCTTGAGTATAATCGTTTTAATTAATGAATATGCAGTTGCAGCAATTCCTGCAAGACTGCAGTAAACACCAGTTTTCAGCGTTCCGTTTACTCAGCATTGTAGGTTCTCCCTGTTCCTGCAGTTTACTGAGTCTAATTTACTTCCGCGTGATTTTATTATCTGTGCTCAAACTGCCTGATCCTTTCGTGCAAGAGAAGTCACCTGTGGGCACTCAAATGCAACTTTCTCCCCTTTCTGGACTGCTTTCTCGCAGGATCAGGAGACTCCCCTTTTCTCTCTGGCCCACTCCTCATCCCGGCTGGCCAAGAACCCACTCCTGGTCCCCCTGTTCAACTGGTTAGTGAATGCCTTCGCTGAGCTGAGAAAAGCAGCAAGGTTTGGAAGCTTTCCAGAGCTTCCTTTGTGCTTGTAGGGAAACGTGGTAGCATTTGCAGGCGAGCTGTGTGTTGGGCGAGTTTGGTGCAGTGCAGCAAGCTTGTATAATAGCCCTCATTGCCTCTGGGATCGCTCACTGCTCCCCTTGAAAGAGCGGGAAGCGCTCGCTTGTCGCTGTGAGAAGGGATGTGTGTGTATTATGTGCATGTATGCATTTGTGTGGGTGCATGTTTACTGCTCTTTAAATCCCATTAACCAAGTGTCAAGTACATCTGCGCTTACTTAGCAAGGTTACTATTTTTGGTGTCCCATTTTTATTCAGGTCTTGGAAAATTCACTACATTTTTTTGCTGATACTTTGGAGTACTCTTTTCTAGGGTCAACTGTAAACGCATATATATATATACACACAAATAGTATTGTATACTATTTTGACTTGTAAAAGAAGCCTTCCTACTGTACAGATGGTGGCTGTGGGGTTTGGATATTTAACACCAGCTGCCCCCAGTAGCAGATCTGTGTACCAGATCCCATCCCAGTCCTCCTGGCCAGCACATTGCCTCTGTCTAGACATTCTTCTTGTGCAAGGCCAGAAATCAGAAGTAGGAAGCTATTTTATATTTTGTAGAGCAGTCTTTTTCTTTTACGAAAAAGGAGCGGGAGGTGAACTAGTGCAGTGACTTGGTCAAGGTTACTCTGAGAGAACGGGGCTGGATGCTGGGCCTGCTGACTTTTAGTATTCCTCTTTCAATGTAACTGCAGTGAATTTTCTAGAGGATAATGAGAAGTTATTGAATCTCCCCACGATATGTCCTTTATGTTTCTGAGGGCCATGGCTGTTACCCAACAGATTGCTGAAGCTTTTTTGCTTCCTCCTGAAAATTGAGGAGTCCAAATGAATGCACTTAGAGAAATCAGACCTGTTTAGGATCTCTTCACACTCCTCATCTTACTGATTTGTATACAGTAGGGGCTCAATAAATGTCAACTGAATCATTTTTGGAACCAGAATAGACTGAAACCAGGGAAAGTAACTGACACTTTTTGTTGTTGTAAATACAAATATTCCCAGTTGTGAAACTGGCATATGGTAAGCCCACCCTCTGCCAACAGAGAGGATCTTGAGTGTCCGCTGGGAGAGATCTGGCTTGATTCAAGTGTTTGGAAAACTCTAACTAAAATACTCCTCTGAAGATTGTTCAGTAAAGGACATGCTTGAGTAGCTGTACATTTCTGTGTTGGCCCTGATCTCCTGAGCTTTTCTAGAACACCCTGGTTACTAAAGAGGTTCCGTTCTAAGGTCAGTTCTCCCCTTAGCAGTTTGTTAAGAGATGCGGAGTGAGTTGGTACACCTGTTCCAGGTTCCTCATCTACACAATGGCACCTGGGGTGGGGGAGGGAGGGAGCAGTGCATGTGAGTGGGGAGCCTGGTCCCTGGCATACTGCGAGCTCCTGAACTGCTGGGGACTCGGCATGTTGCTTACCTTCTTTGTGTCTCACGTTGCTTATCTGTAAAATAGGGATAACTCAAGAAGTTACCTCAGTTAGCTTGTTCTGAAGACAAAATGAATCAATACATGTAAAATGCATAGGAAAGTTGTCACTTGCTAACGCGCACATCTGGATCCTCTCAGCTGCGTAGGGACGGAAAGCACTTCGCCCTGTAGCTGGGACACAACACTTGCCTTAGCATTTACCCTGACCCCTTTCGGAAGAACTGTGCCATAAAGACAAAGGTTGTTACAGTGACTGCCTTCCTGGGGCTTGTGCTGTATGTAGTGTTAGGAGACCAGGCTGTAAGCTTGGACTTGTAATTCCTTTCAGACAACTGTTGCACAATTTTCTAGTATTGCTATAACACATTACCATAAAGTCAACAACTTAGTTGTATACTGTCACAATTCAGTAAGTAACAAGGCCCCCGTGGGTGTCACCTGTCTAAAATCAATGCCCCCAAGGCTGCGTTCCTTTCTGGAGGCTTATTCAGATTCGGCAGTGTTCAGTTCTGTGAAGCGGTAGGCCCAAATCTCCACTTCCTGGCCGCCAGCTGCTTCTCCCCAGCCCTCAAATGCAGTCTCTGGGACTCCGAGCTAGCTGCAGGGCACCTGAATTCACCTCACTCTGCCCTCAGCCACAGTCAGGAAATGCTCTCTGCTTTTAGGGACACATGATTGAGGCTAGGCCTGCCTGGATCCCCCAGGCTGTCCTCTCATTTCAGGTTTTAACCTTGGTGATGCCTGCCACGTCCTCTCCGCCATGTGTGATAGCCGAGTTTGTGGGGAGACACTATCACAAGCCTCAGGGAGAATATAAAATAAACACACCTGGCCTCGGAACCTGTGGACTGCAAAGTCCAAGTGAGCGTGCCAGTGGGTTCTGAATTTCTTTGTTCCAAAGTTGAAGAGCCTGAAAACTTTTGCCTAAAGACCTGCAAATCATTCATGGACTCTTAGAGTTACATTTATTGATGGCTGCTCCTTGCAGGTATTCCTGCACACAGTCTTATTTCTTAGAAGCTTCAGGTTTGTGGCATAGTGTTGACATCTGCCTTGTCAAAAGTCCACTGTTCACTGGGAGCCCTTCTACATGAGGTTCAAGCTCAAAGGGTTTTCATCATGTACTTTTTCACAGTGCCCTGCTCAGCCTCTTTGAAGTCTGTTTTCTTCAGAATTCAGGGCTCTCCTCATTTCTCATTGTCTTTCCCTCTGCCATCCCTTAACCTCCTTCTCTGTGCTGTGGCCTCTTTTTCCTGCCCTTTGGTTGTATACATGCCTGGGACCCTCATGGCACTGTCAGCTCCTTCCCAGATGCCTTTGCTTCTTAAATTCCTTGGTCTCCTTAGTGCCTGGTAGAGGAGAAGGTTACAATGCATGTTCATTTTATCCCAAATGTGTGGATGAGAAGATGAGTATTGTCCAGTCTGCCACTCAGATGGAATCCATTGGCCAAGCACACATGCAAAATTTTGGACCCGGGGCAGAGCCCTAAGTAGACTCAGCTTTAGTATCCTCGGGGTTTGCAGGATCAACGTGATGCATCTCTAACAGATGAGCTGTACATCCTCCAGGAAGAGACCAAGGTGAAATTTTTTATTTGAGGGCAAGAGAGGCTATGACAAGTATTTAAATTTTATTTCCAAAAACTTTCCCCAGAGCTTCAAAAACAGAAGCCAAATACTATCTTGGGTCTTCGTTTTCATTTTTAGGCTTACAACACTTCTTTCCTGCAATGTGAAAATTACAGGGAAAAATTTCAAGACTGGGGTACATTTTGGCTATCTGTGGTGCCCTAGAAGTTGGGTGTACAGCCTTTCACCTGTTTGCCTGAATATCTTGTGTCCATTGCAATTAGCAATTTGAGTTCAGTTTTTTTTTTTTTAAAGTCCAAGGGGAATTGGACCCATAGTGAATTAAAACTGCAGAAGGATTAGCTGGGAATGACTGATGGCATATGTGAAATGACTTATGTCCAGCTATCTAGTTACCTAAGAGGAACTCTTATATTTATAGGAAAGTACAACATGCACTTTCTAGTTGCGACACCATTCTGGTATTAATGCCGAGTTTTCAACCGGAAGGCAGTTTCTGCGTTGGTCCTGATCTTATTTTCATCATTTTCATGGCCTAGAATTGTCTTTAATGTGTGTTGGACTTCAGTCTTCTGTTTCTGTCCTAGATAACCCACTTCATTGGGTCATTAATATATTTTGAATCAGAGTTATTGCTACTAAAAGCAAAAAATTAAGATTCATTCCTCACATTTCTCAAAATTGAGAATTGACCGTTCAAAATCTTTGGAGCTTGCTTTTAGTTTAAGCTTTGTGCGATCGAACAAATTTATTAAATTCTGACATTCAGGGTTCCACTCTTACTTGGTGAATGGTCTTTTAAAGTCCATAATAATAAAACCCATACGCTCTGCAAAAAAGGGCAGTCCTTGCTCCTTGCTGTAGCTGTATTCTCATTGCTGGGGTAAATCCAGCCACCATTTTCCTTGCCACGGACTTTCTAGATGCACATTCTTTGCAAGTGGATTTGGTATGAATATTGTTTTACTTGTCTTTTTCTGCATAACAAACTATCCTAAAACCCAGTGACATCAAAGAAGAATAAACATCCTATCTTGCAGTGTTGGGAGACCAGAAATCCAGGAAAATTTTAGCTCCGGTCATTCATAAAGTGGCATTGAGGCGTTAGCTGAGGGTGTGGTCATCAGAGTGATCTGGGCTGCAGCATTGTCTCCCATGATGACTCATGCATGTGGGAGCGGGTGGGCATTGCGGGAGCCTCAGTTTCTTCCTCCTCGCTTCTCCCAGGACTGTGTTAGTATTCTTGTGGTGTGTGCACTGGTCTCACACAGAGTGAGTGCACTGAGGGTGCAGGCAGACCTCAGAATGCCCTTTAGGCCCTCAATCCAACCACATGGGGTTGCTTATTCAATCTGGGGATGGGGACTGTAAAACCAGGTACATAACCGTAGGCCAGTCCCCTTGGGGAGAGGCTTTCGCACACCCCTTCATCTTCATTATCTCTTAAGCCTATTTGACTGTGTAACTGTGCATTCTGCATACTTAGAGAATATGATTTAAATTTAATTAGGCTGGAATAGAGAACTCATGTCCATCAGGAGCGAGTAGAAATAGTTTATAAAGTATTGTGGTTGACATGATTGGAAATAGGGCGGGACTCAGTACCAGGAGCAGCAGGAATCTGGGTCAAGAAGACAAGCCCAGGGAAGAGCAGGTATTGAACCAGGCGCTGCAGGGGCGCTGCTCCTTTGATCAGCTGAGAGGTTGAGAGGTGAGTTGGGAAGACAGGACCCGGCACTGTGTCCCAGAGAGGAGAGCAGAAAGCACACCTTGCCCTTCATCCTTGAGGAGGATGCTTTGTGCAATGGCTTTTCTGGTTTATGCATGCGGAGATGATGAATTGGGTTAGGAGTTCCTTGTAAAATGGAGTTTAAAAACTTGAGCATCAACAGCAACAAAGACCAAGTATCTTTTAGAACTAAATTGAAATTCTGTTGATTCCAAAATTCTAGTGGTGACATCTTGCCATTTAGTGAGGCAGTGAGTGCAGTTGTAATAAATATCTCCAATCTCTGTTGGAAAATATTGTGCTTAGCAATCTGGACAGCTGTGGGACCTGGCAAGTTATTCAGTGCTGGGCCTGCCATGTGGAGCTGGATCTTTAATGGTCCTGATTCCTGATGTTTATTAAGTGTTTAATGCCCACCGAGGTCCTCACTGAGGCTCATTCATGCAATGAAGCTGAGATGTGTGGATTGGATTTAGAAAAGCTATGAGCCTTGGAGGTTTGGCTGCCAGCTCTGGGTTCAACCACCCAACTATTCCGAAACTTTGGGTGAGTTATTTGTCCTTTCAAAAGCTTAATCTCCTTGGCTGCAGGATTAGGCGTGAAAAGAACCTGCCTCAACCTGCCTGTGAGGTTGGTGAGACAATACAGGGGAGACATTTAGTATGCTGATAGTGAATGCTCAGTGTTAGTTCTTATTATTCGTGGGAATATCCCTTCGTAAGTCAGTTCATTCATTAATTCAATAATGCTTGCTAGACATTATTGAGTTCTGAAGAATAGAATAGAAAATACAATAGAAAAAAAGCAATTGTAATAAAGTAAAAATGAATATCAGCAGAGACATACAACCAGGGAGGAGAGGGGGCAGTGTCACAACTGGGGAGGGAAGAGTGCTCCGACTATGGTGATGGCACGTGGGTGAACTGGTGGTGGGAAGTCCACGGGGATCACAACCGAGGTGAAAAAATGGACAAAATGAAGACTGATGTAATATATATATGTATATTTAATACATGTAACACACACACACACAAAGTTAAAAAAATGTGTGCGCTGATAAATTCTATAAGGGAAATAAAAATGAGGAGGAGGAGCAAGCGCTGTGTTACTGGGGGTGCTATTCAGTACAGGGCGCTGGAAGGCACCCTCACCACAGCGGCAGCGAGAGGCAGGACGAGGGGGGGCCTGGCCCCGGTGGCCCAGGCTTCCCGTGGAGAGTGGCCTCGCCCACCAAAGCAGCCGTCGGAGGCAGGCTGTGGGCCCCGCGTGCAGGCCTGAGTGGCCCTGTGAGACCGCACTGCCAGGCTGCTCCTCAGTGGCCTGATGGCAAAACTGGGTAAGCCGAGGCGAGTTCTCGGGCTTGGAGGGGAACGGAAGTGTAACACGCTCCGCAGGGGTCTGTGAGATGACTTCCGGCAGGCACTTCTACTGGAGGGGGCTGTGCCTGGCAGGGCATTTTTCTCCTTTGGTGTTCAGCTGCCTGGGCCTGGGTTTGGCTGGAAAAAGGTCAAAGTGGTGGTAGGGTGTGTGATACTGCTGATGGTGCCCTGGGGAATCTAGTGGGCAAGGCCAGGTGAGAGGGTGAGGGGACCCGAGGGGCAACGAGAAGCCAGGGCATCTGGCCGTCCATTTTGCAAGGGGAGGCCTCCCCGTGTGGACTAATTCATATTTATCTGCCGTGTGGACTAATTCATATTTATCTGGGCCTCCTCACGCTGGCCCAGGCTGGTGCTGGGCTTTGTGTAGCAGTGTTCTTTCCTCCCAGGTAGAATATCCAGATCTGCCAAATGCATTGTGTTTTCACATATTTCTTAGTCAGTAAATGTCAGTTGCATTAGTGAAAGTTTATTGAAAACTTTTTAAAGAAGTCAGCTCCATACAAATGTGTAAAAGGAATGCGGCCTCTTGGAAGTGCTACTTTTAATTATAGAGGAATTGGTATGGTTGAGGTAAATAAAATGGCGCATTTTATTAATTAAGTAGATGGATGAGACTAAACATTTCAATAAATATTTGGCCTGAACTATTTGATTTGACCATGTACATTTAATCAAATTGACCTAATGTTTGCCAATTTTCCATTTTATGTTGAGGAAAGCCTAGAAGAGGTAAACAAAAAGACCAACAACCTTTTTTTTTTTAAACTTGAAAATACTATCTCTATAATGTTTATCTATTTTGAATGTTTTAAAATTGTGTGTGTGTGTGTGTGTGTGTGTTGGTATGGGTTGCTGGGGTCAGGAAGGTAACATGGACTACTAAAAACTTAGGTCAGACATCAGCAATTGCTGAACGACCTCTAAAAATAGGCTCTGGGGTGTGATCATGCGCAACAAAGGAGAATGATAAGGAAACAGCATGCTGAGGTCTAGTATCATATGCTTTCATCAATTCACCAGTCGTGTTTGTGTGAACACTGCTATTGGGGCTGCCGTATTTAAAATAGATGACACATAAAAAGATTCTTGCCATCGTGGGTTTCAAGTCCAGCAAGGACTTTTCTGAATTACAGGTAGAATCAGCACAGAATGGGCAGATTTGGGTGCTTGGCTAAATGTGGGGGCGAAGGGAGAGGATGATGGAGCTCTCATCCCAAGGGCATGATGTTGACCTAACCTACTTGGAGAATGCAAAAGTACTGTAATGTCTGTGGCAAGAGGCTTGATTCAGTGATGCAGGATTGATGAATGGTCTGTGCAGGCCTATAGATGTGGAAATGTCCAGTGGGAGTTAGGTGAGACGGCTAAAAACACACGACGCTGCTGCTGTTCAGGTGGTGTCAAGGGAGATTTGGGGAGCAGCTACATGGCTGGCGGGGAGATGAGTTCGAGCCAGACCGTAACGAGGATGCTCATTGCTCTGCATCTGTAGAGCATCCATGCTGCTATACTTTCTATATGTAAATAACACACACACACACACACACACACACACACACACAACATGGTTGATTTTAGTGTTTGAGGTTTGTATTTCTTTCACACAACAGATTTGAAATTCTACAAGAACATGGCAGGAAATAGAAATGTATTCTACAGGTAGAAGAGGTAGCTTTAAATAGATCTGTTAAATAAAATTTAATTTTAAACACTTGAAAGATAGAAATTTATTTAGGGATAAGATCAGGGAGTTTTAAAATTTAATTTGATTTTTGTGTTTGGTTTACATGTTTGCATTTGCTTTTGCTTTTCTCCCTGATGTTCCTAAAATTTTACCAAGTGACAGTCATGTTTTGTGTTGCCCAAAATTATGTATCCTCAAATACGACCTTCTTCAGATCTAGCAAATCTATACGGTTGTCCAACTCAGTGTTACTTCTTTCTACATCATGTGCTGCTAGTCTCAAGTTGACTTTTTAAAATCTGAAGTAACATTTATTCATAACACTACATAGGTTTCAGATGGTCAGCTTATCAATCAACATCTGTATTTGCTGCATCATGTTCACCACCAGAAGTCTGATTTCCTTCATCACCACGCAGTTGACCCCTTTTACCTGATTTACTCACCCTCTTCCCATAAATAACATTATTTGTTCTTAAAGTCTAAACGTTTGTTTTTGCTTTGCTACCTTTATTCATTTTTTGTTGCTTTACCACATATGTGTGAAATAATAAGGTCTTTGTCTTTTTTGTCTGACTCATTTCACTTAGCATAATAACCTTTAGGTTCATCCAGGTCATTGCGAGTGGCAAGATTGCATCCCTTTTAATGACAGAGCAATACTCCATGGAGTGTGTTTCTGTGTGTCTGTCTGTCTGTCTGTCTGTCTCTGTCCACCCAGGTTAATTCTTTTGGGAAGCAAAGAAAGGGAAAGAAATAAAGAACCTTTGCTTTCTTGAGACTATGTCCTACACCCTCCCCTTTCACTCACCTTCCATCTGTCTTTTCCCCATCCCCTGCAGTCAACCATCTTACCTAGTTGGGAGACATGGGAATGCTGAGACCCCTGGGAGCTATCCTCAACCTTAACAGTTCTCCTGTTTGATTTCCTCTTGCTGACTTGCCTACTTGCCAGCCAGTATACTCATAATGAGAATATGAAAAGTTCAGCCAAACCTACATACACACTGAATGTTCTAACCTTTAGACTTACTTGCACATTGCTTAATGAAAGGAGCATTGATTTTGGATCCTGTGTGCTGTTTGATATTCCTAAGGGATAGCCAGCATCCATTTTGACTCTTGTCGATTTGTTTCTCAAGTATATTTTTATCAATGCCCTATTTTAAAATTATTCCTTCAAAGCATATTCCAGACAAAACCACGCTAATTTTTAAAGGACTTTTTTTTGATGAACAGCTGAATTTGTAAATAACCATTTAATTCCATTCGTTCTAATCCATAGAGCATCTTGCAGTTCTTTTGCTTAGAAAACTCTAACAGCTTGGCACTATTCAACTTGGATTAGAATGAATTTTCTACCAATGCAGAAAGAAACAACTTAGTCAGCAAGATAGAGAAAGATAGATTATGTTGAGAAAGGTAGAGCATATCTTAGTGATCTTGCTTCAGTAGATGTAAGAAATGGATTCACATCCAGTGGAATCTTCTAGAGTAGAGTTGATTCCCTAGAACCTAGGAAATGCACACCACGTTTAGTCAGCACTCGTCTTCACTCCAACTTAGCATTCTTTGGAAATAGCCTCACTTCTGAGAAAATAATATTGTTTCACAGACACTGCATTAAAAACATTTTTTTGAGCTCTTTGTACTTGGGGATTTTCCTCTAGCTTTCACTTGGTGCTTTATGCTGTTCATCTGACATGGCACATTAATTCATTTGCTTCTTAGGAGCAAACTGTATGGTGAGGCATTGTCCACGTGTCCGGAGTCCAGCAGGGGGAAAGGTGACAGACTTGTATAGGGGCTCACTATAGGACCGTGCAAACAAAAGCTTGAATTTACTAGATGAGGAAAGACAGCCAAAAATTACTGTGAAATATTAATGTAGGAAAGGCGAGGATAACAGTCACCACCCGTGGAATGACAGGATGTCCTTGGTTGGTCAGCTGGAATCAGTAGTTATCAGTGAATGGAAGTTTAAGATATTGGAAAAGTGAAACGGAAAATCATCAAGAGTGATACATGCCTTGGACATTTCGTTTCATGTTAAATATGCACATTTTCATTCCCCAGTACTTTGAGAGGGCCTCGTGGCGTATTCCTTGGTCATGCTGGACTGATTGGAGTACATGCCCAAACTGCACCCACGATCTGTGACTTCCAACCTTAGTGTCTTTAAGTGAAGCAGAACTTGAAGGATGGAAGCAATCTGAATACAAAATCCTTGATTTCCCCTGACACTTTCTCCCAATCTTTTTCGATATGAAACAAGCATATTCAAAGGAATATTTTTAGCCATTTGCTGTTATCACATTTTTTCCCAAATCATTCAATTTATGTTTTCATAGAAATAACAACTATCTCTTTTGCAATTATGCTTGTGATTTCAAAAATAATTAAATTACATAATTAAACTAACAAGTACCACTTGCATAAACAAGATTGGCTAGAGCAGAACACCATGGTCTGAGCAGCCTGTGAGGGCACCCAGCTCCTAGAGGTGTCCGTTACCTTCCTCCATAAAACAAGAGGTAACAAAGAGTTGTGTCCGCCAACTGAATTATTCTGGCCTGCAGGTACCTGTAAAATAGAAGATATCACTTTGTTAGAAAGTTTTTTCTTCAACTTGGATTGAGATTTACAGAAGAGTTACACAGGGAGCCCCTGTACCCCATCAGCCCCTGCTCAGATTACTGGCAATAGTATGGTATACTCGTTACAACACATTATTATTAACTAAAGTCCCTGCTGAAGTCAGGCAGGACCTTCACTAGCTGTTTACTAATGTCCTTCTTCTGTGATCCCACTGGGACACCACTATACATTTGGCTTCTCTGGATGATGATGGTTTTGCAGATGTTCCATGTCTTCGATGACCTTCTCAATTTTGAGGAACACTGGTCAAGCATTTTGTAGACTGTCCCTCCATTTGGGACATTTCCCTATCTTAGTCCTGAAATTAGGGACTTTGGAAAGAGGTACGGCACCCTTTCAACACATCCTATCAAGGGCACCCGTCTACACTGACAAGATGACTAACCACTGTTGGGGTTAACCTTGATCATCTGGCCACAGCCATGTCAGCTTTCTCCTTGGTGGCATTGATGTGATTTTTACACCTGGGTGGTTTACTGCACTGAAATGGGAGTATGTATGTAGGTATGCTCTTTTAGCCATGTGGTCTTCATGACAGAATTAGGGAGTTTGGCCTCTTCTTGACGATTTTGTGAAGAACTGAAAGTGTACTTAGTGTCATTTAAGCACTCCCACTGAATTCCAGTTTGCTTCTTGTTTCATTTTCTTAAGCTGTGGTCACTATCAAACTGGAGGAAACAGACACCAGAGACACCTTTTGGCAGTGGTATGGAAGGTAGACAGCACGCTGGTTGCACATTTGTGCGTCTGTGGTTGCATGGTTCAGGATTTCAAGTTCAAGACTAAGCATGTGGTCCTTTGGTTGAGTTTTATTTGAATCTGTGGTTACTACTCTTGAGTAAATTTAGCAAAAAGCAACAAACAAACAAACAAAAAACACCTTATGGTCTTGCAGCACATTTGTTACTAAGCATCAATAAGCTTGTTGCCCTGTTCTGCAGACCTGCCCTAAGCTAGAAGGTGATTGCAAGTGTGGGAGAATTGTATCCTGGCCCTAAATTCAGATTACAACAGCTCTACAGAAGAAATTGCACCAAACCTGAGAAACAATCTTTTAATAAAGAATCAGACTCCTACACGTTGTCAATCTATTGGAAACACTTTTATATAGCACACAAAGAGATCTCTAAAACTCAAGAGACCATCTGTTGCCTTTGTGGGCCTGGAGACATCGTGAAGATATTACACAAATTGCCTTTTGCCTATAGCCTATATTTCTGTGATGAGAATCTGAAAACTTCTTATTTGAGTATTAAAGTTCTTTTAACTTCAATAGCAATGGTTTCCTAATCCTCAAAAAAGAGCAGCGACCATAGTCTCTGCTGTTTGAACTTAGCCCTACAATATCTATACAATAGGGACATAAAACCGAGGAATGTTCTCTTACGTAGTTCTGGAATACTTCATTTTTCAGCACCACCTTGACTGAACACAGAAGTGATGCATCTGGTTCCCTAATGTTGACATCCTGCAGACACTGTGTGAACTTAGCCTCCAGGGCAGAGAGAATATGTGAATAGCCTGTGGGTCATTCAACATTTTCTATTGTTCCTACACTGTTGTCTTGTGTCTGTGCTCATTCCCGGTTTGCTTCCACTGGTAAAACAGAAGGAAACAACGTATTTTAGGGGCAGCATGTGGCGTCATGAAAATACTTCTGAGGAGGAACCCTGGTGACCTGGGCTTTAAAGTTTCTGGTGCTTTTGAATCTGTGACCCTGTGCAGGATCCGGCTTCCTGGGGGAGGGTGGAAGGGGGCACTTGTAACTTGGTGGCTTTAGGGGCCAGTGTTCTTTACTTGTGCACATGTGTTTGAAGTCACTCAGTGCTGTATAGTCAAAAGAAAAGAAAGAATGGAAGTCTCATATGGGCAAGGAAAAGACATCAGCATCCTCTCCACCCACATTGTGCACTGTTAGGTACCAGAGTGTTGGGTGTGGCGACAAGCTGTGCTGCTAAAAGACGTGGGTCTGAAGGACAGAGAAGAGTGGATCTGTCACTGCTACTGAGAACATCTCAATGGTTCCTTGCCTGAATGCATTTCTGCAGCAACAGAATCCCCGAGAAGTGCAATTGGCTGTTTAATCATGATGATTAGAAGAATCCACTGCAGTAATTCAAAGCTGGACAATATGATTTTTTTTTTGGTTCTTGGTTCTAAACTCCTATGGATGGCCAACCTAAAGACATCAAACCAATTACTTAAATTGATCTCTCGACCATTGAGGGGAAAATACATAAAAATGGATATTTTAAAATATTTTGGATAATAGGTGTTTATGGTCAAATGGCCAGCTCTCGAGATGAGAACTTTAATGCAGAGTTCACTGTGAATTAGGCATTGTTCTAAGGGCTTCCCAAATCCACTAAACCTCAAGTGACCCTTTATGCTGGATAAGGGTGCTGAGCGACGAGGGGGGATGACTGACCACACAGCTGGCTCTGGGGAGCCACACACTGGACAAAGGCAGTGTAGCTACAGGCATTAAACGCTGCTCCAGCTAGGAGGTGAGCTAAAAATAGTTGGTTTGGTCATTAGCAAAAATAGTGAAAATTGAAAAAAGGTGAAGGACAAATATAAATCGACAATAAGTATCAGTAAGGGCTCAAGTATCCAAACTTGAGTACCAGGTACAAGCCACAGGAACGCCATGGCTTTGAAGCAATGCCTTTGAAATTTAGTAGTTAGAATGTGTTTATTTTCAACATTTATATAAATGTCTTCTTTGCTAATATTTAAAGCTTTACTTTTACCATTCAGTTACCCACCTTTATTTTCTTTTGATTACACACACTTTAAAATAGTTGTTTTAAGCATACTCAGAATATATAGTTGTTTTTAAAATCTATTTCTGAAGGAACACCCATGGGAGACAGCAGCAGAGGAAGGGCTATTGTTTTAAGAATATTAAATTTTTTAAATTAATAGGATAAGCTTTTGACCGTTTGAGAAATTTGTCTTCACATTGCTTAAGTAGTTGTGCTAACTCCCTCATAGATGCCATAAGACTTTGTCTAACGAAACCACTTCTGTTATGATTACACAGAAAATGCTACATTCCCTTTGTTAATCATTTTTCCTGGTATCTTTGTATGCTAAATGCTTTTTTTTCATATTTCGGTTTTAGGTTCCTACGTCGACATTTCTCTCCCCAGTACTCAGGAAAACTGCTGTACCTGTGACAGGTTGTGTGACTTCTTCCCCCTCTGCGTGCCCAATTTGTGTATTATTGTATCATATGACATTTTGAATCAAGTGCTGCGAGTACCAAGCTGCTATCAGCAGCTGATGCCAAAAGTATTCATTATAACGCTTCTCAGCAGGCAAGTGAGAGCCCTTCAAAGCACAGACACAGAATTTCCAGCCATTGTTCTTTTCTTTTCTTTTTTTTTTTTTGCATATTATACAGAAAAAAGAATGCAAGACAAAAGGAGATTGATTAGAAAATAATACTCTAGTAAAATGTTGTAAAACATGAGCATCATGGTTTGTGCAGGTCACGGGGTATTCAGAGCTGCTTTGCCAGAACCATCTTGTTGGCTTTATTCTTTTACCTTTTCCCAAATCTTTTTTGAGTGACTTCTTTTCAGTTTTTGATTGCATCACGGTGCAGGATATTTCCACATGTAGAAGTAAGCAGACCCCTCAGCAGAGAGCCATGAGACACGAGGCTGAAAGCATACTTGCTCAGGAGGGACCTTCGGGTAATCTTGGGTCAGGATACATTCGGAGATTCTGTAGTGACAGGGGAATGGAAGCCTTTCCTCTTAAGGAGGACGACTTAAACAGTCAGTAAGTAAGCTTTGCCATTTTCTAATGTCTAGAGTGCTGAGCCTACAACTATCAGCTGACTTCTTATAAATGAATTCATCTTGCAAAGTGAACCTTGAGAATCGGTAGTTAATTCACAAGATGCCAGAAATGTCATGGCAGGGAAGAGCCATTCACAGAGGCAGTTCTGAACAGCTGACCCTCACTTGCTGGCTCTTCTGGGGGAAGAAACACAGAGCCTGTTGGCTGGAGGGTGAAGTGGGGCGGTATCAGAGATAGGAAAGTGGAGTCACCAAGGGCATTGCATCTGAGGAGCATTTTTTTTTTAACTGCCTGTGAAATTGGGGTTAGCAGTATTGCTTCCTTTGCTCGTTGACCACAGAGAGCCCAAGAGTAGGGGCTGGAGCAGGCAAAAGTTACTGCACCCCCATGTGATGGCTGCAGACATGGTGTCTGAACCCAGGCTCCTGTGCCAAGTGGTGGAACCTGTCTCGCACACAAGGCCAGGTGTCACCCAGGTCAACTGGGGAGAATTGGGGTCACAGCTGTGCTTCAGTATGCCCAGAAGAGATACTCCCCATTCTGTCTTCTGCTTTCTCTGCTCTGATGCTTATGATATCATCTGGCTTTGCATTTTAAAAGATGAATTCATTAGAGATGTTTCTTATCCTGCTGAATCTCAAGTCCACTGTATTTTTTTGGGGGGTGTGTATGTATTGCTAACTTTTGACTTAGAAACCACAGTCTTGCCAAAGCCTTAAAGGAGAAAACCACAAATTCATTCTGTTGATTACTTAGTACGTGTCTGGCAGTGTACTAAATATAGATGAACACTTAGAACAAATTGATGTGCCTGTCTTAAAAAATAATAAATTAGCTTTATCTCTGGGAACTGATCTCACATTTTCCTGTTATATCTGAAATTCTGGAAGATGATATCCTAAAAGATTTACCTTTAAGAAGAATAAAACACATAAGCTTCTTACTTTGAAAGTGCTTACGAATTTCCATATTTATTTTGCCCTGTCGTTTACATTAGGAAATGTTTGGCAGGTCAAATTTGGCTTCTCTGAAACCCAAGGAGTTTTTGTCAATTCATTTAAATTCAAGAAAAGCAGCCCTTTGATTAACAACCACAACAAAGTCCCACATGATGATTTTGACATCCTTTACTGGAGTATGGTCAAATCACAGATTTTCAAAATCTATCTGTGAGTTTCTGGTGTGATGAAAGACGTGGGGATGGTGAAAGAAGTTGAGCGTTGAGTGCTCATATGTTGAGTAATCAGGTAGAGGCCAGAGGCTGACTCCCCAGTGCAGCTCTGGCCGGCTGGCCATTCGCTGGCAGTTGGGACTGGGTGAGGGGACCTGGGGTCACAAGCCAGGCTGCTCTGGATCACATACCTGCGGTGCCAGCATCCTGTCCCGTGCTGACTCACTGCCGAGACTCTGACGCTCCCAAGTGTGGACAGAGTGCAGGCTCAGTGGGCCTCTGCGGGCCAATTAGAAGGGTGCCTGAGGGTCCTACAACCCTATTTGTGGTGGTTGAAATCACAGCTGGAAGATGCTGAAGTCAAGTATAACTTCAGAGCCAATACATTTGGGGAATGGCTGTTCTTTCCCCCCTTTTCCCTGTTGAATTCTTCCTTTTTCAGCCTTGCTGCGACTTTCGGATCAACCTCTGTCATTTTACTGGTCTCATGCTTACATAGCATTTTACTCAGATCAGATCCTTGAAGTTTTTGCCTCAGTTTCCCCAGTGTGGCTTCATGTGATGCAGGTCCCTGTAGCTTGGTGGAGGATGAATGGTTTTATTCAACAGCCCATTTATTAGTTTATTTTATTGTATGCATTTATTTAGTTTGGTGAATAGATCATGTCATTCTTACAGGGAAGACGTCCACTCCCTGTGCTGCTATTAGCACCACTGTGTCATCTTTTCAGCCATTTGAACACGTTAGCATGTTCTACCCTCTGGAGTCAAGGCCATTGATTCTCTACAAAGCTTGGGGTGGTATTTGACCATTGAAAACTTCACAAGAAGAAATGGCCTAGTTTTAACTTTTCAATGATGGTTCACGTAGGAATGAAGATAATCTATAAGGTTATTTTGAGTTATTTGGTAGTTGAGTTATGTCAACAGTTTGTAGCTAAGGAATTTGAAAATATATCAACCACTCTTTCTTCACAGATCATCTTTTCGCTGCTTTTAGAGACATGTACAGGAAAACATGTAGCTTGCTTAAAAATAGTATTGCTCAATTTCAATACTCTCTTTGTTTTCATTTTTTAAAAGTGGAAAGTGATACAAAGGGAACACGAATAACCATTCCCCAAATGTGTGGCTCTGTAAGTTATACTTGACTTCAGCATCTCCCAGAAGGGCAGTTACGTATTGGGGCTTGCACAGCCCACTGAGCAGCCCTCACAGAGACAGGATCATTTCCTGCCAGTGCCATGTCATCTCTCGGGGACAGTAATTCTGACTGAGGGCAGGTGACAGTCACAGATGGTGAGACGACTATGTGACTTAAAGGAAGGACGCGGCAGTAAAAGTCCACAGCAAGGGTGATGTGGCTTTGGCGCTAGGTTGAACACTATCACTCACTCCAGACAGCAGTTGAAGGCCCCAGCCAAGCCTTGCAGAGGGACACAGTGCTACATCGAGGGTGGGCCCAGGCACAGCTCTAGAACTGAATGGAAAAATTGGTAGTTGGCATCACAGCAAATTAGATTAGGCGAGAGAGCCAAAAATGCACTGCTCCTCTGAGCCTCGGGGTGTTGAGCGCTGCTTGGGGGCTGGGCTGTACAGGCAGGAGCAGGGGCAGGTTTAATAGTGCGGCTTGCTCGTTCCTACTCTACTCATTAGCTGAGCTTTCCTTTGACAGCTCAGTCGCTTTCTGAGTATCTGCAGTGTAATAGACATGTCCGAGCCCTTTATGGCTACCATAGTTCGGTCTCACTTGAGTTTGAGAGAAAAAGTGGGGGAGAGAAAGGGTACCAACAATTTGCCCACACATAGATAAGTTAGCTGTGTGCTAGGAGAACGTTGAGCATCTACAGTGTAGAGAGCTGCGTGGGGCTTGGTTCTGTCTTGGTGACAACAGTCTGTGCTCAGACTTCTCAGAGTTAAGTGTGGAGATCGGTAAACCATGACCCCCAGGCAGAACCGCCATCATCTGTTTCTTTAGAACAAAAAAAAAAAAAAAAAAAAAAATTGTAGGGAGACTGCAAAAAAAAGAAGACTGATTGTTTGTAATACATGAAAAGGTACATAGATACATCTGGTGTGCAAATATTGAAATAAAGTTTTATTTTATTATTTTTTAAGGATTTATTTTATTTATGCATCCAGGAACTGGGGTTTAGGCCAGAGCTCTGTGTGTGTACAGTGAGGGTGAAAGGATTCACTAGAGACGGAGCAGGCAGATCTTCTGAAATCCACTGCTGGGGGTGAGGGGGCAGTGGGGAGAGAGGCGGTGTCTGCTGGGCCACGTGGATCAGCTCCTGGCCAGGGATGGAACTCTTGCTGCAGTGGCTGTGGACAGCTTCATAGTTCTTAGACTTAATCCCTTCTGTCACTGGGGCGGTCCCTGAAATTAGTTTTGTGGAAACAAAGTCTTGCTTATTCGTGTACGGATTGCCTATGGCAGTTTTCATGTTAGGCTGGCAGGACCAGTTAGAGAGCTTTTGGTCTATGAAAATAAAATATTTAATATCTGATTCTACCAAAAGTGGGTCTTCTAATAGGTTTTACAGATGTTAATCAGATCATCACACTATTAAAATCTGCAATAGTAAGTGTTGGGTGAGAGTGTTGGGTTTGAGTATATGAACATGTATAATGAAACCAGAAAGGTTGTGAATTGAGGGACACAGACCCACAGCAGTTTAATATCTTCATTGATTTTTGTTTAATTCGCAAGAGTCCTCACTTGTGGAGTGATGAACAAATTGTAATTGGTAATGTAATTCCAGTAAAATGAAATGTTTAAGGGTTTCTCCACTCAAAGGCTGGTGTCCGGGGCTTGTGAAAATATATTAGTTGATCAGATGTCAATCCTAAGTGTTTATTTTTAAAAAGTTCTTGCTTTTGATATAAACAGCTCAAGAAAACATCTGAACATACATCAAATGGATTTAAAATAATTTAAAAATTGTTGTGAAATAAGTTTAACATCCTATGCTATTCAGACTTTCATTGGCTGACCTTGCACTTACTGGTACTGAAACTGAAAAAGAAAACAGACAAATTCAGAGCATACAAGTTGCTGATGAAGACACACTTAAAAATAAGGCAAGACTACCACATGTACAAATATAGGAATTGATAAAAATATATTTGCTCTATAAATTAGCAAGAAGTGCTTACTTTTGTGTTATGAGGTGCCTATTCAGTAGTTATGAAAATACATTTCTTCTGAGGGATTCAAAGTATTTTTGTTTTGATAATATGCATATTAATGTGTAATAGTAAAAAGTAAAACCATAACTATCTTTGTATTTAAAATGGATGCAGTGCTGAATTGAGTCCGTTTTTCTGTCAGTACCGAGGATATGAAGGTGGTCACCCACCTTCCCACCCACCCACCCACCTCACCGGAAGTTTATTCACCTACTTGCAAGCTGTTTCCATGGGTCTGAGGTGGACTTTAGGTTAGAGGTGACATGAACACAAACCACTTTTCTGTTTTTATTGATCATGATGGAGAGAATAAAACATCATTGTTTCAAAGTGAGTGTGATAAAAACTAAGATACCAGGGTGGTAGATTGCTTTTGAGTTTTTGGATTCTTAGATTCAAGTCCAAAGATTGTTTTATTCTCTGATGCAAATTATTTTTATCATTTATCCTAAAAAGATTTTAGTTCCTTTGTATAGCTTCTTGAGATTCTCATTCATTCATTGAATGATCAATTCATGAGTGGTTACAGTGTGCCAGTGGACAGAATTACTGTGACTTAATGGGGAAGTAGAAGGAGCAGTATTTTGTGCATGGTAACATTTATGTATCTGATTTTTAGAGTTCCATTTGATCTATTTTCATGTGTCTTCTTGGGTCAATAAAAGCAAAGACTTTTTTAAAAATTAAGTATTAAGCAATTAAATGTAAAAAAGATCTTCAAAATTAGTCACTTGACAAGTCAAGATATTTTCTTATTATAGAGGAATAACTTGTTATGTGAGCTGCCCTATACTTAAGGCCTGAAGTTTAAATAAAACATAAGTAGAAAACATATGGGGAGGACAAGAAGAAAAGGGTCTGGCATCAAAAATGTTTTCACAAGGAAATATTCGCATGCCTACCCTTTCAGGGTGGTTGCTCTGAAACAGACACATTAATAGGATCATGCCCCCAGTGTCACGAACTAAGGTGGTTTGGATACTGAGGTGCTAACCTTACTCATCGTCACACTCTTTGTCTGATGTCAGACAGGGCACATGCAAACATGCTGTCTCCATGCACAGTGTTGCCAGGAATGATGAAGCAAACCCAAAGTAGATTTATGTGAAAGAAATGGCACGTTGAGTTTTAAGTCTTTGTTCCAACGGCTATCTCTGTTAAAGCTCAAATTTCTCAGCAGTTGTGGACTTTCAGTTGAAGAGGATTAGGGCCCACCAGGAATAACAAGAATGTCAACACAGCAGCGCACAGAGTTGTGTTTAATCTAAAACTGAAATTCACACATTACCTTAAAATTTTAGAGCTGGAAAATATCTTATGAAGCTTCGGGTGTAGTTCTAGAGAATTGGAGTAGAGAATTGTACTGTTTATTTTCTTGTTTGTGCAATGCAAACACTAGTCTTTAGGAAAAAAGTGTAGCTTATGAGTGAGTTTTTCTTTCTTGGATTTTCCTGTACTTATCCTCATTCAGTTCCTCATATAAATTTATCTAGCAACTCTTAGTCATCCGCTTAGTCAACATATTATTTTTCGAGGTTTAATTTTTATGATTGCTCTTGTAAAAGAGTTAAAATTTGGAGACACTTGAGTGAAATATACTCAAACAACTTATGTGGGCACAGGAGCTGTCCCTGGGGTTGGTCCCTGAGGAGGGGAGCAGCGCCAGTCGGCTCCTGCATCCTCCGCAGTCACTAGTTTTCCATCCATCATAGACAATGCTGATGGTCATTTTGTCAGCCCCATTTTTTTGCAAGTGGAAATGTTCACTTCACTCAAGAGCTGTTTTCACACTGCTGCTGAGCTCTAGATCTCATTTTAATCCCAGGTCCTTAGCTCTTTGGCTTCTCTGTCCCAGGTATACTCAGAAGTGAAAAGAAACCACTGTTGAAACAGGCATCAGTACAGTGACTGGACAGAAAGTTTGCAGGGATGAGCCTGGTGGCCTTGCAGAACCAAACTCTGACTTAGTTACTAGCCCAGTGTTCTTACGCCTGTGCCTTTTGGATACTTTTTTTTTTTTTTTTTTTTACCTACCTCCTTTTTCTGCATGATCAAATGCTCTGTGGTATGCACTGCCCCTTCCTCTCACAAAAGTGCCTGCTCTCCTCTCTTCCTGCCTCGCCACCCCCAGATCTGGCAGCCTTGCGTGGAGCCATCAGGCTATCACTTGGGTTTGCTGTTTCCCTGTAAAGCAATCCTCGTCACACTTCCCTGCTCACAACAGTCTACCCAGGTATTTTCCTAAACAAAGACAGTTTTCTCCCTTAGGGGAACTCTGGTGCCAGCTGTTAAAATGCCACCCCCCCAACCTGCTACATCACTTTTTAAAGATAAATATGTTATTTATAAAGATAAATATGTTAGCCAATGGTTGGCTGGCTAGATTTTGCTGAAACAGTTGCCTGTTTTCCCTGAACATGAACTAAGTCAGGACTCCTCTTTGAGCAGAGCGAATGAAAAAATTAGTAATTATTTAACGTGCACACAGCTACAGCCAGGATCGCTCACGCTGCCCATAGTCGTCACCTGCCTCAGGAGCTTCCTCCTTGCTACCTGCAGGCAGCCGAGCACAGCTTTGGGCCTGGTCCCTGAGGTCAGGTGCCCACATTGGGCGTGTCAGCAAGGTGGGGACAGATGGATGCAGAGGGCAACCCTCCTGGGCAGCAGGGAAGGGAGGGCTGGGCTGTAGTTCAGGGAAGAGTAGGTACATTGGAAATGCACTTCCCAGAGGATTGTATTCGGAACAGGATGTTAACTGTTTTATTATCAAAGTTTAGATTTCAATCTGTGTTATTTCCCAGAATGGTTTTGCCTTATTTTTATTTGCTTTTTTTGAAAGCAACAAGTAGGGGAGGAAATCAAGTCACATCGTCGACCTTAGCCCCACTCCCGGAGGTTTTCCATGTGCATTGGCTTCCTCTGTCCTGGACCATAGTGAGGCAGAGATGAGTGTCCCTCCTTTCAAGCTGGAAATGTGGCTCTGAGAGAGGGAGATAGCTCTTTCTGGTTGTGCCCAGAGGAGGGGAACGTTAGCCCACCATTAGTCCACAGCGATGACCTCACCTCTGCAGCCTCCACTTACTCTGCCAAGACTTTGAATGCCCCTCATCCTTCCCCGACATTTTCACGGCTCCCCTGACATGTGCTGGGGGCGCTTCTTGGTCCTATGGGAGAAGGAGTGAGAGAAATGTCGTTTGTAGGGAGACGAAAGCTGCTTCAATGAGGTAGCTGAGTCACAGGGACGATTTTCCTTTGTGTGTTTTTTTCTTCTAAAACTGTTCATTATCAAAATGCATCACTATTCCTGTTCACATGCTATTTTTATAAGTGGGATATTTGTCAGAATGATCTGGAGAGTGTGCCTGCTTGCCGTGGAGCAGTCGTCTGGCCTTGAATGGTGTCCAGCCTGGGGGAGCTGTGGGCCTTAGAAAAGCTACAGAAACTTCTCTCTGGGACTCACCTTTCTCTTCTGCCTCAATATGATTAACAGATAATAACTCATTATCCTATCTCATATAGTTATTGTGAATTTAAAATCTGCAAATAAGTGGGAACTCCTTGGAATAGTGGTTAACATTGCTAGTAAGGGATCAGTCTGCTCATTAGTGTTGTTAGAGACTGATGAGCAAACAAATGATAGTAGTGAAGACTCAGATAAGGCACAGCTCACAGTGGGAACACGAAGTGAAAACTGACAACTGACTAAACAGAACATGAACAACTTGTTAAAACAGTGCCAATTATGTTATTTTAATAGCCGAAAGGTGGAAAGAACCTAAAGCTCCACTATTAGAGAAACAGTTAAGCCATAGCTTACATATCAGGGTAGCTACCAAAATATTATGATTGTCATGTAGCATGTCTCTCCATAGATGTATTCTATGGAAAAAAACCACGAAAACACCATAGAATCCACAACAAATCACTCTCTCCATATAGCCACCTGTCCATCCACTTATAAAGGGCTGGAAGGAAGTTGAGTTTCATATTAATAATAGTAACTCTCGCTAAAGCGATTATACTAATTTTACTCCTAACCCCTTTTACTTCCACTTTTTTCTGTTGAGGTAACATTTCTTTGTAATATTGCAGTGTGTTGTCTCACCAACGGACAAATGTCAGCATCCACCACCCACAAGAAAGCCCCTCCCACGCACGCTGTCCCCTGCTTCCCCTCTGGTATCCAATGCAGTTTTTAAAAGACGCATTTATTTATGTATACAGACCTGGGGTACAGGCCAGAGGTGTGAGGAGTAGGTGGTGAGAGGATTTGCTAGAGACAGAGTGGGGAGCAGAACAGGCAGATTGACAGAGTACACTGCTGAGGGGAGCAGCAGATGGGTCAGGAGAGGTCTGTTGTGCCCTGTGGGCAGCTCCCTGGCTGGAGATCGAACTCGACTGAAGCGGCTGCAGCGAGCGTCTAGTGCTGCGCTTTAACCTGCTGCGTCACCGGGGAGGGCCTTCCAATACTCTAATAATCATAAAATACCCATTGCAATAAAATTTAGAAATTAGCCCAATTGGTTTATGATCATGATACATGGGGAATATACTGCCGCGTCGTCTCTTCCCGGACACATCACGCTAAGGCACTGCCGGGGACTGCAGACCCTTCAGGCGCCTTGTGGGCACCCAGCGATGCCATCACTGCACCCCCAAAGCAGATGGCGCCAGACCTTCCTTCTGCAGTTGTAGAATGTGATTTCCTATTCCACAATTGTTTGCTTTCAATCATTTAGCTCAGAAATTAGCTGCTATGATGATAGCAGCAGAGAGCAATTTTACCGAGTAAAATACATCCCCAGAGGCTTAGTAGAAAAAAAAAATGTACACAAATTATACATAGAGTAAAGCTTACCTTTGGGGTCACTCGTCTAAAACCCTGCATTTTAAGAGTATCCTGATTTCATTTCCTGTGGGATAATGCCCTTTGAACCTATCTCCTCTACACCCTGTTAAATCTCCCTGGTCTACTGATTAAATGCATTATCTACAGGAATAACTTTCGGAGTGGCTAGCTGTTGTTATCAATGTATTTTGCTATTTTGTTCATTCTTATCTTAGAAATGGTTTTTCTAGAAATTTCTACTTTTCCACTGCTCACTCTTTGATGGGCAAATGCTTGAACCACAGGAGATGGTGCCTGCTAACTATAATTCTGTACAAACCATTTCACCTCCTGCATTTCACTTTCTCCCTCTGAAAAACAGGGTCTCTTCGAGACACTTCAGCCTGTGTTCACGAAGCCACTTTCAATGAACTGAAGACATTTATGGGTTTTTAAAGGGAGTTAGAGAATTCATTTTGGGCCCTGGCAGTAAGATACTTAGGTTGAATGGTGGGTGGGCTCCTCCATGGACTGAAGTTCTTAAAAGGCCTCTTCCAGGACTGTCATTAGAGAGAGAAGCTTTTGCTTATAGGGTCATGCTTGGTTCTGAGCCAATCACATTGCCAAGGGATTTGAAGAGCTAGACTCTCCAGCTGTGTATTAGATTCTCTATTTAATGCAGATCATAATGAGCAAGGATAGTAGGACTATACATTTAAAGATACGTGTGTTAAAATTAGATCAGCTCTGCAAGTAGCGTAAGTATGTATGTAAGTGACGACAAAGAAGCCACCAAGTGCAGCAGCATCTCTGTAGGTTCACTTTGGCAGATGTGAAACTGTGTCAAAATTTGGACAGCTGTAAACTTAGTGGGCCAAAGGGTGTTCAGCATTTGGCCTTCTTCCCTCTTTCTTTTGGAGAGTTCTGTAAGTGATGGAGGTAATGAGAGGTCTTCCCTCTTCCTGGATCCTCCTGTAGGGAGCTTTCCAGCCAGGTGGCAGAAGGCCGTGGGCACACCTGGGACTGGCTTTCTGATCCAGCCCAAAGCTCTCCCAGGTTTTCCCTGCTGCCCCCCAGACATGCAAGGGCAAGTTTCTGTTAAAGTCAAGTATATGAGGTTTGCGTTCTAAGTAACCCAGTGGGAATGGCAAGGGTCCCAACTGGCTCTCCACGTGTGATAGAGGGCACAAGTTTTCTGGACATTCCTGACCGGAGCATTGGAGACAGGAAGTTGATAGTGGGACACTTTCTCCTCTGTGACAGCAGGGGTGACTTTTTCAAAGGTTGAATAGCTTTGTTTTAACAGAATTTTAGAGTTAAATGGGGATGTATAAATTAAAGGCAAAGAGACATGGCAGTTGTTTAAAATAGAAATATAAAGTCAATAGTGATTTCTAAAATAGATTTTCTTGACAGTCATTCTAAAATAGAATTTCATCACCCACAACTCTGTTATCTAGCATCTGTCTAAAATGAAGATGGGTAACATTGGCCATATTCTGGTACTGTGGCAGTTGGTCTACAAAAATACCTGAACAGGTGAAAGAACTGAGAAAATGTGCCCACTTGCTAGGCTGACATGCTGCTAGCAAGCAACCTTGGCTTCCTAATCCATTCTTCTTGGCCTCCGTCATTTTTATAAGGGTCATCATCAGTACATTCATGGAAAACATGATATGGAATGAGTCACAGACACATTCTCCTGTTATATTAATGACACACTAAAACCTTGCAAACTCTGATTCTTTGCATCACTGTCAACCATCAGTGTCCCAGTGGTAGCTGGACACTTCATCCTGGATTTGTAGTTGCTTGTATCTGATTGCTTGAATTTAAAAAAAAAAATTTTTTTTTAAATATGGAGAGCCAAATCCACTTTTTTCAGAAAGAAACTATGTCTATCCTGACAGTTATGTGTTTTTTAGGTAAATTGAATGATGCACCACAGGCTGTACCACCCTTACGAGAATAAAGAATTCTTTGAACTGACAATGAGCGAATAGTCTTTTTAGAGCTGCAGAGTTTTTGTTTGAAGGCCTGTAGCAAATGTGATAAACTGTAAGATAGGTTCCATGATCCAGATATATCAGTAGTTTGAGAAAGATTCTAAGAGATCACTGCCTAAGTGTTTTTGAAGTAGTAATGATGACCTACATATATATGTTTGTAGGTACGAATGTCTGTGTATATACATGTATGTGTGAGTATATTCTGTTAGGCAGACAGAAATTTCCAGAAAACAATTATTGAGCCCTCTGTGTTAGTGATGGAAAAATAAATCTCAGATAAATTTGCTAAAAATCATTCCTTTGGGCCTGACTCCAAAATTCAGTCATTTTTACATACCGAAGAGCTTCTAAATATTTGCACTTTAGTAAGAAAGTAGCACAAGAAATGTGTATGATGCAAGGATTTTTGTTTTCTTTTTGTATTTTGACTGTTGTTGCTCTTTCATACATGACCCTCCAGTGGCCTTGGTGACATCCTCACCCTCCTGATCCATGTCATTAGCATCTCTTCAGACTGCCAATGATACTGGCTGGGCTGGGCCGTGTTTTTTCCACTCACTCAGGAAAGTGCATTTGGAAAACCTGAAATTTTTATGGAAGGAATCACTTAACTAATTCTTCATTTTTTACTAGTTTTGGGAAGCTTTTGGAGGAAATGAAGTTAGAGGCTGAGTCATATACTGGCCTTAGCAGAGATGGAACCTGGGAAGGGAGTCTTCCGATGAAGATCCAGAATGTGAACTCAGCTTAGAATGGGCCTTCAGAAGAATCATTTGTGTTCTAAATTTGAGGAATTCACCAGTTACAAATTCTCTGTCTGATGTTCTCTGCTTTAGCCTCTGTAAACCATCAGGATTATTGGCAGATTATTCTCTAGCCTCTTCAAACACTTAGCTCATTACTCTCAAACAGAGTTATACCTTTACTTTCAAATATTTCAAGTTATTTTTAATTTACTTATGATTAGGGAACGGATCTCTCTAAAAATGCAAAATTTTCAGAGATCGTGAAAGTGAAAAAGGGGCAAAGTAGACCATGACTTATATAATAACTTCACTGCATAGTATATATTTTCACATGTTTTTTAATCTATTAAAAATACCAAAGATAAGCTAGTTTGAATTTTAGAGTGACAAAAAAGAGATGAGTCAAGAGGCAGATAGGTGTCTTCTGCAGGGCATTTCAGGAAGTGTTACTTGTGGGGTCACACCATGAAGAAAATAGTTCATCTTTGTTGTTTTATGTGATGCTAGAAGGACACAGCGGAAGGTTCTTCAGTTGTGAAGTCAGAATGCTGCAAATATGGTAAGGTTCTGTTATGGGCAACATGTAATCTTGATTAAAATCAATATACTTTTACTATGATTATGGATTTTATATATATTTGTGAGTTGAATACTATTACCATTATCTAAATAACACATTCAATACTGATGAATGTAAACAAAACCAAAAAATTCTATATTGGGCACCGTGAACACAGTTGTGGTTCCTTTACTCTGTAGCTGAGGATCGGCGTCGACAAGTAGGACTAACCTGGGACATGGGTGAAATGAGTGGCTTTCAACATTGTTGTCCATCAGTGGTTTGTGTGTGTGTGTGTGCGCCTTGTTTGACAGGTTTTTAGTCTCTAAACAGTTTGCATTGTTAAAATAATGTCCTACTTTTATGAACATTAATCAGAGCCTCTGTGCAGCCTTAGAAAACTGGCATTTTATTATTTTTATTTATCACTTGCATGTTGCTGGGCACAGTAACCAGAAATCCAAACACACAGCATCCTTGCTGTAATGAATATTATAGTTGGACTGTGTATATCTATGGCAAAGAAATAATAGATCAGCTGAAAAAATTCCATATCCATTAGACAGAGATCTTCGGTTCTAGTGACTTGTGCAATGTGCCACAGATAGATGTCACATTGTATCTAGCCTTTCTGCAGAATAGAAAATGTTATTTCTGAATCCAGAGGTACAGCCACCCCAAGATGGGATTGCCCATGTTAAAACAAGTATATATTCAGAGGTGTTATTAAGCACCCCAGAAGAATCTCTTCAAGAGGGTTGCTGCATGAGGTGGGGGTCCCCACCAAGTAGACAGAAATGGGCAGTGGCCAGTGACAGAGCATGGAGCAGTTGCTGAGCGCCAGGTGCTTTTCACATGGTGCTTACAATTCTAACCATCTCGTGAGGCAGAAAGCATTACCCCTGTCATTTTTTTTTTTTATGTGAGAAAATGAAGCCTGAGAAATTGGGTCATTGGTTCAAGGTCACGTGGCTAGAGATGGTGGTAACTGGATGTGAATCCAGCCTATCCTGTCCCTTGACTGGCATTGATTTTATTCAAAGTAGGGCATTATTAGGAACACGTGAAAGAACCAAGAGGGGGAGAGAGAGAGAGAGAGGAACACTAAATTGAAAGGGGTATTTAAACTGGACCTGTGCATAAAGAAAGGGTACGTTGAAGATGAGTCAGGCATTTGCAATGAATTGGCAACAGGACTTGATCATAAAGGAGGCACTCATGCACCCCAATTTGGGCATATGAAATTTCAAGGATTTGAAAGTGGTACAATCAGAATATCTGCTTCCAAAATTTAAGAGATTGAGAATTGAGACTGTCACTACTTTTTACTTCATTCTTCTTTAGATCACAAAACACCTTTCAACAAATGGCGTTTACTTTTCATCATGTGATACAAGTGAATGCCTTTGGCGGCAGGCCATTCTGAGTCCTGGGAGAGGCACATCTGAACAGGTGGTGCATCTTCAGATTTCCTCTTGGTAAAGGCTGTGCACAAAGAGGAAATTGCATGTTGTGGATTAATTCTATCTCATGCTGCTATTTCTTTTCCTTGTGAATTTTATTTCCTATAAACACCATCATTGATGGATCAGTGGTTTGCTATTATTAACCAGGTGAGGGATATTTTTGAGTGTTCCTGTCCAAAAGTTACTCAGCATGGGTTTGAACCACACCATATGTCCAGCACTGCCACCTTTTTGTGAAGATAATGCAGCACAGCCAACTCCCATGCATTCCCTCAGCTAAAAGGAAAGTCTGTTTTTCCCAAGGACAAGGGCTTGTTTCATGAGTCCTTCGGTGTGATCTCTACAATGACAACCTAATCTGCTTTATTTAAATTTTTTTCAAACTCAATTTTATTAAATCTGGATAAATTTAAAACTAGGATATATAAAAAACTCTCTCAGATGAATTTGTTCCTTTATGTTAACATGAGTTGCATACTGTACAATGTAAGAGAGAGAGGGGTGTCCTCTCAGTGTGACATATTTAAATTTTGGCTCTATCTCTCAATATCTGTGTGACTTTGGGTTAGGGATTTACTATTTCTGTTCTTTAGTTTTTTTAGTTTTCACATCTCTAAAATGGGCATAAAGACAATGACTGCCCTTTGTAAGCCATGGTTTTCTGTGTGTGTGTGTTGTGTGGGCATTAAATGGGAACTCATGTGAAGCTTTCAGAGCAGTGCTCTGTCTGTAGTATTCACTGAATAACTCTTAACTGTCACTCCTGCCACTACTGTTATTGAATACACATTTAGGAATATTTACTGTGTACCTGGTTAGCACTAACCAGTAGCTTTACAATGATGAAAAAGATGATAAGAAAAAGTCTCTGCTATCAAAGAGCTTATTTTATATTTGTAGGAGGCAAGACATACGTAACAATATACAATCATCAAACAAGAATAAATGCATGACATTAACATGGCGTGATAGGATTGAAAGATGGAGGAGTGAGATAGGGGTGTTCTTCCGGCTCGGTGATGCCTGAGTCTGAACCAGTAAATGCTCTCAGTATGTGACATTTAAACTCAAATCATCGTAGTAATAAATAAGCCACAAGGACATCAGAGGGAAAGGTTTTGTAGGGATAGGAATGGCTGGAAGGAGTGGGCAAAGAAGAGAGAAACAAAAAGAGTGTTCAGCATGCATGTGTGGAGAGCTGCTGGCCAGAGTGAGGGATCGGAAAGCCACTGGAGAGTATTTATGGGTCAAATTTGTGATTTGAAATGATTCTTCTGATTTCTGAGACGAAAACAAGTGGATTGTAGCAAGTGAGGAAGCCAAGAGCAGTTAAGAGGCTACCCAGTGAGCCAGGTGAGAACTGAAGGTGGCCTGACCTAAGAAGTTGGGACTTTCGAAGAGAAGGAAAGGAAAGATTTTGATTTAGTTTTTCTAATTGCTTTTATGCGATGCCTTCCACTTACCAGCTGCTAGGCAGGCATCCAAAAGTACTTGGTCGTGGCCGTCATAACTTGTCGTTTGTGTAGTCACTACTCAGGCTCCGTGCTTGTTATGAGGATTTAAACTTCGAGTCTGGCAGGGACATGGGCAGATTAGGTTTAAGAGGATGCAATGCGATGATTTCTATGAGTATGCGAGAATGTCATGAGTATTCTCAGGAGCTCCCTGTTTGGGGCTCTCAACCAGAATGCACTAAAGAAATGGTGTCTGAGTGCATAGAGTGATGGGCTGGTATTTGTCCTAGTGAGAACTAGGCAGAAGCACTCCTGGGCAGAGGGTGGAGGAGGATGGCCCATAGTTATGAAAGCTCACGGTGAATTTACAAAAAGCACAACTGGTGTGTTGGAAATGTAGCACATGGACAGGGTGAGAATTATGCAGAGAGGGATGTGGGTGACAGAGCACTATTTTGCAGGAAAGAGAGAGTGGTAGGAACAGGCAAACAAATAAGAGCTTTATACATAAAAAATGAAACTCTGACAATGATTTGAAATTTAATCTGAGAAAAAAGCTTACCAGATACCAAAGGAACCAGTAATTCTATATCTCACTTTTAATTCTGGTGAGGATTTACCGCCCAACCAAGGGCAATGGACTGTCACTCCTCTGCAGAACAAGATGCAGTTGATTCTTGTGTGCATGCATTGATGAATTACAGATGGATCCAGAAATCCTGTCCATTGTAAATCATTTTAATTACCTATTGTATAAAAACTTATCCACTCATTTCTTGTAACAAAATAGCAGAAGCAAGGAAGAATAGTTTATATATTTAACAGCAGTAATACTGGCATTAATGAAATTACTTGATGCAATTTTTTTTGAGAGCATTACACAAATATTAATTGGTACAAATACAATGAAAGGCTAAACTCCTATGGCATGAAATCACAACAATAAGTATGAAAAAAAAACAAGACATACTCATGACATTCATTCAAATCATAGACACAAATGAATGAACAAAGAACTTGAACAGATAATTAAAAAAAAAGAAATAAATGATTAAGCCATTGAATACAAGGATGCAAGGTGATGTAGAATAATATTTGTGATTTGTGTACATACTTACATTTTGTGTACATCTGTACATTTCACTCTTAGTTGAAAGTGTAAATTAAAATTCAACTTTGTTGAATACAAGTTAACTTCTTAGAAAGCAATTTGATAATATGTATGAAGATCTGTAAGGTTTTTACAGATGTGTGAATCAATTTTGATAATCTATTCTGGAGATAAACTTAGCTAGTAAAATGTTTATGTACGGTAATTATTTTACAAGTATAAAGAATTTACAACAGCCTAGATTTCCAAGAACAGGGAAAGTCTTTGAGAATCACTGGAAGTCAGTATGACAAAGTTTGAAATAAGATTTGTGAAAAATACATAGTAGTATGGGAAATCCTTCCAATAAAGTTAAAAAATATTAAGATATCAGAGTTAAAGTATGTTTAGGTTTAAAATATATGAGTTGCCTTAGGCAGAGAGAAAGTATTTTTTTGCTGAAGGGATTTTTTGACTTTTCCATATTTTTTGCTAATAATATATGGTTTTATTATGTCATATTATTTTCAATTTTGCTTCTCTTATCAGATAGTAGATTAATTCTGTTCCAAAGTGGTAAGAATTTAACACCAGAGGTTTTTTGTTTTGTTTTGTTTTGAATTTTAGGCACAGGTCTAGATGCTGTGATGAAAAGACCTTCCTATCTGAGAGTTGCTCTGTGCCTGGGTGTAGTCAGGCAGTGTCCAGCCCATCTCTCTGATCTCTATGTCCGGCATGGCATTGTTGACTAGGAATTCAGAACAGCTGGAATCCATTCATTTCAAAGATGGCCAGGGAACTATTTGATTTTTGAAAAAAAAACAAAAAGAAAACTCAGCACCTTCTTATATGTCAAAACAAAATTCTCTATCACATAGTTTAACTTATAGTTTCCCCTTATACTGTCTCCATAAGATAAGGTAAAAAGATGGTAACCATTCTTTGTACAGTAAACCACTACAATAGAAAGCAGACTTACATTCTCTATTGTTTTTTCAAAATAACCTGCCCATACAATCCATGTTGAAAGACATTTACAGAGCTGGTAAAAAAGACTTGTTTCCAACTGCAGTAAGTTGCTGATCCAGGTGGTTTGTGATACAGTCATGGAAGTGGCCTTAACTGTTGAGTTCACATGTGTCTCATTGAACTGTTGAACTCCACTTAGCACTCTGGGATTTTTGCTTTTACTGGTGAATTGTTTTTCATTGTTATGCAGGCTTGTGCTTAACAAATCCTTTCCTGCCTATTTCAGAGCACATTCTCTGCATAAAGCAGACACTGGGCTTGAATTGTGTTTTTCTCAGTTGAATGTTATTCAGTCACTTAATGAGAAGGTTCACTCTCTCCCAATTGTTCTATTAGGTGATAAGGCATAAAATCTAAAACTTATCTCATCAGCACAAATTACATCTCTATTTTCCGGGTGACTTATTGAACCATCTTCTTGTTATAGAGGCAGATAGAATTGGTTGTTGTGGTGGTTTATCTTTACACCTATCATAAGGTTAGTCAGACTTCTGATGTAAATATTTTTCTTAATTTGTTTCTCTTCGGGCAATGTATCAGGTTTTCCTGCATGTATTTTAGTCATCTCTGGATTAGTTTCTAAAGGACATTTGTAGTCTTTGTTTATTTTCGATCTAAAAAATTGAAATGGTAACGTTAACTTGTTAGTTGTGAAAATGTTAAAACATAACAAACCTGAAGTGAAAACTGAAATTCCTCTTCCCCTCCCATTATTCCTTTTGCTTCATCAGAGCCGCCCGCCACTGTGCTGTCCATGTCCATATGTATTCTTTTTGTCTAAAGAATGGTGAATGGATGTGAGTGCAGTATTACTTACATAACTACCTTATATAATACCCAAACTAATTATCTACATATTTTGTAATGTGCGAATATTTTATATGATATGTATATATCATGTTTTATACGATGAGATCATAGACTGATGTGTTCTGCAGTGTTCTCTTTACACTTAATGCAACATCGTGCACAACTTTTTCATTTCAGTCATTTAAAAAATCTTATTGTCTTTCATTGCCATTCATTATGCCTTTGTACAGATTTCTGTGAATTACTCCACTAAACTCCAACAGTTGGCAGTGTTGTTGAGTCCCTCCAAATACCTGGACTTTTCTGGGGTGTGGGGGTGCAGTAATGCATATGCAGATCTCAGTTTTATGCCCTTCAGGATGTATGTTTATGTTGCCCTCAGTTTTTCACAGCTACCCCATTTTTTTCCTTTAAGAATTGATTTTTTTCTGTTTGCATTCATTGATTTCATAAGTATGTTTGGTTCTTTTTAGGGTGTTGTATTGCCTATTTTTAACCAAATGTGCTCTTCTTGTGCTTTTGGAACATAAAAAACATCAGCTAAACTAACCAGCTTTTTTCTTCTTATTTTTTAAAATTGAGGTGATATTGTTTATTTTTTAACTGAAGTTAATACTGTATTACAAGGTTATGTAAGTTTCAGGTGTCCATCATTAAGAACCAACATGCGTATTTACTATATTAAGTTCACATTAAAAGTCGAATTTTATTCACTCATTGTTTCCTTTTTACAGATTTACCCAACAATTTGCATAATGATTTCTTGGTTATTAACTTTTTCAATTTTTTTCTGCAATAAAAAAATGAGAGAATTGTTATTTAATTTTCCCTTTATCTCCTAATTTTAGTGCTTTACATGCTGTTTTAACATTATCAAGGATTTTAACATTAGCATTCTATACTATAAATATAATTCCCATATTTATTTAGAGCTAACTTCTCATTTATATTGATTCAACACTAATCGTTCACATAGCAATCTTATTTTGATTTATCACTAGGAATGTGTTGCCAACACATTCCTTATGTCTTGAATTTTTTTTAACTTATTTTAACTTATTTTGTCTGTGCACTTTTTTCTAAAAATTGTACCCAAGTATAAGGTTTGGGAGTATTATATATACATATATACACACACATATACATACACACACACACACACACACAACACATATATATTTCTGATAGATTCTTATAGGTATTGCCACTGTTGGTCTTTGACAGTTAATGAGGAAATGTCCAATCCCTGATTTGCTGTCTCTATCAATGCTGATCAAAGCAGAATGTCAGGTGCTAAAGGTACAAGAATGGAAGAATCTCAGATTCATTCATTGAGAAGATTCCAAACTAAGGTGTGGTTAGGTTTAAAATCAGTTATTTGGCTTGTGGGCATTAATGTAACCCAGTGGTTTTGGATAGAAGTTTATCTTTTTTCTTGAAGACCAGCAACTTGACTAGAATATTAGGTCTTAATATTTCTCCATAACTTTCTAAGTATAGCATAAATGTTTATTATTATACCCTGCTGTTTTAATAAGTCTTTGAATTTTTCCTACTGTTTGTTTTGTCTTTTTGAGAAATATCTGTTTGGCACAATTGAACAATTTTGGTTTTCTGTAACTATTAATTTTATAAGTTTATTTTTTTTCTATTATTTCCTTTTTAAGTTAGCCTTTTATGTTGTCACCCGTTTCAGTAATATACATTCCATGTGATATCAAATGTAGATTTCATATGAAAAATGGCTGTGCTGGTATTTTCTATTTCTTCCCTAAAGCCAGTTCTCTTTTTCCTTGTTACTTTTGATCATCCATTTATCTCTTTTAAAAATTCTTTGCCCAGAATCCATATTCTCTTTAGATTCTTTAGGAGTATGATTTGATTTAAATTTACCTCTGCTTGTTGTGGACAATTCTTTTCTGAAATACTCCTTTGTGACACTAAGATACACAGGACTTACTCCGTTTGCCCTTTAGTCTATTGTCAGCTCTGTTCCATCCTGCCCTGAGAGATGGCTCTTGATCTTTGACCAAGGCAAACATTAGCCAGTAGCTAGCAGGAGGGAGAAAAGGAAGGCTGGGATATACTTCTCAGACATTCTTCCTGAAGAGTCACTAGGGGCTGCCTGTGGCCCTTGGCCAAAGGTCACAATTCCCGTAGAGCAGTATTCTCTGACTCCAGCTCTGAATGACCACCCGCTGCCTTGTCTCCGTGGCTCAGGTGTGTTGTAGCTCTTGGCTGCCAGCTTTATCTCCAGGGTTTTAATACCATCCCTTGTGGTTTCTCTATAATCTCCCCAGGCTCTTGTAAACAATTTCTTTCTAACCTCCCCTCAAATCACCAGATTTAGATATGTATTTTTTTTTCTTCTGCTGGATCCTTGAATAGTATTGGGCCATGTGAAACTCTTGGACTCATTTGGTTTATATAAGTATTTTTATGTGTCTGATATTCCCCTAGAACAAACACAGATGGCCTGGAAGTCACATAGCTGAATCAGCTGAAATGGGCAGAATATTTTCATGCTTTCAGTGCAAGCCTACATAATTAACTCACCAAGTCAGAGAACTGGAAGTGTGCCTCAATGTCACTGTGGATGCTGATTTTAGCAAAAGAGAAGAAAGGATGCAGACCTTTTTGAACATCAACTTTGTGTTGGTATCGTGGTCGACATTGCATTCTCTTATGTAATCCTAGCAAGATGTCATTAGAAAGGAGTTTTTTTCACTCATTTTTACAGAGGAGAGTCATGAGGGTGGGACAGTCTTGGTTACTTGTCCAGTGTCACAGAACTGACAAATGGAGAGCCCTATCAAATGATTTCTTGTTTTTTTCCTCATCAAATGATTTCTATCACAGTCCTCCAAAAGTCATTTCCTCAAACTGGTTGTATTTCAGAAATACCTAGGGAGCTCTGAAGCCCAGAATACCAGGGTTACATCAGATTGCTGGGAAGCCCCTAGAGGGCCTCACCTCTGCTCCCCAGCTGATCATGCTTGCAGCTAGCTTGGAAAGACTGAACTAAAGCTGATTGGTTCTTCTAAATAACAGGAAGCTTTTATTCTGGTTCTTGAATTTGAACCTTTAGGTATTACCTTCGCCAAAGAGCCATGTATGGGAGAGTAAATAATTTCAGTGGAAGAGCATTTATTGCAAATTTTTTTATCTAGGTTGATTTTTTTCCCCCAAATTTTGAATTTTTGCAGTAGTTTGTGAGTTAAAGGCAACATTATGTCTTGAAGCACTGCACTGGAAATACTTTTATCTCTACTAATACATACATATATATACATATATATATATATCTAAAAATAGAATATTATTTCAGATTCCAAGAAAATATGCTGAGTCTACATTATCCAGGCTGAAAGTTTTAAAAAGCTGTTAGATATGTTTTAATGAATATTGGCATAAAATGTGGGTATTGGCATTTATTAATCTCATTATCCCACTGACCTTCATGCACCACAGACATTATGTCAATTTTGAATGCCCCTCATGTTTTTTGAGGAGTAAAGAGGAAAATATGATATCATATAAATAAATCCTTAGCTCTTCAGACTGAATCTTAGTGACCACCATTCAATCATGATACTATTTAAAATGAAGATAAGTTCCCTATACTTAACCTAATAAAAATATGTTTAATCTGCTGTTTAAAAATAAATCACTGTTGATGACGATGGTGGAGGATTATTGGGGCTTTGGTGATGGGTGTTATGTGCTAAAATAGGTGTGTGAACCTGTACCCCTAAAACACTTAGAGTGTTATACACCAATCTTACTTCATTAAACATAAAGAAATCAATCACTGATACCTAAGATAATATGAAATGAAAATAACATATGATAACTATCAGTTTCACCAGAAGTCTGAATACAAGGAGAAATGAGTCACTGAAATACCTGGTATCCAGTGTGTGACATCTGTCTACCTCTGAGTAGGTGCCAAATCTTGGCTATAATTGACTACCTTGAAGTATTGTGCCATGATTTCATAAAGAGGGCAGGAAACTTAGAATTACCTTGACATTAGAATAAAAGAGACAGCTTATCACAGGTAATCACCCCTGCTAAGAATGTAAGGAAGACCATTTTTTTTTAAAGATTATTTATTCATACAGAACTGGGGTACAGGCCAGAGATGCAGAGGGTGAGAGAATTCACCAGGGACAGAGTGGGGAGCAGAACAGGCAGATTGACAAAGTACACTGCTGAGGGGAGCAGCGGGCGGGTCAGGAGAGGTCTGCCATGCCATGTGGTCACCTCCAGGGCAGGCGGGGATTGAACTCATGCGGAAGTGGCTTAAGCAGTGCTTTAACCCACTGAGCCACCATTTAAAACCAACAACCGCCTGTTCAGAAAGAGTAAGGCTGAAGGATTCTCAGCAGTAGGAATCAGAACTCTACACTGGGACACTAGGAATAAAAATTAAAACTTCAAACAGAAGTCTAAGCTATAACAGAACATAATCAACCTAATCATTTCGAATATTTGTTTCCATTGTATTGATAGATTTAAAATATTTATTTGTAATGTAAAACCCTAAAAAAAATGGTTCCCTTTAAGCTTTGAAAGTATTAAAAACTGAGCAAGCATCACTTGCTCTGTCTGCAAAGGGCAGTTTCCCCTGTGTGTGTCATATTGAAGATCAACCTCTACTTTATAGTGTCAACATCTGTTTGTCTGGGGCCTCCCAGGTGATGCAAGGGGTTAAAGCGCAGCACTGTGAAGCTGTCCACAGCCACTGCAGCAGGAGTTTGATCCCTGGCAGGGAGGTGACACACATGGCACAGCAGACCTCTTTTGACCCACCCGCTGCTCCCCTCAGCAGTGTACTTCGTCGATCTGCCTGTTCTGCTCCCCACTCTGTCTCTGGGAATCCTCTCACCCCCTGCACCTCTGGCCTGTACCCAGTTCTTGTATGCTTAAACAAACAAACAAAAATCTGTTTGGTGGGACTCACCTGGGCCTTGGCCACAATGGAAACAGAGTGAACGCAGAGGCCCCTGTGTCTGTGGGGGATGGCACCCCAACCCTCTGTCTCTGGTCCTGCTGCTGCTGAAGCCAGGCCTCTTACCTGGAGTCATTCTGGGGATCACCCCAGAGACACTGTGGGCACACAGGTGCCTCCATATCCCCAACTCAACGGAACCTCGTAGATATCCTCTGTGTTTAGGTTAATAATCTCTTCTCTATTTGGAATTCAGCAGGAAATATCATTTTGTGTGTAAAGCATTATGGAAATCCTTGAAAATCAACTAGGGATAATTTGAGTTCTAGGAATATGCTTTCAGATTTCCTTATGTGTGATATATTTATAGAAAATATTGGACATTCAAAGCTGATAGTCCTTCTTGTGAGTAAGGAACCTCTGAGTTAGGATTTTTGAGGTCTGCTCCCATCTTCCCTTCCCCAGCTTGGGGAAAAAAGAGGGTAGTGTAACGGGTTATTTTGGAATATGCAAAACATACGCTGATGAACTATAATTACATAGTGACATCGCGGAAACTGCTCTCTGTGCTGTTTCTAGCTAATTTATTATTCTTTAAAGATGCTACATTCATATCAGTTTTCATTTACTTTCATTTTTTCCCCATTTCTTTGTAAGTGGGAGTCCTGCTGTTGGTTTAAATGTCTCTAAGATTTTTCTCTCCAGTATGCAGCATTAACACTCTGGCCAGTCAAGGCTCTAAAGTCTTAAATATTTTTCAGAATCCGTCAGTTGCCTTTTGTAAGCTACAGCTTTGCCTTCGGTGCTTGGCGGGGTCCCCTTGTGACACTGGCCCAAGGATGCCTCTTCTGAAGGCCTGTCTGCCCTTCGCCTGAGGTTGACACCATTCCCCTTGATACTCATTGAAGGCAGAACCACATGCATTTGCTTAGCAAAATGTCCCAAATTATCCATCTTTAGCTATCTTGGATCATCCCCTATGAACATCTCTGTCCTAAGTAGCTGGACATTTATGGGAAGAGAGACCTGATGGACAGTTACAAGGGCAGGCACCGTGGGGACTTTCTCCCCTACTCTCCTGGGTGGGAAGCCACTTCTCCTTTTCAGTAAATTTCGAGTTCTGCCCTATTGTCTTATTCTAAGCTATTTAACTTATACACTGGATATTTCAGAGCACATAAGTTGAGGTCAAATGCTGTTCTCATGCAGATGAGTTTTTCCGCACCAACTCTTAATTTTAAATCCGGGGATGCCGTCCATTTATTAAGCTCCCTTATGCTTTTGCATGAGCCAC
Organism: Condylura cristata; assembly: GCF_000260355.1. NCBI lineage: Eukaryota > Metazoa > Chordata > Mammalia > Eulipotyphla > Talpidae > Condylura > Condylura cristata. The sequence goes on from NW_004567111.1 coordinate 3,734,197, forward strand.
TGGGAATAAATTATGTAGGAGTTTAGGCCAGTTCTGGTGAGAAACAGGCTCTGTTCTGATGGCGGCAACCCTGAGGGTGGGTTGGCACCTGAAAGCCGCTGATGTAGAGAAGTTTGGGGAACATGCCAAGACAATGTGTTGAGTGGTCAGGCACCTCTTTGTTGGCACTGACTCTGTTGCTCTTAGGAGCCCTCTTGGATGCGGGTGACCTGGGCTTCCGTTTCCTCTTCACTTCCCCCCCTTCCATCACCTGCCCCGCCCCTCAGGTATTCAAACCAGCCTGTCTACAGCTCAGGGATCAGTTCAAGTTTGGTTGTGCTCTGTGCTACCTCACATCCTTCTTAGGTGAATGGTCTCGGATACTTTTCTAATCCATGAATCTTTGTTTTTCTTGACAAATTCCATTTTTGTCTCCTGAAACGTCCCTTCTCTACAGATTCCATCCCACACCAAATACATTCCGTCCAGGTGTGTTGACATGGGGACGTGGCGGAGGGGTGCTGACGAACCGAGCCCTGGATGAGTGTGTCGGTCTCTGGCTGAGGGGCTGCGAAATGAAGGGATGGTGGATGCTGTGTTTCTTCCCTACAGAATTTGGTTTCACTGCACCGCAGCCACTGGGGCCTGTGGTCTCCCGGCAGAAGCTTCTGAGATAGAGGAGAGACTTCCTTCATCTGATTGCCTTCCAGAAGCTGAGTTCCTTGATTAGATAATTACTTACTCACAACTTATCTAGGAAATTACATTACTTTGTAATTTTGCCTCATTTACTAGCAAGGGTTCTTCCATCACAGACCTTTCTGCTGGTATCTGTCTATGAGTTGGTGAGGCAGCTTACCTCATGCTCTGTTTTCCAATTCTGATTTACTCCTTTAATGGATTGCTTTTCTTCCTAGTTGCTGTCTTCCTCCCTCCCTCCCCCTTGCTTCTTTTCTTCTCTCTCTCTTTCTCTCTCTCTCTCTCTCGCTCTTGCTCTCGCTCTCTTTCTCTCTTTCTGCCTAATTGACTGAATTGATTGAATGAGGTTCACTAAGGTTTTCTTTTCCCTGTTCGTGATAAGGGAAGATGATTTCACATTCACATTTGCTCTTGGCCCTGGTTTTCTGTTCATTCTCTTTCAAGCTCAAATTTTGTTCAAATTTAATCAAATGAAATGGTCAAAAGAGATACAGATTGCGGGTGACTCATAGGTTCTGTTAGGAAGATAGCTATATAAGAGGAAAATTCTGAGGTAGCAACACTGTATTTCTGATTGACAAGGATAAAATGAATCTGTTTTAATGGATGGAAACAGAGAACTGAGAACTATGACAGAGTAAAAAGGGTAGAATTTGGACTCCTGCTCCCAAGCGAGAGGCATTTTGGTAGATTTCATTGGAAATAACCCAGGTGATCTGTGATTTAGAGGTGCCCTCTGCTATTTTCTCAAGTGGTCTGTTAAGTGAATGGAGACAGAGGCAGGCGCTCAGGGGCTTGCTGTCTCTACTCTGGCTTCTCTGGGGCTCCAGCCACTCCACTGTGTCTCTCTGTCCCTCACTCTCCAGGAGCAATTCAGCCAAGACTGGACACATTTTTGTCATAGTTGAGGGCTAGTGCTGCAGGCCGCTGGTGGCCAGCGCCGGCAGTACTCCATTCTCCCTGCACAGAGCAGCCCCCGGCCCCTGGCACAAGTCATGGAGCCCCTTGGGCTAGGCCAGCAGCTGCCCCCGAGAGCCCGTGTCGCTTCCCTTCTGCTCCCACAGGGGCTTCCTGGAGACTCTGGCTGTCAGTATTCTGGAGAGCCTTCCAGTATGAAAGGCTTCTGGAGGGTGTTGCTACTGTGACGTCTTATCTGAGGTTCCTGGACTCTCCTGCAGCTGTATGAACCCAACAAGGAGGCGTTTCAGCTCCTGACAGCCAGCAGTGGCTGATGCTGGGCTGCAGGCAGGGCGCTGGCACACCCTGCTGCTGCCTTGGTCCCATCGCGTTTGGGGCCCCTTCTAAAACCATCCCAGGTGCCCTGGTGTCTGGGTTTGTGCTACGACTACTCACTATCAGATGAGGTAACAAATAACAATAATATTAATTCAGTTCACTTTGGGATCATGTGGAGGTCATTCACCACCATTTCTCCAGGCAGTGAGGGAGCAGCCATCAGCAGCACAGTCATCCTTGCCATCCTGCCGCCCCCCTGCACCTCCCCCCACCTTGTGCCCAGGTGGAAATCCCTCCCTCTGGGTGGTGGCACTGACGTGTGCTGCTTATAGCCGACCGCCTATGTCCAGACATCACGAGGCGGGGTATGTTTGAGGGGTAGGGGCTGACCTTCCTGTTTGGGTTCCTCCCTATCACTGAGCCTCCAATTTAAGAGATTTACACGGTCCTTATATTTCACTCATTAATACAGTTTACAGAGCCACCTCCACTATTTCAAGTCGTCCTCACAGTAGAAAGCATGTATCATCAGCATCCTTCCATGGACAGGGAAGCCGTGACTCAGGGCGACTACAGCGGCGAGGTGGCAGAATCGGAACTTAATGCTTCCCTCTCCCCTGAAAGTCCTGAGTCTCCTGCTGAGCAGAGCTGGACATCTGGGGCGGCCTCTGCCACGTAAGCGTGTGCGGGCCCCTGGCGAGTCCCATGGCAGCACCCCCGTGGCACAAGCGTGGGGCACGGGGCTCGTCTCTGCCTGGCTGCGGACGGTGTGATGCCCTTTCCAGCGCCTGCCTCCCTGGCAGCCCAGACAGATTGGATTAGCCTGTGGACAGGCGGGTGTCTAGGGTCAGTGGTACGTTGTGACTGGGTCAGTCTCGAGTTATGTTGACTTGATTAAGTTTATTCATTTGTGGGTCACAGCTGTAGAAAGTGACATGCAGAACAAGAAAAGTGAGTTTCGTACATGTTTACATTTCACTTTTCATTTACCAATGATGTTTAGATAACGGCGTGCTTTTGTCAATAAGAGGAAAATTACTTTGAGCTTCGATGAGGCTGGTGGGGGGGGGCAGCCTTCTTTGGAGGATACTGGAAGGGGGGTCTCGGGGAGGCGTGTTAAGGGAGCGTGGCCTGCTGTGACCCGAAGTTGGGATCCCCCTGCCTCCTGCATCGGGTGCTCCCGAGTGCACTGGATTGGGCGCTCCCTCTGCTGCTGCAGGCCCGTGAATGAGGAGCCTCACAGAAGAAAGGAGCACTTCCCACCTCAGTCCCTTGCTGCAAGCTGCTTCCTGCTAGCAGTGGCCCCAGGGGCTGAGGAAACACTGTGTTGCTGTGAGATCCTGTTTCCCGACATGTGAAAAGCTGGAGTCTGGAAATGACTAAGCTCAAATGCACAAGACAAGCTGCTCAGGATCAAGAAACTTTCACAAAGGCCCCATTTGAGGGGGCTGGAGATGCCAGCGCCCCTCACTCCAGTGGCAACTGTGTGCAGCTGTGAACATGGAGGCGAGAGAGGAGACAGGGCCACGCCAGGGGCCAGTGGACACCAGCGTCAGGGGCCTGCGGGAGCCTGCCCTTGCCCCCATCTCCAGGGGCAGAGTCCTATGGCTCTAAGGGAGCTGAGTGACTTCCAGAGGCTTTATTTTTTTT
>NW_004567111.1:3739680-3749998 GCF_000260355.1 Condylura cristata
TTTTTTTTTTATCTCTGTTTCTTCTGCTTGGTTGTTTGTGTATAAGAAAGCCCCAGAGGCTTTATTTTTAATGGTTGATGTTTTAGAAGGTTGACCTGTATAGGAGTAAGTTCTAGTGGCTGTGGAAGTTCACTAATGAAGCACGTTACATTTTTTTGATGAGATTAGCCAAAGCAAGAATTGCAGAATGAAGTACTCTATTGCTTTGTTTTTAACATTTCCAAGCAAGATTACATTGTATAGCTTGTTTTTTAGAATGAACCATGACATAATTAAATATTTCAAAATGTATTTTGGAGCTAGACACATCACCCTGCCAAGTGGGCAGAACAGCCTTTGTCAGGCTCTAGTCAACGACATATTAGATTATGAGGATGTCCCTGGACTGCCTTGAAGAAAGTATTCCTTCAATACAGACACACGGCGCATTCTAGCGAGCAGCCTTCTTTATCACAGGCCTTATCAGGGTTTTCAATATATCACGTGTTTGAGGCGTCATTCCTCGAGGCGCGTTCTGTGCTGGGCAGCGCTGGATTGAGCCCTGGCTCTGCTGAGCCCACCTGTCTCTTTGTGTCTGGGCGGGGCGAGCTCCTACTCCGGTGGGGAGAACTGGTGAAGTCACGCTGTTTGATGATTCTCCGATGATTCAGCTCCTCCTGTTATAAAACAGGCTGCACCCAGAAAGCATGTGCACGAGACACTGTGTGTAATCAGAATTCCAAGTCACCACATCACCCCGTTGGACTTCGCCCAGGTCGGCTCTGGCTCAGGTTGTCTTGATCCTCCTTTGGCAGCTGCCATCTAATCCTGACAGGCGGGGTGTGGGGGGGTGTTGGTAGGACAGGTGCGGCCCAGCTGCTCTTTTGGTTTGTGTTGAGGTTTGCCACTCTCTGCTGCTGGTGCTTTTGCAGGCTTCCTCTCTTCAGTGCCAGTCCCAGGGAGCAGCATACCTGCCACTCGTGGCCAGAGGTGGCCTCTCCCACACCCTGGGATACAGGTCTCCTCTTCCTCCAAGAAGTGCACCTGGATGGGGCCAAGGCCCGCTTGTTCTTCTGTTGGCTCTGATCTGGTCTGGGGTGGGGGTGGGCAGTCATGCACCCCTTCCCCTCGGAGTCTGAGGGCTCGGGTCATCTGACTCTGCCTTCAAAGACGATGATCAGCTCTTCTCCCAGTCCACAGCAGCTGGTTTTAGAGTGCTTACAGGGTTTCTTAGGAAGAGGAGGAGAAAGGAAACACAGTTGAATTCTAGTTCTGAAGAAATTATTTTTATTTTTATTTAAATGCCGTAAGCTCTGCATTTACTGAGCCTTACATTTCTTTAGTCTTTCCAGTGTTCAGATTCTATGAAAGGGCTTTTGAGGAGGACCATTCTCTTCCTGAGTTCTACCTAGGGCTTAGGAGCTTAGGAGCCAGGGCGGGGCACCTCCCCTGTTGTTCACTTTCTTATCTTGGTTGAAAGAGACACAGGTGAGCTCTGTTCCAACATCTGGTGACATTTATTTCATCACAAAAGCTCTCTCCGAACACGCACACGGCCCCCACAGTTGTCAGTGCCACCCTGTTATTTTCTGAATAGCTGGTGATTTCACATGCAGCCTCCACTCCTTCCCGTCTGTTGTGTCTTCGATCTTCAACGACTCTACAGTCCTTCTGCGAAACTGCCACGCGCGTGACCCCTATTTCTTTCTGATTGTGTGATCTAGTCATCTCTGTGGTCATCTCAGAATGTTATCTTTCAGTTGTGACAGAGCGATACTATCAAGGTTTTCTCTACTTCTCTACCCAGTTCTCTGTATTGGGCTTTCTCCCCCCGCCAAATGAGGACACGCTCACTGCTTTGCCAGCCCGCCCCCTTTGTGGAAATCTCATCCGTTGCAATGGACGCTCTTAAATCGTCCCCTCCCAGCCGGTGGCCTCTGGCCACCGCTCACATGGCGCCGGCTGTGTTTCTTTATCCGTGCCCCACACGCCTAGGACTCAAAACCCACTGTGTGTCTCTCAGGGCTCACTTAGCCCCCCTGGCCGGGGCTGGAGGTTTTGGTCTTGGAGTCCACCTGCTCCTTCGTTGTGCACGTGACTTGTCACCAGAACTCCACAGTTCTTTAATGACATTTTCCCCTTTCTTCCCAGTACAAAATGTCCTGTCACTCCTTCCACCTCAAGAGACTGACTGGTCAATACTTCTACCTCCTCTTCCAGCTATTTTTGCAAACAATCTGTTTTTCGATTTTACCTGAAAAAAAAAAAAAAAAAGCCGCTAGAGTCCACCAATTCCTGGCTTGAAACACATGCTTCATAAGTTCCTGATCTGTTAAATCCAGTCCTAGCTGGGAATCCTTCCCCACCCCACCCTCCCAACCTCCACCCTCTTATTCCTCGACACCAGCACAGGCTGGGTCGCACTGGCCGCACTTTGGTGCTGAACACATTATGTCCATTGCCCACCTTGCTCCTCATTGCCACGCCTCAGATATCTTCAAGGAGGTGCATGTGCTTGAAGCCCCGTAACGACAACTGTCTGCAGCACTTCCTCATCTTTCCTGTCTCCTCATTGTGGTTTAGTTGGTAAGAAAAGGACGCGCTGGTTGTTTCTCTGTCTGAAAGACAGTACTCTCTATTCTTTATCCCCTAATGCTGAACACAGCGCCTTTTAAATGGAGTGTAAACCGTCTTACTACTGATGGGTGGAAGCACAGCAGAACCTCATGAGTTGTCTCGCAAACTGGACGTGGGGCTTCCTCTCCCTGTGCCTTCCCGGCCAGCGCCACCGCACTGTCTTCCAGGGGCACACACGCCCTCGCCGACTCATCGTACGTTTGAAGTAGGTTGAGTGGCAGCCTTCTTGCTTTCCGCTGTGAGGCCGGCACATGCACACTGAGGACGGCATCGCTAAGCAGGGTGCAGCCAGCCTGCCAGGCCCTTTGCTTTTCTGGTTCTCGCGTTTCCTGTGATCATTAAGTTCTTTGAGAGGGAAAGTGGCACCTTGAAAAGAGTGATGAATTCTTGGACTAAATCTTTAAGCCCCCAGGGTTTCTTGGCGAGTCACTTGAACTTTCTGTGCTTCACTTCTTTTCTAAGACAAAGGGCAGTGGATAATATCCTTGTAGTACACAATTTGCTTTGTGATGGAAAGAATAAAACCAAATAATCATAAAGGTTTATATACCAATTTCTATTCCAGGTGAAGTATCTCAAGCAGGAAAGAGGCAAAACAAAGGTGTATGTTTTAACTGATTGCAAGCTGCTGTTTTCCTTACCAGACTTTTAAATTGGATGCAATCAATGTCATAGCTTTCTCCTGTTTGGTCCCTGAGTATTGAACAAAAACCTATTTTTGGACCTCAAATGTCACCTAAACCCATATTTCAATTACCATATAATTTTGAGGCTAGAAGTAGCTCTAAACTCATGCAACTGTGTTTATTAAATGAGTCAATGCCATTAGGTATTCATTTAGTCTAATGAATGAGTGTGTTCAATAGATGTTAGTTATTATCATATTATAAAATTGTTTTTTTTTTCATGAGGGCTCTATATATTTGTAGAAGCAATGTGTCAGGTTATTAAGGGTGGTTGAGTAGGTGATTCTTTTTTTGCCTTTAAGATGCCGCTAGGCCTTTAAATCACTAAAAGAGGGCACACATGTGAGGCCAATTTGCCTCCTGGTTGGGATTCTGAAAGAAAGACGAAATAAATATCTCTGGTGTCATTCCCTAAGTGGTGAGGAACAGCTTCTCTTTTCTTTCCTTTTGACTAATTAGAGATAGTTGGTAGTTTCTACATTTCATGTAATAAGAACAAATTGGTGGTTTGTCTACCATGGTTTTGAAGGGCTATCATTGTAATGTTATTTCATTCTCTGGTTCAGACATGTTAAATCTCCTATGTGCATGCACAGAAACACATGTTTCTTATTTGGGACAGATTCTAGGATATTCCCAGTATCCCACAGTCCACGCAGTCTGTCTAACCGAGGCATAGTCTCAGTGTCGTGCTGGTTCACACATTTCAGTGCTGTTTTCAGTATCTTTTCTTTGTGAAGGAAATATATTTTCTTCCCAGAAGCCAGTTGTGATCAAATAATCAATGAGTAATCTAATAGCTTCCTAATTTGCATCTGATCAAAAGATTTAGTTTGTTGCCTGCACGACATAGATCATCTAAAGGACTCATGGTAATTCGTATTCACCTCCTATTTTTACACTCAGTTCTCATCCACTTTTGTTTCCACAAAAGCTTTCAGAACACTTTAGTTGGAGACTATTATAATTTAAGGGAGTTTTTTTCCATTTAAAAAGCTGTACTTTTTTCTTTTTTTTTGTAGTTCATCCAATCGTGCCCGTGAATTGGTCAAAGAGTAGAGCTCTGAAAACCAGAGCAGACGTGGGAGGTGCGTGGGAAAACCTACTCAGTGCATCAGGGATGAGCTTTCACCTGATGTGCAAGTTACACTTCCAATAAAAGAAGAACCCAGGTGCAAATACAGAACCCAGAATGCAGAATTCACACCCGGCCCCAGTCAACAGTGCTTCAGATTCTTAAAAAAAAAAAAAAAAAAAAATTCATGAGCAACTCACAGCACTAAATACCTCTTTAGATTTTCAGCACGCAGAGTGGAGGCTGAGCTCCAGGAGGGGGGAGCACTTAGAATTTGTGAAAACTGAAGCAACTTCAGAGTTGCCTCCTGTGCATGTGTGATTGTCCTCGCTGCTGGCCAAGGGGGTATTCTAAAGAGCAGGATTTGGTGGGGGCAGATGAGTCTCCTGTATTTGTTGAAGTGAAAGCTAAGTTGCTATGACAAGGAGACTCCAGAAGACAGTGACTTTAACAGGATAGATGCTATTTCTTCTCTTAGGTTATGGTCCAACTGCTTTAGTCAGACAGCTCAGCTCTGCTTTGGGAGTCACTCAGAGACCCAGCTTCTTTCTCTGTTGTTGCTGTCACTCCTCTGGACTTGGGCCTCAACTCCATGGTTCCAGCTGGCTGGAAATGGGGGAAGAATGCAAGTGCAGGCCCAGGTCTTGTGGCCTCCATGTAAAAGTGGCAAGTAGTTCCACTTCCTTCCACTGACAAGAACTCAGTCACAAGTTGCCTGACAGAGGTGGAGGCTGGGGACATAGACTCTGGCTTTGCAGCTGGGTATCCAGGGCGAAAGCAGAGGACTGATTTTATGGGGAAGCTGGCAGACCTCTGCACAGTGGAAGGAAGAGTACCCTGAAATAAAGGATTTGTGGGATAAATGGATTTCCAAGGAAAACATTAGGGAAAGGATGAAGGAGAAGTTCGTCAAGTACGGATGTGCTCCAGAAGATACTACCCAGCCCTTGTGTGTGACCAGGGCTTGACTTTTCTGTGTGCCAAATTCTTTTTGTCAAAATTACATTTTCACTTCACTTCAACTTAAATCTTGAATGTATTTAACATATAAATGAAAATTCCAGTATTACATTTAACTACGCTGTTTTCAGATTGCCTGGGGAACTGCAGAGATGGAGGAGAGGGGAGAAACAACAGCTAGTAAGTTAAGTCTTCTCTTTGCAACTTACAGAGTTTTCACATCTGTTTCTCTCCGCCTCTCCCCCAACTAGTTTTTTTCTGCTAATGCTCGTTATGCAAACATATCAGGCTTGCAATTCAGGAACCTGGGTGGAAGGGGCCAGGGTTTTGCTTGCTGTGATCAAAAGTGGATGTTTATTATCGCATATTGGGATCGTTTAGTCTGAAGGAGGCTATTCAATTTATTTTCCTTTTTCAGGTTGCCAGGAATAAAGAGTCTTTAAATGTTAAATACAAAGCAAGCAAAACTTGCATGGCTTGTAGAAAATTATTTCCTAACTAAAAATAAGACTTCCTGGCAGAAGCTATTTGCTGGATCAGAGCTTTAGGGCTCCTCATTGGCAAAACCTTGTCTCCAGTGGTTTGCGTCTCTTCATTGTACTCTAAACAAACACTGTCCTTCTTCATTAAGTGGATTGTTCTATAGGTAATGGGAGGACAGGTTGGCTGTTTCTCATGCAAAGGCTTTTTTTCTTCTTTAATAATGGAAAAAAATAGACTATCTTGATGTTAAAGTTCTGAGCTCAAGTTAGCAAAGCAGGTGGACAGGCTATGTTTTCTCTATAGCAGATCTCCAGCGGGTTCTGAGCTGTCTCTGTTTCTTGGCCCTCTAGACTGATACTCACCAAAGACATCTGCATCTTTTAACTTGAGTATTGTTTCATTGTAAAGAGCCTTTTTATGGTAGGGACAGAATAGGTATGTGGATAAGGTATGTGCAATGGAGGCTTCGGCCCCCCACTTAGTGAGCAGAGCGGCTCACCCATGCAGATTGTCCATCCTCTTCACTGGATGGGAAACAAAACAAAACATGATGTGTTGATTGCCCGAGAGAGGTTCCTCCCCAGAATGGGCAACCGTAGCTTCCTCTCCAGCCTCCCAGCCACAGGTTGTTCCCAATCTGGTGAGCAGTTTAGGCTCTGGTTCTTAAAAGTAAAAACTTGTATTTTCCTGATTACAGGTAAGAGTGAAAAAGCTTTACTCATATTTCCTGAACTTTTGCAATTTTTTCTTTTTCCTTGCCATGATCTTTTCAGAACCTAGTTTGTCTCTACATTGGGTTGTTACCTTTCTCTTTAACAATTTGCAGAAGTGCTCTTCCTGTTACATCCAAAACATTTCACTACTATTTTGATATTATCCCCCAAAACAGAGTGAATAAGATTCTCTTGTAGTGTTTCTCCTAGCTTGATTTTTCCAACTGAAATTTGGATTCTCCTTCCTTCTGGAATTTACCGATGCTACCCTGTAGTGAGGTCACATTCCCTCTTCTGCTTCCCCTGTAGCTCTTTGCCCAGAGACACTGATACTCTCTGAGTGGCTCCTGGTCGGGGCAAGCTGGTGCTGTGTTGTAGACTTATAAGCTATGTGCTTTCCACAATGCTCCTCTGTAAAAGAAAGGGTGCTTTCGGCCCTCCCTGGTGGCGCAGCAGGTTAAAGCACAGCACTGAGAAGCTAAAGCCGCTTCCGCATGAGTTCGATTCCCGCCTGCCCCGGAGGTGACCACATGGCGTGGCAGACCTCTCCTGACCCACCCGCTGCTCCCCTCAGCAGTGTACTTTGTTGATCTGCCTGTTCTGCTCCCCACTCTGTCACTGGTGAATCTTCTCGCCGCCCCTGAGCCTCTGGCCTGTACCCCAGTTCTGTATGCACAAATAAATAAATCTTTAAAAAAAAAAAAAAAAGAAAGGGTGCTTTTAAGCACAGGTAGTGGGAGACCCAGAAACTTAGTTGATCATTTCTAAAAGATGCAAGCGTCCACTCTCACATTTTCTGTTGGGCAACATTTCAGTTGGACAGTCTGACAGGGGGTTGGACATTGCAGAACACATTTTAGTTGGAAGCATTACAGGACCAGTCGAAGGGAGAATGTGCTTTTCCAGCGAGCACAAGTCCTTATTATGTAATGTGTGAGCTTAGATTTTCTGGTGCAGGGAGTAGCAGGGAGACAGACGCCTGCGTTTGGCCGGCCATATGCTTTATATGCGCTCTTGAATTCAGGCTTCTATACATAGAGACACTTTATCTTAACCTCTGAGCTCCTGCTCATAATCTTGCTGAAAGTTCTGTATGTTTTCTAGAAGAAGGATTTTCTCCCTAGGATGCTGATAAAAAATAAGAAGTAAAATGCACGGAGACAGCCAGTGTTTCTGGTAATGTCACCATAGGCTCTGCTGTGAAGTGGGTAGCACATTGTGTTAAAGCTTCTTTGGTAAAATAGCACATTTGGGAAGAGCTTCTTTTTTAAAGCATCTTTTTCTGATCAGGATAAAATACTAATACATCCTTCTCATTTCCTTCCTGAAGGAACATTCAAGACTTTTTTGATGCTAATGACATACTTCTGAGAAGCCTCCTTGTGTCCACATGTATTTAAGGTGTATCCCTTATCCCTTAAACTTAGTGTGGGTGGAGGGGTTTCTTTTCCTCTACTAAGGTCTAGAAAAAGTAACATGTTGGAGGAATTACTATAAGACAAATAAAAACTAGAAGTCCAGCGAAGCTGTGTTCAGGTTTTCCTGATCACCAGAGGCCCGGTTCATTTGGAGCAAAGGAACCCCTGTTCGAAAGGGGTCTTCATAATCTTCATCTGTTTTTCCAGCTTGCAGGTGATCACTGTGTTAGTCAGATGTTCAGTCACTGCTATAAATGCAGACACCAAATTTAGCAGTTTAGTCAACCTCATTCAAATCCCACAGCAGAAAATCGGTCCAAGTCTTCCACGATGCGGTCGTGCGCCCGCGACCCTGGCATCACCTCGGAGCTGGCGAGGAAGGCACCCAGGCTCGTGGAGGGAGTCTGCATTTTTAACAATAGGACGAGGTGAACAACATCTCTCGAGCATTACCTGAACCTGAATTTCTATTATCTAGAGTTCATCTGAAAAGCAGCATGTCCTATATCTCTATGGATACGGAACAAAAGCCCAGCTTGGCCAGAGCATGACGGAAGGGGTGGCTGTGCCAACCCGGTTGCGGGAATGTGTCCAGCTCCGGCTTTACAGCTCTGGTTTTATGACTTGTCGATTTTGGTATTAATGTTTTTTAAAACTTTTTAATTTTTCTTAAAGATTTGTTTATTGATGCATACTAGAACCGGGGTACAGGCCAGAGGTATGGGGGGTGAGGGGATTCACCAGAGACAGAGTGGGGAGCAGAAATCCACTGCTGAGGGGAGCAGTGGGGAGACAAGAGAGGTCTGCTGTTCCCTGTGGATCACTCCCTTGCTGGGAATCGAACTTTTGCAGATAGCTTTTTCTTTATCCTCTGATAAAACGAAGCACACTGGCTCTCAGTCCGTCGTCTTTGCACTCCACTAGGCATTCACTACGTGAAGCTGATGAGCAAAGTAGTTCAGGGGTGCACAGGATTATATTCAGTCCTGCTCATCTTTCCAAAAGCTTTTATGTTCTCTGTACTGCTTTTCTAAGGACAGAGACATAAACCAGACACAATGACCCTAAATGAGTTAGGGGTAAGGGGGAATCTGTGCAGACACTCTATTAGGTTATTTTAATAGTTCAAATTCCATTAATGAGCTTCCAACTAACTCATTTGCTAATTTGCTCTAAAAAGAAATCAGTGACCCTGGCTGTCAGCCATATCATCTGTGTTTTTTTTCTAAGCCGACTTCTGGCTCTAATGCTCTGGGACAATTCCTGGTGCACATGAGACTGCGACTCACTGGCAGATTCTTAACGTTGCCATTATGATGGACTGTGTCCAGGGGTGCGGCTTGGAGAAAGGCAAAGGGAATTTCTGCTTCCCTCTGAAATGCTGTCTCACTCGGACAGGAGACAGGTAAGGGACATTTCGCTGAAAGTGAACGTGCTGATGAGAGGTGCAGCTTCTGTATTGTAGAGTAACATCCCAGAAGAAAATATCTCCGTGCCCTACACAGAGGTGGACGGACAGGTAGTCGAGATAGCATGGAAGATGGAAACGTTCTGCATCGCCAACCTGTTTTACCTGGTCTCTTGCAAAGTGCCTACAACCTGTTGAACCTTGAGTTCTAGCATCTGCTGATCATTGAATTAACCTTTATCACATTCTCTTAGCACTGTCAGTTTGTATTTTCTTGGCAAATAATCTTTTCGTTATATTACAGACTATCTTGATTTAGTGTAACTTTTACAGTATGAATTTCTTATGTTCTTATTTCCATTAGTAAAATTGCTGCATATAATTTAAATTTAAGTAGTTAAAAAACATGAGTGTTCAGGTAATATGTCTCCCTGAAAGTAGCTTGGGGTGAATGCTGACACACTGATCTTCCAACCATGTGATCCACTATTTATACATGAATCTCTAATTGTAAATCAAATCATTACCTTTAAGAAATATTTTAGATTTGTAATTATTGCTAATTTTCAGATGAGTGTTGGAGGTGCTAGTTCTACACTTCATTTTTACCCTGCAAGTCAGAAGACAAATTTAAAATATATTTAATTTACAACAATGTCAGTAATACTTCAACACATTTTTTCCCCCTTGCTTCACTTGAGCTGTGCTTGGAACCCTTTCTAAGGGAAGAGTCCCAGAAACCAGGTACCAATAAAGGTTCTTCTGAAATGCACTTTCCTCCCATGTCTGAGAAAGAACAACATGGGTTCCCAGAGTCCCTCATGGGGGGAAACTGTGTGCCAGCAGGTGGCAGGTGAGTGAACCAGAGTGAGGCGAAGCAAATGAAAATGCAAGAGAGGCTGCCAGGCACAGCCACGCCCTGCCTCTGCACGCCTCCCCCACCCCCTCACCTGCTCCCC
>NW_004567111.1:3750098-3769953 GCF_000260355.1 Condylura cristata
CCCGCCCCGCCCCCCCCCAGTGCCTACCAGGCCCGTCTTCTCTCTGATGGACTTGGTGCTGCACAAGGACAGGCGCTCTTCCGTGCCTGCTGCAAACAGGCAGCGCAGGGCAGGCTCCCAGGCCCGCTGTCCCATGGCATCTCCTGTCCACCCTGCTGGCCCACAGAGGAGGCCTGTACTTTTTGCCCAGCATCTGACCTCTGAAGCCAGGCACGCTTCTCACGCTTACAGGGCTTCTTGCTCAGGTGGTAGAGAGCCCGGCAGCACGTCCGTGCCTGCGTTATTGTGGACCCCACAGGCTTTTTAAGGGTCAGGCGTTGCCTGGGATGAGAGGATTGCTGCCACTCTTCTACTCTACTGATTTAAAAGCTCTTTGAGGACCACACATTGTTTGTTACTCTGCTAACGGATGAGGTCAGGCCTTGCATACTGGCGCAGGATGGGAAATGAACTGTTTCTGGGGAGACCGCTCACCTGATTGGCCAGGCAGTCCTCTGGTCGTCCTCCGGCATGGGTGAGCTACTTGCTACTGCAGAATTCTCCCTGATACTCCAGAGGAGATGGGCTTTTAGGACATTCCTAATGACTTCCCAACTTTCTTCCCCAAACTGATGAACCCAAAACTTAAAGACAAGGATCTTGTGTCAAATATCCAGTTGTCCAAAAGAGACAATTATTCCTAAACAATGTGTTTTACTATCTGGGAAATGAGTAATCAAGAGAGCAGAAAAATAAGCGAATGTTCTTCCTTGACATATATACCCAATGATGATAAGTTTGGGAAGGAGACTGATTTAAGTTAAGTTTGTTATTAGGCCCTTCCTGTGGGCACTAGGATGTAGCACTGCAAACTAGCTACAGCCGCTTCAGTGCGAGTTCGATCCCCGCCCCGGAGGTGACCACATGGCGCGGCAGACCTCTCCTGACCCGCCCGCTGCTCCCCTCAGCACTGTACTTCATCAGTCTGCCTGTCCTGCCCCCCACTCTGTCTCTGGTGAAGCCTCTCACCACCCCTGCACCTCTGGCCTGTACCCTGGTTCTGTATGAATAAATAAATCTTCAAAAAAAAGTTTTGTTATGTACCTTGTATATCTTCATAGCAGTCCTGAAATTGACACGTGTAGGATTCTTAAAGGACTCTTGTTTAGTGAGGTCTGGGGGGAATTTGAGACCTTCTGTGTTCAACAAGTTCCCAGGTCACCTGGGTGCTGATGGTGCAAACCTGGACTAACAAAAGCATGGAGGATTTTCAATGAATAGTGTCACTTGGTTATATTGTAGCTATGGAGAGATTAGATCTATGAATTATTCATGATTCTTAATTTATCCATTTGTAAAACTTTAATGACATGCTAGAATTTTAATATTATCCTACATGATTAATAAATCCTATTATTTGGCATGATTAAACATTACAAACATATAAATAAATCCCCAACTGTAATTCCCAAAGTAAGAAATGCTGCCAAATGATATTTTGATTTTTATGTCAAAAATTCACTGGGCAGCCATGCAGTAGAACTTGTGAGTAAATCCAGATTTATAAATCAGTTAATTATGAAAGGATACATTTTTGACCAGGCAAGAGAAATCTCATGATTGGGGGGCCTTTCTGTCTGAAGAACTCCTGGGAGCTTTTGTTAGTCAGTGATCCCTTATGCTGACATGCTTTAGATAAAGGCGCATTTTACTCAGTCCACGATAAACACATTTTCAATAGCATGGCTACTTTTTATTGCTATCAAATATGAAAGTAGTTTTTATCCAGTGTTTCTAATATTCACATATAAAGGAAATATTTTACCTCTTTTGGGTAATATATGCCACTTCCATGGGTCACATACTGTTGACTTCAAAGTGACTATAAATGAAAAACATGATTAAAAACATTAAAAGGACATTTTGCTCATTTGTAAGTATAAATATATGCTAAATGCATGTTAAAATATTGACTGAATGTAGGGGAATCGAGAGCAGATCAAAATTACTCTCATGATGCAGAATTTGGAATTCTTACATTTTAACACAAAAATCAGTTTTCTCATTATTGATGAATTGTGTCAAAAGAAAAGAATTCACATTGATGTTTGCATTTCTATGGTAGTTTTTATTCTCAACAAATGGGAAAACCTAATGGGCTGTAATTGTCACTAAGTGTTCCCCTAATATTATTTACTTTTTAAATTCATGTGCGCTCTTGGGAGGACATATAAAATTGCAACTTACTATTCAGGTCGAGTTGAGATTGATGTTACTGTGAAAACATTATCTGTTTTCATGTTCCTCATCCATCTGTGGCTAATATTATTGCAACCCTTTCTGTCTGTTTTAGTCAGTTAATGGCTAACATAAAGAAAATATTTTAAAGAATGTTAACTAGTTAGCTTATCTTCATTGTAATGTGTGGCTTCTGGATAGTCTAATGTAAACTCCTGGACTTCATTTATTCAATTTCATATTGATAGTAGTTTCCCTCTCACTACTGATGATCAACGAGAATGGGGAAGGATTAGGAAAAAGTAAATAAACTCCCCAGATAAAGCACAGAACACTTGAGTTGACAATTCTCAAGCCTTTTTGTCTTAACCACAGTTGGTAACAACATATAGTAACACAATTTGTTACTGGTCATAATAAAACATTATTGAGCTTGAGTTTGTGTCAATATACTTGCTTGTGATCTCCTTTTCTAGTTCTTGCAATGGTCATTTGAGTTAGGAATTATTATCGCACTTCCTGCCTTGCAGAGCAGGTACTGTGCCCACTGTCTCACAGCCAGAAAGCAGTGGTATTGTGTGACTAAATTCAGAGTATGTCCCCTCTAACCCCCCAGGATGGTGAGGTCTTGCTCCATGCCCTTTCCCTAGAAGGTTCATGGGTCAGGAAGCAGCCACTGGACTGGCCAACCAGGGAGGACATAGCATATGCTGTCTTTGTCTGCGTCGTCAGTGACCGAATACTTAGGAAGCAGTGAAATTCTAAAGCATCACATGCTCAAGCTCATCATTCCCAAGCCTATATCTTGCACTTCTTCACTTCTGTCTATGGAGATGAGCTTCCCATCTCCACCCCCCACCCCCAAACTTTGCCTTCTGCTCTGTCTTGAAGTTCTTTTATTCTCATTTCTAAACATTTCTAGTTTTGAAGCCAGCTCACTTCCTGGCACTGCTGTTCATGAATGATATTTTTCAATGTTCATGGCATGCCAAAAATTGAGGGAAGAGTATGTGAAATAAATGGATAAAAATGCAAAGTAGGGAACTTAGTGTATGTGACCTTGATAAGCTGTTGATTTGCAGCCTGATATTTCAGCTAAGCAATTCTCTCACTATCAGTTTAAAATTGAAGACTTCAAAAGCAGAATGATATATATCTCCCAATACATTACGCCATAGGAGAGGGCAGGTACATGGGGTGGCCGCTTGGCTTACTGGATTGGCAGACATCTAAATGAAACATTACAGGGGAGCAGGGAAAGGGCACTAATTGGGTGCAAAGACTATTTTGAATCAAGAGACCCGAGGTCAGGTTCCAGCCCTGCCGTGAGCACCTGAGATCTCTGTTGAGGCCATTGAGCTCTGTAAGTCTGTCTTCAGCAGGTGTTCTCTCCTCTTGGCTTACGCATTGGTCAGATAGGTATTTACTCTTGGTTTAGCGAGCACTAGCTTGGTTTAGCAATGATTTGCAGAGTGCTTGAATAGCTCCACATTTATTTGATAAGTTTCAGATTACTACATTTTTCTCTTAGCATTCTCTACGTACTCTGGCGGATTGCAAGCAAATGTTCAGATTACTCCAATCTGCTCACATGTGGTTTGGAGGTTTTCAGGAGACACTAACACAGGTCTGTTTGGAATAACTAAGACAATTATAGAACTACTAACAAGATGCATACATACGTCCTTCTTAAATGGCCCTCACCCTTTCTGCCCACTACTGCCTACAAGACCCTCACCTTAGTAGTGGGGTTGGGCTAGCTGGTATTTTTTTTTTCCTTCACATCTTCAATATCTTTCTCAAAAACTCAATTATATGACTCTTTAATTTGATCTGTAATTATGTTTGTTTTATCCTCTGTTAGACTATGAGTTTTGTAAGACAGACTTCATGTCGCAGTCCTGGTTTATCAGTGATTTGTATAATGCCTGAATAGGTAAATAAACGCTGATTCAATAACTGCTGCTATTCAGTATTCTATGCATGTACTGAAGTCATTTATAGAATACAGTTTACCTCAATCTTCCCATTACCAGATCTCAGAGTTCATCTGGCAGACTGGAAATGAAAGTTCTCATTTCTTATTTAACCCTAAGATTCTCACCATGGCTGTTAGCAACCACACATTTAGGCTATTTATTTCACAGCAGCTATTTAACCACATGGGAAGTCCCAAGGCTGGGTAAAAAAAGATTCCAGAAAAGGAGAGAGAGGAGGAAAACCAGGGAAGGGGGTTCCCAGGTCAACAGAACAGCATGTTTTCAGGAAAAAACAGTGAGTGACCTTCAGTAGATGCTGACTAATCAAAACTTCCAATCAATCATTTACACCTGTTATTGGTGGCAAGAAGAATTAGTGGACAGGGACACAAAATACCAGCTTATACTCTCTTTCAAACATCACCTCTCTTAGCCTCACTTTCTCCGTGAAGTTGAGATAATTGTCATTACTAAGTTATTCATTTGCCTTTGGGGAGGAAGTTATAATGTGACTCGCAGTCACCCCACACAAGGGCCCCTGCACATCATCCACTATCAGTAAATAAACGTGGGTTCTTAATACTATTGTTGGTTGGAAGACTGAAATGCAGTCAGTCAGTGAAATAGGACTTGGATCCTTGTGTACGACTGTCCATAAACTCCACTCAGCCTCCTGCCTAATTGCTCCAAGCAATCTGCTCCTTCTCGGCTCAGAACAAGCTGAACCTGACATCTGTCACCTGGGATGCAGAAGCATTCTCAGTGGAACCAAGAGAAGCAGGTTGTTTTTGCTCTCTCAAAATAAAAGCAAGGGAGGAAATAAAGGGCTATGAGAAAGAAGTCAGTGAAGGAGAGAGATCAAATTCAGTAGTCTTGAGGATATTGTTTTAAAATCAACCCAAAGTATATTTAAGACTGCTGTTAAAAATACACTTGATAGAGGAGGAGGTTTTAGATTTTAATATTCAACTTGCATAGGACAGAGGTGTGCTATGTTTAGAAGGCAGTGGAGCAGAGCTATTAAGAGTATACTTTTAGAGTCTTAGTCAAACATCAGGCCAAAATCCCAGCACTACCAGGTACTTACCATGCTGTTATGGGGGGTTTCATAACTCATCTAGGCCTCGGTTTTCCTGCCTTTAAAATGGGAGTTATAATAGCTAACTTTCTGGGCTACTTTAAGGAAGATGTTGGATAATATTAACCAAAACTTAGCAGAGGACCTAGTGCAGGGAAGAACAAGTGTAGGTGATGTAAACATGATCGATATGATTGATAGATGCATTGATATATAGTTTTATAGCTAGACAGACATTGTTTTTAATCCCTGGAAAATCAATATTCAATATTAACTAGGTAATTCCAGTCTCAACCTTCCTTAATCATATGTCATTTAGTTAATACCTCTGAATAAGCTTAACCACCATCATGTCAACATTAGGAAGAGAGATAGTGAGACTTTGAGTAGCTTAGAATTCTGTTTGTTTCATTTTCGCTGCTTACTTCCTAAATGACATCAGTAAGATGAATGGTAATTAATAACCATTAATGTTACCTTTTAAAGTTGCTGTTCAAGGACTAGAGAACACATTTGTGTTTCCAATGAGGTAAAACTCTCCAACATACCTGAGGATAAATTTAGTAGATTAAAGTTGACATCAGTCATCTTTGATGAAAACAAATCTTTGAAATTGGAAAAACTGCCGTGAGGAAGCACCACCACAAATATCCGTTTCCATGTTGTCCCTAAACAGTTTGTAAACTGTTGATAGACAACTGATAGACATAAATGCCCCATAAGCAAAGCTGGCTGGTACTCAACAAGTAGTAGAGAGCGTCCCACGCATAGTCTCCTTTGTGAGCATATTTTAAATAAAGTGTGTGAGTCAAAAATGCAGCGCATGTAACATAGGATGTAAAAAACAAAGGTGAGTGTTCATGTAGTTCAGCAAAGGTGCCAGATGGTGTGTTTGGTGGATCGGCACTGGGGTGAGAAAGCACCGCCTGTTACTCTGGGAACACTGTGGCAGAATCTTGGATTTTCACGTCACCTTCATGGAAAACTCTGGTGCTTGTAATACAATGGAAATATGCGACCCCTACTTTTTATCTTAAGTTGCAGTAAATCCTTGTGGGGGCCCTCCCTGGTGGCACAGCGGGTTAAAGCACAACACTGAGAATCTAAAGCCACTTCCGCATGAGTTCGATTCCCGCCTGCCCCGGAGGTGACCACATGGCGCGGCAGACTTCTCCTGGCCCGCCCGCTGCTCCCCTCAGCAGTGTACTTCGTTGATCTGCCTGTTCTGCTCCCCACTCTGTCTCTGGTGAAGCCTCTCGCCGCCCCTGAACCTCTGACCTGTACCCCAGTCTATATGCATAAATAAATAAATCTTAAAAAAAAAAATCCTTGTGGGAAGGTGGAGTATAAAAATTTTCATAAATAAACCAGGTGAGCAAACGTGTTGAGGGGGAAGCAGCTTAGAGCTGATATCGGCAGGACTTGTGTTGTGTGTGCAGGGCAGTGTGAGTGTCTGGTGGTATCTGCTGGACAGCAGTAGCTACTGCATAGCATATGTTTTAAGAGATAGCAGGGACCCTCCCTGGTGGCGCAGCGGGTTAAAGCACAGCACTGAGAAGCTACAGTTAGATCCCCATCCCGGAGGTGACCCACAGGGTGCGGCATACCTCTCCGGACCCGCCTGCTGCTCCCCTCAGCAGTGTACTTCATCAATCTGCCTGTTCTGCTCCCCACTCTGTCTCTGGTAAATCCTCTCACCGCCCCTGCACCTCTGGCTTGTACCACAGTTCTGTATTCTAAATAATTTTTTTTTTTTTAAAAGAGATAGCAGGATGGGGGAACAAAGAGAGAAAAGGCATATAAAACATCATTGATGTCCTAGAAGATAATGCAATGTAGTGGGTGAAGACATGGCATAAAAAAATAATAAGTGACAGTCACCCCAAATCTGTAAGATTGGCTTTGGCTGGAGGAGAGATTTACTGAGAACCTGACATCTGAGCAATGTATGAGAGGAAAGGTGGGTGCCCCCTCACAGATGGCGGGGCCAGACCTTTCAAGCTGAGAGAAGGGAATAGAGTGTGGTAATAGAGTGTGTGACACCCCCAAATGATAGCCAAGAGGAGCCTGGTGTGGGTTTATGGTGGATATGGGGGTGGGGGGTGGTAGCGGCAGACCTCAAAAATCATGATAATGTTACATGCTTGATTTTGACAATATGTTAGATCATATTAAGCTGGGGAGTAAAAGATTACTAGAGCTGAACTTTAGGAAAACGTAGGCAGTAAAGTCACAAGAGGTTGAAATGGTCGAATCCAATTGGAAGAGAGCTGGCTCTTCCGTGTAGACTGGAGAGCAAAGGTGTGAGCGGTGCCCCATGGGGTCCTGCCATTCCTGCTTGGCTATGTAGGTGGGTCAGTGCCACAACCACAGTGGGAATGCAGAGGGGGTTGAGAAGGCACTGGGAGCATGAAGGTGAGGCATGGTGAAAATTATGCATTTAATTCTGGTGGCCATTTAAGAAGAAATGTAGTCAAAGTGTTAAAGTACTCAAATAAATAAGGATTTGGTTTAATTGGACTGGCTCACATAGGTTTGAGAATGATCTGAATCACAGCAGTATTACTGGTCTGAGAGAAGAGTTTATCTAGCCATCAGGTACAATGCAAAGAAAAAGACCAGCCACAAAATCTTACATGCTGGGAATGAGGATAGAAACTATTATTGCATACATACATGTTGAAGGCAAAATGCTAAAGAATATTTCAAAAATATTACCTTGCAAAATCTACATGTTGTAAAATATCAAATAGAATAAGAAATAAGGAAATGTTGAAATAGGCTCCGTATCGACAATGGCAAGACCAGTTGTAGCAGCTAAGCAGGACAGTGCATTTACAATTAGAATAACCAGTTGTTATTCACCGAGCCCTTTATTGATGTGTGGTGCATCGTTCAAATGCTGATAACACCCCAGTGAGGTAGGATTCTTCATTAACTCACTTTTCAGTGGAGAAAGCTGAGCCACATGGAAAAGTTAGACAGTCTCATCAACAGGTAACACATAGGTGATAAAAAAAAAAAAAGGATTAAAACCCAGCTTGACTACAGAACCCAACTTTTCAACACTAACTACAGTTACCTAGGATGAGGAGTCGGATGCACTGTGTGAGGTTGTGCAGGGCACTCAGAGGGATGCACTGGCAGGCGCCTTCCCGGGCGCTGCTGTCTGGGGAATAAGAAGGCACACTTGAACCCTTGTGTTATCAAGTGGCCACTGGCCGAATCTCTAGAGGTCAGCCGGACTTCAAGTGGATGTGTCAAAAACCTGTGGGCACAGCAGCCAGTTGAAGGTATAATTATGCCCCAATGCAGGGACTCTCATGATGGTCACCTCAAGTTGCTCGTCACCGCTTGTAAATTTCATAAGCAAACAAACACAGGCAGAACGAGCCAAGAAAACTTGGCTTACTTCATCATCTCACCAGTCATTTCTTTAATGTCTCCAGGAATATCCTGGCCCATTAAACAACAAGAAAAAAACCAAAGGGAGGTATATTTTGCTAACCTGAAAGTTTAAATTTAAAAGAAATAAAGTATAAACATTTAGATCAGTTTTTGCAAGTGTAATTTGCCTCCATTGCTGGTCTGCTCTCAGAGACGCTGACCCTTCACGTTAGAGGTGACTGAAAGGTGCAACATGAAAGCCAATTATGAATCATTTGACAGTCGCACTGGCTTGGTGTGTGAAATCATTCTCTTCTTTTGGATAAAAAGGGAGGAGGCATTTTTCTTTCTTTCTTTTTTTTAAAGATTTATTTATTTGTGCTTACAGAACTGGGGTACAGGCCAGAGGTGTGGTGGGTGAGAGGATTCACCAGAGACAGAGCAAGGAGCAGAACAGGCCGACTGACAAAGTACACTGCTGAGGGGAGCAGCGGGTGGGTCAGAGGAGGTCTGCCGCACCATGTGGGTTAGCTCCCTGGCAGGGGATCGAACTCGTGCTGCAGTGACTTCTGAGGCCTTCATAATGCGGTGCCTTAACCCGATGTGCCACCAGGGAGAGCCCAGGATGCAGTTTTCTTTCATATAATTATTTCTACTGGAGACTATAAAACTTGAAGGAGCTTCAAATTAGTAGCTAGGTCAGGGTACCCCCTCCCCTGGCCCTGTCCTGCGTGAGGGCACCTAGAGAGGCAACCTTGAGGAGACGGATACTGAAGTGCTGGGGAGTAAGTGGGAGGCAGGGTGGGGGGAAGATTCTTAGGGCTGCAAGGCTGGTCTAGGAGCTGAAGAAGGCCTCGAGGAAGGAGAGAAGACTGGTCTTTATTCTGGCATCTTTGCTTTGTGAAGGGAGGCCGGGGGGTTACCCTGTAAAGAGCTTCCTTCTCTCTGGGAAGTGAGAGCCAGCTCTTCTGCTGGAATTGGGGTCTGAATTTAGACTTGAGATTAGGACGAGCTCTGGAACATTTCCACAAACAAAAGGAATCGCTTAGGGTGCAAATGTCTGCTGCCTGCCCAGCATCAAGGACCAAGCTGCAGCCCTAACACCAACTTGGATGAGACGGAGTAGAGAGACTTGTACTTTTCTCTGGTTATTGGGAGAGGGGGAACAGTGGAAGCTCTAAATGACCGGTGGTTAGAAACTGAAGACAAGGAGCTGCATGGACTAGCATAAATGTAGCCCCTGAGAGGACATGCTAACACTGAGCTGAAGCATCTTTTCGGAAAGCCTTCAGCATCGATCATAGGCACGTATTCAAAAGGGGGCAAAACTCCAGCGAGTGTCTGAGGAGTTGCGTCAGATAATAGCCATGTGGACACATGCGTTAGACCTGAGGGTTTGTGGGTACTTAGGGCCGCTCATCTACTCGTGTAAAGCCCCTTTGTGTTCATGACACACTGCCTTCTGGACGTACATTTAGCAGTTCTTGGTACTTTTTAAAAATTGTTACTTTAACCCCGGTTCAGTAGAGAAGGACCTTGAATGTTGCTTTCACTTTATCCTAGGACAACCTGTGGAGATGCTAAATGAAGTCTATTAACTTGCCATAGAACTATCAACACCGTGTAATGGTACATGAAGGCAACAGCATCCCAGGGCCCTGGACACAGGACACTGTAGATGGTTTATTTATTTAGAAAAAGCTCCATAACGACACCGCCACAGAAATGATTTGAAGATAGTATTTCCATTGTATGAATACGAATATTAATCTAGGGATCCCTTGCAAGCTGTCTAGAGTCTGTCACTGTGATGGGGTGAGACTGTCTTTCAGCCCAAGGACTGTTTGCATGCACACTAGAGTGTGAGCACATTGAGGGAGGGAATGGATTTCCAATCCTCTGTATTGTTTCCTGTTAATAGCCATAGGGATAAACTACAGGATAAAAATAATTCTGGGGCCCTGCCTGGTGGCTCAGTAGGTTAAAGCACAGCACTAAGAAGCTAAAGCCACTTCAGCATGAGTTCGATCCCTGCCCCCAAGGTGACCCACAAGGTGCAGAAGACCTTTCCTGACCCTCCCACTGCTCCCCTCAGCAGTGGACTTCTTCAGTCGGCCTATTCTGCTCCCCACTCTGTCTCTGGTGAAGCCTCTCACTGCTCCTGCACCTCTGGCCTGTACCCCAGCTCTGTGTGCATAAACAAATAAATCTTTTTAAAAAAAAATCTTAAATAATTCTGATAACATTTGGCAACCATATACCTTTCTTTGTTTTAATAAGTTTATATCTGAAGAAGAGAAGCCTGGTGGTACAATTCAAGTGCCTTACAGAAAAGGAGAATCACCTTTTCTTGTGCGGGCAGCTGAGGTTCAGGCCAAGTTCTTATTCCCGCTATATTATTCTGTCATTTACAATGGAAGGAGAATCAAAGAATTTCAGCATAATACAATGTTTTGCACACTGTGCTGGTGATCTATAGAAATAAAATATAGGTTATATGTTGATGCCAATTGAGAGTGGATACACGTGAATTATGACAGTAGATTAAAAGGATAGGGCTAGAGCCTGAAATTTAAAGATGTTTTTTTAAAGTGGGATAAAATGCTCTTGTCCTAGCGTGGAGGATTAAAGCAGACCAAATGTTCACATCACATTCAGATCAGAGGGGCCCTCACAAAATTTGAGCTCTTAAATAATATTTAAACACAAAGCTGTCAGGATTACCAGGGAAAGCACTGAAGGTAGATTTAATTAGGAAGCTATAAAAAGGGATAATTCTGGTCCCTTTTGGATCTCCAGTTGCTATGGCAATTGTCACGCTTGCACTGACACCTGCCCATCTCTCTGTTCCTCTGCCCTCAGCCAGATACCTGTCTCCTGTCTAGTGCCTGATGTCACATACACAGAGCCTCCGACCACAGCTTTTAGTAAAGTGGTCTCACCTTCCCTCATATCCTTACCCACACCGAAATTTGGTAAAGGCCCGAACGTGTGACTTTAGCATTTTTCTAGGGTGATTTTTCTCTAGATAATTTGAAACCTATATTTGGAACTGTAGAAGATGAGCTTTTAAGCAAAATGAAAACTAGCATATGTCAGGATAGTTTAATTGACCTAGATAGACGATGAAAGATGTCTGTTGAAAACCGATTTCTAAATACCCACCAAGAGAGGGAGTGACGCTGTTTCCCCTATTTTCTCCTCCTAAGTTGGGTTTTGAGCTGGGTTCGGGGAGGACTGGGTCTGAGGGGCGAGTGTGGGAGGCTCCCAAGAGGCCAGTGTGCCCTGCTGGTGGATTTCAAGAAGGCCATGGGTTCCAGGAGCGTTTGGAGAGAATGGCTGGGAGGCGCGTGGATGCAGAGACCACACACAAGGACTACTGAAGGCTCCCTGGGGAGGAAGCATCCTGAACGAGACAAGATGACTGACCTACATCTCAAAAGCACATCCTTGGCGAGTGGAACAGGCTACACACCCTTCTCTTCTTGAAGTTAGAGCCTGTAGGAAGGAGAAACGAGGAAAATTTCAACACAAAGAATTCTCGATCAACTAGAGCTGCCTCTCTCTGTAACAGACACAGCTGTCTTGGGAAGTTATGAAGCCAGAGACGCTGAAGTTGGGACTGGCAAGATGTGGTCAGAATCTCCCAGCTGGGGAAATGGGGAACACGTGTCCTTGGAACAGTGCCTTTCACTTTCAGAATTGTTTGCTAAACAGGTGTTTGTGACCTGACACTGTATTAGAGTTATCAGATGGATAGCTGAATACCCTGTGACTGCTCCCAGCAGGTCTAGGGATTGAGTCGGCGGAAATAACATGTATGAGACTAAGCATAACACAGCAGAAGTGGTGTAGCAATAGTATGAACCGAACCCTAGGGGAACCAGGCAGAGGTAGTTGATTGAATCAACAAATATCACCTACCCGTTACTGACAGACATTTCACTATGTTCTGTGCTCAGTGTGTATCTGAGCCTCAAAGTGCTTGACCTCTATTAGTCTATTGGGTGGGAAAGATTTGGAAATCTATGATAAATTCTGTAATTTTGCTAGTTGTTGAGTACCGGCAAGTGTCATTGCTACATGCACTGCCTCCTAATCAGTGTTCAAAATTCCTATGACCTGCTAAATTAAGTGCTTCGATAGTTGCTTATTAAATGCCAGATATATATGGGTTCCTCATGGTGATAGAAAGACAAAGGACAAACACTCTGCATCCGCAAAACATGCTGTCTCGTCGTGAACATCGGCACTCATGACGTGACACATGATCACGTGAAAGTTGAATGACTGCTATGTCATGATTCCACTTTTGTAGTCGGACTTCAACTGTGATGTTCATCCCACCTCTTTGCCAATTATCTGTTAATTCAAAGGCTATCCGGTCACTTTTTATCCCTCTCTCTGTGAGATGACATGCCCAAGAACTAGCACCCAGATGTATGTTTGGAAAGGCAGACATGGCTGTGCTTCAGTTTCTGTGATGTGCAGTCTTCATTCACTGGTGGATTTTGCCTCTTATTTTCAGCTTCTCAGCATGCCAAGGCAGGGTTTCTAGGTTGTTTCTCCGGGGTCCCAGATAGTACTCAGAATGGTGGTGGGTGATTAGTATCTTAACCATTTTCCTCTTTCTTCAACTCACTGCTCCTGCAACTTCTACATTGTTTTGAGTTTCCCATTCCTCTTTGGTGCTGGTAGGTTTGGGTTCACTAGGTGACTGAACTTAATCAGACTGAGTTCTAATTTAGCTCATGAAATTTCCTTCTGAATATATCATTTTATCTCAAAGTCTAGTTCTCTTCTGATAACCACCGCCATAATGAAGTTTGCTTAAAAGCACACAGATGTGTGTGTGTAAAAATCCTCTTTAATCATTTACACTGCTTGGGTAGCTATAGTTAGTTGGAAGACTAAGCACTGCTAAGAATCCTTTTACACAGAATTCACCGGAGATCTGTTTTCTCTTTAGTGTGATGAACATTAATGCTGCCCATTTACAGGACAGTGCTCAAACTGCCCTGACATTGCAGCCATCATTTCAATGCCCGGTTTTTACAGAGGGGAAGAGGAGTGGCTGGAAATCAAGTACTTTGTCCAAGGTTGCATGGCTGGGAGGGCTGAGCTGAGAGCAGCTTACAGATTCCAGCTCTGTGCTCTCTCACTTCATGTGTAAATCACACTGCTGGCATGTACACTCACACCACAGAAAGGGGTAGAACATCGATGAGTGCATGCACGTGAACTCATTGTGGAAACATTAGTTAACGGTGGCCTTGAACTTTGTCTGAAGCGCCTCTTGGTGGCAAAATGGTGGTAGCTAACATAACTACGTTTGAAAAGTGTACACAGCACCTTGATGAATCTGCTACGCCTTAGGACAAGAACAGGATCAGATGTCTTAGTTTTGTGCATTCGGTAGGGAAGGCTAAACAGGGGAACAGAATACTGTACTTACTTGAATTACATTTTGGCAAGTGCCTTAAATAAAAATACATTTTACATCTTGGAAATTCTAGATACTTAATTCTCTTCCTTAAATTTCTGCACCTGTTCTAGTAATGTCTGCACAAAATATTCAATTTTTGAATTTGCATTAACTTGAGGTTTAACCTGCTGTAGACTGAGAGTGAGGTTAAAATAGAATTTTAATATTTTTCTGCAGAATGTATCAGGATTTTTTAATGGTTTATATAACTTTTATTTCCCTTTGTAAATGACATGTGTAACCACATATTTTTTACTAGGAAAATTACTAAAGATTCAACTTAAGTACCTTTCTTAAGTAAAACATCTTTTGTTCTGCCATGCTGGGTCAAATGGTCTTAGAAATTTAGAATTCAAAAAGACTAAATATGAGGAAGCTTTAAAAAGTGGATTATTACCTAATTTATTTTGTGGAAGGGAACATGAAAACCTAGAAATGTAAGTCAGTTGCCCAAAGCTGTGCATTTCCAGTTTTCCTCTCATGATCATTCATGATGGTACTACTGCTAAGATGAACTCATGCAGTGCTCAAGCTGAACGTACAAGTTAGTGTCCCTGTTACCCTGATCAGGATGGGTGAGTCAGAACTCCATAAGAAGTTCTGAGTAGGATTCAGGTTCAATTTAGAGGGAATATATTTTTAAAAATATTTATTTAATTATTCATACAGAACTGGGGTACAGGCCAGAGATGCAGAGGGTGAGAGGATTCACCAGGGACAGAGTGGGGAGCAGAACAGGCAGATCGATGAAGTACACTGCTGAGGGGAGCAGCGGGCAGGTCAGGAGAGGTCTGCCGCGCCATGTGGATCTCCTCTGGGGCAGGCGGGGAATCGAACTCATGCGGAAGTGACTTAAGCTTCTCAGTGCTGCGCTTTAACCCGCTGCACCACCAGGGAGGGCCAGGAATATTTTACTTTTTAATTGCAATTACTAACTGATCAGTATACTAGAGATATCTTACAGAATCCAGAACTATGAATTATGAGTTGGGATTTAAGACATAGGAAGTGAAAGTATTTTTACGAATTTGTTTATTTATTTGAAGTAGCATTGATTTACAGCACTGTGTATGATTTAGATGTATGTCACCATCCACACTGACCCCCAAAACACTAATTTATTCTCCATTTCAGCAGGTAGATGCTGCTCACCAAAATGGCAGTTTTAGCCTGATAATTCTTATAAATTCTTCACTGAGGCGTATTACCCTTTCTCTCATGACTGAAAACCTCATGTGTATAAGCTCTAACCAGTCTCCACAGCGAGTTCAGAAGGTTCAACTCTTCAACCATTTTAACAAGATCTAAAATTAAAGACACTTGATACTCTCAGGCCCTAAGTTAAGAATTCCTTCTTCTGTCTCTGCTGTATCCTCTGAATGGAGAGACTATGAAAAGGGGCTATTCATCCATGTAGAAAGATATTGGATGACTCTTGGCCTGCTGGGAGTGGACAGTCAGTAAAGTAACACACAGCAACAAGCATGGTCAGAAAAAGTCATTCCTCTAGCCTTTTGAAGCAAGGAAGAGCTTGTTCTGCACAATGGAAGAACAAGTGGAATATTATATAGGTACGAAAAGTGATGAATTAATCACAAATTTACTCTTAAGTGAACAGAGCAATTTATATTACCAGGTTTCTGAAAGTAAAAACGTGTAATTGTTTATATTTCTACACACTTGTACATTATTTTTTTTTGAGCAATCATAAAGGTGTGGATGAAAGCACACCAAGATTTTGTATGGAAGGAAGGAGATAGTGAGTGCAGTGGCTGCAGGGACAAAGAAATAATTAGAGTGGAAGTCATTGGCATGAGAGCTTAATTCAGTGCTTTTCACAGAAATAAAACAGATAGTTCCCTTAATATATACTATTTCCTTCAGTTTAAGTTATTTGCAATAGGCAGATTCTGAGCTCTTGAAAAATTTAGCTAGGAATTCTGCCTATTCCAGTTATAGTTTCCAAATTGGAACTTGCTCTCTAACTGTTCATTTTAATTTCACACACCCCGAAATGCTTCCCAAGCTCGGCAGCCCAAGCGTGGCTATGGTGGGTCTTCTTGTTCTGGGTCAGGGGGGCCATTCAGTCTCGATCAGGACCTGCGCTGTCACTCTCATTTACTGAGCAAGTCAGATGGAAAGAGGTCCCTCCTTGTGGTCCATGTTTCTCATTCCAGTAGAGCTCTGGCACTGAGGAGGAAAATGGGGATTTGATGACAGTTCTAACTTCAAGCTGCAATTGATTTCCTCTGAGAATTGATGCTGTCTTTGCAGAATCAGGCAAAGCTGGAGTTGATGAGGATCCAAAAGCAGACTGTCCTTCTAAAACATGGGATACATGAATGTTAGAAAACACTCTTGAGAGAGGATCCGATTTTTGCTTCTGAGGGAAATTTTCTCAACCAATTTAAGTGCCAGTGTTTAAGTATTGTTTTTTGCTCCCCAATAATCGAGTCACTCAGTTACTGAGTGGCTGAACTTTATCCTCAGCCTTCCAGGTCTTCGCCCCATTCATTAATGAGCGTGGGCTCCACCACCACCACCATAACTGGTCAGCCAGTTGTGCCACCTCATTCATCCCGGGCCATCCCAACCTGTCAGGTTTGCTGGTCGCTGCTGATATTTACGGAGCTGGCTGCATGCTGCTCACTTGTGGGGATGTGTCAGAGAAGGCAGGTGACTTCTGACTTTTGAATTGCCTTTACTTTTTGAGTCAGTATTTTCTTGCCCTGTTTCACGGCTCGCCACTGTTTTGACAACTTACATTCTCATGCGAGTACACAGAGTAGGCTTTGATGTGATGTGGGTTGATAGCATGGGGACAGTTTCTTAATATATACAAATAATTGGCTGGCTAGCAATCCAGTGAGGTGGTCTCTGCGCAGTGATGACAGCAGCAAGGTTAGTCGTGTAATGGTCTCCTGGTTCCTTCAGTACAGAAAGCCTGTTTCTACAAAGGTCTTCTCCAGACACCTCCTTCAGACATGTCCTTTTCAACCTGCTATGTGGCCATCGTCAACCCCTTTGGGGCTTGGAGAGATTTCAGTGACTTGTTTGAGGTCATCTGACTAGCCGGCAGAGCAGTTGTCACAGTGTCTACTGTGATCCTTATTTTTCTTGACTTCCTCCAGTGTTCCCTATTCTGGTGCTGAGGCGGAGGCACGTGTAGATTCAGGGTCTGGATGGAGACTCACAGAGCACCTGAGAGCACAGTCAACCTCCAAGCTGGAGGGCGCCACTTTCCCCTCCTGGCCAGGCCGCCAGGTCCCATGGTTCCCTCTTCCAACCACTTCACTGTCTGCCCCACTCACTCTCTTGGCTCCTTGCTGGGAATATTCTTCTGCTCAGGTCCCCTTCTGTGTGCCTCCAATTCGCATGTCTGGGTCTCTCTGGAATCCAGACCCCCATCTGGCTTTTATGTCTCTCTTTCAGCCGCTCTAAGCACCCAACCATTACAATGTGAATTCAGACTGAACCAGGAATAAGAACAGTGGCTGGCACAGAGGAAGCACTGGCTAAAATTATAGACACAGCAGCCCGAGTCCCTTTTCACTCAGATATAAAAATGATCAACTAACATGTGTTGAGTATTGTATATATAACCCCGTGCTTACAAAAGCAGATCTTGAGATG
Organism: Condylura cristata; assembly: GCF_000260355.1. Taxonomy (NCBI): domain Eukaryota; kingdom Metazoa; phylum Chordata; class Mammalia; order Eulipotyphla; family Talpidae; genus Condylura; species Condylura cristata. The sequence goes on from NW_004567111.1 coordinate 3,767,878, forward strand.
ATTCAAAGCTCTCGGTTTGCTCTTGACGAGCTTATTATCTCAGGAATGATACAAAATGTTCTAATCAGAACTGTATAAATAGCCTACATGTGCCTTTCACAGCGGCATGGGTGCTAGACCCTGGCTGTGCTAGGCGAGGGCCGCGGGGGCCGGGACAAGCGTGCACCTGCTCGGGATGTTGGCTTCGAGGCCGACTCAGCCGGGAAGGCTCGACGCAGGCATGGGACTCGGGGATGATTCTTGGTTGAGAGTGTTGGCTGTCAAGGAGAGTTCTTTTTACCTTTTCAGAGTTCTGAGCCAATTTGCCTGAAACATATGTTACATTTATATTTTATTTTTAAAAAAGCACAAGGGAAAAAATAAAGGAGTAAAAGCAGTGCCAGCTTCTTCCTAAAAGGCTATTTTTAAAAAGCTGAAGTCAAGTGAGCGGATGTTGAGTACATGTGTTATGTTATCTGCCTCCCAACTCAACACTCACGGCCGTGCCGCGCCACCGCACGGAGCGGGCTGACCCTTTCTGGTGCTCTTCGCCTCCTGCTCTGTGACTCCTCAGCAGCCGCTCTGCACAGCTGGACCAGAGGAGGGGGAGCCATTAACCTGTCAGCACCTCCCATTTTTAGTACATTATAATTTGCACATGAACCCACAAGAAGCGAATTGTGAAATTTTCAACTTTATTTTCCTAGAAGAGTGACTGTGCTACGCCTCTCCGTCATGGGGTGGGTGGTGACATTCAGTTCCCACCAGAGGAGTATATCTGCTTCCCACTCCTTTATTTATAGGTGGATCGTTCCTTCGGGGTTCATGGGGATGCTTCGGAGCGAGGGGCAGGAGAGTCTTCCTGCACCAAATATGGACAAGCAGGTTGGCGGAGAGTCGAGAGCAGGGTTTCTCAGCCTTCACACTGTTGGCATCTTGGGCTGTTTGGGGGATGTCCTGCGCCTTGTAGGGTGTTAGCATCTTCCTGATCTGTACCCACTAGATGCCAGTGGTGGCCACCAAGTGTGACATTCAAATGTCTCATCGGCAGCCAAATGTTCCCCGAGAACAAGAGGCAAAGACTGTCCCAGGTGAGAACCTCTGATCCAGAAACAGAATTGTAAACAATGAATTTAGTGATGACTGGGTGGGGGAGACCATTCCAGAAGGCCATCTGACTTGCAGAGGGAGTGCAGAGGGCTGGGACTGAGGGTCGGCCCGGGACTGTGGCACTGAAAGATGAACTAAGAGAAAACAACAGTCCTTGGGCCGTGTTGACTGTCCGATGACCAGTTTGCTCCCACAGTTTCACCGAATCCGTCTGGGGTGTATCCCATCAATTATCCCCAAGAAAGAAACCTCACTCTGTCGTTAAACTTCGCATTCTTAAATGCTGGGTCCAGCCTTTAAATAAAAAATGAAAGAAGTGATTTAAATGACTCTCAATCTTTGCTTCAAAATAAGTAGAGCCTTTTTCTAATAATCACACCTCATTGTTTGGTTGTAGATAATTAAATGGCCCAGGGAGGAAAGTGATGAGCAGTGGAGAAAGTCAAAATGTAGAAGTTAGGCGGTTCAATTCACTGGGGGAAAGGCCTGGCCAAGGCCATCGCGCACTTTTCACAGGGCTTGTCAGTGGTTCCCAGAGGGGAGCGTCTTGTCCGGGGCGGGGGGACCTGGCTCCCCAGTCAGGGTCTGAATTCTCCTGTGCAGGCCTCTCTGTGAGACACAGCATCAGCCTCCCCGCGCTGGGGTCCCGCGTCTGAGCAGTGCCAGTCGCTGCCTGGGGTTGAAGTTGCTTCTCGTCAAAAGGGCTGGGGACTTAGCGCTTTCGTCAGCGCAGCCTGGAGGAGCCCCACCCCGCAGGGGGACGTGGGGGCCGCAGTGGGGCAACCGTCTGTTCTCTGGGTGGGCTGGGCAGCCTGGGGGAAAAGCGGATGCTGCCGAGGTGGTCGCCTGTTGCGGAAGGAGCACTACCAGTGGTTCTACTTCCACCATGGTGTCTGCGGGCGCGTCACTTTCCTCGTTAACTCTGGCCATGACAACCAAAGTGCGGTCGACAGCCCGGGTTTCCAGAGGACTTTCCCCTCCGATTCT
>NW_004567111.1:3770063-3779476 GCF_000260355.1 Condylura cristata
GAGGACTTTCCCCTCCGATTCTCGAGGCATCCAGAGGACTTTCCCCTCCGATTCTCGAGGCATCCAGAGGACTTTCCCCTCCGATTCTCGAGGCAACGGACTCAACTTTAAAGTCATTTGATGAGTCTATTCATCTAGCCCTATCCTCCCCAGCAGAGACGCTCTGGGCATCTCTCCCCCGACCACTGAGGTGGTGTTTTATTCCACTCCTGGCCCTGCTTTGAGTGTCAGAGGAGAAATGATGTTATTACTAAGCACACGTTTCTAAACTCTTTCATGTGTACTTTTCCCCGGTGTGAGTCACTGTACTAACACAGTAGACCCTTTAATGGCAAAGAAGTAAAGCTCTGTTAATATTTATGCTGTTTGTGAAAAACGAAAGCCACGCCGCTTTCCCTTTCCCTCGACAGTTCACTGCGTTTAATGTCCGCTGGCCCTGAGCTGCGCGCAGGCCTGGGGAAGGCTGGCTGCAGGCAGAGTCACCTGCCCAGCGGGCTGCTTTCAAGCATTTTTCTAAGAAATTTCCATCTTTGTCACTATTTCCTTCAAGGTGTTGGATAATTTTAAAAGTGGCAGTTGCAACAATATGTAAAAAGAAAGCTGACAGCTGGCAGCCTTCAGCTTATTTTTTTGGTCCCTTTCAGCGAAAGCTGAGTATGTTGCATGGCGCCGGGAGGGGAGTTTCGGACTTTATTGGATTTGGGGCAGCATTCTGCCTGGTCACAGTAAAGACCCCCTGTGTGAAGCCTCTCAGCAGTCTGGCTTGGCAGTCGGCTCTCGTGTGTGTGCAGATACCTGGAGCTGCAGACACCTGCTCATTTCGAAGAGGAAGATGCTTTCTCTGCGCTTTTCTGGTGGCCAGTCCTGGGCTCCGTTCCTATTGATCTGATGATAATCACAATTCCCTGTTTCCTTGGTCCAGGGTCTGTGTTCAAAGCTGGTCCCGGAGTGCATCCTTGTAGTTTTAGAAAGCTGTTTAGAGAAAGAGGAAGAACTGGAAGAAGATGGAGCAATTGGCAGTAGCCAGAAGCATGTGGTGAGCAGCCGCAGTCTCTAGGGAGAGGAAGTGGGGAGCCAAGGCCAGAGCTGCTGGGAGGGGGCTGGCTCGGGGTGAGACTGCTGAGGCCTCTAGTCTGTGCCTTCTGGCCCCCACTATGGCCCCTGAGTCAGCGGGGAGGGAGAGAGACCCTCCCTCCCTCTGCCTCAGGCTGGGAAACAGTGCCGCCAGGGAGTGGCTTCAGAGGAACACTCTCACTAAATAAGCAACAGCCAAAGCTTTGGAGCCTGAAGCTGCAAAGCAGAAAGGGAGCTGACTCTGTCTACTTCGGGCAGTGTGTTTGGGACCGGGCAGGGACCGGGCACCAGGCCAACTGCTGTCACCATGAACTGCCCTAACAAGAGACAACTTATAAAGATGCTCTCAGAAAACAGCCGAGCAACAGGAAAAGGGAATTTAAGGGAAGTCAAAGTGCTCGACTAGTCAGAATAGGAATTTAGGACTGAAATGGGGAAAACAGGAGAAAATCGGTCAATATATGCAGTCAAGTGTGATAAGACAGTAATAACAAAAGCAAGCCTCACATTGAAGTCCTTCTTGCGCACCCTCAGTCGAAAGCACACTCTGGTCGCAGGGCAGAAGTGACCCTGGGCCAGTGCCTGGGCTCCGTGTGCTGAGTTGTGCTGGGGTCAGACTAGACTCAACTCTTAAAGTCGCTGACCCTGAGCCAGTTTGGCGTTAGATCTTTACAGAACTACCAATGTCGCTGACAAGAGACAGGACAGAATTGAATTTTAGAGGAGATTGAGGGCCCTGCTCCCTCTGAACCTGCCAGGTCCTGGTTTCCAGGGCCCTAGCCTGCATTCCCTGCACCCAGTGGGCAAAGAAGTGCCCCGCAGGGCAGCCTCAGCTACAGTAGTTTGTGGAGTTATTTTTTTCCCCAATTCTAACTTCAAAATTTTTTGAGGTAAATCTGAGTTCTTCCCGTCAAAAATGACCAACAATAAAAAGCGATCTTGGAAAATAATTTTAAAGTCATCACATTATTGTATAAATTCTGATTAGAATGAGGGAATCAAATGGGTTTTCAATAAGGCAAGGTCTTTTGTGCAATGTGTTGTGAGACAGAGCTGGGGTGGAGTCCCACCTGTCACTTCCATGCAACTGTTCTTTTGAGGAGCAGGCAAGATGCACGCAAGATGTCTCTGAGACATCTCGGGGTGCGTTGTTAGTTTGCCCCTTCTTTCTGTGTGGCTTGTGTGGCCAACCTGTGTCTCCTCTTGGCCAAAGTGTGAATGGTTTTTATGTTGCGCATATTTGCATTACAATCATAATTTTTTGTCTCCCCAGGGAGTGGTGAGATTAGGGGTTTAGGGAGAAGCAGGAAGAAACAAAGACAGAAAGGACATTAGGAAAAATAAACGCACAAAGGTAGGCCGGGGTGGGGGGGATTATGTTTACTTGGCAAGGTCACTGTCCCGGAGTGTGGGGCAAGTGCTGGGGGGACTTCGCTGGTACCAGCATGGCTGCTGAGCTGGCCGTTCAGAGTGGTTGACAGGTTGAGCGTGATGGTTTTGACACCACACAGGCAGCGCGGCTCCGCCTGGAGGCAGCCCCTGGTCCTCCCTCCTGTGGACAGCCCTCATCCCCCAGTGACCACCTCTCCGAATACGGCCAGCCTTTCCCCTCGCTGTGCCGAGTGCGCTTCTGAAGTGCTCCCTGGAATTTCATAGGCCATCTCTGCTGGTCTTCCTGGTGCTCCGTAGGCTGATGTTCCAGGCCAGTGGGGAGACGCTCAGTTCATAGCGGGGAGCAGCTGGGACTTGGGAGGGACCTTCAAATAGGTGCTCGCGAGACATGTCTGCCTTCATACGGCTCACCCCGAGAAAGCTTTGCCGGTCCCTGTTGAAGTATATACTATAGTTATTATGTAATTTTAATGCATTTTAAATATTTTCATTTCATAATAAATTCTTCAAGAGAATATGACCGTATCTGGAGACTAAGGTGATTGCTCATCCCTGTTGTCCATTAAAAATACATGAACAATACGTGATTTCTTTTCTTCCAGGAATTCATGTTTCCATTTAATTTCCCTCACAATTACCTATTCCTGAAAATCTTTTATTGTTACTCTTTCAACTCTCTCTGTAATAAAAAAAATAGATAGGCTTTTTTTAAAAATATGTTTTTCTCTGAATTGCGCTCTCATTAGAAGCATTTAGCAAAATAACATAATTATAGATTTGATGACTAACAGGCAAATAAACTAAAATTATATTAAATGTGTGTCCTAATGAAAAATCTCATTGGGTTCAAGTTGTTGGGGTGAATACTATTTGTGGCTGGAACGTGAAAATTTTCAACCTCGGTTCTGCTTTAGTTTTTCCTTTTTGTAATTTTAAGTGCTCAGAACAGTTGTTCTTGTAAATAAGTTGATGAGAAAAATGATGTATCTGTCTTCTAGTTTATTCTTGTTTGGTCGATGTTTGCTGCTCACTGGCCCGGCACCTGCAGTGTCTTAGGTCTGGGAAGTTTAAACAAGATGGCTGTGGTCTGAAGTCTGACTTGGCAGTGCACTACAGGGGCCCCTCGGGGTGTCCCCCTTCTTTCTGAAGGGCCCTTCGTGCCAGAGGCATCAGACCAGGTGCTGTACTCCTGGGGGGGGGGCGCTCAGCCACAGGGAGCTGCCTGAGCCGGGACACCCCTGCAGCATGGCCCTGATGTTTCCTGGCACCCCAGCTCCAGCGCCCCCCTGGGAACTGGCCTGAGCCTTCAGCGGAGGCTTGCTTTTCCTGCCATCGACATGCTTGCTCACGCTCACCTGCTGGCAGGTGTGTGCCTGGAGGGCCCCTGAAGCTCCACAGCCTCTCTCCAGGTAAGGGCAGTAAAATACCTGTTCGTTTGTTAACTCACACTTGTAGAGTGTGATTCTGCCAAAAGAAAAAAAAAATCACTGTTTTGGGTGGAAAGCATCCCGTAGGCTGACCTCACTCGTTGTGGTTATTTTTGGCAGTATCTTTTTGCTGGTGTTTGTGGTATGAGTATCTCTGTTTAGCAGGAGGACCAATGTAGGAAATGAACCCGTTATTGTTTTTTTTTTTTTTTAAGAAAGCTTTTTTTTTTATGGTTTATTTATTTATTCATATAGAACTGGGGTACAGGCCAGAAGTGCAGGGGTGGTGAGAGGCCTCACCAGAGACAGACTGTGGAGCAGAACAGGCAGATTGACGAAGTACACCGCTGAGGGGAGCAGTGGATGGGTCAGGAGAGGTCTGCCGTGCCATGTGGTCACCTCTGGGGCTGGGGATTGAACTCACACTGAAGCGGCTGCAGCCAGCTTGCAGTGCTATGCTTTAACCTGCTGTGCCACCAGGGAGGTGGCACCCAGAAATGGGCCCATTTTTAATAAGTGCTTTCCTTGAATATTTCATCACTGAGCTAAGCAATTTTGGATTATCTTGTGATTCCCGTGTGAGCATTAGGAGAAACTCGAGGGTGTGAGAGTTAATCATTTAGTAATAGTCAAATGTAATGATTTCATAATCCTCAGTGTTGAAATGCCCCAGTAAAGACTAGTAGTTGTTGATGATTTGGCTTGTAATAAGGAACATATACGCATAGAGCCCAGGAGAGAACTAACTGCAGCTCATGAATAATGGAGAGTTTTACTGTTTATGCCATTTCCATCTGTTGTGTGCGTGATATTTATGATAGTCATAAGATAAACTGATAGGAATGTGTGATCTGCTAATACGTATGTTTTTAAAGCCTTAACTACTGTCTTATGGAAGAGTGAAGTCATGTATTCTCACTCTAGGGTTATGAGAACTAGAAAGCCAAATAGCAACCCCTGCAGCCCAGACACTTTTTGTTTCTGATTGAGTGGTCGTTCTCTCTTTGGAGAGCTCGCCCGCATTGGGCTTCTGGGGCAAGCTAACAGCAAAGCGGGAGGCTGGCCAAGGCAGAGGTCTGCTCCTCAGCCTCCCAACTTCCTGCCAGTACCACTGTGCTTTACTTTTCTGTTTTTCACATGCTTTATTAATTTGGGAACTTATCTTGGAAATGAAAGCTTTGATGATTTGAGCGTCCCCAGAGAAAACAACAAAGTTTTCTTCTCCGTAAACTAAAGACATAATCCTATCAAAGAAATTTTGTTAATTCTAAAAGGCATAGATTTTCCACATCAATGCAAATGGTGCAGACAGGAGGACAAGCTACTATCACCAAAGGACACCTCCTATTTGCTGGGTGGCTCTGAGCAGGCCCTGTAACCTCTTTGAACTTCACTGTTGTGCTTTGAAGAATGCAGGGCTTGAGAGTAGGTCATGTCAACCTTCTTTCAGCACAGACATCTTAAAGACATTTCTATACACTTGATTTTCACCTTTAAAACATGAAGGACTGTTACATTTGAGAGACTTTTGAAGTCCATCTTATTTTTATAGAAACAGGCTCTTTTTCTCTTCAGGTGAAAGGTTGCCAACTGTTAAGATGTCCTTGTAATTTCTCTTAGTGTGTGTTTTTTCAGGTATTTTAATTCTCTCTCTTGAAAATAATTTAGAGCTGCCTCCTCTGGTTGTCCTGTTGGCTTGTTTTGACCCCCCTGGCAGCCTGTCAAGAGGTCAGTCAACTTATTTTTCAACTCTGGCTCTGATGACACTCTGGAGAATTTTCCAGAATTTAGACATATAGAGGAAAGTGTTTTTGAATCCTTTACATTAATTGAATTGAAAAAAAGGGGATTATTTCTGAACATTTTACCAAATACAGCTCGTGAACTGTTGGTGTAGTCAGGGGTCTGTGTGTGTCTGTGCGTAGTTGTGTGTGTGTTGTCTGTGTGCACACACACCTTCCTTGGAGTTTTACGTGTGTGCTTACCTCATTGCCTTGATTTCATTCCAACACTGAAAAGCGCTTAGGCTGTAGCCCCAATCTTTGGCCACTTCCTGGCGGAAGCGAAGTCCAGTAGAGGGGTACGTGTGTCTCAGGGGTTTGGTGTAGTGGGTGACCATCCTCACTGCCTGCATCAGGAATGTGCTGGCCTCAGCTTCTTAGACAACAGAACTTAGTTACTGGCTTCCCCGTGGGGCTGCAGTGGGTGTGTGCGGAGAAGGGAAATACTTCCGTTCTGACTTCCATCCGTTTTCTGAAGTTCAAAGTCAAGCCACCTTGCAGAAAGTTCACTTTTCCTGTAACTCATTCCGACTGTCATCGACTTTATTGCCTCGCTAACAAGTCTTTCACTGTACACTTTATGACATAATTATGTTAAAAATGTGTTTGTCCCTTTCTTGATGTAGGTTTTATTATAAAGCCTCTCCCTCCCCGCCCCCAACCAAATAGAAACACTTGTCACTGTACAGCCTGGTGGGTGGTGCCAGTTCCTCTCCTCGTCCCCCTCGCTGTGCTCCCCTGGCCCCTGCGTCAGGCTCGGCAGCAAGAGCTGGTGGTGGTTGTGCGTGGAGCTGAGGTGGAGATGGGGGGGTTGGGGTGGGGCAAGAAAGGTTCAAGTCTCCTGGGAAAATGGAACTAAATGGGCTAAGGAAAAAGTTGTAGACATTGTAGACAGCCACGAAGGAGGGAGTGTGAGCGGCGTGGCTGAAGTGGGTCAGAGGGCGGGTGAAGCACTTCTCTCCCGGCCTCGCCCGGTCTCTGAGCCCTGACTGGTTTGAAAGCTGAGTCAAATCACACCTCTGGTGGCAGTGTCCGGGGATTCAAATCTCCGTGTTCTAATTGGAAAGTTTTCGTTGGAGCATAAGTCAAACCTCACTTTCTGCAAGGTGTGTCCATTTACAGTGCCTGGCGACAGTCTTTGGCCCTGAGCAGTGACGCTACTGCTGTGACAGAAGCCACTCACCCAGTTAAGTCGGGAACAAGCACCGCTGTGCTCCAGCTGTTTCCAATCCTGCAGGCAGATACCAGTGGGGGCGGGGGGCGGGGGGTGGGGAAGGTGGCCCTTGACCAAGCTGGTGTCAACTGGGAGGAAAGAAAAGGAATTGCAGGCTAATTACACACAGACACACACACAAACTCTCCACAAAGTTTGTTAAAAGCAAAGTAGGAAAATGTTTATCATTAACTTTTCAGTAGCATTTATTTTTAATATAAGCCCAGATTTGAAACTTCTAGATCTGAAATATAATACATATAATTTAATTTCACTAGTGTTCTCTCCTTGCCTCATTCCTTAATATGCTCCATGACTCCTGACATACACTTGCAAATGGCTTCTCGATGTACTGAGTTACGAGTCGGGGACCTGAATGCGGCGCCCCAGTCCCTCCTGAGGGGCGTGGAGTCCACCTGGCTTCTCTGTCACCCCAGAGTTATTCAGGGTTTTGCCTTTTTAATAAAAAGGATTTAAAAAATGAGCACAAATACCCCCAATTAGAAATTAGTAAGCTCATATCTAAAAAAGCAGCTTTTTTCTTCACCACCCCGCCTTTGGGGGCTTCTTCACTTCACGGGTTGTTGATACGCACCGGGAGATGCAGCCTGACCCACTGCAGTTTACGGGAGCGTCATTCGGAAGCCCAGGCGGTGCGTGCACAGTGGTGGGAAAGACGCTGTACCCAGTGGCCAGCGGCGGTGGGCTTTGCCCAGGCTCTGCGGCGTGGCTGTTGCGGCTCTTGATGACGGGTATAATGCCAGCAGGCACAGGGCAGGTTCGCTGCTGACTCGGGCAGATGGATACAGAGGCCTGCAGCCCTCGGTGGATTTTTCAGGCTCGAGTGCTGTCGCAGGGAACCAGGCGTGCAGGCACACCAGGCAGGGAGGCTGGCATGAAACGAAGCAGGTATGGACCTGCTGGGCGGCAGGCAGGCAACTGGGCCTCCCAGGCCCCACGAGTCTTTGCCCTCTTTCTCTGGTGTTCGCTTTCTCTCTCCCCCTCCCTCTCTCTGTGTGGCCTCTTCCGTAGCCACACTGCTCGCTCTCCCGTAGCTGCAGTGAGTTGTCTGAGTGATGCAGCCCTTAGATCTGCCTGAGGCTCAGAGCACACTTGCCCAGTGTCGCACCAGACTCCAGGCATCCACAATCAGGCACGCGTGTCCCGTGCCCACACTTCAAGTGCCTCTGCGTTAACATGATCAAGGGACAGCCACAGAGGCTGGTGGTGCAAACGCCTGATTCAGTCATTTACCCTGCAGCCCTGCTCTTTGTAACTGGAATTCCTGCCTTACCTGTCAAACTCAGTCTTGCACGCACTTAGGTAAATCCTTGTCGGGTTACTGGTTATTGATAAAAAGGATTTCAGGGAGGCTCAGGAGGGTGGCGTTTGGGCCAGTGTGGCTGCCACAGCACCGACGACAAGACCCAGAACCTCCTTCTCTCCATTCTTCTTCTCAGATCATTTGCACAAAACAAGAGAACAAGTCCGCTTTGCAGTGCTCTGATACTGAGCCCCATCATTGCTGGTGGGCAGAGTGACACCATGATTTACAGTGGAGATTCTGCCGACTGGTCTTCGTAAGCATAGCACTTCTCTGCAAATGTTTTTGAAGGTCTGGCATTACAAGTTAAAAAAAAAAAACAAAACTATAAACAGTAGGGTCAGAGCTTTCCTCAGATGAGTTTTCTCTCACTAGGAAGCTTGTGAAGTCAGCACCAGCTACGCTGCCAGGAGGCTGAAGTTTAATTCTGGGGAAGAACTGAAAGGAATCTACTCCCGGCCCTGCAGCCGCTAGTCTGGTGACGAGCTCCCCATGGAATGATGACCACAGGCCACTGGAAATCCAAGGGGCCTTACAGCCGTTCCCTCACTGACCCTCCTTATTCCCAGAAGCCACGTGGAGTATGTTGCCCTGCTTCTCACTGATGACTCCTTTCCTTGCTGGTGAAGGAGACGAAGTGTCCCGCTTCTGGCTTCTGTTAGGCCTTGCCAGTGAGCCTCAGCATGCCCCTGGCCCTGCACCCTTGAGTGTGCCAGCAGCCGCCAGACCTTTCCTGTGCCCTGGCTTCCAGGGGCTGTACTGTTCACCTGTTGCCACTGTGCCAGAGATGGCAAAGGCACTCTGCAGCCCCAGTCCTCCCCGCTCTGGATGCTGCCGCTCAGCATCATGTCAGCCTCAGACCCTAATACACCAGCTTACTGTTTTTTCCAAAAAATTTCCCCCACTGTCTTCTCCGTTTTTGTCTTAAGAATCATGCTCCATCACTCACTCCTCACCCTCTAGACAGACCCCTCAAGATTTAGCATCCTCCAAACACTTGCTAAAGAATCAGTGCATGTGCCCCACAGGGATTTCATCCCGGCCCTGGAAAGCATTTCCAGTGACACCACAGAAGAATTAACAGCGTAGTGTCAGAACGCAGGGATTTTTTTTCATCCAAGCCCTACTCTTAAGGAATTTGTAAATCTTTCACAGAGAGAGAGTGATAGGAAAGAGACTGGCTGCTTTTTCTTTCTTTCTTT
>NW_004567111.1:3779576-3785412 GCF_000260355.1 Condylura cristata
TTTCTTTCTTTCTTTCTTTCTTTCTTTCTTTCTTTCTTTCTTTCTTTCTTTCTTTCTTTCTTTCTTTCTTTTTTGCAGAATCAGGTCATTTTCTATTCTACAGGTACAGATTTTTCCTGATAGAGTTTACTAACCCTTGGGCATGTTTATCACATCCCCTCCAGTCGAGCCTCATATTCTCAGTGCACTTCAAGTTGGGAGGATCCGAAAGCAGAGGTGGATTCAAAGACCCCTAAGTACTATTCACTAGCATGGAGAGCTGCCCACCAGGCCTGAATCCCAACATACCAACTTTTCTGAGGAGACTGGATACAGAAGACATTCATCTTTTTTTTTTTTTTTTTTTTATCAGAAGGGGGCCACTGTGGGCCATAGACCGATCTTTTGATTTTGAGAAACCTGAAGTAATTTCATACTGATGGAGAATGACTATTGACACTGTTAGAGAACACACTTTTTATGTGTGTTTACATAGTACATATGTGGATGTGGATGTGCTGTGTGTGTATCGATAGGAACAGAAATGGATATTTGTCTTATTACATGCAAACATAAATATGTACTCATCTGTTATATATAAATGCTTATAAAGTATCTGTAAATATATATATTTAGATACTGCTTTTTAAAGGAAGTGAGGACTTCATTTCATACGGAAGGGGCATCTGAACTTACAGAATTCCTCTTATGCATAGAGAAACAGATGGCCAGGAAGAGTCCAGTGGTTCGACTGGGGACTACCCCTAAACTCACCTTGTTCTTCAGTCCAGGTGGCCCCCAGTACACCCCTGAGTCTAGCTCCATGGCTCTTGGTGTTGCAGACAGCTGAGTCTCTGAGTCTGGGTGATTCTGTGTACCCTGTGGGTGATTCTGGAATGTTCCTTCGCTGATTTTGACTTAATATCCATGGTTAAAGGATAGGAATTTTTGCTGTCAAATACACATGAACACACAGTTTTGCACCCAGCTGCCCAGGACCATATACCCGAAGCCACCTAGTGAGTGACCCTCTTACAGAACAGGCCTGTCCCATCCCCTGTCTCTCCAGTTCGTTGGAGCCACCGGTGCCTCCTTTCTTCAGTTACCATGTAAGGGCACCATGCTCTGTGCACACTCTGCAGGCTGTTTATGGGCTGTCCTTGAGCCTGGAATCTGAAAACCCCACTCTTCAGTATTGCTGTGCAGGAAGAAGCTTTCTGGTTCTCCGGATCTTTTTTTCTTGGAATCCAGATTGTTTTTTACCATTGACTCACTTCTTTCTTCTGCCCCTGCCTGGCTCTGTTAGTGCTTCTGGGAAAAACAGCAAATGAGCTTAACATTTGCAGCCAGTGGCTGGAGGCCACAGACTAGGACACTCAACTTAATATGATACGGTTAGCTTTACTTCAAATTGAAACCAGGACCAGCAATGTCTTAATTCTCTTGTCTAGACAATTGTCACGGCTGTAAATTATCATCATAATGGCCACTGAATGGTTTATAATGACCTTATCAAAACATTATTTGCCAATCCTATAAACTTTCTGAACATGCTGTTTAGTTTATCCTGATTAATCTATTAGGGGAGGACATACACATCCTGCTTCCTCTCTCCAAAGTGACATTTGTGGATCCAATTCCTTTTACATTGCCAGCGTTACTCTATAAACTCACTATTGATCTAATTCTGTCTTCTGTCTGTCTGCACCAAATTTAATCAGAAAAATCATTATCCAAATGTGATGTTCTTCTTTCTCTGTTGGAGACAGTGGTTATTGTGGCTGTGGATTCTTCATGCTGATCCTCTTAGGGGATAAACATCTGTTTACATACATTTTGCTCAGGGTAGCCACGTTATATGTTGCCTAGCCTACTAATAATGGTGTGCAAAAATGAGCTGAAATGAACCCTTTCCAAAGAAGAACTTGAATGGCTCAGTGTGTCTACAAAGTGTTCAAGTTTTGTCTACAAAGTATATAAGCACAATCTTCAAACCAATGTGAATCAGAAATCAATTTGCCCTAGAATGTGTAGGGCAATTCATTATAGAGTTAAAAGTTCAGCTAATACCTAACATGCCTGTCTGTGGTGTTTACACACACGCGTGTATGTGTTAGTGCAGTAGGTGATGGTAGCAGGGAGGGAAACCAGTTGCCCAAAGGCATCGAAAAATGTCTGAAATGCTTGTCACAGAACTTCAACTCCTCTAGCTATCTGCACGGAATGTTCTTCTCCTTTCTACTGAGTCACTGACAGTTCTTTGTGTTACCCCCTCTTCTTTACGGAGCACCTTGTTTCAGCTCTCTCCATGGCAAACCTCTTTGATGTTCGATGTGTTGCTGTTAACCTTACTTGATCACTATTATTTGTCTACTTGTCTATTTTTATCAGTAAAATGTACCTTCTGTTATAAAATGTATATTTAAAAAATAATTTACATTTTTTATCGATACTTTATTTTTCTGAGACATGCTCATATTTTTCTTTTGACGTTTATTATTGTTTCCTTTTTTAAACATAATTATGATAGCTGATTTAAATTCTTTGTCTAGGACGTCTAAGGTGTAAACATCAGGGGTAATTTCTTTTGACTGTTCCCCCCCTCCCCCCAATTTTGGGAACATGCATGATTCTTTGCCTGTCCAATGATCCTTGTTGAAAACTGGATTTTTAAATGAAATACTGTTACTATTAAATGAAATATTGTAACAATCCTGGAGATCAAATCACCCCCCAATTTTTTTTCAGTTTGTTTTTTTTCTTCCTTTTTGTTGTTATAGTTTGCTTTATGATTCTCTTGAACTAAAGGCTATATGTAATGGTTCTGTGTCTTGTAGCACCTAATTATCTTGATTGAGTAGAAAGTTCCTGAAACATCTTCAACGAACAACTCTTTCACTCTTTCCTGCATGTTTCTGTGTTGGAAAATGACTTCCATTCTCTGTAACCAGTTGATAACTCTGCCTTAGTCCTTACTTCCAAGGTCAGTAGGAATTGAGAGACCAGCATCTTTTCCAGGCTTCTGCTGTTTGCACTTCCTACACACACGTGTGGTCCTCCAGATCCCAGCAATATGCTGGAGTTTTACAAAGCCCTTGTTCCAGCCTGGGTGATCAAATCTCCCTCCACCCCCATGTCATTGTTGATGCCCTACCCCCAGTGTGATGGTGTTCGGAGAAAGGGGAGGCTATCCAGATCAGCTGAGATCACAAAGGACATCAGAGAACTTGGTCCTTTCTTTCCTTTTGTCCGTTCATCAAGGGAAAGTCATGTAAGGACACAGCAAGAAGACGACCATCTGCAAGTGAGGAAAAGAGTTCACACCAGAACCTTACCATGCTGGCACTCCAAAAATATGATAAAATGCACTTCTGTTGTTCAGACCTCTGGTATTTTGTTATGGCAGCCTGAGCAGACTAAGATGGATCCCTGGAGGGGTCATTTGCCAAATACTTTTGAGCTTTTTGGATTGCTTCTTGCTTATCCCACTCTGAGGCAGCTCTGATGTTAAACAATTATCCTGCATCTTTTTTTTTTTTTTTTTAAACAATGCCCTGGGGAACAATTGTTTATAGGCGTGATCTCTGAGTGAGGGCAAATAAAGACAAGTCTTGCTAGGGCTGTTTCTAGGAGACTTCCGGACAGCAAAGCATTAAAGACATCGGGGGATGGTGATTTTGGAGCTCCAACCCTGCTCTGCTCTTCCCGTGACCGGTGGCTCTGGTTTTCCTGGCTATTGAGTTGGCACAGCTTTGTTTCCGCACTACAGTGGAGTCGGGGAGAGAGGTGGGAGTAGCACAAGTGAAAATACTCATAGCTCACTATTCTTGTTGAGATTCAGCTGTTTGGTGTCAATACATGTTCCTTGATTCTTCTTCTGACTACCTTACAGAGTTCTTAAAATAGTTGATTTTGACAGTATTTCTACTTTTCTCATTGCCTTCATGGAGGAGCAGATTTTTGGAGGTCTTTATTCTAACTTCCCTGCAGTGTTTTCCCTCCCAGTTAATTTGTATGCATTTAATGGATTTGGTGGTTGTCTTTCTGATATATGAAGTTGGTTTTGGAGCTGATTCCACTCAGATCCAGAGGTAATCCTTCATTGTTTGAATCTGGCAATCTCAGCCTTGACTTAACTATCATTTTGGGACAATAATAATTGTATTGAAAGCTGTGTGGGAGCTGTCCAGTGCTTTATAAGATTATTCACAACATCACTATACTCCAATAGTGACAACCATACCTGCCAAATGTCTTCTGTAGAAAAAGTTGCTCGTGGTTGAGAACCACTGTTCTAATCACATCAATGATTAACTCAGGTAAACAAGGCTTATACCCTAAAGCACATGGCAATCCATGATCATAGTTATTGTCTTAAGAATGTAGCTGTAGACCCTCCCTGGTGGTGCAGTGGGTTAGGACACAGCATTGCAAGCAAGTTGCAGCCACTTCAGTGCAAGTTCGATCCCTGACCCACACGGCGCGGCAGACCTCTCCTGTCTCTCCGCTGTTCCCTTCAGCAGTGTACTTTGTCGATCTGCCTATTCTGCTCCCCATTCTGTCTCTGATGAGCCCTCTCACCGCCCCTGTACTTCTGGCCTGTATCCCAGTTCTGCATGCACAAATAAATAAATCTTTTTTTTTTAAAGATTTATTTATTTGTGCATGCAGAACTGGGGTACAGGCCAGAGACTCAGGGGTGGCGAAAGACTTCACCAGAGACAGAGTGGGGAGCAGAACAGGCAGATCGACCAAGTACACTGCTGAGGGGAGCAGCGGGTGGGTCAGGAGAGGTCTGCCACGCCATGTGGTCACCTCCGGGGCAGGCGGGAATCGAACTCATGTGGAAGTGGCTTCAGCTTCTCAGTGCAGTGCTTTAACCTGCTGCGCCACCAGGGAGGCCCCCCCCCCCCACTTTGTTTTTAAAGACTGTAGCTGTAAACAATTCAAGTCAAGCTGGAGGGAAAGATTCCTTCTTGCTCCTAGGTTGGGTTGTGTGAGGATGTGAAGACATGAGTTGTTCAGTCTTCACATGGAGATATAATGGTGCATCATTGAGACACAGTAGATATTTACAGCTATTATGACATAAATTGGGCTTTTAGGTAAACCTTCTGGCCCTACGGATGTCACTAAAAGTTGTAAGGGATGCTACCTCCATGATACTTTTCTCAAAACCTGCGCCTCTTTTTCATATCATTTCAACGCTGTAGTTCCTGGTTAGCCTCCTGAGTCTTATTTCATTGAAATATGCTTCATGAAATGCTCTCCCTATTTTTACCATCTTTGCAGCAGCTCATCTTGCCATCCTTAGTTATCTTCCCAGAGCGCATTTCTGACCTCATCACTGGCCTATTCAGAGAGTTTCAAATTTCTTTTGCCATCTATGCTTGAACCCGATAGCTCAGCCTGTGTTTTAGACTTGACTTCTATCAACTTGCCAACCCTACTAGCCTCTGATTTTCTTCTGGGATCTAAACTTGAACCAAATCAGGATGCTCACTATTCCTGGAGCAGGTTATGCATTTTCTGTCTTTGTGCATTTTCTTATGCTATTTCTGACACCCGGATATTGGAAATTATAATGAGAACATATAGCCTTTATTGAGCACAAACCCTGTGCAAGCTTCTCTGCTTAGTTCATCTGATTCTCCAAAACAAAACCATTTGTTAAGCACTTTTACTTAGCCTTGCAGCACATTAAAGGAGCTATAGCAGGGGAGGTTAAGTCATTTCCCAAGGTCACACAGGATGGAATCAAGAAACTGGAACTTCAGTCTGGATATCTCTATTTGGCCACAGTCAGGTTCCTAACCTCAGCTCCACACAGCTTTCTCGTTGTTCCTTTTAATTCTCC
>NW_004567111.1:3785600-3813350 GCF_000260355.1 Condylura cristata
TCCTTCCCTCCTTTATTCTCTTCCAAACCCAACACAGTGCTGACTGCTTCACCATAGATAGGTAATGTAGTTTTCAACAAAGGGGAGGGTGGGAAAGACTTGGATCCCAGGTATCTGGTTCTTTAATTTTATTATGGATATAAAGAGAAAAATCCAAAATGTGCAGTATTTCTCAGATAGCAGGCTCTTCAGAACCATGTATTCAGTTGAATGAATCGCTACATCCAGTAGATTAACTAGGTATCTCTTCCCTTTGTGTTTCCCTTATGCAAACCATTATGATACATGCAAATAAAGCTATTGAGCAATCTACGGTTATATATACCATTACATTTGGGGTTGTCCCATGCAGATGGAGAGGCTGAGAGAATCTATTTGTTTTATGGTTCACATAGAAAGGGGCTGAAGCATAAATATTTGCAGGGGAATTCAGAATTTTTAGCAATGTAGCAGGCTATAATGGTGCCTTTACTTCCAGGGGACCTGTTTATAGACTATCAGTCTGAAAACAAATCTCTTTTCGTGGAGAGTCTGTTTTTGCCTGTCCCTGGGTATGTGTGGGATTTAGTGGGAACAAGGGCAGCGCACTAAGGTGGAAAAGTGAGGAGAAGGAGCTAGGAGAAAGAAGGCTCAGGGATGGCACGCACTCAGCAGGCAGCCACCCCACCCAGGTGCTGCCGCGGATGTGGTCAGTCTGAGTCAGCAGCAGAACCAGGCAGCTCCATCTGGGGCACCCCACAGTCCTATTCAAATCAGGAATTCCAGGATTCGATTTCCTAAGAAACTTTGGGTGGTGATATGCTAGATCCTCCTGTCGGCAAGTGTACACGTTTTCCCAGCCTGTGTGTCCGCCATAAAAGTGACCCCCTTGTCACCATGTGTGAATTACATTACTTAAAAAAGTGAAATGACCACCTTCTGGATTATCTGTGGCAGCCATGAAGTTCAGTTGTGACCTTCAGGACCCAGATTTCCCTCTGGACTGCTGATGCCAGGTGTGCCGGCGTCAGTGCCTGCGGGGACGCTCCCTTGCGCCCCGTGTGCGTGTCCTTCCTCCGCCGTGCGCTCTCCTCAGTGTCAATTGGTTGGCTTCTGTGCAGCCGCAGGGTCATCAGTGGGCATGTGTCTCTGGAAAGAGAGTGCTTCATGTGTTCCAGCTTGCCCAGTGTCCCTTCCCGGGGGGTGTGCTCAGTGCCCCATGATGGCTCCACCCTGTGCCCACAGCGATGAGTGCACACAGCAGAAGTGCCCTCCTGAGTTGTCACAGGCCCTGGCAGAGACGCCCACTGTTCTGTTCACTGTGTTTTACTTTAGCTCCCTAGAAATGTTCATGGTGGGGAAGGCTGAGTGAGCACCTTCTGCAGTGAGTCACCTGTTCTCAGTCTCCTCCATCCTCATGGTCCTCTCCTGTCTGAGCTCTAGCCAACTGTGGCCCAGATGCGCTCCACAAGTTTCCTAGTCCCAAAGCTAGTAGAGTGGACTTGAACCTAAGTCTGTCTGATTCTGATATCTATGTGTGTCCTCTCTGCCCTATTTCTTACCCACCTCTTTTCTGCTAAAGGGGTGCACAGACTGATGCATGGGGCTTGGGGTGCAGTGTGCAGAGGTGGCAGGAAGCAAGTGCTGCCTTTGCCTTCTGTTCTGACAGTGGCAATGAGTTCATTGCAGACCTGGGGCAAGTCGGGGTTCCCACTGCCAGCACGTGGCACGCACTTGACACTCTTGGTTATTACTGAATGCACGATGCCTTCCCTTCTACCCCATCCTTTCTCAAATACTAGCAGGGCTCACTACTCTATCACCAGGACAACCCGGCAGCTTCCATTAATGACCCCAGCCTGCCTTCAGTCATCTGTTCACATCTTAACTCCCAGCTCTTCAGAGAGGCTGCTGTTAAGATGAGTAAGTTCTCAACTCTTTGAACAGATGATTTATCAGGAAGAACCGTGTTTTAACTTTACTGATGATTGGACTTGGAATTTTTAGGGGAATCAGTCTCATTTTTCAAGTAGGGAAATAGTTATTTTCCCAGTCTTAACCGCATCCCTGTGTGTAAGACTTTGATCTAGAGCTGGCATTGTCCAGCACCGCAAAGCCACCTGCAGGCAGGAAGGGTGCCTTATCCACCTCCCTGGGGCAAGGGGGCCTGCGTGTGTCTCTGCAGTGGAAGCCACTATGCACCTGTGCTTCATGTTGCCCAAGACCTTTGGCTTGTGTCTGCTTGCTGTCCTGGCTGCACAGTGTTGGCCAAACTGCAGAAATGAATAATAGAAAGAAAGAAAGACAGTCACTGTAAGAATATTAGGCTGACACGATAACCACTCTACTATGGAAACTAGTCATCATAAGAGTGGGCGAGTCTCCTTTCTTTGTGAGCTCCATAATTAGCTCTTGACGATAACCCTTCTTCTCCGATCAGGCCATAAATCATTCAGCAACAGAGATTGAGAAGTGATGGTCTTACATCTTTAGCATGAGTCATACAGAGATAGGCGCAGATTTGAACTTGACCTGTAATTTGTGGTCTCCTCACTCTTCCATGAAACAAACAGTTATTTAGGGCAAAACCTACTAGAACATCACCGAAAGTACCATTTAGTATGATAACATGTCTTGAAAAATATATTTGAGATTATATTTCTACATGGGCTAGAATATGTATGGGAGATTGACCTGCATAGTAAAACTGGCCCTTTGGGGTAGTTCGAGCAGGTTCCAGATTTAGGATGCTTAATATTTATCATTATTTTATTTCAAAAGAATGTCAGTGTCCTACCACATGTCTCTGTTTCTCCAGTTAAGAATTTCACATCTTCCATACACGCTTCCCACACAATGAACTTGTAAGCATTGTGGATAGGAGCAGGCTTTTCATTGAGAAAAAAACATGACCTAACTGGTCAAAGCCATTTCTTTTTATAAAATAACTCATCTTACTTGATATTATAAACTTCAATATTTGTGCAGAATTACAGAAATGATGTAAGCTTCTTAATGCTTAACATGCATACTGCCAATAGTGAGGCTGCATCAATTTCAAATAGTGTCTTTTGAAATAATATTTGACACTTACCTGTCTGCCTTATTTGACACTTACCTCCTGCCTTAGAAGTCAATGCTCAATAACCTTTCCTTCAATAGTGAAGCAGGACAGTTCCCAGGCCTGCTGGTTGGGGGAGTTTGCTGCTTGGATTCTGCTGCTCGCTGGAGCAGAAAGTCGCTGCAGGGTGCTGTTGGCCCACAGAAGTAGCTATGGCTGCCTTGACCCCCCTCCCGAACAACAAAGAATGCCTGTGCTATGCTGGACGGGGTGACAACGTTCCTCATACAACCTGTGCAAAACCTCACCACTCCTGTAACCTGGGGTGCAGCCTTTTGGGGGCTGAGCCCACTGAGCCCGCCAGTGTGACAAGTAAACCTCTCTCTCTCCCTCTCCAAGTGTTGTCTGAATTCTCTGGGAAATGGCTGTAACAGTTTGGTTTTCTGACTGGGAAGCCAGCTGCACTGGCTACTTTGGCCATCAGGTTGGTGTCAGGGCAGAGCCTGGCAATTCTCCCTTGCGTGAACCAGGTGGTGCACAGCCTGCCCCTTGTCAAGTCCTCCTTCCTGAGGTGAGCAGAGCTGGGGCACCACCTTCATACCATACGCAGACTCATAGAGACCCATCAGGACTTCTGGATTGGGTAAGGCTCCGAGACCCTGGTTCTAGTTAGGCCGTCTCCACGGATGGAAGGAGAGCGTCATCATCTCTCATGCCCCCTTGCGGCGCCAGATAGAGTTTCATAAAAGGTGGAATCCGCAGCTTCTGTCTGTGTGTGTGAGTGTATGCAAACGGTCCCACTGTTCGGGTTCCGGGATCTGAGTGTGCTTGTCTTGTGTTTTTGTGACACGTTATACGGCCTACAGGTGACCTTTTGAGGCACTTGTCCGGGGTTATATGGACTTGCCGTACAGCCAAGATGTTTTTTTCTTGGCTTAATAATAAGATGTGAAATTAGGAAGGTCTGATCAGGATGAGAAATACTAGGTAGGTGTGAGATGTGATCATATTTGTAAATCTGATCAAATTTCGCTGCCAAATATATGCTAGAATCTGTAAGATCGTCAGACAACAACTAAGCATAAAGGTGCTTTGAAGGGGATATAAGATGTATGATCTCCTTGATTCTACTTTTTATGCTTGCTAGAAGGAGGAATTTTATCAATATGTCCTTCAAAATTTTAGTTATGTAATGGTTATATATTGGATTATATATTGTTTAATGATCTCCCCTAAGTTTTACTCTTGAGAAATAATGCGGAATTGCAATAAACATGGCCTTTGAAGCCAGACTGCACTGGTTTGAATTTCAGGTTTACTGTTTTCTTAGCAGGCCATTTAACCTCTTTAAATCTGGATTTACTTCTTTGTGAAATGGATATAAAGATAGTACTAAGAATAAAATATCTGGCAAATAATAAACCTTACCTCAACAGTATATTATTATTGTTGTTAGTAGCAGCAGCAGCAGTAGTAATTGTTTTGGGAGTGCCCTTTCATTTTTTACAGGATTTATTTATTTATGCATACAAGTACTGAAAAGTCAGAGGTGGGGGGGCGGTGAGAGGATGTACCAGAGAGAGAGTGGGAGCAGAACAGGTGCATCTACTGAAATCCACTGCTGAGGGGAGCAGGGGGGGACAGGCAAGGTCTGCTGCGCCCTGCTCCCTGGCCCATTCGGGATGAAACTTCTGCTGCAGAGGCAGAGATAGCTTGAGAGTCCTGTGTCTGGCACTCCCGCACCACGAGGGAGGCCCCAGTAGTGCCCTTTCTAAGTGAACACCTCTCTTCAGGATTGGAGGCCTCGTGCTGGCACAGACTATGCAGTGGCCGCAGGCAGGAGCCCCCAGTCAGGGGCTGGGCGCCTGGCTTATCGCAGAAGCACTTGAACAGAGGCCGAGGCTGAGGGAAGCCTGCTGGGGAAGGGAGTTAGGGTGAGGTCTGGGCCAGGAGCTTGTAGGGCGGGATGTGGGGGGTGCAGCGATCATGCTGTGGGCACCCCACGGAACAGCAGGGATGCTTCGGGGCAAGCGCTGGTGTGTCTTTTCTCAGTGCCTGCTGTAGGAAGCCCAGGGGAGTGGGGGCTTTAGGCTACAACGCCCTCTGCACTGCCGGAGACATAGCTGCCCTGTTGCTGCAAGTTCATTACCGACGCCACTGTGCGCTGACAGCTGGACTTTCTTCCAGCCTTTACTCCTTTCTTTGTCTTAGTGGTCTTCTCTGCCTCCTTCTCCTCCCCTCTCATCTCTCCACTTAGCCACTCCTTGCCCCTCCCCTTCCTCCCCACTCTCCTCCTTCTACTGCCCCCATCTCATCCTCCCTCTTTCCTCCTCCCTGTTTAAGGACTTCCCTAACATGGTTTCCTTAGCATCTCTTCCTCATGGCTGTTTCACAAGATCAACTCCCCAGGGGATATTAGCTCCATGATTACAAAAAGTGAATTAGGTAAAATCTTTGCGTTTGGCTTTACACTAAATATAATGGAAAATTAAAGTTAAAATAATGCATAAGTGAGTATTCAGTAGTTATATTGGAGAGCTGGGGAGTTCCAGTGAAATGGTTGAACTAAAGCAACAAAGTCAGCTTTTCGGAGCCACTGGGGAGATGTTTTACACAGTGGAAGGACTATGACTTCCTTGGCGGGCTTTGTTTTCCAACCTTGAGCCATGATGGTGCTTCCGTAGTCCCCGCTGGCGTCTTCCCCTTTGCCCTCCTCACCTTGACCCCGGCGCTGGGCTGTGGGCATTGTGGAGCTGACACTCTGGACCAGGGAAGGGCCAAGTCAGTCAAGATCCCAGTGAGGCCAGGACAGCTGTGTGTGCCCACAGCACGGCTTCTGTTTGTGCTGAGGTGAGGGCATGTTGGGGGGTTGCTGACTTAGGGGCCCAGGAGGTCGCCGCGTGGGCCGTGACCCACGAGGCTGGCAGGGCGCATCAGGTGTGTGGTGTGGGCGGCAGGGCCAGGGTCAGGCCTGACGTCAGAGTCACGTGTGCTGCCTGGGCGCTACGAGTGGAAGTTTGTCCGTTTTATCTTCACAGGAGGTTTAAGGGAGTGTGGTGATGTCAACTTTTATGCAGAAATTATGAAATAATGGTACTTTTTCTGAGATTTTTGGGCCGTTTTTTTTGGTTCATAAATCCTTCTGTGCTACTCTCACTTTGACTAGTCCTTGGTCAGAGAGCACCGTGTGTGCCAGGGCAGCGTTCTACTGTCCTAGGTTCCCAATGATGCAAATGACTCAAGCAGACTTCAAGAGTTCTGCGTCTTTTCTTTTCTTTGTTTAATAACTGACAAACTAGCTTAGGATTTGATCATAGACCTCCGCAAATACAAAACCAGAAAGGAGGGGCAATGCAGAGAAGGAATAATGTTTCTGCCAAGTAACAGTCACGGTGGTGGGATTTGAGAAGTGAATGACTTTCCTTGAGAAGATGCAGTGCGCATGTCTGTCAGGACAATGAGGAGTGTTCCATCTAGAGAAACGACGGACGCAGAGGGACCAGCACAGAAGACGCTAGGAGTGAAGCCACTTGGCATCATTTGGACTTAGCTCGGTTCCCCTCAGACATTGGGTGGCCCTCCACGCGCGTGGCCCGACCGCTCTGCGCTCTAAAATAAAGAACGAAGGAGAGGAGGAGGGAAAGTGGGAGGGAGAGGAGGAGGGAGAAGGAAATCTTTTTTTTTTTTTAATTGAACCCCAAGCTTCACAAAGGCAAAACCCATTCCTTAGTGAAGATCAGTGGGTGTGTTTCGGTTTGAGCTGAGCGGCTCCAAGTACCCGCGACAAGTCAGCATGCGATCATTCGTCGTCAGCTCAGCCATTGTGCCGGTGCTTCTTTTATGAAGCAGTGAATGCTTTGGTCTGGCTCCAAGACTGACGTAGAAACAGCACGTGGTAAGCACTGGTTTAAAAGACAGGAGACGTTGACCTATTATAGGTTTGTACCAGAACTAAAACAAAAACAAAACATGTCTACGAGGCCTCGAATTTCATAATTTTCATTCCCAGTGGATGCATTTGTGCAGTTGTGAACTGCAGATTGCTTGGATCAAGTAGATCCAGGTGGAGAAAGCTTTGTTGAGGCTGGCGTGGAGCTGGTCCCGGCCAGGTTGGCAGTCTTCCTGGCACCTCACACCCGCAGGAGCGCGGCTGGATGTCTCTGGCTGCCTTCTGGTCAGTATGTGCACCACCGCGTTTGCTATTGATGGATAAAGGCCAAGTAATTGGCCTGGTGGCACTTGCGGATTGAGTGCTCCAGGTGTGCGCCTGCCTTTCTGAGCCTCTCTGGGTTTGCCCACAAGAGCAAGATGATTCCTAGTTCCAGCTGAAAAGTGCAGGTGGTGGAGATGGAGCATGTCTTTCCCTCGCGTGGAAGAGGAGGCCTACAGCTCACACATGGGAAGAGCTGTGAAGAGGCTTTGAAGGTGGGAAAGGGCACACCACGAGGTTCCTTCTCGCTGGGGCTGTGCTCAGGCTGTCGCCAGCCAACAGGAAACAAAGCATTTCTTAAAGTTGCGCAACTTTGAACAAACAGTGAATTTGCCAGCTTGCTCATAATGCTGAAGAATGGAAATCTTTCTTTGCCCTGCAGAGGGGATTTTGTCGTTATTTTTACTTTCTGGACTGAAGCGTACAGATGCTGCCTCTCCCTCTGTGCCTGCCCTGTGGGCTATGGTTTCCTTTGCTCTTGGCTTGGGTGAGAGACTCATAGGAATCACACTGAGGATCTGACCAAGTCCTGTCCCCAGGCCGCCGAGCCAGAGACAGGTGTGTTGGGGAGACCCCGGGGTTTGTGAGGGAGTCTGGAAATAGAGCAGGAACTGGGCTTCTTGGATCAAGGGAATGGGGGAGATGTGGTGAAGAAAACCTAAGAGCAAAGTAGTCAGTGGTGGCAGTGGCGAGTCAGCGAATGCCAACAGCGTGTGGCTGATGGGGAAAGACCCGAGGCCCATCTGCTTGCCTGCAGATGACACGTCTTTCCAAGCTCCAAAGACAGGACCTGGGTGGATGACAGAGGGGTGCTCAGGGAAGGATAGAGTGAGCTGGCGTGTGCCCTCACCCCCATTGCTGCAAGTACCATGGAGCCTCTGTTCCGAATGCTCCATGCTAATGTTTTCTTGACTATGCTCTAGTATCTTTTGCCCCCAACCACCTGGGGCATCTTCATGGTTAACTTATTGCTGGCAGTGGCTTGGGAAGGGCAGACCATTGTCCTGCGACAGTTCTCTTCTGGGAATCTCCACCATGGCTGAAGTGCTCCGAATGTATTCTCTTGGTTCTGCTTTGCTCATCTAGAACCCCCGTCACTGGCTCAGCTGTGGACAGGTAGGGCCTGCCCCCAGCAAATATGCATTCAGCCATCACCCCAAGTCAGGGAGGGCATCCTGTGATCCTTGGGTGCAGAACAGTCCCCGACCTCCACCTTCTATTCTTTGGGTTAGTTTTAAAACAGTGGTCTCACTGAGTCGGCCCTCTGAATAGCATCCCATCATCATGGTCCAATGAAAGCAAGCAGGGATGGGAAGATTCTGCACTCATCCACGTTAGGGCAAGCTTCCGCAGCCATAAAATACTAATGGATTTTCTGGAAATGGCATTTGTGCCCATGACTTACAAGGCCAAAATAAGAAATCCGACTATTCTCCTCCTGTGTGTATTTGCATACATCCAAGATGTTCAGCAGTACTTTGCAGTCCTTCCAGATTGTTCCACCACAGTAATAAAAGGACAGCCCCCAAATGTGCTGGTTTGGCCCAGAGGACTGTAGTGCGCAGCCCAAGGAAAGAATCAGCCGTGCTGACGCCACGGTTGCTCCCACACTTTGGAGGGTTTCTCAGAATTGTGCTCGTTGCTTCTAAAAATAATAAAATGGAAGCAGTTTCTGGCTTCCCTTTACATAATTTTCTCCCCCACCCCTTTCTTCTTTTTCTTTTATTTTGGTATGATAAAAGAGGCAGCTGCTTTTTTCAGGAAAGCAGATACATCTCATTTTCCTTTTGCCTGTCACTCCTCTGGCCTATCTCGGCTCGGTGGTCGGGCGATAACTATTTATTATTAAGCTTCATTTTGGGTTGCAACTGTTTCTGCTGCCAGATTAAGTGCTCAGGTGTTCAGAGTATGTTTTGCACAAATGCCTGTGGGTGCAAAGCCCTGCACCAGCAGCCCAGCATTGTCCTCGCTGAAACAATACTGGTTACTGAAAGGAGGCCTCTATTTCAACCTGTAAAGGAAGTTTTCAAAAAAGGAAAAATAACATGCTGTGGAAAAAATGTAGAAAACATTATCTCTGCTCCCAGCATATCCAAGTTGTATCCAAACTAGCCAGAATATCAAAGGTCAGGACAGGCGAATGCTGGTTTCCTGAGAAACTCGATGACGGAGAACACCACTGACAAACTCCTCCATTGAGCGCTAATAGCTGGTAGGAAGAGGTCTGTGGTGTGCCTATCTAAAATTGCCAGGGCCCGTATGTTGGAAATGGCGGCCTACCCTCAATAATTAGAAGGGTAGTGGAGGGCCCCACCGTTTTCCTTTTGAATGCAATATGTGAAAGACCTTGGGGCTGAAGGAACCGTATTTATGACTGCCATTTTGAATTCCTTGTTACATAGTTCCATAAGGGAACCGTGGTCCACTTCTCCAAGTATCAGCGTCCCACAGTATATGACTTGCATCATTGGTGAGACCCACATTTGAGGCCCAAGTCCTCCCGGATTGGTCCGCAGGAATGCATATCTGAGCTCTCTGTGATGACCTTAAATCCTCTTCTCAGTGCTTTACTGTTTTGCTATACTGGTTACGTTTATGATCCCCAAGAGCTAAAACTCATATTTTCTTTTCATGTAGGAATTCTACTTTTGAGTGGAAGGAATGGCAGCCAGACTCAGAAAGTTGGGTTCCTTTTGCAGTGGGTGCTCACCATGTCAGGAGATAGCTGTTAGAAAGACGGACGTTTGCACAGTTTTCAGAGACCTGTGTGCCTGTACCATGGTGG
Source organism: Condylura cristata (assembly GCF_000260355.1). Taxonomy (NCBI): domain Eukaryota; kingdom Metazoa; phylum Chordata; class Mammalia; order Eulipotyphla; family Talpidae; genus Condylura; species Condylura cristata. The sequence continues at coordinate 3,795,636 of NW_004567111.1, forward strand.
AGAGACGGGACCATACAAAGAAAGAATAAGGTGCAAGCCCTGCTTTTAGGGCTTCTTGAAAGTGGTTGTGTGAAGCATGTGTTGCTGTGTATTCCAGGAGTCTAAGTGAGATGTGCGGGCTATTGCCTTCATGCAAGTGTAGAGGTGAGGGAGTCACTTGTCACTCATTCATGCAATAACCATTTCCACAGACAAGCACCTACTGCGGCAGGCATGGTACAGGCACTGAGTGCAAAGCGAGTGGAGCTGCTCTCCGGGTGCGGACTCCCAGCCACAGGGGGAGACAGCTATGGCTTACGCAGGTGCACAGCTGCAATCTTTCAGATAGCTGAGGGGCTGTTCTAGGGAGCAATGGCGATTGACTGGTCTGTGTGGTGCTGGGGTTGGACACAGCGCTTGAAGGATGAGTGCATCCTGTTGTGACCTCAGGGGCTTCTCTTCACAGACCTAAATGCTGAAGCTTCATGAGGAGCAATGCAAATTCTGTGCATTGGTTATTGGAGTTTGCTCCCTATTTTATCTGTGGTCTGTGTGAAACAAAATTGAGATTTGAGGTTTAGGGTTTTTGAAGTTATAACTTGATTGAAAGGGTCTCAGTGGTCACATCCATTAAAAGACTATATAGCATAAGAGGTGAGAATGTTAAATCATCATAACCTGGTTTTATACTCACTTTTAATTGTCCATCGCATGCAAGTTTATAATTCATGATCTCCTTTTCCTTTATAAACCGATCCCTCCTTACAATTTTTCAGCATCTTCCAGACTCAGTGTATTTTTTTTAAAGATTTATTTATTTATTCATACAGAATTGGGGTACAGGCAGAGATGCGGAGGGTGAGAGGATTCACCAGGGACAGAGCGGGGAGCAGAACAGGCAAATCAAAGAAACGCACTGCTGAGGGGAGCAGCGGGCGGGTCAGGAGAGGTCTGCCGCGCCATGTGGATCTCCTCCGGGGCAGGCGGGGATCGAACTCATGCGGAAGTGGCTTTAGCTTCTTAGTGCAGTGCTTTAACCCACTGTGCTACCAGGAAGGGCCACGGTGTATTACTTTTTTAATTTAAAAAGTAAAAAAAATTAAATTTAAACTAATAATAACAGTATTGCTAGTATTTTCCATAGGAGTAGATTTAAAGTGAAGAGTGTGAGGACTCAGGCCAAACACTCCAGCCCGGGTGGCTTCTTTCCAGCAGTGCTTATGACTTAATTCGAGGAGCGTCCAGACCTGTCTGGGGTTTGGTGTCCCTTTGCCCCTCAGCACAACCTGAAGTGTCTGTTGTTCACTGTGTCTCTGCTCGCCTCTTAGTGCCCGGCCTCCATCACGTCTCCATTTGCCATGCCTCTGCACACAGCACTTCTTGGCACTTAGGGTAGTCCCGCTCTGTGACGCCACCTGAATGCTAAGCTCCTGAACGCGGAGTCACTGAGAGGAGGATGTGGGGGACCCATTGAAACAGTGAGGTCACCACAAGCACATACATTTCTCCTTGCTCAGGCTGTCCTTTAAGTGTCTTGCAGAATATTTTGCAGGGATGGAAATCTGATAACTTCCCTACCCTCACAAAAACCTTTCAAGGATCTCACTCTGCATGTGAAACTCCTCACCCCTACAGTGCAGGTGTCTCTGGACCATCCAGCCTCTTCCTGCTCACATTTCCACTGCACACCCTGTGCTCTTTGCCCTCCCCCCGACCCCCCAGGTTACCTGTCTTTGGAATCATCCAGATAACCTGCTATATAATTCTTGCCCCTGATAACTCTCTTGCAGAGACATAGCCCAAATGGCCTCCAAGAATTATTGCAGCAACCCTACAGAGGGATTGGAACCCTCCCTAGCCTCCTACGAGACCCAAGCGCAACCTGCTACACAGAGGGCCTCAGAAACCCCTCGTTTCGGCCTCCCTCTGCTTGCTCTGTCGCCCTTCACCGCAGAGCCTTGGCTCACGTGATAGCCCAGTGCCTGGGTGGAGTCTGCCGCAGGTGCTCCGCAGAGCCTCCCTTCAAGGGAGATGAAGACAAAGACTCTCTGCCTGGAAACATCTGGTACATTGCATGAGAGATTTTGCATGTGTGTGTGTAACATTTCTGTGTGAGAGGGTAACTTACAGAGTTAAAGTAGAATGCGCTGAAGACCCATACGTTATCCAATGTATTATTACTTGTTATCACAGATATAGTTCATTTCTAAAAGGTCATTAGTGGAATGTGACAGAAAGCATTTAAAAGTATCTACCTTTATTGGAGGTCTTGCTGTGTGTTTGCCTCTTGAGTTTTTTATTTTTAAATTTTAAGGAAATAAAATCTTGTATCAATTGACGGAGATTTTTATGGGACCCGCCATAAGAAATATGTGGATGTGTGTTTACAGCCTAGTTAGCTATTTAGGGAGATTTCAAAATAGATATGTTTCTCTGAGAATTAGAATTACTCTCCTGTGATCCTTTATGGGCTTTACCACTAATCCCCTTCAGAAAAAGTCCTGTGCAACTCCTGTGACTGACCAGAAGGAGGGGACCAAGACTTCTGGCATTGTCCCAGGAAAGTCTGTAGGGAGTTGAGGATGCGAAGAACCAGGACGGTTTCTCACACAGGTGGGCACAAACATAACTCATGCAGGTGCGTATTTTCGAGAGCCTTCTACCTAGGGAGCCGTAGCTGCGGCTTGTTGGATACTTTGCTGTTGGGCATTTCCATTTCAATATCAAAGTTCTTTTCTGTGAGCACACATCAAAGGTTCACGTTACAGAACTCGTGTCTTCATTGTCTCCACTGGGGCAGCTGTCCAGCATGTAGGCAGTGTTGCTAATATTATAAATGTGATGACACTTGTGGTTCAAGTCTTTGTAACACTTTCAATGGGACCAAGATCTCATTTGTGAGAACACTTATTAGTCTCCATCTCCTGCATTTCATGTAAAAGAATTGCTTTTTAATGTAATGCTCATTTATATTAATTGCTTTGGAAGTTTGTTCTATGGGCCTCTTAATGCCAAAGACCAGAATAGCTCACGGCTGCTTTCGCCAAAAATCTGTTTTTCTGAAAGCTTTCTCTTCAGTTGCTTTCCAGTAAATGTTGCTGTGATCTGTTCTTGTAATTTATTGCAAAATGCCTAAAATAGCAGGCTTTGTTCAGCCCTGACCAGGAGATTCAGCATTTGCTCAAATTCCACTTGCCATTTGAGAGGGTTTGAAAGCCAAAACACACGAAGTCGCGCCTGCTTAGCTGCAAGTGTGGAACTCTGCGTCCGATCCTAGTTCCTTCCCCCAGCACCTGGTAAAAGCCAAGAGAGAGTATACCTAAACTGCCTGGCGACGAAGGAGCTCTCTTCTGTGGTTTGGATATTTGTCATCCCGTTTAGCTTTTAATTTTTTTTATTTTAATACATCATCCTTTAATATATCATGTCCATTGTATCACCCTTCACGTTTGTCTAAGTTGTGGCTTCCCCGTGAAATTCCCTCCACCGCTCCGCCATGCACCATCACCACAGCCCCTGTGCCAACCCCACCCTGCCCCGGTGTCTCTAGTTCCTCCTCCCCACAGAGTGTCTCCGAGCTACAGTTGCCTGATGATGTCGATTTTTACTTTATTATAGTTACTTTTTTTTCTGATTCCTTTTTTGGTTTCTCTACATTCCTCCTATAAGTGAGACCATTTGATATCACATTCATATCCCACGTTTAGGGTAGTGTTACTATGGAGGTTCTCTTGAACCACACCTTCAGGGTAAAGGAAAACGACAGACACCATTTTGATTTTTCTTGATAAGGAGATTGAAATCCATGTCCAGAGTGGGCAATATTATCCATTCAATCATTTTTTTCTCTACTTCTTTTTAATATATATATATTTTTTTGTGCACCAAGCTGGGCATGTAATGACCATTTCAACTATCCCTGTTCTCATGGCATTTCCAGTCTTAGCGAGGCATTCTTATGCAAATTTCCATTACCCATATTCTTTCGCTTGCTATCATATGACAAATGGAGTGTTGCTGCATAAAGTGTATTGCTGTTTATAGTGAAATTATGAGTAGCTATAAAATTATTCCTGAAAAGCCCTCCCAACCCCTAATAATTAACCATCATTTGATACTGGTCTTTGACTGTTTATCTAGAGTAAGCATTTGCTCTCTGGAAGGACACATTTGCTATTTTCCCATTTCTTTGGCCCATTGGATATCAGGGATACACTGATGACAAAATGGTCACAGCTACACTAATGGAAATTGGAGCAACTGACTCCATGTTCCCTCAGGAGTGGCAATTTCGTGTCATGAGGAAGAAGATCTTCCTAGAACAGTGACATTCTGGCCACTGCCTTTCTTTCCTGTTTTCTTTCTCCCTTCTTAATTTCCTTTTATTTTTTCCTCTTATTCATTCATTCCTTCAAAACATTTACCTGATGCCTAAGAGATGATAAAGACATTTTTGTATGAATTATCCATTTGAGGTGACACCATGTCAGATGGTTAGGCTTAGTGAATTAGCAAACTCCAGATACTGTAATGAAAGCTCTGATGCTAACATAAAAAATAATAATTATTCACTTGAATATATGAGAAATAGTGTAGCCTTTATTTTCTCATTGTCCTCATTTCTTTATCTTAGGAACACTCGGTTTATTTTTCTCTATAATGATCTTAACTATCAGTATTACTTTTAATATCCTCCAAGATGACACACATGTGTGATTTGATGTGGGTTTGAAGATTGTCCAATTGGAGCATTGAAGCTTAGTTTTATGTTTCTCTATTGAGTCAGAATTCAGCAACACACCTTGAGCTAAAGCAGGATGTAAATGTTGGGATAAGCTCTTTACCAATTATTCTTCCTTCTTAGAACCACATTTTTTTTACCACCAAAATCAACATGCACTGTGATGTTGACATGCCCCAAGCCACGTTCCTGCCCCAACTGACAGCTATCACCCAGGCTTCCCTAAGCCCTTCCATCTCTACTGTGACAGCCCAGTATCTTCCTCTCTCCCATCACAGTGACTGTTGTTGATCTTTGAGGGGACTGCGGCATTCTCCATGAAAGGGAAGTCCCTCCCCTCTTTAGGGTACATGAGCTCATCTTCCCAAGGGTTCCTTAAGAAGCTCTTGTCAAGTACAGGACATCCGCCAAAAAAGGAGATGACATCACTTTCCCTCGCTGGTTGCCAGCTAAAGCAGAGACAAGCTCATGTGTCCCCATATCTCCCCGAGATGGGGATTTAGGGGAAGAGAGCAGCTGCAGGGGAAGACATGACTTGGAGAGGGCCCAGAGCAGTGGAGCCAGCCCTCTCCTGCTATGCTTGGCATGGCATGGCATGGTATGACTGCTGGGCTGCCTAGGTGAGCTGGGTGGCGAGGAACACGGCCAGGACTGCGCCAGCTTGTGTGACAATATCTAGTGTGCCACGTCTTGGAGGAGAGACCGTGGCATGGAGAAACAGTGGGTGGAGGGGGATCATATGTGGCAGGATCTAAAGAAGAAAAGGGAATGCCAAGGAGACCCCAGGACTCCCACATGGGGGGTCCATTAGCGGGGAGCCTAGAGAAGAGCTCACACCTGTGCTGCCTTCCATTGCCTGCAAGGGCTGACTAGGAAGGAAACAGAAAAGGGGCCCCTTCCTCTTTCCCCTCTGGATCCTTGGTATTGAGCCTGGAAGGCAAGGAGGAGGGAGGTGTGTCAAGAGTAGAGTGTCCTGTGTGAGGAGAGGGTTGTTTAGGGTTAGAGTGGGTTTGAAGTTTTTAATTGGCCTGGGCTAAATTTCACTGACTGAACATTCTACTGAGCAAGAAAGGAGGATTTGATATAGCATACATAGGACTACTGATTAGGAAAACATAAGACTGTTTCAGGAGTATATTTCACTGATGGGAAACTTCAATAAACTGGTTTTAAGTTAATTTTTTTTAAGCATCTGACACTTTTAATTGTATAGTTTCACATGGTACAGGTTTAAAATGGAAAATAAAGTCTTCATAGAAGTTCAGCTCATGCTGACTTACGTTGCAGTTGGCACTTCATTAATCCAGGTCAGGTACCCCTTAGTGTTCAAACATAAACAAGATAGGATCTCATAAAGCAACAGGCACATCATTAAGCTATGATTTGATAGGCTAGAACAGAGAAGTGAAGAATACTCCATATCTCTGACTCATTGCTGATGTGACCAGAAGATTAAAGTTTCAGGGGTTTTCTGCAAACCCACTGAAGAATGGAGAGCCTTGTTATTTTCTTTTGAGACCTATTTAAATTATAAATAGTATGGAATTATACCCTCCTTCACTTCATTCTGTTGTCTGAAACCGTATAATGTCCTCGCAGCCTCCTTTCCTTGAAGGAAACCACTTTCTCCTGCAAGGCCTTGTTGAATGCCAGCACCACGGAGTTTTCCTTGGTAGTGCTGGGTTCAGCGAGTGCCTCCTATCTCACACAGTGTCCATATCACCAATGTCTTTCAGTATGCCATTATGGCCAGTGTTTCATATTCATATGAAAACAGCCAGTGCAAACTCCTTGACTGTGGTTAATAATGAGAAATGATACAATTTGATTATTGTAACATAATTTGCAGTAGTTTCCCAGTCTAGTCTCTCTGACTCACAGTGGAAAAGTGATTAGCCAATTTGTAGATCCCCAAATCCAATTTGGAATCCTCGTAGCGCATCCACAGTTAGATTTGAGATGTGACTTCCGCGGCATTCTCGTTACTCTCAGTAGGCTGCAGCACAGGAGCTAACAGCCGACAGCCGAGACGAGGGAGTCAGAGCCCCAGGATAAATCCTGCTTGGACTCTCAACTCCTTCAACACTGGTTTTGCTGCTGCAGGTCTAGAGTTGGGAGAACAACACTGGCCTCGAAGAATTTTTGTGAGGATTAGGGAGGCGATGGTTTTGAATTGTTTAACACAGTGTCTGGACATAGCAAGAGGTTATTGAGTGTTGGTAGTTATAATTCCTTTAGGGTTGTTTATGGTTCCGCCCTCTCTCTCTCGTTTGCAGAGATAAGAATGATTGCCAGGGAAAGGAAGGAGTGGTAAGTTCACTGATGTGTCTGGTGTGTAAATGTGCACTTGTGCCTTCGCCTCCTGCACCCCACCCCCACCTCTGCCTTCAGTGGAAAAGGAGAAGGAAGCATTACAAGACTGAGAACCCAAATCCACGTAGTGCTGAACTCGGTCCTTAATGAATTCCATGTGCTCTAGCCTCCTGTTTTGAAAATCGGAGCTTCTCTTTAAGTTTTAGCATACATTTGATGTTGGACTAATGTTTGAAATCTTGCAGTACAAGTTTAAGTCCTTAAAACTCTGAATGCAGGGTATTAAGTAGAAAGCCATAGAAACGACTTAACTCTTTTTGGAAATAAAATTCTCAAAATGGTAGTAGTGCATTCGCATGTCATGTCCTGTACTTAGCTGAACCAAACACAGCCTACAGAACAGGCAGCACTTTGGGGGCCAACCTCACTGTTGTATGAAAAGGTGAGCTCTAAAGAGGGTTAGCAGCTTGCCCAAGGGCATGCAGACACAAATGGCAGATCTGGGGATATAACTCAGACTTTGTGATCCAAGACTCAAGTTGTCCTTTTTCTGATTTATAATGTGCTGTTTTCTATAGGTTAATTTCTATCATCTTTATGACAGAGAAAAACACCTGTGCATATCAGGTGTCACCTGTCAAATTCCAGTTCTTTGCCATCCTCTGTCACGTTAGCTGCAGAAGCCCTGGCATTAGTCCCCTTCTCTGTGATGTTCTTTCTCCCACCTCCAGCCTCTCGCAGAATTGGAGATGCGAAGGATGTTTAGGAAAGCCTTGCTTTCTTTGAGATCAACCTGAATCCAGTTAGGTAATTCACCATGTAGGAGAGACGCAGGTTCGCGGTCCTGGCAGGAGAGGAGGCGCCTCTGCTTGCAGCTGCGCCCACGGAAGCTGATGTTAGCAAGGCCCTGAGCGGCGAGGGGGAGGTGAAGGGGGAACATGAAGTCACAGCGCAAGTCAAAAAGTGGTTTCCCAAGCAGTCAAAAACAGACCTCCAGAACAACCCCCTCACGTCTTTAAAATTAAATGTTCAGCAGAACTTGAAACATTAGTAGATTAACATGTCAATACATTTTCCACATCACTGCACCAGGCTAAGCTCCAAGAATAAAATGCACTGTTTAGGGTTTTTTTTTTTTTTTTAACAGATTAAAAAAAAATTATAGGTGAAAGCAGAACATGGCATAACTCTAAAAAGATCTTTCTATTTTGGACTGAGGCTTTAGCTATTCGTGGGGCCTAGATCTGAGCTTTAAAAAATTCCCTGACACCAGTGTTATGGGTGGCGTCGTTCTTCTCCCAGATTCATCTGCTGAAGGCCGCAGACGGTGGCTGGAGTTGAAACAAGGCCCAGAAAGAAGAAATCATGGTAAAAAGTCATGCGCAGATGTGGCTGGTGTCCACTTAAGACGAGGGGGCGGGGAGCCAAGCTCACGAAGGGGAGATGCGGTAAGACTCGGGGAGCCACGGCCACCCCTGTCAGGGCAAAGACGCGAGCCAGCACCGACCTGCTGGTCGACCTCGGCCTCCAGCTCCAGGTGTTGCGCCTCCCCACTGCGGACATCACCAGCCGGCGCTCCGCGTGAGCGCAGCCCTGCAACAATGGGGCTGGCGATCAGAGGTTGGTGGTGCTGGGTAAGACCGTGGCTCTTCTGAGTCTTACTTTCCCAGTGAAAGGTGGTAGGAGCAAGCCACCACTTTCATGTCCAGAGAGAGAAAAACCAGCCTCCGTTTCTCTGAGCGTGGCTTGTGATAGAAGAGGGAAAGCACCGGCACCTTCGAGCTTTATGTTGGGCCATGTGAGAAAGTAGCTGCTTGGGACTCTAGGATTTGCTTGAAGCTGTGGGGACTGAAACCTCCCAGGCCTTTTCTAGTTAGTGAAATGGGCTAATCACATATGGTGAGGCTGTTGTGCGAGAAAGTGAGCTAATGGCTGTGAAAAGCTGCACTGTGTGAACGAGGGTGTTATATAAGTGCAAATGTTATATAAGTGTTATATAATAACGTGAGTCATTATTTCACGTGGACCCTGTAGTTGAAGGTAAAAGTAGAACTGGAGGCATTTGAAGCTCGGCTCTTCTTCAGCGTGTGATTTAACACGAGTGTGGATGTTAAATTCCCTCCTCTTAATTTTTTTTTTTTGACATTTTAAACAATATTTAGGAAGGTGGTGAAAGGGGTCTGGGCAGAGGTGGGAGAAGATGGGGTCCACACTTTGCTCAGGGTGTGCCGGGTCTCCCAGCATCCCATCATCAACTCCCTTCCACATCAAGTCCCCGCTGCCATTTCCTTTTGGATTCGGAGATTCCTTCACAAATCAGAGCGTTGAGGTGACAATCAATGAACTTGGAATCCAGCCTCATGGTGAGCCATCTCTGGGGGTGCTATCAAAACAAAACTTCAGAAGTTGTGGAGTTTCCCATAGCATTTTTCCTCTACTCTATGGAGTCTGGGATTAAACACAGAGTGTTCATCAAAACATCTTAAAAATGCAAACGAGCTCAAAAAATGAGAAGTGTGGTCCCCACGATTCTCTTACCTTATTCCTTTCTCTTCTCAACACTTGGCTAAGCTGTGAATTCCAGTGAGGTGAAATTTCTCAGCCTCATCATGACTGAGGACTAGAAAATTCTGTGGTGGAAGCTTGTCCCGCGCTTCTCAGGGTCGCTTTACAGCATCCCTGGTCTACAGGGGATCAGTATCACCCCCCACCTCCTCAGCCCCAGTTTCCCAGCTGTGGCCACCACTCATGTGTCTGAATGTCCCCTGGAGGGAATTGAGCCCATTCATCCAACTAGATCAAGGAGGCTTGCCTTGGAGCATCGCACCGAGAGAGGAAGGTGAGTGCCAGGCGAGCAGGTGAGGGCAAGATCGGACCTGTTTCTGCCCTTGGGTGTGCCCTCCTGTCGCCCTGCTCCTTGCTGTTGCTCCTTATTCCTGGACGTGTGATGTTCAAGGGGAGCGAGAAGAAGCAGGAAGGGCCAATGGGACAAATCCTGGCAGAGTCTGTGACTTGGGAGCATGTAAGGGAGAAGGGTTGGCACACGGAGAACCCAGTGCCAGGACAGCCTGCTGAGAAGAGTGAGGTTTACATGTTGGGGCCGATGCTCTTCTGCCTGGAGATGAGGGCGACGGTTGACATGGGCTCTTGGTTTCCCACACAGAATCCTCATAGCGCTTCGCCCCGAATGGTATTATCTTTCTGACGTCATCTGGTGCTTTTCCTGCTGCCACTTGAACAACAAAACCCTCTCCTACAGTGTTAGCACACTAACGGGGTCTCAGCCCCAGTTGCTAGTGGAGAAGGGGGGCATTTCCTACACATTGCTGCTTGGACAGCTATGGGGTGTCCAGTGGTCCAACTCAATTCGGACACTGTGTCTGGAGGTAGGGTCAGATTCCACAGGTTAAGGATTCATACAAAACTTGCTCCCTCCCCAACCCATTCACGAGCGCGGAGTGTTAACAGTGTTTCCAACCAACTGGGTACAGATTGAAGGTACAGGTGAGCGCCTCCAACTCAGGGTACTGATATTAAATCCAGGTTGTCAGCTGTGCTTTTGACCAACTGTCTATAAATCAGGCGTTGCCATGACGCCCTCCAGTTACCTTAGTGGCTCACAGAATTCGGAGAAATGTTTCACTTATTGGATCAGTTTATTATGAAAGGATGTAACGCAGGAGCGGCTAGATGGAAGAGACGCAGAGGGCAAGGTATGTGGGAAGGGACGTGAGCGCCAGCACGTGATCACTGGCCCACCGCCTCCCAGGACCCGCGCTTTCTGCTTTTAGGTTCTATGGAGGCATCTTACATAGGCGGGTCATTGATGAACTCACTGGTCATTGTTTCAGCGCCCTCCCCTGGCCCCGCCCACCGTGGTGGTCGTGGCATTACGCACAGTCCAATCCTCTCATCACGTTAAGTTGGTTCCCTTGGCAAATAGCACCTATCCTAAGTTAACTGAGGACTTTGCAAAAGCCGCTTCCTAACCATAGTAAAAGACCTTGAGGAGCTCTGTACCAAAAATGGGTTGAAGACCATGCATACATATCTTATAGTATATCACAGTGCCATGGGAGTATAGGAGAGTGGACCATCCGGTTACATCTCTACTCTCCCTGGTGAACCAGTCAGGCTCAGCGTATAAAGTCACTGAACTGGACCAGAATAAATTTCTCCATTTCTTGGACTTTCTGCATCTTCTGGCATGTTAGGACATCATAGTCAAAATAAATGAATAAATAAATAAATGTTCAAAATATCATGAAAAGGGAATGTGTAGCATGTAGGCTCTGCCATATGAGACTTGGAAGTTCTATTCCTAACATGAACTTTAGTTCCCATTCTATGAATTATTATGAATTATTTTTTTTTACATTTTAAAAAAAAGGATTTATTTATTTATGCTCACAGAGCTTGGGTACAGATCAGAGGTGCAGGGGTGGTGAGAGGATTCACCAGAGACAGAGTGGGGAGCAGAACAGGCCGACCAACAAAGAAAACTGCTGAGGGGAGTAGCGGGTGGGTCAGGAGAGGTCTGCCGCGCCATGTGGGTCACCTCTGGGGCAGGGATCAAACTCATGCTGAAGTGGCTTTAGCTGTGATTTAACCCACTGTTCCACTAGGGAGAGCCAATTTTAAAAAGAGCAGCATTGCTCCAAATTACAAGGGAATTAAAATACATAAGAGAGTATAATTTAAAAAATCAGATAAAAATTATTGTTACAGTCAGTATGATAATTAAAGGGATTTGATCATTTTTTTGCAGAATTATGATTGCTCAATGAAAATGTTTCAAGTTTTATTTTTTTTTCCATTCAACTTATGCTGATGTTGAATGTGAAATTTTAGAAAGTATCTAGCCAGCCAATGAGCATAATCTGAATGGTAAAACTTCCATCTTTGATGCAAAGAGTATTGATATGTCGTCTACTATAGCTGTGGAGAAGCTCAGCGTTGCAGAACTGTTTGACTCAGATTTATAAAGACTTTGCTAAAAATGACACACCTTCCAGCTATATGAGAATTTCTGTGTTTGGGACGTTTGCCAAATTTTGAAAACTAATTATTACTTACATTGTGCGAGTGTAGACATTTCTCCAAAAGCAAAACCTGGTGTAGATTTAGACTAAAACCAGCACAACATCATCTCTAGAATTCAGCAAGAGAACCATGTTGTCTCCAAACCTTCGAGCAGGGCAGTGGCACCATCACCGGGGGAAAGGGGAGTCAGGGAGCCTGACTTCACTCTTTTCAGCCGCTTCCCCATCTCCCCCTCTTGGCAGCCAGGTCCCCTGCTTCCTTTAGCCTCAGGGGCACTTGGTTCCTTTATCAACACATTTGTATTCTGAGTCTAAGTAGGTAAGACCAATGGCTTGTACCTTTTTAATGATGTTGGTTTTGACACATACAGGTAAAGTGGTTTCTAAGTCATCTTTGGTGAATCTTTCAAATCACTTTCCAGACCACACGAAAACAAAACCTTTATCTATGTGTCTGTCTCACTTTGGGTCACATGAGCTCCTTGAAAGTAGCTTTCCTTCATCTTTATATTATAGGCCCTCACCAGTGTCCGGTTAAAGGGTACCACCATTCATTATAGGAATAAATTACTTGAACATTATTATACAACTGCATGTTCATAAGAGCTGACCCACTTCACAACTGGCCCAAACACAGGGCCAAAGAAGTCACGGTGTAGAGGTCGCACACGCAAAGCCAGCCCCTGTCTGTGCTGCTCCCTGCAGGCCAGTCTCTCACCCGGCTCTCTTCCCATTTCCTGGCTCAGGAGTCTTGACTAGACTTCAGTAAGATCCTCGAAAGTAAATCTGCATCTAAGCATTCTCAAAAAACACTAAGTGTATATATTGACTATAACATTTAACTTTTCTTTTTTTGTAATGCAAGTGCCTGACTTAAGCTTTGGGTTAGAAGCATCCTCCCAAAGATGAGCACGGGCTTGAATAAGCATCTTAAGCAGCCACAGGAGTAGATTAGAGCCAGGCTGTCTTTCCCCAGGTGAGCACCTCTGTTTTACAAGTCCTGGTTGATGTATTCAAGGTAATTGACCAGTTGTGTTTATTTCTTGCACCTCCAACACATGCCTTTTTTTGGTCTCTCTTCCAGTGCTTTAAATCCCCCTTCTTGTTTTACATTTTCTAGCAAAAGTGAGCCTATCAAACCCTATACCTCTCAACCCCCCTCCCAAGGCCCCAGAAAACCTGAACTCGGGGCCTACTCTCCCTCTTCTCATTCTTCTTCTCTCCCCTGACACCTTACCTTGGTCCAGGTATGCTGTACACTTTTAAGGTCTTATAAATAATAAAGCTCAGTTCTTTCCCTTTCCTGATGATTATCGCTAGAGGACATCTGGCAATCACATTAAAACCCCCTCCTCCCCAGGTCAGCTCAGGGGTATGTGAGATTAAAAAGGGCAATATCAATGGGAAACTCGCCAGCTCCCAGGTGAATGCTGCAGGCAAAACCGAGAATCACTGAAAACAAAGTATGGTCTGAAATAATTCAACAAAATGCTCTATAGCTAGTAAATTTATGGCTTTTCAATTTATGGGGTAGCTAATGGATGTTGCCTTTATCACCTCAGCTTTGCTCAGTGTGCATCACTGCTAACTCTTCTGGTGTCAGAAGTTAGCCACAGCCAACTGGGAGAAGCTAAAATAGAACCAAGAGTTGATCGTTAAGTTTCAGTCAGCACTTTGGACTCTGTTCTTCCCTCCTCTTGGCCATGCCATTTTATGTGGCAGTATTCCCTCTGTTTTGTACAATCCATTTTCATTAATGCCCTTCATAAATGAGTTGGATCATTAGGACTGGTATGGAATACATTTTATTTGAAGCTCATGCGGTTGCCTGGTGTAGTTGAAGATTAGCAGTGGTCTGGAGGTTCCTAATTATTGTCCAAGCAGCATGCGGTTGAAAGGGCAGCATCCTTGGGTGAAGGAGATTCAGAATTGGGTTCTGATGCTGCCACTGGATAGATGCACTGATATAAGTGTCTTCATCTCCATTATCTCATGCACAAAGAGATTGGCAAAAGGGGTTCTTCTCTCTCTGATTTTTACTTCTCTACCCTCCTATCATAGAGGCCCATCTAAAATATGTGTTGAGTGAATTAGGGAGTTTATGAAATATTTCTATATTTGGGTTCTTAACACATGTCAAACTTCGGTAATATTTCTTCATGTAACATAAGCGAATTGGGGTGTCAAGTGGTATCACTCAACTCATGCTTATGTTACAACCTACAAGACTTTGCTCTTCATCAGATGCCTTAACATCCACTGAAATGGACACACACCTTCATTAGCTAGTCAAGGCTCTACCAAGAGCTAACAGTAGAAATCTATGTTCCATGTCTAACTAACATGTTACACAGAAAAGAGTACAGGTTATTTTCCCCTGTTATCACTGATTGTCAACATGACGTGACTTTAGACAAGCCACCAGGAAGTTTTATGACTCACAAGAACAAGAGCTACAGAATATAAAAGTTCTTGAGTCATCAAATTCAGTAATTTGCTTATCTGAGTGCTAGATTGAACTTGCTTCTTTCTGACATTTTCACCATTTCCCCCCTCATGTGCAATCTTTGAAGTCTGAGTAGAACATTATTGAAAAAAAAAAAAGAATGACTTTGCAAGTATGTTTTCTGGTTTGTTTATTTCACAATAAATGGATTTAATAGCTCTAGCATTGAAATAAAATGATGTTTGTGTGCTTTTCTGAGTACTCTCTCTCCCTTTGGAAGGATTTCCTATTCCCCAAACTGTATTTGAGTAACCAAATAGTTGCATTTATTAATGTAATACTAATCCTGAAGTGGTTTTGAAACTTACTGTAGCTCTGAGAAGAAGGCATGTCATTCCTGCTGTTCATCAGGAAATGATTTTGAACATAAAGAGCATGATGAACATAAAGAGTTATAACTGAGCCATTGAAGCAAAACACCTATTTAGAACAGATATGGGTCATATGATTTAACATATTTTTGAAATGAAGAATCAGAAACCCCACATAAAACTAGCTTAAATTCATATACGTAAGTTGGATTTGAGGAAGTTCTAGAGTTAGTAAATTTAGCATGAATTTGATGACATTCATCTGAATCTGTTTCTTCCATCTTTTCACATTGCCCCCATAGGTAGAATGGCTTCTGTCCCCATAGGTAGAATGGCGTCTGCCCTCATAGGTAGAATGGCTTCTGCCCCAGTGATTGCAGAGTGGCTGCAGCAGATTCAGATGTCTCCTGTGAAATCCCAAGCACCCTCAGATGCCTATGAGAAGTTCTCATGTAGCTCGTCTGCTGGAATTGGATTCCATGCGAATTCTCAAATCAACTATTGGCCAGAAAACAATTATCAGGATTGTCTTAACTTAATTAGGATCCAGATAGTAACACTAAAAAGGGCTTAATCTCCTCCAAGTGGTGTGAGTCATACTCCCACCCACAATACCTTGAATGAAATTGAGGTTCTGTTAGAATTGAAAAAAAGAGAGAGTGAGAGATAATGGCTGTTGGCAACCAAGATCAGCTGTCACTAATCTAACAACCTAAGGAGATCCAAAATGTGTATGCTGATATTTTGTATCTTCTATAACTAGAGAATTACTTGGTGGTCATAGTTCATTTTACTTTAAAAGATGTATAGGGAGATGTTTGTTTTTAAAGTGACTTAATGTTTCTAATTTAGATCATCATTTTAAAATCCATGTTCCTTTTATGTTTATATGATACTCAGATGAAATTTGTTTGAAGTATGTGAGTGATTTCAACTTCGATTTGTATAATATCGAGTAGAGGGAATGAGAACAGCACTGAAGCCAGAGAGTGTTATAGGCACTTCTTGATGAAAGCTAAACTTATGAGCACATGCGCCTCAGAGAGGGTGCTGAGGTGGGCGGTGCCAGTGGGGAGGAGAATGGCAGCATTCCTAGCTGGCCGGGGAATGACCGTGACAGGCAGTATTTGTCATCTCACCTAGGGGTTTCAAACTGTGTGTCAGGCTATAATACAGTTCTGGGGAGATACTTCTGGGATTCTGCAGTATTTGAACATGCCTTGAAGCAAATCTTAAAGTCTACTAGAAACTATAGTAAAGATAGTTTTTATATTTATATCATTTTATATATATTTTAGATATCACTGTGTAATATAATTTTGAGCATCTAGAATATCAATTTATGCTACCAATTAAATGGCATCTTTAGTTAAACTTTTTAAAAAAGATTTATTTATTTATGCATACAGAACCGGAGCAGTGGGCGAGACAGGCGAGGTCTGCTGTGCCATGTGGGTCAGCTCCCGGGCCAGGGATTGAACTCGCCCACCCACAAGTAGCTGCAGCTAGCTTGCAGTGCTGCATCCTAATTTGTGCCAGCAGGGAGGGCCCTAATTAAACTTTTTTTTTTTAATTAAACTTTTTTAAAGGTAACCATCTTAATTTTATTCATCTTTATTTAGATATCATTGCTTTACAATACTATTATAGATTTAGGGGCAAAGGTGTTAAACTGTGGTGTATGGTGTATCTTCAGGTGTATGTTAGCAGCTACGCTACCACCAAAGCCTTAATAACCCTCAGCCACAGTCCGTTGGGCCTTCCTCCAACGCTCTCTTTGCTCCCTGCGAAGCACTTAGTAGAAGAAATACTACCCTGAGGTTGAGATTTGGTGACTGCCATTTCTGAGAAAAGACACATTCTTACTGCCACAGGAGGTCCATGAATGGGAGGACAAATGAGCCATAATGGCCATTTTCCGTGAACCTGCCTCACGATCTGGGTGGAATCTCAAGTTGATGTCAGGAGAAAATGACAAAACCTGGAGCAGGAAAGAAAACAATGTTGAGAGAGAAAACCATTTGTAAAGTTGTCAGATTTCTTGTTTATGGTCTGGAATATTAACAAAAAATAAAAGAAGAACTAAGCAAGTGATTTTTTTTTTTAAGATTTATTTATGTATGCATACTGAAGTTGGGTACAGGCCAGAGGTGCAGGGGCGGCGAGAGGATTCACCAGAGACAGAGCGGGGTGCAGAACAGGCAGATCAACGAAGTCCACTGCTGAGGGGAGCAGCGGGCGAGTCAGGAGAAGCCTTTCCGCTATGTGGATCCTCTGGGGCAGGGATCAGAGATCGAACTGGCACTGAAGCGGCTCCTGCTAGCTTGCAGTGCTGCTCCTCAAACCATTGCGCCACCAGGCAGGGCCTGAAGCAAGTGATTCTATGAAAATCTGTAATTCCTTGTTTAAAATCTCGGAAATGTATGCTGTAGAAAAATTTTAGCAAAACCTTGGCAACTTATACTTTGATACATTCTTGATGCTACCTGTGAATTAATGATTGGAAACAAGCAGGAAAATCGAGGTGTCAGGTCAGAACCTCCCGCCCCATCTCTACCACACCATTCACTATGACTTTCATCCCTGAGGTGAAACCATTCACTGCTCCGCCCTCTCTCCACCTTAAAATCATCTCAGATAACTTTGGCTCAGTTTGTCTTGCTTTTTATTTCTAGCAGAATCACTAGCTCTGGAAAGCCCCACTCCCTTGTAAAGCACCCAAAAACAAACAATTCAAGGGCAACATCAAGCCTAACCATAGTTATTAGTACTTGTCAAATATCCAGGGTGACAAGATTCGCAAGCGTTTCTCTGGAGAAGTCT
>NW_004567111.1:3813450-3829120 GCF_000260355.1 Condylura cristata
TTTTATTTTTTAAGGAGTAAAACAGCTGTTGAAGATGGAGGTATCTGCCAGCGTGACTCAAGCTCATTATTGTGTGAAGATTGCAACCAAATCATATCCTATTTTTACCCCAAAGGCCACATTTGCTAAGAGATGCATGGATGGATACCTGATATTTACAAGATGTGTTAGTTTTGCACATCTTGGTGATTTCAGGAGTGAATGACTCCAGCAATTCCAAGTGCAGTTCTACAAAAATGAACACTTTAGCCAGTTTCTGGCATTTTGTGATGTTGCTGTAGGCATATTTTTATGTTAGCCTATTCTTAATAATCACTTCACTTCTATAATTTTGTGTATATCTAACTTCTTATGAACCATTTATCTTATTTTCCTCACACCTGTGTACTGATTTTTGAGAGACAGAAAAAGAGGGAGAAAAGAACAAAATGATCAAAGGTTAAATAGTTCTCTTTTCAGATAAAAGAAAGCACGTGATAGCAATCTCTCTTAACTCAGGCACTGTTCCAAACTTGGAATTTCATCATTTTCGAATCCCTTTTCCCAGAAAACAGCCCTTTGTGCCCTCTACTGGCAGCTTCGTAAACTGATGCAGTAAATTAAAAAAAGCTTACTTTTTTTTTTCTTTCGGTGCATAATGATTCAGCATCCAAATAACTAAATAATAACAATGCCAGCTCATACACATACCTAGAAAAAGCTTATGTAACTGAGCTCGATATGTTTTCAAAATGCACCAAAATTGTGTATTGAAAAAATAAGCCCATAATTGATCTATCTGAAGAAAGTTCTTAGATCAGAAAAGTATATTTCCTCATGTTTTTGAGGCCCCATCTGTCCACATGATCCTTTAAGGATACTTCAAGGGTCCTTTAAGGAAAAATAAGCACATTTGCACAAATGCACTTTCTAAAGACTCTTGAATTCTATCCATAACCCATTTCTTATTTTTGTATTGATGAGTATCCGTAGAAGAACTTATTGAAATAAGAAATTATCTTGTTTTATAGAGCACAATGGGCTCTGACTGAAAATACTCAAGTAGAAGTAGGTCATGATCTCACGGTTTAGCAGACTTCCGCTGGGCGGAGGCTTTTCCACTGAAACCTCCCTCTGCCTTCATCTAAGCACTTCCGCTGTTCACGGTCGGTGTCGATTTACCTAGGAATGGGTTCTTGATCCAAGTCAAGTCAACTAGAATCCTCTTCTGTGGTTCTTGAAACTAGCATTGATAAAGAGAGTAAGTCTACAGTATATTTTAGGGGAACTGTGGATAGCCGTGTTTTCTGAAAATTTTATAAGAGATGAGGCAAAGAGGGGAAAGAGTTTTGGTGTTCACGCTAGTGGCTTCCAGTTCTCCTGAGATTTAGCTGTGTGTACTCACTTCATTCTGTGTTGTTTAGATGCTGCATTCTTGAGTGTGTAAGCCAATGCCATTTTAGTTTTGCTTGGATAAGTTTAAATTTGGTTTTTATCACTCTTTGGAAAAATAATCTGATCATTCTGCAGGCTACCCTGCTAGTTTTTCTTTTTGGATTCTCTTAAAACCCAGTTTTAAAATTGAGTATTGAGAGAAGTTGGAGTCAGAGTTTCTGCTAACGTGTCAGGTAAGTACCTCTCACAAAATGGTAATGTTCTTCATCCTCAGTATGGTATTATATCTCGTCCAATTTCTTATCCTTTGCCCCTAATGAGAAGCATCCCGTCTTTTCTTTAAATCTCTAGGCTAATCGGATATTCTCACTCTCCCTTACTAGTGACTCTTTCAGGTCATTTTTCAGGTTTTCATCTCTAAAATTGTAAAATGAGAAACCTTTTTATTTTTTGACTTTTTGGAAGTAAATTTTGAAAGTAGGAGAAAAACAGTATATGAATCTTTGGGTGGGTTGGGGACATAGCTCTTTTGCTGCAGAAATTATGGAACATCTTACATGGGGCCATTGGGCCAGTATATAGAGTACTAAAAAGATTTGGTGAAACATAATGGCAACATTTATTGTGTGTGTGGCAGATATGGGCAGCCATTTTCCTTATATTAAGTTTTAACTTTAATCACAACCTTTCAAGACTTCTGTTATTATTCCCATTTTAAATGAGCAAAGTTGGAAGGCTTTCCCCAAATCACCTAGTCACTGTCTCTCTCTATATTTATTCAGTCACACTTTTTTTCCAGAACTCCAAATGTGGATGAGTTACCTGTTTGGGGAGTCTTTTGGAGTTGGACCTAAAGCTACATCATAAAGATGATCATAAAGATGATATTGCTTTAAGACATGTATGTAATAATTTATGTGAATTGTCATATTTAATGCAAGAGTTACAGTAAGATAAAACTATTCCGAAGGTTAGACACTCTGGGAAGAATGCCACACCCACCCAAGTTGGTTTGCCTAGGCTCAGGGTGAAGGGTTAGATGGATCCATGAGCTCCAGTAGTTGGTTAGTCCTGAGCACCAGTCTGCTGGAGAAAGACAGAAACTCCCACCCTTTCCTTCTTTCCTCCTATTACTAATTCCTCTTTGATCGTCTCACTCTGTCTTGATACCCACTGATGCTAGGAACTAAGAGCCTGTTCTGGGTTCCTTTTCTTCATCCTTAACCAGAACCCATCTCCTTCCCTTTGTGCCTGGAACATAGCTCCTCAGACACACCGGTGATAATTGGGGCACTTTCTGTGGATTAAAATATAATCCCACCATTTGTTAATTACTATACTAAGCATTTTACCTATTTAGCCCCTATTCTTTACATCAGCTCTAAAAAGTAGATTTTTCCCCCCATTTCATAGATGAGCAAAGTGAGATTCTGATGAGCGAGAAGCTTTCTAACACTTCCAGGGTCCTGTGTTGAAGAGCTAAAATTCACATTCAGGTCTGTTGACTAGAGACACGACTATCTCGACACCTTCACCTTCCAAAAGGGCCACAGGGGATGTCTGAATGCATTGCAGTGATGGAGCTCACAGCCACACCATCACGGGAATTCTACATGCTGGAGAATAAGAGCTGTGATTTCTATCTTTCCATGTGCATAATGATGGATGATTCAAGAGCACACAGTACTCAGGAAGATTGTAAATTTACAATTAGATCATAGATACTAAAGTAATGACAAAGACGGAGAAACTAAAAAGTAGTTGAACTATATAAAAACGATACCAATTACAGTCTTTCATGTAGGCTGTTTACCATTTATAAACAATTTCGATGTTGCAGTAACATTGTGTTTCATACAGTGCAGAGCTATTCTTGGGTTTTGTTGTTGTTGTTGTTTGACATTAGCTTCCTTGGAGTGACTCCCAGTGCTCTGCTCAGGAATAAGTGTGCAGTGCCTGTGTCTTCTCTTCCATCCTGTTGGGCCACTGCAGGGCTGCCTCAGCTCATGAGATCTGGAGAGACTGCCTGTCGGTCCTGTTGACTCTTCTTTTGCCACTCAAGCCTCAGATGTCAGGCATGCAGTTCCCTCCTGGTTCTCCATATAAACATGTCTGCTTTCCCTAGCTCCCCTGAGGCACCATTGTAGAGTCTAGAGACAATAGAAAGAGACAACATGCTACTTCTGTCTGCCAGGCCTCCTCTCACCCAGACTTGGCTCCATGTGGCCAGACTCAGTGTACTTTCCACCATGAGGGTCCCAATGCTTCCACCTCCAAGCCAACCTGAATCCCAGTCCTTTATCAAGTGCTTTTCTCCCTCACCATCTCGCGAAAGAGCCACGTCCCATGCCAGCAAGTTTTATCCCAGGACTGACACCTTTCACTGGCTCACAGTGAGACCCTCCTCCGTTCCTTTTAGCAGAGCCTCACTCCTCCAGGGACTGTGACTTGACCTGTGGTCCTAGCAAGACAATTCAGAATAGTGAAACATCTGTATGTCTTTCAAGGGTTGTATTATCAGACTTGAAGGATAATCATATAAGATAACGGTATAATCCACCCATCAAATGAAAACACTTGAGAGTAGATTGGAAACTATTAATAACCATACCAGTACCATAAACAAATACTGAGATGTGTGTGTCACCCTATAAATCCGGGGTGTTCACAGTGCTGAGTAAAAGGAATTGCACTAAAATTTTAAGTCTCTCCCCAAGAATTCTTCACCAGGTATAAAAAATACCAGGGTCCAGTCTACTCCTGGATACACCAAGCGTATGAATAAGCACCTTGCCTTTAATTTTTTATGATACAATAATCTCACAGCATCCAGATTTTCTTCAAGTAATTTGTTGAACCAGAATATATCTCTAAAATGTACACTTGCAGCTAACTTGTGAGGACAAACTGGGTCCTGTTCTGGCTATACATCGTGCCTGGGAACCTTTGTCCGTTTACCTTGATTCGGTTGCCAGGGAGAGAGGTATCCAAACACGGTTGTTTCAACATACATACATTGTGACCCTCGGAAAGCAATTTAAAAGGCAAGTTTATTCAAGAGGGTCAGGTAGATCTGGGGTGCTGGGAGTGAGCACGTGGTGTGTGAGGGTGCTGAAAAGAAAGGTTCCATGGTAGCATGCAAAGCCTCGCAGAGTTCAGAAGTGACCTCATTGCTGCTTCTGTAATGTAATGGGCAGAGTGGCCTAGTTTCCGATTCTTATCAGTCACAGATTTTGAGAATGTGGTTGGCCTAAGTACTCTAATGCCCCAGTGCTTATCCTGGAGTAGATCAGAACTCCAGGGCTTGTCCATTAGCCAAATATGCGACAGGAACAGAACAGCTCTGAATCATTATTTTATTTTATCTGGAATAAACCAAACATTTATTATCTAGTTAAGACACAATCACGGAGGCAGATAGGTGACTCTTGTTTTGCTTGCTAACACAACAAATTTTCCTATTGGTTATTGTCACTTTGGGTTACTTCACAGGGTCAAGCCTGGGGACTTTATTAATCTCAGATTATTTTTTCATCTTAGAATCTAATCGTTTAATCTGTGGGCTGCTATGTAGCTAGGCTATGCCTATGTTGATTGTAGGAGAAGTCATTCTTTAGCAGACCATTCTGTTTGCTATAGTGTTTTTTGCTGTGAGAGCTTTTGGAATAAGAGGGCCCATTTTCAGAGCAATGCTGTGAGTGTCTTGGAGCTGATGGTTTTCTGTGGGATTTTGTTGTTGTTAATATGGGAGGTGATTAGTGGAGCAGTCATGACCACAACTTGGAGTGAGACTACCTGAGTTCAGCCTTCAACTCTGCCACTTCATGTGACCTTGGACATGCTACTTAACTTCCTGAAGTTAAGTAGAATGAAATGTGCATTAGAAATGAAATGTGCATTAGAAAAATGTTAGAATTAGAATGAAATGTGCATTAGAAAAATATTCTTGGCTAGGTATTCTGGGTCATAATAAGATTATTTTGCTTTTAGGGCTCTTTTTTTTTTTTCATTTGGGAAATATAATCTTGCAAAACAAATACATTAAGACTATAAGTAAGAAATAAAGATTAATAGCCAATTCCACTGGAATTGAACCTCAAATGTTACAGGTAGGGGAGTACTGTATCCAGGCATTTCCAGGATAGACCCCATTATAGAGCTGCTATACAGAGCAGCTGCACCCTGGGACATGCCTCTTCACTTCCCATACCCCCGTTTCCACATGGCTAACACAGGGAAATGCGGATTATAATAGCACCTACTTCATGGAGTTGCTTTGAGAACTGATGTATTGGTGTTAGAGCATCAATACCCTTTTTAACTCTTCATGCTATTTCTGATGAAAAAGAACCAGCTAACCGAATGTTTAATGAAAAGGCACTCTGTGGCCTAGATAACTTTTATTGTAATTGTTTTCTTGCTACATTTGTCCATAGAGCTGGTGGAAACGAAACACCATCGAGTGTTCCCGGTGCAGGTGGACTTAGTTTCAGACGGAGACTTGATGCCAGATCTCAGTTGAGTCAGATGGAAGCGAAAATTCTAAGATGAGACAATTACCACTTTTTTTTTTTTTTTTAAGCATGTGAGGAAACAGTTTCTAGGAATTTTCTTGGATGATTTGTTAGTACAAAGAAACCTGGTCTGAGGATACTTGGAAGCGGCCTCCGTTTCTGAATTTTGTGCCAACAGCGATTTTGTTTCCATTTCTTGTTAAGGTCCTAAATGTAAATAACATTGTGAGCAAGTAGCTACAAGTCAGTGTTCAAACTTCTATGTCAAATGCCATCTCACTCATTATTGGGGCATTCATATCGTCATATTGTTGCATTTCCACACAGCACCCCTAACAGGCTCTACCAACTAGCCCCACTTCCTCCCTTGAGAGAAAATCTGTTGGCCGTGTTACTTAT
Source organism: Condylura cristata (assembly GCF_000260355.1). NCBI lineage: Eukaryota > Metazoa > Chordata > Mammalia > Eulipotyphla > Talpidae > Condylura > Condylura cristata. Next base: position 3,819,738 of record NW_004567111.1, read on the forward strand.
GAGTCTGTTCTCATAATTTTTAACACCAAGATATTAGGATTATTAGCTCTGTCACGCGCAGAGGCATAAGCCCTCCGACCGGCTGAGCACATTTGGTGCCCATGTTCCTTTCATTATCTAGTCGGGATTACGTGTGTGTCCAGGTGCCAATTTCAGGCTCTGCTTTCCAGCCGCCATACTTGATTATCTTGAGGTGACAGCTTGTCTCTACAGTTCTCGTGAGCACGTTCAGGAAACGCTCACAGATTGGGTCGAGGGAATCCAGCTGGGGAATCTTTTTCCAAACCCAGCAGAGGTGAGGGGGGCATGAAAGATGGGACTGGAAGCAGCCAGACCTTGCCTGAGTCATTGCTTCTGTTTTTGGAAGCTTTGGACTCTTGATTTGTGCATCTTTCAGAAAGAAAATGAGCAGAGAGCAGTGTGTCAGTTTTCCCATAATAGCAAGCGAGAAAACACGGAGACTGGCTCCTCCCTGTGACACGTGCTCACAGCCGGCGTTAACCTCGGGCAGAATCCGGGAATCTGGACAACGCGCGCGTGGCCAACACTTGGAAGGACAAGCAAAGCTAACAGTAGGCTTTGCTTGAGCCCAAGTGAACCTGTGATTAAGTAAGGCTGCCGCCCTCAAGTCAGTTTTCAGTTAACAGTTAGTGGGTCAAAAAATGTTGAAACTGTTTTACCTAGGATGTTCAACTCGGTGAATCATGATTGATGTAATGATTTATACACACACCAGGTATATATGTGTGTGTGTATATAATATATGGAATAGCCATAATATATAATACATATAGAATATAACACACACACACACACATATACACTACCATATATGTGTGTCTATTATACAAGTATATATATTCTGGAAATATACATAGGTATATATGTGTATATGTTTGCATATGCATATTCACACACATCTACCTATGCATGCATATATTACTATAACATGTATGTGTATTACTATATCATATACGTACCCATACATATGTAAATATTGCAGAAAATGGATTGGCCTGGTCTAAACAATACTCCATTTAATAAGACCTCTGCTAATCTGCTTTTCTTATTTTATGCCTTCAATTATGACAAACTTTTCACTACACCCTTGTTTATTTAGAGATGCAAGTCCAAACTGGTTATGCTGCGCTCAGCCTTATATACAATTGTGAACAAAGAGCTCTTTGGAATTGCACATCAGATTAAAAGTAGTACAGACATAGAATCACAAATAAAATTATTATTTTAAAATAAACTTCCACTAATTTAACAATGTATGTGTGGGACATTGTTGATGGAAATTAATATGTTGGGGTTAAAAAAGAATGGTCAGCAATCTAATATAATGGAATCATAGATAGAATAAAAAGAGTATGCTTTGATGGCAAAGGTTTCAAAGCTCCCTGTGGCTCTGGTTTTCGGGGATAAATGCTCAAATGAAAATTTGGTTTTTTGTTTTATTTTTTTTTGCATTTCTACAGAATGTTTCTAAGTAATTTCAGATGTAAGTGAAGCAGATAATGTTGTCTTTAGTCAAAAGTAAACCTCTTAGGAGAAAGAAAAGTACTCACAACTTTTAATCAGAGAAATCTTTCGTCTGGCTGTTTAGTTTGGACCTCAGTTGAGCGCATCATGCATCCAGCCCAATAACTATTGAAAATTGCCTTTGCAAGGTCTCGCCTGTCCAGCGAGCTCTTGTATGTCTACGCATCCATCCACCCACTCACCCACCCACCCACCCACCCACCCATCCATCCATCCATCATGTATCTGCTTAGTATTTTCTCCTGATGTGCACATTCAGTGTCCTTACAGTGTACCAATATGTAATGTTTTGTGTTTGTATATTTTAAATTTACAAACGTGGTATTGTACATGAATGCATTGTTTTGCTTTCCTTCAATGTAAGGTTTTAATACCTTGCCATATTTCTTCTTTCTGCTGCATCTATCAAAAGTGTCTTATTCTTGCTACTCAAGATAGACGCTGGCGGGCATGCTGCTTCAGCTTCCCACCATAGTGTGCAGTGCAATGGAACCATTTTCATCATGATCCAAATTTGTGAGGATATCTCAGAAAATATACCCAGAGTGAGATTGCTATACTTTAATTCTTCATTTCCTAAAAATTTCCAGTTTTATTTTCCAAAACAGCTGCATAACTTTCCAGCCATACACACTTTCTTTCTGGGAGTATCAGAGAGAACACCGTCCTGCAGACCCCTTAACACTATCCCTGAAGCCCAGATTTGAACTTGTCTCCTCCTTTGTGTGGCTTTCAATTGCTCAGTTGCTGGGACTGGGTGCAGGTGGGACAGAAAAGACAAGGGCCAACTCGGCATGTTTTATAATCATTCATAGTAAAACCTTTGTTTTACGCATTGCATTGTTATCTCAATGAGAACAATTAACATGTGTATTTCACCAAGGAACTGAGAAATGGAAATCCTCAAGGAATATATTTTTCTTTATTGGAGTCAAATTGAGATAGAAATCTATTCTAATAGTGATGGACTTTCTCCATGTTTTGGTAAAAAAAAAAAGACACTTTATACCTGTTTACTGCCCTTCTCAGTGGAATTCTAAGCAGACATAAAATTCTATCACAATGACATTACTGATAAACCTCATTGTGTCAGTGTTCAGTCTGTCAGTGATCCTGGAAATAAATCAGTTCAAAGTGGATTGCACAAGTTCCTGAAAGGGAGGCTATAATTTTCCTATTTTAAGGGAACTCAGCCTTAATAGGGTGAAGTCTGTCTTTGGCAAGAGAGGACACTGTTGATGTCCTTAATGTCTTCCAGCCTCAATCAGTGTCTTTCATACCCATCACCAGTGACCCCTGCGTCTGTCTTTGGTGCTTGGTTGCTGGGACACTGAGGTGTTGACAGGTGTCCTGAGGGGATGCCAGTGGCATTTTCCAAAGTCAACACTCACAGAGAGTGAGTCAGGTGGCCCTTCTTTTTAAAAAAAATTAAGTAAGTTTGACTTGCAAGAATTTACTCATATCTTCTTTTGATGGAACTTGGGTTGGAACGGGGTTTACGGGGTTAGCTTTAGCTTCATCAACAGCCGCCTGCAGAGGCCAGGTGCTGCTTGCCTCCTGCTTAGCCACAGTGCTGTCACACAGAGTTGGTGAGTGGGGGACTTTCCCTGTGAGGTGCTGTGGGCTAATGACAGCCACGACAATCACTGACAACGGACAACAAATCCTAGCATAGGATGTGCATTCCAGCTTCCCCAACACGTAAGCAAAGAGCTTGGGTTTCTTGGCCTCATTTTCTTAGCCTCATTTTCCACAGTGGCAGGGTGGAGTGAATGAAAGATAGTAACTACAGTAGTGCAGGAATGAGAAATTAAATGAGATGCCATTATATAGAAATAGTTTATTAAAATCTAATCATTTCTATTAGCATGATATCATTATCACTACAATTGCTATTAAGTTGCTACCAAAGAAAATTGGAGTATGGTTGTGAATATGCTTTAAAATGGTTTGACAGTTCCTGAACAAACTAAGCACAGAATTAGCATATAGTCCAGAAACCCCGTTCCTTGATAAATGCCCAAAAAATTGAAAGCAGAGACACAAAATATACTTACAGGCCAGAATTCACAGCAACATTATCTATGGCAGCCCCAAGATGGATGGATAAGCAACATGTATTTATTGTTACTATGAAATGTGACCCATGTCACAAAAAGAAATAAAATTCTGCACATGCTACAACATGGGTGAATCTTGGAAATATTATGTTCATATGTGATGCCACATACGTGACGTGCCCACCACAGGCATATTCACAGACACCTACATAGACTGGAGCATCGTGGGGCAGAGGATAAGAGGAACTGATGATGTCGTGGGTTCAAAGTTTAGGTTTGGAATGAGGAAAACATTTTGGAAATAAATAATGGTGATGGCTGAACACTATTTGGAGGGCAACAGATACTAGTAAATCGCGCACTTAAAACTAGTTAAGACAGGACCTCCCTGCTTGCTCAGGGGTTAAAGTCTTGGCACTGTCAAACTATTGGCAGCCACTGTGGCCTGAGTCCAGTCCGGGGCTGGGGAGCTGACCCACAGGGCACAGCAGACCTCTCCTGTCTCCCTGCTGCTCCCCTCAGCAGCTTGTTTCATAGATCCACTGTTCTGCTCCCCACTCTGCCTCTGGGGAGTCATCTTGCTCCCGGTGCCTCTGGCCTCCAGCCCAGTTCTTGTTTGCATAAAGAAATAAACAAGTGGCTAGAACAACAATTTTTATGTTAGATATTTTACTACATCAACAACCATTGAAAAGATAATCTAAGAAAACAGTAGATAATATATATTAGGCATAAATATCCTAAGATATTTAACTTTGATTTAAATGAAATCACAACTTATATGATAAAACTTATAATGTGTAAAATATAAATCATACACACACACACACAAACTGTTCCTATACCTTGCCTCATAAGTAATGCACATTTAGCATCTATGTGATTGGAATTGATAGAAATGAATATATTTTTTTATCAATCCAACTGTTGCATTATTCTGTTTTTAACTTCTGAAACTGTTGGTGCAGAGAAGGCACAGAAATTGGTTTTGTCAGCAGGAAGGAGGAATTGTCACTGTTCCCTACAACTGTCCCTGTGCATGTTCTTTCTCAGCATTCTGGAATGTCTCCGTGGCTCTCTGCTTTGAGTTTCCTTGTTGATGGCTAAAAATGATTTATTTCTTCCTTTTAATGATGAAAATCTCCAATATACAAAAGACTATAAAATGTAGACTAACATGCAGCAACCACCTCCACTCACGACTTTGGCACTCAATTCATGCCACCTCATGTATGCACATAACTTTGGGGGGAGGGTGTGTACAGGAGAGTTTACCTGTAGAACAAATCCATTTCATTGGTTTACTCTATTATTATTGAAGTAGCATTGTTTTCTAACATTGCATAGGTTTCCGATATATAGCACTGTAAATCACTCTGCACATATTTTTATGATTGCCACATGTAATGACCCCTTTTACCCGACTTATGCATCCATTTCATTGCTTCTCTTCCTTGCCCATCCTCTGGAGTGGGCAGTAGGGAGGCAGCTTGCAATGAAAAGTCAGCTGTTACAATCCAGGCAAGAAGTGGGCCCTCTACTTCACTCTTCCAATTGGTTCTCCAGCTGGTCTATGAAGTAGGTATTATTTTTCTCCATTTCATAGGAAATGCTCCTTAAGAGGTTGGCTAATGAGTCTTTGATCCGTCAGCATGGTGGGGAGAGAGCAAGTGTCTCCGACTCTCAAGTGCCTCTGACTGTAAATCTCAGCTCTTTAGCATTCCCCTAAGTGCCTCCTCCTGGTTAATTAGGGATTATGATCCTGATTAATAATGAAAGTTGTATCGGATGGAAATGCAGTAATTTTTTTTTGAAATGCAGTAATTTTAATTAATTTATTATTTATATGTTTTAAGCTCTTATTCTAAGCACTGCAAAGAGCTGGGTAAAAGGAACCTTGTGGAACAAAATCCCAATGGGTATTCTCAAGGAGCCTCGGTGGTGGGAGAGGATGGTGGGGAAATTAGCAGTGGTACTACTGGAGCAGAGACCCCTGAGCACTGGGGTCAGAGGGGTTTGCCAGAGGAAGAGATGTCTAGATCCAGATCCTGAGCGTGATATCCAGTTACCAAGCAAAGCAGGACAAGGATAGAGGGGGCCTGGGAAAGAGAAGGATGTAGGGCAGAAGCAGCAGCATCAACAAGAACCTGCATCCCAAGGACTGAGACTTTAGCAGGGCTGGAGCGTAAGGCGCAAGGTTAAAGGGTGGGAAGAGAAAAGTGTAGGAAATGAACGGACCCCGTGGGAAAGGGTCTTGGTGCCCTGCTAAAGAGCTTGGGATTTCTCTTGAGCGAGGAGCCATGGGGCAGCCTTAGGTCACAGAGAACTGATTACAGAGGGCAGAGGTTGTAGCAACTGCTCCTGCACACCTTGTGGAGAAGGAACAGAACTCTTGAGTAAGAGGTGGCTGTGGTTCAAGCAGGGAGCGCGAGCATTGCACGAGAGCAGTGGGTATGATCCAGAGATTTGAGGTTGGAACATGAGACAGATATCAGGATGAGGGGTGAGGGCAGAGCTAAGGCCTCTCTGACACTGGACATCGAGTGAATGGCGGTGCTAAGTATGGGGAGATGGGAAACTGGGTGAATGGCGGTGCTAACTATGGAGAGATGGGAAATTAGTGAATGGTGTTAAAACTATGGAGAGGCAGGGAACTGACAGAGCATAGGTCTGGTCTGCAAGCAAATGACCCACTCCATATGCAAGTTTTCCCTATTGATCTAAACAACTGGAAGATTGCATAGTTTCACAGTTGTTGATAATAACTCAGTGCTTTTATAGTATCCCATCTGCCATATCTACCACCAGGGGCCAAAAAGAAGTTTAAACAGTAAATATTTGGTGGAACACTGTCCTATGCCTTATTCATGCTATCCTATGCACACTTTATTATAAAAAAAGAACAAAAACTTCCTGAAAAGAAACAGCTTGAATCCATTGAATTCTATAACAGAAAGTAGGACTAAACGAGGAAATCAGTGTTAGGTCTTACCTGCTCTGTTGGTCCCAGCAGCAGGCTGTCAGTTGGCCTCCTGTCCTGCCATCCTGTCCTAGGAGACCCCTGGAGCCGGAAGCTTCACCTCCAGGGCTGGAGGAGACACACATGTGTGTGTGCAGAAATCACGTCACAACTTTCCTTTCTGCCTAAACTAACCCCAGGCTATGTTTGCACACACGGGTGAGGGAAGAGCTTTGTCTCGGACTCTCCACAAAGCAGTGCTGCAATGCTGGGGTGACCATGGCGGTGCAGCCTACATGCGGACTGACATTCCAAGCGTCATTGTGAGTGATTTTCTCACACTATTCTCACTTTCTAAAATGTTCCCTGTATTCTTTTTTTAATTATTATTTTATAACAGTTCATTTTACATTTTTACATTTTTTTTCCATCTCAATTGTAATCCCCTTGGGTTTCCCATCACCAAGTCACCCATGTGCCATCACCATAATCCTGTGCACTTCCCTCCCCCCCCCGTTTTTGATCCCATTCCCCACTCCACCCCCACATATATCTCCACCCCATATATCTCTGGTATATGGCTGTTCATTATTCTTGTTATTTTCTCGCCTGATCTATTATACTCCTGCTATGCGTGAAACCATCCGGTATTTTTCTTTCTCTTTCTGGCTTATCTCACTAAGCATGATCTTTTCCAGCTCCATCCAAGTTGCTGCAAAAGACATGTGTTTCTCTCTCTCTTTTTTTTTTTTTAAAGATTTATTTATTTGTGCATACAGAACTGGGGTACAGGCCAGAGGCTCAGGGGCGGTGAGAGGCTTCACCAGAGACAGAGTGGGGAGCAGAACAGGCAGATTGACAAAGTACACTGTTGAGGGGAGCAGCAGGCGGGTCAGGACAGGTCTGCCGCGCCATGTGGGTCACCTCCAGGGCAGGCGGGAATCGAACTCATGCGGAAGCGGCTTTAGATTCTCAGTGCTGTGCTTTAACCCGCTGCGCCACCAGGGAGGGCCGTGTTTCTCTTTTTGGTTGCTGAGTAATATTCCACTGTATATATGTACCACATCTTTTTAATCCAGTCATCTACTTTTGGGCATTTGTGTTCCCTGTATTCTTTCCCATACATTCTGCATGTATTCTTTTTAAATGTGAGTCTGTGTGTAATAGTGAAAATTGATAATGTTGTCCAATTGGAAAAAAAAAATCTAATGGAGTAGTGAGTTGGAGAACTAACTTGACAATCTTAGCAATAGAACTTACCGATAATATGGGGAAGACTGATCAAGTTTATGTACTCAATAATATCTGAGAGTTACATGTACTAATAGAAGAAGCGGTTGGTAGTTAATGTTTAAACAAGAGATAAATTAAAAAACAGCAACACTTTAGGGAAGTATATGATCGTCATATTCTATATTGAATTTTGAGATTTCATGTAGTTTGCTAAACTTGAGAAGCTTAGCAGGGAGAAGTTAGGCGTGCTCCCACTGCAAAGGCAGTGCAAAAGTTAATTCTAAGAGCAAAGGGTAAAGGAACTGTTGCTTTAAATAGAGACAAAAAGAGACTAGAAATAGCATTAGTATTTACCACCATCAGCTTTTTATTCTAAAATGGATGCAAAGAGATATTTTTTCCATGATTAGTTTATAAACACAAAACTGAACAAAAGCATATGGACTCAAAATTTGAGATGGTAGAAAAAGATGAAAGAAAATACTGGAAACCTCAGGTTGGTAAGTGTGGGTGCTCATGGCTGGGAAAAGACAAAACTTCGCCTGTGACCAGGCACCCGCAGACCTTCCTAGGTCTCTGGGTGCTAGAGCTTTGCTGGAGGAAGTGCCTGTTCCTGTTTTCTTTCGCCCTTTTCAACTTCAGTAAATAACAAAAAAAGCGTCTATTAGTATAGAAAACTGGCCATTACTCCCCGCATCTAATAGCCAAATGCTCCATTGTCCTCTCCTTTTGCTTCAACAGAACCCAAATATGGCAACGTTTCTCTCTTCCTGAGAGTATAATTATCTCCATCCATCTCCATGGCCAAAATTAATGTTCTTTTGAAAAGCTCCATCTAATTTTCTATTCTATAAATTGCACTTTCCTATGCTATCTTTTGTCCCAGATCCATACTTCACAGTCCATAGGACTTTCTCCAGATTTCTTTTAGTAACCCAGTTAATACTTTCCAGCGGAGGAGACTTTTAAGCTGTAGTAATTGTTGCTACAAATTCCTAGTCTTACCTCTTCTCATGGAACACACCTTGTTCCACAGAATTTCCTTGAGTATGACTACCTCTCATTCTTGCCCTGTAGCCTCAATTCCTCTTCAGGTCACCATTTTGTCTTCTCCTTGAGCCTCTGCTGATCCCTGGAACTTGGAGGCCAAGGCTGGAGCCCATCTTTTATCTGCGCAACTCTGTAGCTAATTCCAAGCATAGTTTGTGCTTTGTTGAAGTATTGAATGATTGTGCACATTTCCCTTAACTAATGAATGGTATTTCCACTAACTGGGGTCACTTGTGCGTATATTTTTAGGCCCCAAGTTCCTCTAGTTAACATTTAATTTATACAAATGACTATGCTCTTATTTCATGCTAGTTATGTGGAGAGCTGTGCTTAGAGCTTAAAAGTAAGTCCAGTGTAAGTCTCAGCTGGCAAACATGGTGGGCTGGAGGGGGGTGGATAAGGGAATCAAAACTCACATCAAAACTCACTTACCTTTAAGACTGTTGAGGGCATCAATTGTAACACAATGAAAAATTCCTTTAAAGCTATAGAGAAAATGTTCATTAAAATATATATTAAAATATATTTTTAAAATT
>NW_004567111.1:3829470-3832807 GCF_000260355.1 Condylura cristata
CGGGTCAGGAGAGGTCTGCCACGCCATGTGGTCACCTCCGGGGCAGGCGGGAATCGAACTCATGCGGAAGCGGCTTTAGATTCTCAATGCTGTGCTTTAACCCGCTGCGCCACCAGGGAGGGCCAGGCCTAAAATATTTTTATTAAATTATGAAAAGTCCTTGATGTAAGGACATTGAAAATTTCTTATTTTTTGAACTTGGAAGACTGAGCAAAGCTTTTTACTTCTGTGTTTTAAAAACTTTAATTATTATCATTTCTATTTTCTCCACACCTTGAATGCTAGTATCTCTCAAGAAAAATCATTTTTTACTTAATCTTCCTTTCTGGGTTAAATTCTTATAGCAGCAGCATTATATGTATTTTAATTAATTGCTTTTCTCTAATATCTTATTGTTAAGCAAAAGCTCATTTTCTAAATAAATTTAATTATTGATTATTCTTGTGTTCTTCCTATCATAGAGAAAACTTTACTTAGCAAAGTGCCTAAAAGAAAAGATAGCTGCTTCTCCATGTAGCAGCAGGCATGGCTGGCTGCAGATGTCTGAGAAAATTCAGCTGCAGACTTGATTTTATGACTGTCAGTGGTTTCTTTATCTTACTGCATAATGGTTTCAGTATTTGTCTTATATAAATTCTATCTATCTATCTATCTATCTATCTATCTATCTATCTATCTATCTATCTATCTATCTATCTATCTATCTATCTATCATCTATCATCTATCATTTTTTCCCTTCTTCTGTCTTCATATGATTTTCTAGTACCTACCAGTACCTTAGAACTAAATCCCAATTAAGCTGATTCTGTAGGCATGAACAATCTGGTCCAGTGTGTTTTATGGGTGACTCACTATCATTGGTGGCTAGCAGGTGGACTCTCAGCCAGGCAGCCTGAGTTTAAACACATGCAACCTCTATGACCTTTAGCAACTAAACTAAACTTGTCTTCAGCTTCTGTCAAATGTAGAAAATATGAATGTCACATAATTATTTAGGGGTCAAAAAAGCATTAATAAATAGAAAATTTTGAAAGAGACCTTGGAATATTTTGGGCCTCGATCAGTATTTGCTATTATTATTGTTGGTGTTGAAAATATTTATTTCAAAATTAATTTGATCTTTCTAAATCCAAATTGCTCATGTCCTTGGGAGATTAAATGTAACTGAGGGGCTATAACTCAGTTTTCCTACTGTGATCAAAATACCTGTAAAAAGTCATGCTTGATTTTCAGCAGTATGAAATGTTACCAGCTAGTCAAGGTTCATAGGATGATAAAAATATCCAGTGTGTTTAGGAAGGTAGAGACCGGAAACCTTGGAAGGCCCTATCTTAAATTAAAAGGGCTTTTCCAGGGCGCATATAGAAGGATTTGTTGTGTACAGTGAAATACTCTCTCTGTCATCTGTAAAAGGGAAAGTGATGGATATTGGGAAAACAAAATCTAGGGACTTGTCAAGAAGCTCTGAAATAAAAATAAAGTGTCTGCTATGGAGGTCTGAGGGTTGGGATGGGGCAGGGTTTCAAGAGACTAAAAAGCAGAAGAAGAGAATGCCAGCTAGGATGAGAAGTCTTGCCACTAATATGTAGGCTGATACAGTACTGAGAAAGTAGAAAATTCCACAATATATAGAAATTGTCAGCATGTTGGGTGACCTTTTGCTTGGGTGAGCTTGGATAAAATAAGTTGCTTTTTTAAAAGATTTATTTATTTATGCATATAGAACTGGGGTACAGGTCAGAGGTGCAGGGTTGGTGAGAGGATTCACCAGAGACAGAGTGGGGAGCAGAACAGACTAGCTATTGAAATACACTGCCGAGGGGAGCAGCAGGTGGTCAGGAGAGGTTTGCTGTGCCATGTGGGTCACCTCTGGGGTGGGGATTGAACTCATGCTGAAGTGGTTTTAGCTTCTTAATGCTATGCTTTAACCCCCTGCGCCACCAGGGAGGGCCCTAAAATAAGTTGCTTTTTAACCCAAAAATGCACCCCAAGAACAGAGTTCATGACTACACAACCTGTAGACTTGTCCCATTTACAGTGTTTCAGTCATTAGTGGCTTCTCATTTGCCTTGATCAGTTTACATTTGATTTCATTGAATTGAAACATAACTTTGAGATGCCAAGATAAGATTGCCTTGCAAAACAGTTTTTCTTAGGTGACCCTAAGATCTGTGCTGATAGTGAAAGGGGGCATCTTGCGATGTATAGTGGTAATCGACTAACTATGGGTTATGACCAGATGACACCCAGATTCAGAAAAACACTTTATGAAGCAAAGTAGTTCCATTATCTTCCCATCTTAATTCAAGACTATTCCTGATTCTTAATTTTCAGCTCAAAACACAATAGAAGCAAACATTCCCACCTGCACACAATGTGTAGCATATGGATTTCAACATCAAAACATGATGCCAGATGACAACAAAATGAAAACATTTTCTTGGGAAGTAAGGTTCCAGGGACTAAGATTCTCATCTGCATGATAGTTATTAGCAGGATAGAATGAATTAAAATAGAATTGACTTTTTTTTTGTCCTTACTGTTAAAGAGAATTTTTTTGGTAAGTAGAAAATGCAGCTTTTTAAGTTGCAATCTGAGAGAAATGGACGGGGTAGGGATGGTAAAGATGGGGTCCCTGGGGCGTCTGGCAACCCTACCATTTTAAATTGCACCTTGACCAGGTTTTCCACTGCTAGACCATTTCTAGGGTGCCATTTGTGCTTAATTTGCCTCACTGTAATCGTTGTGGGAATAAGGAGAGATGCTACCTTCTAAATTTATATGCCCGGTGGGCAGAAGATTCTCCACCTTCATTTTCTCAGTGTTATTCTTTCCTGCTGGTCTCACCTGCCCTATTAAGTCTAGACAGTGAAATGTTTCACTGTGCACAGACATTAGATTCTACTGTAGTGGCCAATGTAATAAATGGTAACCAAGTAATATATGCATGAATGAATAAGGAAGTGAGAGGGAAGCTTAGTATGTTAAAGTGTTGATTCATTATCTATTTTTTAAGCAGCGTGATCAGATGAAATAGTAATTTTCTCCGACACTGTAGAAGACTCTGTCCATCTCTTTCATCTCTTTGTTTTCAGCATTTTGGGGCTAGTTAGCGAGCCTTTGCCTGATGAAGGTTGCTAGAGTGGAGACCAGAGAATGAATGTCATCCCCTTCTTCTCAAGAAGACCTGACCTGTCAGGGTCAGTGAAGGTTGGAGAATAAGTATAAAAATAGTGCCGTTCCCACTTGGATGGAGCTGGAAAAGATCATGCTTAGTGAGATAAGCCAGAAAGAGAAAGAAAAATACCGGATGGTTTCACTCATAGCAGGAGTATA
>NW_004567111.1:3833082-3858953 GCF_000260355.1 Condylura cristata
AAAAAAAAAATGTGCAAAATGATGTAAAAATAAACTCTTCTCTCTGCGCTTGCTATTTCCTTCACCTCTCAAACTAACGAACTACTTGCATCTGAACTCTTGTTTGTGGCTAGATTCTGTGCAACCCTCAAGCAGAACCTACCCTTCCAGTCATGTCTTCCCTTCTTTGAGTGGATTATTTGAATCTTTTTGATGTTTTTCTAGTTAACCTGTAACCCCAAATTGTGACTATATTAACCCCTTGACGATTGAAGATCTGGGTCTTGTTTGGCCCAGACCAGTTTCCTCTTTCAGCTTGAGGTAAGACTGGCTACATTCACATTTAGGTGAGCTGCAAGGTGCTGATCTCGAAGGTAGAGGGGGATGTTCTTGCCATTTCTTGAATGTCTACTTATTGTAAAATGTCTACTTAATAAGTTACCATTTTGTCTAAAATTTATCCTTTTCATTATTGAAATTGGAAGGCTTATAACCTAAAACACTTTTTTTGCTATAAAGGTAAATCTCAACTTTAATATCAGTGTACACTATTCCTGCCTCTGGGAGTGATAGGGTATGTAGGTTATCACTAGTCATGTTTCTGCTTGGGCATCGATTCTCAAATGTGACTGGAAGTCAGTTTCATCCATTAGGTTTTCACAGTTATAGCAAGAACATTCTGAAGTAGAAGAACTGCATATATCTATTTTGAAAATATTCCACATCTAATTCTGACTCAAAGCTTCAGACTCCACATAAACAAGGTCGACTTAATGTAGGATAGTGATGAATCCTAATTAAGATACTCTGGGCAGTAAGTGATGCCCAGGGATGTGTGGGTTTTGAGGAGGGACTTGTATTCTATACAGCCTCCAGGCCTGCTTGAAGGTTTGTCTTTCCCCTGAAGAATGTGCAGGTGCAGAGGAGTAGTAAGAGAAGCCCTGGTCTAGAGCACTAATGAGCACAGTACCAAACCAAACAGGAAGAGCCTTCCTCTCGCGAACCAATTCTGACCTTCTTGCACCAACAAATGCAGTGTGTAGGATCTATAGCCAGACCTTCCATGCAGTGGAATGGCTTGTTAGTGGAACTTAGACTTAGCATACGTAAACAGCAGACTATTTGACTTTGGACCTGTTCATGCTGCTAATTGAAATGGTCGTGTAGCTTGAAACCGTGCAAACATCCTGCTACTCTGGAGGATTGAGTCACATCCTTCTTCCTTGATACGTGTCAGAGCCTGAATTGCCAAATAAAAGATCTTTGTTTGCCTAAATAATGTGCTAGCTTTCTCACAACTGGTCTAGTCTTATTCAATCAAGGAATTTTAGAACACACAGGTGTTTTGTAGATTTGTGTTTCTATGCAGAGTGAGATTAAATTTTGTTTTGCAGCATATGGGAACATATTCTTCTCTTACTGTGATAAGAATCTAACCTGATCAAGAATGAAAAAATTGATAAATATCCTCTGTTTCTCATTCCAATATATTATAATCCTGCCATTACAAATAATCCTGATGAGGACTGGAGAAGATTCCCTACAATCACAACCAAGTTTATACTACAGGTTTTCATCTATTTAATACATCGTGATTTCATTTGCTTAGTATTACGGTTTTGGTAGGGACATTCTGATTACTGTCACTAGTTGGCACTTGAACTCCCTTTCTTGATTTTATAATTCATTTCAATTCCTGCCTCCCCTTTCCACGAAGGATACCTCCTCCCCTTTCCTGCAAGTCCATGCTGATTTCCTCTTTCCCTTCCTCCACCAAGGTCTTTGCTAGCTAAATCCCCCTCATTCTAATCACCACTACTAATTGTGTGGCCTCAGGCAAGTTCCTGCCATTTTCCTACCTGTAAATGTAATAAGGATGGAATTTGCTATTAATGTGAACTATAATCACAGCTATATTATGAGTATGAAATGAGTGAAGATTTGCCTGGTGAGTACTACCTGCATAGTAGAGTTTCAGTGCTGTTACATTCATTCCTACTGAAACACCTCTGAAATTCAGTACAAGTCCCGGGCTCAGAACATAAACTCTGTACATTGGTCTGTAATTGTGCATGTGGTGTATGTGCAATTTCAGGGGGTTTGTGACCATCCAGATAGCCCAGCTGTGTGGACCCTTGGTTTTCTCCCCATTAGTCATCTCAAAGATGAGTCAGGTTGACATTGTACTAGATATGGAACCATACTGTGGGAAGGTGAAAACCTTATTGTGTTACATGCTCTGAGCCAGAGAGAAGTGGAGTTTGAAGTCAACGAGAGGTTCTTCTTCAAAACTCTCTGGTTCCATTTACTTCTTGACCTGTAAGTTGAGGGTATTAGCAATTAGAACGTCCCTCTAAGAGTGGAAATCTCCACATTTATGCATAAGGTTTATTCAATTAAGTGTATAATGATCCTGTGTACATAAATTTGTTGCACACACCACAACCTACTATTTGCCTGTGGTATCCACCTGTATATACTTACATGTTTAAACATACCCCTATATATGGGGGAGATTAAGGCATAATCTGTCTTCAAGAGCTGAAAATATTTGTGTGTGTGTGTGTAGAAGAACTGGGGTCAGGGGTGTGTGGGGAGGGGAGGGGTTGAGAGGATTCACCAGAGAGAGAGTGGGGGAGAACAGGCAGATTTTGGTGAAATACACTGCTGGGGGGAGCAGTGGGTAGGTCAGGAGAGGTCTGCTGCGCCATGTGGGTCAGCTCCCTGGCCAGGGATTGAACTCAACAGCCATGATAAAGCTGAGACTTAATGCCTAGACCACCAGGGGATTCCCAAGGGCTGATAATATTTACATAGAGTTGATGGAATATCTTAGCACAGTTCAGAGATATCCAATATGGTTCCAGATTTGGCTTTGAGTGCAAATCTCTTCTTCACAAGTATATATTTTCAACCCAGCAAGTATTTCCAGCCCTTCACTTATTTGACCAACTCTACTACACAGTTTGCCACTCCACAGCTCTGTGTCTTCCAGAGACAGAATTGGGAATCCAAATCTGTTTAAAAGAATTATCTGTGGCAAACCACTGAGCAGTAAGCAAATGACGAGTAACATAAGAGGCCAGTTGCATTTCCTGTAGTAGTAAGTGGGAAAACTTGGGTGGTTCAAAAAGAAGAAAGCTACATGTATTACACAAGACTTGTGGTATGAAAAAAATAAGAAAAACTTTTCTGATTCTCCATAATATTAAGGCAATTCATAAAGTTTAAAAACCAATGCGGAGCACGAAATAATTTTTTTTTAATTTTTTAATTTTATTTATTTATTTATTTATTTATTTATTATTATTATTTAAGATTTATTTTATTTGTACATACAGAACTGGGGTACAGGCCAGATACTCAGGGGTGGTGAGAGGCTTCACCAGAGACAGAGTGGGAGCAGAACAGGCAGATCAGATGAAGTACACTGCTGAGGGGAGCAGCGGGCGGGTCTGCCACGCCATGTGGTCACCTCCAGGGCAGGCGGGAATCGAACTCATGCGGAGGTGGCTTTAGCTTCTCAGTGCTGTGCTTTAACCCGCTGCACCACCAGGGAGGGCCACACGAAATAATTTTGATCACTTTCAAAGATGAAAAAGATCACAAAAGTATGTTATTCATGTTTAATGAGTTCATTCATATTTAATGAATTACTATTTAATGTAATTCAATTTAATGTCATTATTTGGTCTAAATAATTTATATGTCCTGAAGAAATGCCATAAAATATATTCACATCACACACTAAAAGCACTGGAAATATTTTATAGATACTGAACCCCAAATTAGATGTCTATTTGACAGTTCCACAAGGTAAATTATCATGAGCATGGAAGTCCCTGTTTCCCCAGCATGGCTAATATTCATGCAAACCATTAGCCTATCTCCTGGTCTGTCCTGAGTTTTCTTCTGCATGTGGCCTGTGTTCTGACAGTCCCGTCCTGTGACGCCATCCTTTGCTGCTGCTGAAGTCGCGCTCCATGTTTACAGTGAGCTTGAATGCCAACCACTTATTTAAGACCTTGCCCCTCCTCCTCCTTGAGCAACACGCCGCAGGTTCACAGCCCCCATGTTCTGTGTGTGCTCAGTCACAAGGAGCACGTGGGCAACTCTAGGGCTTGGGGAGCGCTCCCTGAAAGGCCAGTGCTCCCGCTCTTTTCTTTGTTAATTTCTTCCTCAGAAGAGGCCAGTTGCTTTGTTTTCCTCATCTTTGGACATCCCGTAGTGCTCACACTATGTATTGAATTGAATTTTCATCACTATTAAAAATCTAACTGGCAAGATGATAGTGGGAGAAACAAACCAGTAGCGACTTGCCAGCTGCCCATCTGTCTGCTTAGAATTCAAACCTGCTGCATCAGTATGTTTTCACCACTCCTAACCTGTGCTTAAAATAGCCTGCCATTCAGTTAAATGCTGTAACAGCTTGCCAATGGTGGTACCATGGAGCTGAACTTCTCGGGAGGGCTTGGCAACCACGAGAGTTTGCCACCATGGAGGACCCCTGCTCTCTTTTAGACTAATTTTTATGAAAGTGGTTGCTAGATGGTATCTCTTCCACAAACTGTAACTCATTTTCATCAAACTGGAGTTCAAACCTGGGTAAAATTGGCCCTAGCTTTCAAAAGAATGTCACAAGACACGGCAGAGCCTAATCAAGAGGAAGCCATTGGGGCATGAGAGTGTGTTGTGTGTGGCTGAGATGGCAGCCACCCACCATCTGTGGTTCTATGTTCAAGTCATCCTCAGTCCAGGCCCTGCCCACCTGATTTATTTTTTTCACCAACGACAACATTTAACTTAATGGAAAATTATCTTAGCGAGATGAAGATGACCTAAGGGTATAGATAAGTATTTTAATTGTTAATGAAAAGTGTATTTTCCTGTATCCTCAAGAAACTTTATGATCATATTTTCACTTAAGGCTGCCTTGTTAAAAATACGTGACAGGACTATTTATAAACACATATAGAAGTGTTTGCAGGCAGCTCTACCTGTGAGTATGTGTATAGGTAAAGTTTCTCAGTTATTATGAGTAATTTAATGTTCTTTTACATTCTTAGTGATACTGTTCTAATTGGTCAGTCAATCATTCCACTCATTCCACACCATTTTGTCTCATTGGATATAAAATCACTTTTTTTTTTAAAGGCAGATTTACTTCCCTAAAAGCTGAACCATATTTTCTTTTCAGCAGTAATCTGACTGTTGTTTTGTCTGGATGGAAAATACCATAGGAGAGACCTGGCATCAACATATTTATTATAGTCTAGAACCCATCACTGTATTTAGTGACTGTTTATTGAATAAGCAAAATACTGATTGTGATATGTGCCAATATATGTTGGCATTTTATCATTCCTAAAATTTGATGGCACCGATCTTTTAAAATTAAATACATTCTTTGTTTAATCCAGTATTTCATAATACCCTGATTACCTAGCATATCTGATGGCTCTAAAATGCTCTGAAATTGAATTTACAAAATGACAGGCACTTCCCATTTGATTCTTTCCCCTGTAAAAACTACTGGTTCTGGATCACTGAATGTATTACAAGAATAATGCATCAGCCAAGCCCTGTTGGAAAAACAAAATAATTGAGACACTTTCTATGTCCCAGTTAGCTATATTTAACATTGTATGACTTTATACTTTCAGAATCTACTCTGCAATAATGCAGAAAAGCTCTCCATTGAAACTAGTATTATCAGTGATAAAAATGCCTAGAGATGTCTTTGAATTTTGAGCAATTAAGGATTCATAAACACTTAAATTATTCTTTTTCACCATCTGATCAAATATGGGAGGCCTGAAAATGGGATAAAATAGGTCAGTGGTCCCTCATGAAGAAAATTTAATTGGCTCCAATGGAGGTCAGCCATGGTCAGTTAAATGATCAGGGGAAAATACCTAATTATTCTTCCAGACCTACTTAATACTGGCAGCAATTTGCTTTCATTTGGAAAAGAAAATAAAGATGTTGCCTGAAATAATGGAAAAATACTTTCTTTTCATCAAAATGCGAAATTCTAACCTCCAGCAGAAATCGTAATGCAAGCCTTCAGGATACAATCATTAGTTTATTAACATGAAGAAATGAGCCACTTGCCTCATTTTCTCGGGTTCATTAGTAGATGTTCCGCCAGTCAAAACAGCTCTCCACCAGTCAGACACAGCAGAGCCTCTTTGCATTGGAGTGGTGATGCTTCCTTTGCATTACTTACATCTGGCTACACACTCTGAGCGTGGGGTTTGGACACCAACCCGCTGTAGCCTCATTTGGATCCTGGAAGCATATTTCACTCTTGCGTGATTCCCTAAAGACACGTGCTGGTATAAATGTGGCACTGTTGCAGGGTTAGTGATGTAGAGGCAGAAGAACCTGATGCTGCAGGGTCACTCTCTCTTTCATGGCTCTGGAACCACTAGAAGGCAATGCTGTCGGGAGTCTGCGGTCACTCCAAGCCAGAACAGATGAAGACATGCCACCAGCGTTGTCATCTCAGCACGTTCCTGCTGGTTTCCTGTTAAGTGTAAAGGCTCAAGCTCAGTATTGTTGTGAGCTATGATTGTAGAGCGATGGCGAGGGTGAAATGAGAAAGTGCTTATAAGGCTGGGGGCCTGGTGAGCACTGTCTGCTTAGTAGGTGCTGGTTGCCCTTCCTTCCTTCCTTCCTTCCTTCCTTCCTTCCTTCCTTCCTTCCTTCCTTCCTTCCTTCCTTCCTTCCTTCCTTCCTTCCTTCCTTCCATCCATCCATACAAGAACTGGGGTATAGCCAGATGTCTGGGGGAGAGGGTGAGAGGATTCACCAGATACAGAATGGGAGCAGGACATGCAGATCAACACTAATGAGGGAAGCAGCGGGTGAGTCAGGAGAGGTCTGCTGCACCATGTGGGGCCCCTCTCTGGCTGGGGATCGAACTCATGCTGCAGTGGCTGCTGATAACTTCATAGTGCTGTGCTTTAACTTGTGCCAACAAGGAGGGCCCTGGTGTTTCTTTCTTATTGGAATTTCTTGGCAACTTTAGTACAAGTCCAACCTTCCACAACAGTAGATCCTGTTGTTGGTGATAGAATGGAAGGATGACACAATGGAACCAGAAGCATCCTCTGTTCTTGAGTATCCTGAAGATAAAGGTTTTGTTTTACAGTTTTGGCCTTGATCATCTCTACTTAATGACTTTCAATTTTGGGGGAGTGGGACCAGTGAGAGGGAGGGGCATTGCAGGGATGTGAAACATTAAAAATGAAGTGGGAAGGGCCCTGAATTCTTTCCTCAGTGGAGAAGGGAAGCCATACCTGTGCCTCTCTCACTCACTCACTGGACAGTCAGAAGAAATGGCCCTGGGCCCCTATGAAGTGGAATGGTTTTGGCAGAGCAAGAAATACTTGATTCCAAGATGGTCAGTGATTTCTGCATCTCCTGTCCAGTCTGGACAGGGTAGGTTAGGACCCAAAATTATGCCCACTCAGGTAAAGAACCAGCTGCTGCTTCCAAGGTGAAGTGCATTTTGACCACCTGGTGATCTTGTGAACCTGCAGATCACAAGTCTGGAGCAAGTCTGGGTGAGGCTGCGAATTTGCATGTTTAACACTTTTCCTTGTGATGCTGATGCTGCCCTCTGAGACCCATCCTCAGGAGAACACTGATGATTTGTTAGCAGAAGCCTGTCTGGAAGGAAGTAAAAATAAGACCACTCATGTGTGAGGTTCTTCGAAGCGTTAGACTGCTCATCAGGAAGAGAATGCTATTGAGGTCCTTGCAGGGAGCTAGAGAGCCCGCACTGTGGTCTCATGAAAATAGTCAACATGGTTCTTTGGATCCTTCAGATAAAGTTGCCCTTCTCTGGAAGAGGGAATATGATAAGAAACAACGTGATTAATCACATTGCCTTAGGAGAAAGCTGGTGTTTCCTTGTTTCTTGAACTTTCATTTTCTTCCTGAGCGGAGATATTTTTAGCTGTTCTGAGCTGGGAGCCATGATTTACCACTGGTGTTCATTCTCCTGTGTGGTTGCTCTATAGAGAGTTTAATCAGAGGTCTTTACCTGTTCTTCCTGTTATCTTCCCCTTTGGTGCAAATTTCCTCAGCTCTTAAAGGATGGCAAGTAGACCTTCACTATCAGCTCTGAAAAACAAGCTCTTGGAGGTTGCTCAGGGATGCCCTTGTGATTTAGACCTTTTTCCGCAGTTCTTTTCTCCTGACTCTGCTCTAGAATAAGGACTTGGGATCTTTCCCTGATCCTCTGGACACTGTGGGCGAAACTCTGAGATTACAGAGACAGTGTCCTGGGAAGAGCCATGGATAAGGATGGGAAAGCCAGAGGAGAGCTGGACAAGCCACCTCTGCCATGGTGCGTCATGGTCCTCCTTGCAAAAAGGGCTCAGGGCACCTTCAGACTTCTGCAGAGGACTAGCAGGACCATGTAAAATATGCACGTGAGGGTTGCGCCTTAGCACGGAGTTAAGGAAGTCGTTCCCAGCACAGTTGGGCTTGCATGAGGGACACTGTCACACGCTGGCTCATCTGAACGCTCTTGCTTCACTCAGGCAGAGCAGGGTCCTGTGGGCTTACTGAACTCCAGGGCTGGTTCAGTTCTTGGCAAAACAGTGATCTGCTTTCCCAGATGAGGTGTTCGGTGATGGCTTCCCCAATCGGTTCCGCCTCCTCACACATAAACAGTGTTCCGCGCCTTTTAGTAGCAAGCTGGCAAGAAGCCTTAGCAAAGAGTGCCTCCATGGCCCTGACTTCCATGCCAGGGCTCGTTAGCTCACCAGGTCCAGGATGGGGGAAGCCTCAGAATGTTGAGGAACCATAGCCTCGGTTAGTCTCCTGGTGACTCCGGGCAAGAAGACACCTTTCACTGGCATTTATTCTCACATTTTGTTCTTCCTATTGCTTCGAGGGCCCTTCAAATGGGAGCTTTGAGGAACGAGATGGTCCACATGTGACCATTTGTGCAAAATCGACCACTCGTGCCCTGCTCATTGTAGAGGGCACTCTGTGTGATAGCGCCGGGACTGAATGTGGATGCTGCTGTCACAACGGACGCATGAGTGTGGCGTTAGGATGTGGGGATGTGCGCAGGCCTGGTCCTCATGGATGCATGTGAACACCTGGCTCTTACTCCGCTAAAAGGTTTTTTATCCTCTGGAAGTGCACTTGACTTGGGAAAAAGCCAAAACAAACAAACAAACAAAACCACTGTGATTAAGAATGGGCATGCCCACTTGCCTTTGTAAAACTGACTCTACCGCAGTTCTTAAGCTTGACAATTTAAAAAGATGTAGTTGGGCGCTCCCTGGTGGCGCAGTGGGTTAAGACGCAGCACTGCAAGCTGGCAGCAGCCGCTTCAGCATGAGTTCCATCCCCAGTCCCGGAGGTGACCCACATGGCACGGCAGACCTCTCCTGGTCCACCTGCTGCCCCCTCAGCAGTGTGCTTCGACGATCTGCCTGTTCTGCTCCCTGCTCTGTCTCTGGCAGATCCTCTCAATCCCCACCTCTGGCCTATACCCCAGTTTTATATGAATAAATAAATCAATCTTTAAAAAAAATGTAGTGAATTTGATCTTCCTTTTTATCAGGTATACCCATATGTGGGCACCTTTGACTTTTTGTAAGTGTAATCATATTTGTTCACCTTTAACTTTGGGTTTTTCTACCTTTAGAGGAAATTCTGTTTACCGTACACTGTGTTGATTTAAAATGTAGTTATATAGAAAAGATCGATTCTAGTTACCTCCACTGAACCACTTTTTCATGTTCCCAAATAACACTGCTAGAAGCCCAGGAGCTAAGTAAGAGGGCTTGAACAGTTCAGGCGCAAGGACATGAAAGGCCAGGCCACAATGTAATGATGAGAAGACTTAGACTAAGTCACTTTACCTTTCAAGCGTTGGGGTGGTCATCTTTTACCTAGACACCGTGCAGTGTCCTTAAGCAATTGAAGAATTTCCTAAGCTGAGGTACATGAAAAATCCACAGTAGCTTCTCCCATACCATGCATCCATGTTGAATTGGAAGCTAAATCTTTGAGGTCCAAGGTCTCCTGAGTCCCTTGCTGAGTCTCACTGGAGTACCAGTTCCCCAAGCAGCATGTTACTAGTGCTCCCTCAGTCACAGATAATGCTGCTCCTACTGACACGTTTGCTCTATGCACTTGACAATGTCAGCTGGACAAGTGATCTAGAAGTGCCATTGCCCCCTCCACAAAGCCAGGACCCCACTGCTACTGCAGATCTGTCCAGAACAATCAGCACCATTTTCCTCATCACCAGGGAGGCTCGGTAGTTTGTACAAGGTTGGGTGGTGGCTCTCCCTTGTGCCACAGTTCCAGAGCGCCTCCCAGTAGCATAGCTTTGGGCCAGTCTGCTGACCTGGGAGAGACCGCTCTAGGAGATCATGCACTGAGGCCTTCTCTGACCACCCTCACAGCTCGGTAGCTGGTGGCAAGGCCTGACCCTCAACTTCATTTGATCCCCAGGTCTGGATACGGCATTCTGCTTATCAGCTCACCCTTTCCTGTTTTGATGAATTCTGCCCATCGATCTTTATGGGAGAAATAAAACCTCACTTTTATCTTCTCTTCCTCACCTCATCCCAGTTCATCAAGCGTGTCTGCCTATGTCTAAGCTCCTATTTACAATCTCAGTCACAGTTTTACTTTCTCCCAAAGACTCCTTGGTCTCTATAGAAATCCTTGAATGTGAGTGAATATTCTTGACAAAGGTATTTCCTTGGACATAGCTGACGATCAAATATGACTCCTGAACAAATAATAGGTGAGAGACCAACGTCATCACTACTATCTTTATTATTAATAATTTGTACACAAATATTAAAATCAACAGATATACAAATAAACACTTGTGTTTGTTAATAAATAATTTGATAACAAGCAGTACATCTTATTAACCAGTAAGAGAATGCACTGTTGAAGTATGTGCAAGGAATGAGAAAGAACTTTGACTTGGAGCCAGGGAAAGTTGGGTTTGGATCTCTGATGGCCACTTGCTAATTATGTAACTTTTTCTTTTTTTTGAACTGGTCAAAAATAGGAACAGGTAATAAATCTGTGGAAAGTTCTAGGCACAGTGCCTGTTCCCTAGGAGGTACTTAATAAATCTAGTTTCATTTATCATTGGCAAACTAGTTTTGAAGAAATCAAGTGTGGTGAAGAGGTAGGTGGCTGAGGATTTAAGCAAGGAGAGGGACAGAGACGCAGCAGGCAGTGAGTGGCGCCGGACATACTGCTTGCTTGCACACGAAAACCTTTGTTTGGAGCACGACCTTCGTCTGTCCTCTTTCCACTCGTTTTGATCTTTATGAAGTATCAGGCATCCGTGTCCTTCTTCACTCCCTTCAACTTTCCTTCATCTCCCTTCGTTTGTTCCCTGCAAAAATCTGGCTTTTGGATCTTACAAACCTGGTGTATTTGAAGCAGCCCTTGGTTGAGACCCAGAAGTGAGAGAGGAGAATGGCCCCATCCCTTGGCAAAATTCTGGGTTGCTACCTCCAGAATCTTGAACCTCAGTGTTACAGTCTTGCCTTTTCCAGAAATCCCCTTTCTACCAGATTTCTTTCTATTCAGTAACCTAATGCGCTCTCCTATTTGTATTAAAACCGAGAGAGAATAGCTTTCTGTTCTCCCCATCTTAATCTGGATTTGAGTCAATCTGTTTCTTCTCCTTGCGGGATTTATATTTAGAGGTCTAAGTTAATTTGGTGTAAAAGTTCCAGTGGAGGAGCCCTGGGCAGCTAGGTCACCCTATCTGATGTAATTGATTCTGCTGATAGGTCAGTTCCAAAATAAGGGGGCCTCCAGTACCCGACCCCCAGCATTCACTAGAGCCCATGTCTGACCTCCTCCGGTCTAGTCATCTTTAATAACAGCAGCATCTTTAACATCTTCTGCCTTCTGAACAAATTTTGCTTGTTCCATAGTTTGGTATCTAAATCTAATCAAGCTAATTATCATGCACAGTGTATTTATATAAATATTTCAATAGAATGTAGGAAGCATAAATTATGAATTGCCATAAATGGAACATATTTCTGAATTGCCACATACTGCCTTAGCATAAAAACACAAATGTTATGTGTAAATTACTGGGAGGGAATTCCACAATACTCCTGCAGAATTTGCACAGAATAAAATGATAGACCCTTTGTAAGAAACCAATCTTGGGTGACTACCTAGGTGTTACATCTGGGGAGACCAGCTGTAGTATCATTTGAGCATGGCTCTCGAGGACACACCTTTCTAGATGGAAACAGCAAGTTATTGACAGACCGCTTGTCTTCAGCAGAGTCCCAGGTGGAAGGAAGGGCTGATGAGTAAAAGAACCCAGAGCTGGCTAGCTAGTGGGGTGTCACCAGCCTGTGGCTAGACAGAGCCAGCCCTCCCTTTGCAGAGGGGAAGAGTGAAAGTGACCGCGAAGGGTTTCTGGCCATAGCGGTTGCTCTGGTGCCTCCGGTCTAAAGCTGCGCTCCAGCCCCGAGCTCTGTGTGAGCAGCTTCCTTCCGGCGGTATGTGGCAGCTGGCTCTCAGCTCCTGCTTTGTACGCAGACCTCACTAGAGAGATTTGCACACGAGGCAGGTGTAGCTCTCCTTGCCTCTGCTCTATACACACCACACCTGTGCAGGAGACCGGGTGGTACTTTGCACAAGAAATGGCAACTTTATCAATCATTTGGCATCACAGTTGTTAGTGTCCGTGTTTGGCTCTCTGCTCCAGAGTTACTTGTGTGTGTCTGAATGCCCTTGGGTTGCTCTGAGGCATTGGGCTCTGAACACCATGGATTATAGAGAATAAGCCAGAGTTTCAGCCAGTTCTGTTTCGGAGACAGGACTGCTGCTTCCTAAGAGGGGGCATGGCAGATAGATGGCTACTTGGGAGTCTGCCTAAGCAGACAGCAGCATTCATTCAGCTCCCCAGAAATGCATCTAGTGTACTGGGAAGATCTTCATCCTAGACAGATTGAGTAAGGGGCAGGAGATTCCAGAGTGTCTGGCCATCTCTGGGAATTTGGGGAACTGCTCGAGTCTAAATCTTTCTGCTCTCCAACCTCAATTTAGCACAGTGCATGGCTACATTTTAAAAGAACATGCTGACCGTGGACAGCTTTGACGTGATCACCACTGCAAAGTAACAACAGTTTGTCTTAAGCATTTTGTGGCAACAACCTGGGAATTTGGAGTTCTACCTGGAAGGAATCTTTATACACACACACACACACACACACACACATTATTTAAGATGTATTTACTTTCTGCATACAAGAACGGGGATACAGGCCAGAGGTATGGGGAGAGGCTTCACCAGAGACAGAGTGGGGAGCAGAACAGGCAGATCGACGAAGTACACTTCTGAGGGGAGAATCGGGCAGATCAGGAGAGGTCTGCCGCACCATGTGGGTCACCTCCCTGGCCGGGGATCGAACTTGTGCTGAGTGGCTGAGGGCAGTTTCATTGTGCTACACGTTAGCCTGTTGTGCCACCAGGGAGGGCCCTGGAAGGAGTCTTTTTGAGAAGTTTTGTTCTTATGATTCTATCCCACGGTCATTGGAAACCTTAGGCTCTCCAGATGTCTGCTTGAAGCAGATGGATACATTCCCTCCATGTGGGGGGTTTCTGAGAAAGATGAGACGCTCAGGTGCAATTACCTATTTGCAGATAGCCATGGGCAATTACAGGTGCAGCGATGCTGGTCAATTAGACCGACTTAAAGGTGCTATGTGAATGATGTCATAATTTAAAAAATTCTCATTATTAAAAGAAGGTCCTGGCCTACGTTTGGTCTCGTTTCTTCCCTCCTCGCCACCCAAGAGATCTATATTTCCTAGTTAGCTATCTCCTGTTCTCCTTTCACTTAGAAAAGATAATCTGGGCATGGGAAGTCTAGTAACTGTGGATTGGGATACTTCTGGAATCAATGTATTTTTCAAAAGTCAGAGCCATCTCCCAGGGTCTCAGTGTCCTGAAATGTGTATTAGGATAAATGCGCCTTTTGGCGTGGGTATTCCAGTAAGTGAATCACAGCACAGATGGAAACCTGGACCCCAATCTCTGGCTCATTGTGGGTTTTCAATGCGCGAAATGATATCAGTTGAGGACTTGGCTTCCTTGTGTGTTATTTCAGTTAAGGTCATGTTTTCCAAATTATCAGTGACAGTGAGGACTCACTGTACACTTTTAATCGGGAGAGATCATAGTTTGTTCAGCTCAACACACTGGAGAGCTGGCCTGCACTGATCTTTGCTTGAGAGTGGGCAGCATTAGTGGGGGTGTGAGTCCCAGTCCCCCCTCCCACCCCCCCATTGCCTCTAGCATTTTATTTTTTTAAAGATTTACGATTTATGCACACAAGAACTGGTTATAGGCTGGAGGTGCAGGGGTTGAGAGGGTGCACCAGAGACAGAGTGGGGAGCAGAACAGGCAGATCCACTGAATACACTGCTGAGGGGGGCAGTCTATGGGACAGGAAGGTCTGCTGCCATGTAGGCCACCTCCCTGGCCAGGCATCAAATTTGTGCTGCAGTGGCTATGGATAGCCTCACAGTGCTGTGCTTTCGCCCACTGTGCCACCAGGGAGGGCCCGCTTCTGGAATTTTAGTGTGACTGGTAAGGGCTCGGAAGTAACAACTGCATGGAGCAGATGACATGTCTACATTGCCACCTCTCCCCTTTTAACGTTGGAAATCTGAGTGTCCACGAAATCTAGCACAGGACATTCTATGAAAATTACATTAAAAGATGGTGGTTGGGCCCTCCCTGGTGGTGCAGCAGGTTAAAGCACTGCACTAGAAGGCTTAAGCTACTTCCGTATGAGTTTGATCCCTGCCTGCCCTGGAGGTGACCCACGGGGTACGACAAATTCTCCTGACCCGCCCGCTGCTCCCCTCAGCAGTGTACTTCGTCCATCTGCCTGTTCTGCTCCCCGCTCTGTCCCTGGTGAATTCTCTCACCCTCCGCATCTCTGGTCTGTACCCCAGTTCTGCATGAATAAATAAATAAATCTTTAAAAAAAAAAAAAAGATGGTGGTCACCTGTCCTTGAGCTGTTCGTAGTAATCAGGGGTGATAAGCATATGCATTGCTCATAACAATGCCTATGTAGGCAGCATCCCTGCTGGTAGATTTGGAGAGAGCCTGGGGCTGCCTGAGACCACACCACAGCCAGAGGGAGGCACCCAGAGCCAACTTGCCTCCTTCCATGAACATACCACCTCTTTCCACTCTGCCTTCTGGGGAAGAGGGGGCCTCTGTGGGGTTGCTGGGTCTGAGTTCACTTGAGAGTATATGTGTGAGGGCACAAACTCATTTGTGGGGGTTATTTTTGCAAGCAGTATAATTATGTGACCAATGAATTGACAATAATTAACTGAGATTCCATAAGTCACTAATATAATTGCCTGACATGCATTAGAATTTCAGTAAATAGGGCCCTGCCTGGTGGCACAGTGGGTTAAAGTGCAGCACTGTACTGCTAGCCACAACTGCCTCAGCGCAAGTTCAGTCCCCAGCAGGCAGGGGAGGAGACCCACGTGGTGCAGCAGACCTCTCCTGTCTCAACCGCTGCTCCCCTCAGCAGTGTACTTTTGTCTGTCTGCCTGTTCTGCTCCCCGCTCTGTCTTTGGTGAATCCTCTCACTCCCTGTACCTCTGACTTGTACTCCAGGTCCATATGCATAAATAAATCTTTTCAAAAGAAGAATTTCAGTGAATATTTGTTGAACCTATGTGAGCATATTGATAAATATATATTGTATGATAATTTGCAAGTTGATCCATGTTGACCTTCAGTGTGCCAGGGATGGGCTCTTTCTCCAAGGCCAGGTGTACTTAGTAGAGCTGACCAAGACACTGGATTCTTTAATAGGGAGCTTTACGTGCGCCAAATGGAACTTAACAGCAAGGAGAAAAAGAAGAGTCAATGTCCTAAGAATGGCAGCTGCTTCCATAGGGTTTCCAACTCTAAACCCTGGACACAAAATAAGAAAACGCTTTCCTATCTGTACAGCACAGGAAAGAGGAGAATTACTTAGAAGACAGAGCCAATAATTAAAATCAACTGAAGCAATTATGTGATGGACAAATCACTTGTCTCATCCACCCAGGACATCAGACTTATCAAAACTACCTTTGTTCTCGATTTCTGTGTCTTCTGAGCTTCAATGAAGCGCCATCATTTTTGAAGAACTGATAACATGATGAATGTCATTGTTCATTGCCACCTTACATAGTACTGTGTCGCTGTGGTTGGGAAGGACAGACTTCTGTAACCGAACACTAAATGTCAACTTCCTTGTAAGTAAAACTCGGGCGAGGTCTGAGTCAGTAGCTGACTAGAGTCACACTCTCAGGCTGGCTGTGAAGCTTCACTAGCTGCTCCAAATCTCAGCGGCAGTTTCCTGTTATTGTTCCAGGGAGCAAGAAGTGAAGGAAAACACCTCTGGCTGAACTCTGCACCTGTATGGAGCTCTGCTTTCCTCTGCTCGAAGTATCAGACACTGAGTTGAATGTCTGCCAGTGCCCTCTTCTGGAAAGAACTTAATACAATTACAGAACTTACCTACCTCTTTTACATATGGGCAAAACAATGTCTCCTTCTCCTCTAAGAATGGAAACCATGTTAGTGGAAGACGATCTGGCTTAGGTGTGAGCATAAAGGACTCACTACAATATAGCCCTGTCTTACCCTGGTGTTCCTTTAGTTCTCCCAGAACTCTCTAGACCTTCACTCCAAGATTAAGGATGTATTCCGAATGCTGTATCTGTTAAGATAGAACATAGATTTTACAAATACTTCCAATAGTTAGAGTTGAAGAAGTTTGGTCACAGAATTTTCTGGAGGGATAGTCTCCGGCATCAGGTTAAGTTGGGTCTAAATTCTGGCTTAGTATTTCAGTTTCCAGCTGGGAAATATAAATAAAAATCTGTCTTTGCAGTGAATAAATGGATGTATGTTAATTGAGGTTTAAGTGAGTTGTGTATAAAGTACTTGTTTGGTACTTAGGCCTAATACAAGTAACCACTGGTAACCATTTTCTGTGGTTACAGTAGTTACTTATAGGACAAAAGCAATTGTCCCTTTTGATATAAAGTGTCTAGATAGGAAAATTTAGGATATGTTTCTAATTGTTAGATTGTAGTGTGGCTAATCTATACATTTAGGATATGTTTCTAATTGTTAGATTGTAGCGTGGCTAATCTATACATTTTACCAGTAAAGCTGCATTTATGTTTTCAAATTATGTCTGTCAAATGCCTTATGGACCATTAATTTTCCAATAAGAAAATATTCTAGTGTATTATTTTGACCAGAAAGCTTACAACATACATTATGATTCAAATATTTTTCCGTGCATGAGGAATAAAGGAATATTCCTTTTGGTTCATTTAATTTCATTAAATTTAAAATAAATGTAAGTGGTACATTTTAATGCTAACTTGATTTTAAATTCCATATATGTGTCACATGTTGAGATCCATTTTATTAATATGAAGTAAAGAATTTAATTATCCAATTTACTATTTTTATTATTTTCCCCAACTTGGCTGTAATTGGTTCTTTTGTTAAAATAATGTGGTTCTAAAATGTCAAAAAATATTAGGACAAAATTAGTTTCTGGAAGATTTCAGGCTGACAGTTGACTGTTCACCAAGCTTCATGTCAAGGAGAAATCCTGGCAAACAAGTGTGAAAAGCTGTATTTAGTACCCAGTGGGTCAAGAATATATGGCCTTCAAAGTCTGAGATTTTTAGAAAAAATCTAGATTCGATTGATTTTTTGTTGTTGCTTTTTAATTTTTCTTGAGAAAGTCACTTGTAGTGATTTGATGGAATAAGGACCTAAGTGCCTCTGGGCTGTAGAAATATATATTTAATGTGAGTTGAAAGTAACTTGCAAATTGCCAGTTGAAATCAATCACAACCCATGATAACTGGTTTAAGAAAGCCGTCGTCTTTAATTTTTAACAAAGTCTTCTCATTTAGCACAACTCATAGTCCCTTCTAGCTGTTGATTCATCTCTATATGGGGTTCAAAGAGTATCCTGTCCTTTCTTCTGCTTTAAGGACATTGGGTAGTAACACATAGTAAATGGCCATTTATCTTCAGTTATAATTTAATAGAACGGTGACAATATTACAAGCTTGATTTTCTAAACATCTGGCAAAACAAAATTCCAAAAGTAGAAATTAAAGATGATTTTTCCTATCTCTATTTCTACCTTCTCTTCAGTTCTGGCATTCTGTGGTGGCATCTTTTAACCAGAAGAAGTTAGGTGGTTGGTTTCAATACAGAGGACCTTCAGTACTAAAACTTTTCATCCCACCTGAGAACATTTAGTTTCATCTTAATAAAATAAATTGTTAACTTTGCAGAATTATAGGTTGTCTGAGAAAGTAGGTGACTCACTTTTTCTGATGTTCTGGATATCAAATAGGAAATTGGGTATGTGTTCTGTTACTAATATTGTTGGGGTCAATATTTATTCCATCAGAAGCCTCCTCTTAATAATTAACCATAAAATGGGCTTATATCACCCCCATTGCTCTACAAAAACATTGTTAGAAAAAATAACATAGCATTGTAAATCTCAAAACTTAGAGCAAATAATTTATCTTGCACTTAGTAGTTTAAGGATTATGGGCAAAGGAGTGTTCATTTTAGAAATGCATTTTTTTTAAAAAAATATTTATTTACGCATATAAGAACTAAGGTACAGGCCCGATTTGCAGGGGGCAACACCAGAGACAGAATGGGGAGCACAACACCAGAGACAGATTTGCAGGGGGCAACACCAGAGACAGAATGGGGAACAGAAGAGGTGGATGTACTGAAACACACTGCTGAGGGGAGCAGATTAGGTGAACTCAGATTAAGTCGGCATATAGAGAGCTTCATAAGTGGCAGCTCAGTTTTTATTCACTAGAACACACACCCCCTGCACACACACCATATATACACCACACACATACACCATGCGTGCATACATGCCACCCCCATACACCATACAGGACTGGGAGGAAAGGAAAGGGAGAGAAACTTAGCCTGAATTAAAATTAATTAACTTTAGCTGATTAAATAAAAGTCCAGAATGTTTCTGGCCCAGAGTGTGCAGAGGAATAATGGTAAAGGTCAAGGCCAATTCTACTACTCTGACAATTTCATTTGTTTAGGATTGTGTCGCTCATTGGCATTTCCTTCT
The DNA here is from genome assembly GCF_000260355.1 of Condylura cristata. Lineage (NCBI taxonomy): Eukaryota > Metazoa > Chordata > Mammalia > Eulipotyphla > Talpidae > Condylura > Condylura cristata. The sequence continues at coordinate 3,852,283 of NW_004567111.1, forward strand.
AGTATTTCAAGTACAACCCAGGTTTTGTCAGAACGTCCCACTTAAACTAGAAATCGAGTTAGTAGGAGACATTAGAAATATATATTGATGCATTTGGGGAGCCATTTCTGACAGTTCAGCTCTTTGTAGTAAGGACTGTTACAATCGGTAATGAGAGAATTCACACACCAGCTGAGGAGGCTGTCCTCCTTCAAAAATGCATTTGTCTTGTGCTGGGTTTAATTGCGAATTACCTGGGGAATACATCTGCACAGCCCTCCTGTTGCCATTTTTTCCTGTGATTGCCTCATAAAATTCCTGCCTCCTTTGACCAAATCTGACTCAGGCTATTATGATGATATTTGCCGCCCAGTGCCAGAGGCAGCCTTCATTTTAAACCCTAGCTTGAAATGATCAGCAGGTGACCCAAGTCATTTTAATTAGCAGTTCATGATTTTTTTTCTCCTTGGCTGTCAACCAGAAAATGAAAGAATGGAGCTAAACATGCCCTGTTAATAGTAAGAAAGAGAAGTGAAAGAATGAAAAAAATGTTCCTTTATACACTGATTTTTTCCCTCCTAATAAACCTTTACTAACACCCGGTTCTTGGTGTATAATACCCAAACAGACCAATGTATCCTGCCAACACGGGATTTATATTCTTGTAAGGCAAGAATAACCAGGACGATGTGTGGAGTGTGGGTGCACAGGGAGAAGGAGCAGAGCAAAGGGCTGGGAGTGTCCTAGGGAGTCACAGTTTTGATAGGATAAGTCTCAAGGGGAAGGTGATACTGGACTGCACATTTGCGAGTCACCAGGGAGTCCACTGTGGGTGTGGGGAAAGAGCGTTCCAGGATGAGAGAATGTCCTGAGGAAAGGCTTCGGCTGACGCGGCTTGTGTGACACATGAGGCCAGTTCCTGGAGGAGAGGGAGGCAGCAAGGCAGCAGGTGAGGTCGGGGAAGGCAATCATCGAGCGCCGCAGAGTCACAGGAACTGACTCACACTGAACGAAGTGGGAAGCGATTTCATCCTTCTTGTGGTTTTAAACAAAGGAAGGCTCCTCTGCTTTGGTGTCTAAGAGGCTGCAGGTTTCAGAATAGACTAAAGGGAACACGGTGGGGATAGGATGGTTTCCAGTAATCCAGATAAACGCTGACGGAAGCTTGGCCCGCAGCGATAGCCATGGGTGGTGATCAGCAGGCCTGCGAAAGCTGACAAATTAGGGATAGACTGAGAGACAGAAAAGTGTTGAGGGTGAATCCAAATTTCTTCACTTCAGCAGATGGAAAGGTATTGAAACTAGACATAGCACCAAGTCAAGTGATTTCATCGAAAAATGGGTTCATTGAAATTATTGAGTTGCTGAAGAGCATTTCAAGATATTAGCCAGTATTTTGATTTCACACTTTTATTTTTTCAAAGGCTGGGGGTTTAGACACTCATTTTCATGTGTGATGTTGACACAATTTTAATGTTTCCCCATCTCTCTCAGTTTTCAGTTGAACAGGGATCTGAGCTCATCATCTGAGCAGCTCTGTATCCATTTTTGTTGCTCTTTTTGATTTCCTGATTGGGGCTGCAGTTCCTAAAACCAGTGAGAACTGGTTTCTGGGAAGACGGACAAGAGTCACTTGGTAAATGCCGGCTCTATTTTGTCTCTTATCACGGCTTTCTCTTCCGTAAGGAACATGAGCTAACAAGGGCAGACAAGGCTTCCAGGCTGTCTCCTGTTTACAATGTGGAGAAATGGCTTCACGGGAGGGCTCCCTGGTCCCCAGTAAGCTAATGGGTGTTCCGCCAGTGTTTTCCCTTTTGAGTTCCCTCCTTGAGACTGTAGCGTGTCATGATCATTTCCACATTTATCTGTATCCATCTTTTGAGTGTTGCTAGTAATACGTTATGGTCGTGACTTGTTTCTTCCCCTTCCGTGTTGAAATAATTCCATAATTTTCTTGTCCTTGTATAATAATAAGGCGGTGGAGAAATTCACAATATCCTGGCATGACACTTTTGGTTTCTCTGTTTATTTTGGTTGCTCAGATGATGATAGCTCATTTTAAAAATAATTTGTTGTTATTTTAGAGTTTTCCACTTAAGTAAAAACACTGCGGCATATATATGATTTCACTTACAGATACTAAATCTGAAATGTTATTTTGGGGATTCATTATAGTTTTTTTTTTTTTTTTTTTTACAGTTTTTACATTCATGTTCTCAACAAATATGTAGGTCGTTATAGTACTACCTAAGAGTTTGGGCACATTCCACAATCAAATATTACCTATATGTGTACAGAATATGTCATTCCATATGGAAGACAAAAGCACTCATATGACATATAACTATGTAAGAATGCTATAAAAGTCAGAAAATCAGAACATGAGCATGTATTCAAATGGATGATTTGGTCATAATGAAGAAGGAACAATGATATAAATCTGTATTTAGTAAAAGATTATTGAGAGTGCTTCAAAAAATGTCAGTGGGATGGTTGGATGAGCATTTGCATAGAGCCAGAGAGAGTTGCGTTGAGATGAGGAAAACATCACAGCCTGAGTGAAGATGAGCTAAAATGTCTCGGGGGTTCCTTGGCATCCCCTAAACTCTCCCACACCAGTCAAAGCTCAAATTCTGTAATCAGAGTTTTATTGTCTCACCTGAACAATGGAGCCAAGCTTAGTCCTTGGGGTGGGGCATACGCTCTCCAGTTTGCCACAAATACCAGGACCTCCTCTTGCCTACTCAGTTTGTGTAAGATTATTGCTGGCTTTCCTCCAATGAGGCATTTTCTGGGCGGACCTCAGTCTCTTTTTCTAGCATCTGAGTGAGGTTTCAAATCAGTGTTTCAAGACGTGTAAATGAATGAGATGTTGTCTTGTCCTTGCATATCCAAAAACATATTTCTGTTTTCCTCATGCATTAAAGCAACTTGTCTCTGTGTAAAACTAAGTCATAAGTGCTTTGCCTCAAAACTCTGAGGCTCCCAACAATGTCGCTGCACTGCTTTGCACTAGTTGATTGATAGTGCTGGCAGGATTTGGGGAGGGAGTGTTACCAATGTTGTTGAAGATGTGTAGAGGCCCGTATACCAAAACGAAACCCAAGCACAAAAAACAAACAAAAAAAAAACCCTTTTATAGTTAGGAAGCATTTCTTTTTCTTTCATTAGGCTTTTAATTATTACTTCCGTTCATTATGATTCCCCAGTAATCCTATACTTTTTTTTTTTTAAGATTTATTTATTTGTGCATACAGAACTGGGGTACAGGCCAGAGGCTCAGGGGTGGCGAGAGGCTTCACCAGAGACAGAGTGGGGAACAGAATAGGCAGATCGACGAAGTACACTGCTGAGGGGAACAGCGGGCGGGTCAGGAGAGGTCTGCCACGCCATGTGGTCACCTCTGGGGCAGGCAGGAATAGAACTCATGCAGAAGTGGCTTTAGCTTCTTAGTACTGTGCTTTAACCTGCTGTGCCACCAGGGAGGGTCCCTATACTTTTTTTTTTTTTAAAGATTTCTTTCTTTATGCATACAAGAGTGGGGGTGCAGGTCCAGAGGCATGGGGGGTAAAATCGGTAAAAGGATTCACCCTTGTGGAACAGAACACTGCTGAGAGGAGCAGTGGGGAGACCGAAGAAGTCTGCTGCTCCATGTGGGTCAGCTCCCTGTCTGGGTTGAACTCATGCTGCATTGGCAGGCGACAGCTCGATAGTGCTGAGACTCAACCCCTGCACAGCCAGGGAGGCCCCCAGTGATCCTATAATTTTAATAGTGACATTTTGCTCTCCAACTGTTACTGTGTTAGGCCCTTTTGCTTTATTATTTTTTACAAGTCAGTTTTTCTATCACTTCTGGGATTGGTTCTGTGGGTTCACCTCTTAGTGAATCAAGCTTCCCTCAAAAGGTTAGGCCACTCTTTGCTGCCTCCAATGAGAACGCAACTCTTTGTCCAGAAATTCAGCCTTCTCTCCACCATGGATTTCTGCAAGTAATTGCATTGCCTTCTTCATCCAGTTTATAGTTTGCTGCTTTTCTTCACAAAGTCCATATGTACTTGCATTCTTTTGACAAGGTTCTATCACACCAGCGAGTCCCATCTCCCATTTTTCATAGCTTTCACTGTCTTTTTCAATAATTTGCATGGAGATTATAGTATTTATATTTTGCATTTCCATGTTTTGTGTAGCAGAGAGCTACTGTATGCTTTCCAATAGCAAGTCTGTTCACAAACACGGAGTTCCCACCATCCCCACAGAACATTTTCATTTATTATATTGCAGCACTAACGTAACTCCTGAATTCCCAGCTCTTTGTCCAGATTTCTTGTGTTCATGTTTCATTTCAATGATGAATGATGAAACTTCCATGATGAATAATGGGAATTTACTGCCACTATATTATTACCCAGTGGAGCTCTTCTAAGGAGGAATGAAGAAGAGAGGAATATGAATATCGAAGGAATCTGTACTAGTCATTTACCATTGCTTTTCAGAGATGGGATGTAGAAAGGGGGAAAAATAAATGGATCCCTTTCTGTTTCATCTGAGAAAAATCACTTGTACATTGCCACACAAAGGCAAGTGACAAATCTCAGCTTACTGTTGCTTTTGAGGGAAAATGCTTTTTGTTATTGGGTTTTGACATGACGAGTATATGAAATATCATAAGATACAGGGAAAATGGAACAAGTAATAAGCAGAGGGTACCAGTCAGAAGTAACAAGAAGGCTAGTAATGTGCCCGCTACATTAGTGTCATTCATTTCAAGCTGAATATCCCCAGAAGTCAGTTGGAGCATCAGATCATCAACTCAAAACTTCCCCGAAACACATTTCACTATGATTTGTGTAGCTAATAGAATTGCTTTGGTAGTTTTCTCTTTGTATAGCTACAAAGACCCTCTACTTAAGTGTTCCCTGCAGTGTAGCTATAGTTTGCTCTCCCTGTAGTTTTGTTTTCTACTCTCCACACACACTTAGGCTTCAAGGGCAAGAAGTACCTCTTGGATTTTCATTTTTCTCTTCCTATGACGCCTCCCTGTGACTTAGAAAGGAACTAGACTGACTGATTTGGGTTTTGGTATAAGCTCTTACTTCTTTGGACATTGGAGGTGTAAGATATTTGATCACATATGCTCTAACCCCTCAGATGAGCTGATTATTTCCTCCCTGGTCAAGATGGCACAGTTCTTTAGAGAAGCAGTTACCACTTTGATTTCACATTTAAAGTGGTTTTCATTTTATAGAATTATTCCTGAGAAAAGGATATGAAAGTATGTCTTTATGTTGTATGCCATAGAGAAAGAAATTAAATCTGTACTAAAATGTGTTTTATTCAAGAAGACATTTCATATAGTCTCAAATGTAGACATTTCAAATGGTCATCTTGTCTTACAATCCATGAAAACACTGCTACAATTCAATTCCTCTGTCAAAATACTGTTTTTACTGTGTTAATGGAAACTCTTTTATGTGATTGCTCAAATAGAAATTGAGAGTAGAGGATCTGAATAATTTTTCAACAGGCAGTGAACGATTGCATTGAAACAAATCACTGTATCTTAGTCACCACCATTAGCAAGCTTTCTAAATTATTTACATGATATGAAATAATACCTGGGAGGTAGAATTCTAGATCTATATTTAGTATCTAGCTATATGGCTATGGGCAAATTAATTATTTTGTGCCACAATCAACATCATATTTATAAAATGAGAGAATTGGCTTTTGGTGGCCTTGGAAAATGCGGTGATCCCATGACATGGAATGAGTCCACATTTCATACACAAGTGTAGCTTGTTTTATGAAAACTTCTGGTAGAGATCTGAGCGGGCCAAGGTATTCATTGTGGCATGGTTTCAAGCAGTAATATGAGATACAGGAGCTTTTGTTAGAAAGAGGAGGAGCCGGGGTGAGAAGATTGTTACTCTCAGACTGTGCAGAGCATTGAATATGTGTGTATTTCTCAGCAAGCACGGGCCCCATACAGCTTTGCAAAGGCAGATTTCATGACTCAAGTATGGACCTAGAAAGGGTGTGGATGTGGAGGAGCAAGAAGTTTCTGCAGTAGTCTAAGTTCAAAGTCATAAACGCTTTTTCTTTTAAAGATTTGGTCTATTTATTTATGCATACAAACGCTGGGGTGTAAGTCAAAGGTACGGAGAAAGGGGGTTGAGAGGATTCCCCAGAGACAGAGTGGGGAGCAGGACAGGCAGATCTACTGAAATAACTGCTCAGGGGAGCAGCAGGCAAAACAGGGGAGATCTGCTGCACCATGTGGGTCAGTTCCCTGGCCAGGGATTGACAACGTCATAAACTCTTCACCTAAGAAGAGACAGGTATTCTGCATTTTCAAGAGAGATTTTGTTGGAAGCATAATCAAGATCAGTAATAATTGAGTCATAGTAAAAGACATTTGGTCTTAGTATTGATAAGAATAGAGTGAATAAAGAATGAAGAGAGAGGAATATTTCCTTCTAGATATTTCTAGAAATTTTGGTAACACTGAATGTACCATCTGGGAATTTATAAGCCTCTCAAATTTATAATTTGGTTGGCATCATAAGCTTTTTTGATTGGAGGTTTGTAGATGTGAATTTTTTTTTTAAAGATTTATTTATTTGTGCATACAGAACTGGGGGACAGGCCAGAGGCTCAGGGGTGGTGAGAGGCTTCACCAGAGACAGAGTGGG
>NW_004567111.1:3859103-3909822 GCF_000260355.1 Condylura cristata
GCTGCACCACCAGGGAAGGCCGTAGATGTGAATTTTAAAGAGAAAAATGTATTTAACAAAAACCTACTCCTGCTAGTGTCTTTATTGCGTACTGTCTCTAGTAAAACAGCATTGTCATTGAAAAGGCAGTTTCACTGCTTCTTCTGTTTTTGAATGCCTAATTGGTTTCCAGTTGAAAAGTAAGAACCTGATGCAAATTAGATGTCAAAAAAAGCAAAAGCTTTTAGAGATGTTCTCAAATCATATGCCATGGTCACAATGATAAAGAGCTTTTAGTACATGAGAGCACACTTAATAGACATTGAACTAAGTAAGCTGAATTTTTTAAAAATAAAAATTGCTCTTACACATTATTCTCTATTTTTTAAACTTCTGGGCAGTCTACTGTGCTACTTCATACAGATTGACAATGCATTAATAACCCCTCGTTAACAGCCAGTGCATATTTTAAACCAAATATCATTTATTATTAAGGTATTGCTTAAGTGTATTCTTGTGCACTGACATTCTTAACTAGTTACAGCACATGGATGATTTGGGAAAGCTGTTTTGAGCCACAAGTCACCACTGTAAAAATTTCTTCTTACTGTGTCGGTCTATATCCCTAGCAAAAGGGGCATTTTTCAGCTGGAAACCTCGAACAGTTCAGATGCCTTTCTTCTTCACCTAAAGTCCTTCCAGGCCTAAATAGATGATAATATTTTGGAGAATGAACTGAAATATTTGATATTTCACTAATAATGATACTTAGAGGAAAAGGTCAGAGTATAAACTTTTGGAATCACTTTTCATGCAAACATTTTATCTTTAAAAAGAGAATGAACTGTTGTGATGACATCTACCTGATAAATACCCTACAAACTAGTCCTCAGTTCTCTTTTTATGCTTGCTCATTTATACAAAAGCAAGAAATATACATATTTTAACTTTTTGTGATTTAAATGCCTTGATTGAGAAGAATACCTTTCATTTTCATTTTATGATTTTCCTGTAAATATAAGCTACAGTAAGTCTTCTAGACTCTTTTTCAATCTGGGGAAATTTACAGAAGAGAGGTAATTAACTTTTCTTCTTTTTAACTCTTTAAAAGTGTCTTGAAGAGAGTCCTCAATTTATATTAACTATGATACCAGCAAATGTAGCATAAAATGAACATTTTCTGACATCAAATCCAAGAGCTTGTAGGTCATGTTTGTGGAACTAAGCAATAAGTCTTCTTCGAAATTTTAAGGAACATAGAAAACACTGGGAAGATCATGCATGAAGTTCATTATGTTAAGGTTTTGACAAAAGGTTGAGAGTCAATTTCTCAATAGAACACTTTGTACTTTTTGTCTCAGACATAAGCAACAAGTCCTCAACTATGTTGGGGATTAGATCAATATACACTAAGTGATAACTCATTTGAAGCCATTCATCTCTGTCTTCAAGTTAAAGATGTTTTATTTTCATGCTTACTTCAGTATTTTTCCTGAGCTCTGACAAGATAGACTGATTTTTTATGATCAGATTTTGTCCCAAATTTTATACCTGCAGGTGTTTTATTCATTTTTCAAACCTATATCAAATATTTTTCTTCTCTAAAGACAATATTCATTCAAATAATATAATTCTTCAAGTTTTTTTGAGAGTTTGGGTAAATGGGAAATCAATGTTCTTTGCTGAAATATTTAACCTGAGAAAATCATTCCAGTGGAAAGATTTCAGTGTTTATAGTATATTATTTACACATGCTTCCTCCACATCCACTAACTGAAGATATTTATCAAGTCATTAAATGTATTTGCATAAGTCATCAGTACACAGATGACATTTGAAGTTGTTGATTTGAAAAAGGCCACCTAATGTATGCAATGAAATAAGTAGAACATCTAGGAAAGATGTACACTACATTTAAGGGATGGTGAATGTAATAAACTCTCAAACTGAAACGTTTGTGTTAGTAAAATGACAATATGATTATACTATGCTTCATTTTTGAAGATACGAGCAATTTTGAAGATAGAAAAAATGAAAATCATCTATAACTTCATGGAGTAGAGATGATCACTATTGCATTTACTTCCTTTGATTTTTAAATTTGCATTTGAAAAATAAACATGAAATTATCGTTCACTAATCATGACATAAATGCAGATGTCTAAAATTTTTTTGAAGACATTATTTCTAGTGACTTTAGGGTGAATATTCTACCACACAGGTTTGCAGATTCAGTCCTGGCATGATTTCAGTTGATTCTCTTAATTTTGAGGATGTATATTGGCATATTATCTGAAAAGTCTGACCAACTTATCCCTCTTTTCTATAATTTGTCTGTTTTTTTAGCCTCGTGTCTTAATGTGTTTTTTGGGGGGGATCTTTTAGATCAATATGAAAGCTAGTGAAGACAAAATTCTCATTTTGTTTGTGATTTTAATACTATTGCCAATAGTATCTTAGCATAAGAAAGATGTTGCTGGATTGTAACAAAAGTGCCTATTTCCAGTGTAATCTTTTCCATGTTGTGATTAGGAATCTATCATGGTTAACTTTTGGAGTGTGATGTATATTTTCCATCTGTGTTCAAATTGAATTTGGTTTATATACCATCATTCCCTAAACTTGTCCTACAGCTGTTCATTCCACTGTTTTGTAACATGGTAGTTTTCCGTAAAGAAAAGCATTTTATAGGAAGGAAGGTTTAGAAAATGCTGACTTCTGTACCTTTGGAGATGCATCTACATGTTAATTATAATTATTTATATGCTTCATCATATAAATAGAAGTTATAAATCATAGAAGTTCTTCAGTTCAAAGACAAAACCTTTTGGAACATATTTCAAATTAATCTTCTGTTTAATGAACACCTTATTATATGTATTTTAATTGTTTAACTTTTGTGATTTGAGGGGTAATTTATCAGTAATAGTCATGTGGATTTCCTGTTGTTTTTTTTTTAAGATCTATTTATTTGTACATACAGAACTGGGGTACAGGCCAGAGGCTCAGACAAGAGGCTTCACCAGAGACAGAGTGGGGAGCAGAACAGGCAGATCGACGAAGCACACTGCTGAGGAGAGCAGCGGGCGGGTCAGGAGAGGTCTGCCGCGCCATGTGGTCACCTCTGGGGCAGGCGGGGATCAAACTCATGCAGAACAGATTTAAGCCTCTTTGTGCTGTGCTTTAACCCACTGCGCCACCAGGGAGGGCTGGATTTCCTATTTTTAACTCAGCCTGTATCTCTTCCAGTCAATGGAAATGTTTAACTCATTTGCATTTATTGTAAGATCTTTATTTTTGGTTTTTGATTTCTGTTCTTTATGCTTCCTGTAGTTTAATTTCTCTCCTGTGTCTTCTCCTTTCTGCTTTTGTGTGCAGACTCTTGGTTACCTGCGATGCAATTGGCTGCAATGAAATGCCTTCTGGTCCCTGTTATATCTCACCATCCTGGGGGTTGAGTAGGCTTAGCCTGGAGGTTCTTCCTGTGGGTGCTCAGGAGGTTGCCATGACATAGTGGCTTAGGCTGGAAGTTTCTCAAATGCCCTTGAAGTTTCTCAAATGTCTGGCCCTGAAGTTAACGGCACCACAGTGGGGCTTTCTGTCAGAATCTCTGCATTGGTTATCTGTGTGACCTGGCTTTGTTATCAGGGGGGCACACACATCTTTAATCCCACCCCATTTACCCTGCACCGAGAGGACATTATTGTCACTGGCATGTGAAACAGCAGATTCATTAGTTACTAGGACATATGTCCCCTTTGGGAGGTCTCCTATTTAATCAGGGATACCATTACATATTTGTGGTCATATAGTTTTCTACGTAAACTCCAACTTCCTTCTTAGTTAAGAGAGAAGAAATTTCTGGTGTCCTCAACACTTCAGTAACAGAAGAAATGTGACTACTCTAATTATAAAGGCTGTGGGGGGCATCGCTCCAGAAGCACCGTGTGACCCTGACTCAAACAAATTAGCAGCAGTGGAAATGCCCAGGAAAATAAAAAAATTGAATAGGACTGGATATTAAATGACATGCGCATATATTAAAAAGGAGATAGAGAATTCCATCTATGTATTATCTTACTTTGAAAAAAAGCTCATGTATGTATGTGCATTGGGAATAAGAGCTAATATAGAATAGCTAGATTGATTGATAGAATATCAGTCTCTCAGTGGAGACAAAATGACAGTTTTAATTTATACCTTTTCTGTAATTCATAACTTTCTACAATGCACACATACTACTACCACTAAAATAATAAGATACCAATTTAATTTTTTCAAAGAAAGAAGTCAGAATTTTTCTGACTTCGTGGGCCAACGATGTTAAGCAGCTGACTTCTCTCTAAGAAGGGACGTGCAGACAAACTTTTGGTCTGCTTTCTGACCAAAAACTGAAAGTTGGACTTACTGAGAAAATCAACACCTGTGTTTCCCAAGTGAGGGGGTGGGGTGTGTGTGTCTAGAATTCATTTTTATGTTGTTTAGTTTCAATACACATGCCAAGGGAATTCTTGGGACGCCATTGTTGATAAAATAGGTGCTTTTCTCCTGCACTTGACTAAAACCTGTGCACATGTGGTAACGGCAGAGTCATGCAGCAGATTTATGGGGTGTTAGCCGTATACTGGGGAGTTGCAGCATCGGTGTGGCAAAGCTTGAAGATAGACGCTCCTGTCTTCTATAAGGAACACTAAAAAAAAGTAAAAGATTTCAAAATCTCATGTCCATTTGTTTGGAACATGGCAAATGGCTGTTTGGCAAAGCGCTGAGCTGGTGGCTGAGACACAATCATAAAGTTACGTGCGCGGCAATGAAGCAATTTCCCAGGTTCACACAAACTAACCAGGAATGGCTTAGTGGTGGAAGAGAGTGGCTCCAAGATGCAGCACATGGAGAAACTAAGACCCTGAAAGAAGTAACCCGAGGTCTAAAACACTCCGATAACTGGCTTGGGTCTATGCCCCATGTGGCCTCCAGGTTTGTTCAATTATGTATTCACTTCTTCTTTCACTGCAGTACTTTTGAGTCAGCACTGAATTATGCATTAAGATCTTGTCAACCAGGAAAAATTCGTGGCCACAGGTAATTACCACATATTAGTCATGCTGTAAATAAGTATTTACTCAACAAATACTGATGGCATGCTTCCATGTGTCAAGTACTCTCGATGGATCCCAGTGATTAAGGGCTAATGGATAAGACCCCTCCTCTGCTACCAACTATTTTCCCCCAGGGGAGCCAGACATTTGGTTAATCAATAAAGGAACATCAGGTTGTTATGGTTCTGCGAGGAAAGCAGACTCATGTGGCAGGGAACCTAGGCAAGTCCCTTAGGCAGGTGTCCCAGAAAGCTGAGGCTGACTTGGAGTGAGAGTGCCGGAAGAGGTCAACCCCAAGAATATCCGCAGTGCTGGTAGAGGGACCGGTAGAGTGTGCTCAAAGGCGGAAGCAGCTCCAGGAGTGGCAGGAACCTAGGGAGCAGGCTGAAAGGTGGTCAGGACCCAGACATGGAGCCCCATTGGCAGGCCCGCCTCTGCCAACCCTGGGCATCGGACCCAAGTGCAAATGGCATGTGCCATATGTTTGACAGTAATGAACAAAAGTCTGAAAGAGAAAAATGTAATTGAAGTCAACATGCACAACATTTAAAAGTCATCAAAAATTCAAATCAAAGCAAACACAAAAATGTTGAATGTACTGAAAGTCCAGAAAGATGAAAAAGAGATTAGTCTTCCAGGGGAAATCGGTAGATGTTTCACAAAGCAGATGCCATCTGAGCTGCGTCTGAAAGAATAATTTGGATTTTGGTGCAATTGAGACTGGGAGAGACATTTCTGGCACAGGGGGAAAAAAACATGTGCAAGAGCAGAGGACCAAGAAGGATTCAGCATAAAGATGGTTTAAAAAATCCTAAGTGACTAGCCAATCATGAGGCAGGAGATAATGCTCAAAAATGAGGTAGTTTCCACGCATGCTCCAAATCAGGCACTGGACTGTGAGAAACCAACAAGAAAAGGTTGTAGAGTCCGGTGTCATTTTTAGTTAGAGAACTGGGGTGTGGAGTGGATGTTGGACCAGCGCAGAGGACAGAGTTGTACAGCTCTCCAGAGAGAGGGCAAAGAGAAGGAAGGAGCCTCAGGGCCTTGGGAGAGAAGAGAGAGCCCCTTTCAAAGGCACTTTGGAGTTAGCGCCCATGGGTCCCACTGGTGCTAGTTGGGGCTGAGCTGACTCTGAGAGAGCATGGAGGAAGAAAACCGACTTTTCTCCCAAGGGGTGTGAACAAGAGCTGGAGAGAGCAACACATTTGTTCAGGTCAAGTTTTGCCACAATCTGGGTTAAAAAATAAGCTTTTGGTTTTTAGGTATTTTAGACTCTTGTTTGCAGATAAGGGAATGTGAACCTTTTGAACAAACATAGGATCATCCTGACAAGTATTATTATGCTGTGTACACCTCTGTGGACCCCACTCTGCAAATAAAAGCAAAGCCTTTTGTTGGCTTATTTTTCTAGATTGTTTAAGGATAAATGGAGGTTAAGATTTCTCATAGGAGACCACAGTCCTGTTGGCCACATAGTGTAATAAAAAGGAAGCATCAAATGTTTAATTTCCTCGAAATTATTATCAACCAAAATAAGAGTTGATAGAAAAAAATCAGATCCAAGCCATGGAATTATCTGTCATCATTTGAAATAATATTCTGGCAATTCCTGCTGCCTCCTAACTACATTTTATTTTAATCTGTCCACTCTCATTAAACACCGCCAGATACCTATTGGTTGGTGAAAGATCTCAATTGTGTTTTGAAATTTTTCAAATAAGTTCTGAAGTAAACCTCTAAGACTGACACGTGGTATGATATAATTTCTGAATAGATGTGATAATGTATTAGTTACAGGTTCATTCAGTTTCATTTACTTTCCTAAGGTAGGTAACACAATGACTCTTAGAGAGAGAGAGAAATTTATCTACTAGTGTTTTTGCCAATGACATCATTTCCTTTCTTTGCTTTTTTTTTTTTCCCTTTCTTTGCTTTTGAGTGCTCCCTCAGCCCCAAGGTGGTTTTGTGTGTATGATCAGAAAGGCTTTGGTTTACTGATTTTATTAACCTATTGCACATACTGATTCCCAATGCAGAAATATGTCCTGAAATTTCTTGTTTATTTTTCTCTTTACATATTTGAATCACCCACTTAGTCTTGAAAAAAAATAAACCACCTGAACTTTGCCTTGGTATTTCCTTATGTTTTTATAGCTTTGAAGAGAACCGAGTCTCAGCAACATGTGGCTGAGACAATGCCTGTGTTGTTAGCTTGTTTGGAGGATTCTTGTGCCCATGTGCTGGAGGGGAGTGGGTGTGGGGCTTAAAACAGCAGAAATCTACTTTCTCCCGGCTTGGGGGTGGGGGTTGGGGGCCGCACCCATGTATCCGCGGGCTGCTTCCTTCTGGGACTGCAAGGGAGAATCCAGTCTTAGGTGAAGTCTGGAACAGTGTTTTTAGAGTGAATAAGAAATTGAATTTTCTGTTCATTTAGATGGAAAAAGAGCACATTTATTGATTCATTAAACTCAAGAATGTGGAGGTAAAGGAAAAGGCATTGGACTGTGTAAGTCAAAAAATGTGCTTTTTATTATAAATGATAACATGGCCTGGAAGGACTTTCTGGCATATTCAACATTAATATCTTCCCCAATTTGTAGGGAATGCATTATTCTTCTAAAACTTTCCTTTCATTTGATTGACTGAGGTTGCTCTGAAGTATTGACTTTTTAATGTTGTTTTTTTTTTTCCAGGCAAAACTGGTTTTTGATTTTTATTGTGTGCCATAGTTTTGTGCCTACGCTTTGAATACAACTTCTTTCTTCCATCATCAGCTGAAAGATAATAATGCAAAGGCTGTTGTTTTAGGATGGTTGTGAGGATTAAATTAATTGATGTGACAAGGGATGAGGAGTTGGATGCCAGAGTAGTGACTAGGAAGGGCCTGCCTGACTCTGTAGCCAGAAGAGCCAAGACGTGCTTGAGTGGGGACAACCCAGTCTGAAGCTGGCAGGACGTTCTGGCCACAAGGATTTGCAATGGTCTATGCCTTCCCATTGCATCTTCCTATTAGATTAGTTGTCAAATAACGAGCCAACACACTCTCACGTGGATACACACCATTTCCCTTGGCTCCAGGTCCAGATGCAAGGTGTAGCCTGGGAGGATGAATCAAGGAGAACACGCTCTGGATTTGGAATCAGGAGACTTGCAGAGCTTGTGTGAGACAACAGGAAAGTCACCAAACCTCTAAGCTCTGATTTAGTTCTCCCAGGAGGCTGTGAGCTACCTTCTAGCAAGGGAGTGGGCATAAACCGGGGAAGATGTGGGCAAAACAGTGGAAGATGTGGCCAAACCGTGGTGGTTCCCAACACCCATCTGCAGTGTGTTGGGCATTCGGATTGTCTTGTCCACAGAAGATTTTCAGGTAATCACACAGTGTAGGAATTTATTATCTGCCCATTTTTCAGAAGGGAAAAATAAGACTGAGTATTTTCCCCAAGTTGACAACAATAGAGAATGGCAGAACCAGAGTCTAACATAAGAATCTCACTTTCCCCATTTTCTCCATTGTTGAACAGCTTGTGTAGGGCCATTATAAACAAACAAACCAATCTGATTGAACGAGCCTAGAACAAGTTAGTCCACTGATTAAAAACTCTTCATACCTGTCTTCAAAGCAAACATTGGCTAACGAGAAAAACTTTGTATCAGTTGTTGCTTCATTGATGTATTCATTACTTATTCATCTATTTATGTGTGTATGTATATATGTATTACTGAGGTAACATTAGTTTACAATTGCATATGCCTGAGAGGTATAGGATCAAACGTGTCAGTGATGTTACCTCAGTTGCTGCCAAGACGTAAACCAACTGGCAAAGTGATCTCAAATGGTTTGTAGACCAGTCTTTAATTGTACTCTGGATGGACACTCTCTAGAATGACCAATGATCTGTATGTGATGCTAAGGTTCTATCAATATGCAAAAAGTGATTGCAAAGTTTAATTTCTAAATGGATCAGCCTAGCACAATTAGAAAAATAAATGAAGGAATATGTGATTTCTTTAGACATTTACTATTTTAGACTTGTAGGAGGGTGAGTATCTTAAGATTTGCTAGGTACTTTATAGAAGAAACAGAAGGAAAGAATTATTTTTTCTGGCTGATCATTCTTGTTAGTGTTCTATAATTTCTAATTATTTTATATTCAAGAATATCTGTCACAATAATACCATTTTTAGTAATCCGAGGCTGTATTATCCTGAGTGCTTTATGAAGCAATGAAGTAGTTTCCTCCGATCTTATGTTTTCAAAATGATGTTATAGTTACTTTAAGGTAGAGGTTTTAATTTGAGTTTAACTCAAGGCTTGAAGTATCTCAGACAATGACACACAATTTTGTTCATGTGCATTTTCTAAAAGAAGAAGAATCCTTTCATGCCTTTCTCAACAAAATCAGTGATCTGGAAAACAATGGCCATTCTATGATGAGGATATAGTGCAGGCTTTGTGGCTACTCTTTTGACTTAAACATTCCCTTCTCCCCTTAAAAAGAGCATTCACACTATTTAATAAAAGTGGCTTCTATAATTTCAGTCTGTTTTTGCAGTTAGAGGGAGGAGCAAAAGCACGAATCGCCTCTGGTTAATTAGCAACTAGGGCTGGAAGAAGAGAGTGTCTGTGTGAGTGGAGAATCCAATTAGAAAGTGCCTTCAATTGCAGTTCCCTGGGGAGTCACACAGGTGATCCATTCAGCCATCCTGACTGTGACCGCAGGTGGAGTCAGTGGGGCTGCATGACTGTTCTGGAGGTCTCCCCTGTGCAAATAGGTTTCGAGGTCTATTAGCATACTAGCTGAGCTGTGCTACTGCAGCATCACATCAGTGCAGTCACTCAGTATCTCAGAGCCAATGCCAGCAAGACTTGAGCATTGTAAACTTGAACGTTAATATCTCTCTGATCACTGTGCATGTCCAAGGTCAGTGCTGGGTGTGTCCATGGTCAGTGCTGTGCGTGTTCAAGGTCAATCCTGCTGTCCTGACAACAGCCTGGTGCCACAGAACAGGTAGGGACCACACTGGCATTCCAGATTCCAGTCAGCCATCGCCCTTGAAGTGAGAGAATCACACAGGTTCAATGACTTACTCAAGATCAACAAGTTCACTAGGACACAAGTGGAAGGACAGCGGATTTGCATTTCTGGTACAAATCTCTCTTTGGGTTGGATATTCTTTTGTCTTAATGCTGCTTTGCATTTCTCTGGCCTTACTTGAGAAGTAGCTTGGTTTTCCTGTACCAAACTGAATCCTTCTCTTTTTAGTTTCTCCTGTAGGCCTGCTTTTCAAGTTAAAAGACGTCCTTCTTCACAGTCTGTTTCCATGGATGGTGGGGGGCAGGGAGGGGGCTTCCTCAACAGAAACCCTCAAAGTTGTGACCTCAGCACTGAGCTGCATCTGACATGTAGTAGATATTGGGGACTAGATAAAATCTGTTGATTGAAAACCATTAAATGACTGTGATTTAATGCTGCCAGGTATAGATCAGGATAATAAGGCATCTGCGTGGATAGAGAGGCTCAGATGCAGTAAATCATGATGAAAAGGCCCCAAGAACAGGGGCCACTAATCAAAGTTCTGCCAATGTGCTTTCTGGTTGCATTTTCATTGGATGAAGGAAGACTCAAACAGCAGCCCTAATTTGCCATGAGGCTGTTTTGGGGATCCTCTGGGTGTGCATGAATTTAGAGGAGCGCAAGTACAAGGCACTTGTTGTTCCTTCTCACTACCAACACAGCACTGCTGGTTCCAATGCAAAGCTACGTCCAGCCCACGTGCTGTCAGCCAGAAGCTTCTGGATGCTCCTCTCCTTACCCTCTGGCTGGTAAACTCCTATCTTCAGACATGCGGTTCTTTGTGAGGGAAACATTGACTAAGATGTTTGGAGACTTTTGGTGGCCACAGCTGGAAGTTTGGTAAGGTTGTCTACTAGGAAGAGGCAAGGGAAGACACTAGAGATTCTGCACCATGGAAAGCAGAGAGCTGTCTGCAACCAACAGCTGTCCAGTCCAAAGGTCACTGCTTGGAGGATGAGGCGCCCTGCTATAGTTTGAAGGAAATGCCATTGAGACTCTCTTGGCCCACAGGAAATATTAATTCTCTTCTGTGTATCATTTCCCTGGAACACCCACTAATGCCTAAGAGCACAGACATTGAATATTATATGAGTTTATATCCCAGGAAACCAAAGCTCTTTGAGAACAGAGTTTATTTCCTTGAGCTAGAGCTTCCGTGGTTTTTGTTACTTGCACATTCTCCCAAACATCTATTTTAGCACTTACTGTATGTCAGGTCCCCTCTGGGGTCTAGCACAGTGATCCTTGTCCTATTGGAATTTATTCTAGTGAGTGGCAGTCCTTATTATGAAACGTGCCTCTTCAAGTTTATATTAAGTGCAAAATAGACAAGGTCATAAAATCTCAAGGATGGTGACCTTCTGCATCCTCAAAGCTGGACTGTGATGACTAACGAGTGAGAATGAGATGAGTAACCGAGTTTGTTCATTGGCAAGAAGGGGGATTAGCACAGATTTCACACTTTGGCATAGCTCACAGACACGGCTGTTTCACTGCTAAGTGGGACCATGTTATTATTTGCATTTTATTAGCTGTCACAGAGGTGCAGCCGCCTCCCCAGAGTCCTTTACTCAACATCTGGGCTCCTGCTAGGTGACTAGATAGGGCTTCCTACCCATGGCCTTTCTTCGTTGCTGTTTACCTGTTCGAACAGTATCTTTAGACTTTCTAGGAAGCTACTTCCATGAGTTGCCTTGCCATGTAGTGGGTGAACAGAGCGTGAATCTGCGAGGACATGCTGCATCCCTGAACGCGGCTGCTTTGGATCTTGGTTTGTAAGGTGGTTGATGAGCAACTGACTTTCTCTAGTTCTTTTTATGCATCCATTTTAGAACAAGTCTTCATTCTAAATTGTCAAAAGTTCAGAGGTAACGGAGCCATATAGTAGTAATTAGTAAAAGTTTATTGTAGTAATTAGTAAAAGTTTATTGTGCACACACCAAAAAGATACTTGCAAACCAGGAGCATTCAATCCAAAGCATGGAATGAGGCTTGTGGGACATTGTTGCAAAGCAGCTTATTCAGTGAGGCTGTTCACAGTGACCGGCTATGGTGCCACTTTCTTGAATGATAGAGAATCAGTCAGTGGTTATGTCATCTCAACCTTGAGAAGCAGTTTGTGCTTTCCAGGATGTAAGCAAGAAATAGTCCAGGTTAAGTTCAGCTCATAAAATAGCGTACGCTAAGCTTTGTTTATATGTTGAAACTGGATTTGTCTACTCCATTTGTTGGTGGTTTTAATGAAATCAGTTTAGCCGACTACTGACATTTGACTAGCGAAGAATCTGACACACATTCGGTCTATCTAAGGTGGGTCCTTGTGCTACAGGTCACCCCAGTGTGGGCTGGGCAGCCCGTCTGTGAGGTCTCACCCGTGCACTTAAAATTCAGTTGTCCTGCAGGCACACACAAAAGGGTCAATAATGGTTTATTTTTAAAAAGGGAAAGGAAAAGGAAAGAACCCAGGGAAAGAGAGAGGGATACAAAGTAACTGGAATATCTTACCATTAGGCTGACTAGGAGCTCTGGTAACAAACTCAATGAGAGCCCCTAGTCACTCCACCCGGAAAGCGGTTTCCCAAGCGAGAGTGTGTAGGAAATGGCGCCCTATTTATCCCTCAAAGTCCCAGAACACCTGCTTAGCTCCACCCTTGGGTCCTCGCAGTTCTCTCTCTCTGGTAGTGCTGGGAGTTGTAGTTTCCAGTCACCGGAGTAGGGGAGTAGAGTCCAGACAGCTGGAGTAGGGGGTGGGGTCCACAAGACTCTGCGGAGTTCCTTTAGGACGTCCTTCCCCTTAACACTTGTAGTCATTGTCATGATCTCTCTCCCATTCCCTTATATTTTTCCTATTCCCTGAAAAACAGTGTCTTATTCTTCATCTTCTCCATTTTTAATTTCCGGATAGAATTTGTTAGGAGTTTGCAATTTGGGGATGGATTTTTGAAACGTCTTATTCATATCACAAACAAGACTCAACTCAGTATTTCATCTATTATGAAGAAAAGAATGATAGAAAGCCTAGACACAGTGACTGGTACTGTGCCCCCACCCCCCAATCCCCCATCCTTTGTGGCTCAACAGCCGGCCCTGTGCTGGAGCCTTCTACACAGGTTGCCTGCCTCCAGCTACGCTCCTAGCTCCAGGGCCTTGCTCGTTGTTCTTGCGCCAGCACCCAGAATGCACTGAGCTGCCATCAAGGTTCCAGCGGACTTGTAATGAGATGTCTGTCATGCTCCATTGAGAGAGCGCTGTCTTGTTTTGTTGCGTGCAGGAGCCCGCAGCTCAGGGAGCTTTACAGTCTCCAGGGAAATTGAGCTGTAGCCTCGGCAGTAGCATTCTCTGCTTTTGTATCTGCTGCTACATCACACAATCGCCTCCCTTCCTGCGTTGGGTAAAGGAGTGCATCTATCCCAGAAAGAAAAGAGGCCCAGCAGCAAAGGAGCAGCAGAAACAAAGCTTGCATCTTCCCATGTAAGGACCTCCCTTTGCTAACCCTCCCTCCTGAGATGCAGAATTCTGCTTTTCTGGCAGAGGTTATGCTGCTCCTGGAATACACAGACCTCAGCTCTCCTACAGTATCCACTCTCTGTGTCAGTGAGTGGAGTGGGTAGGAAGGGTTGGTCTCAAGTGCATCAAATTGCAGTTGTGAAATTGTTTCCATGTCTGTGTGTCAAATGGTTCTTTTCAGGTAAGCTTTAAAATAGATACAAATGCCTTAGAACCAGTGAGAGCTGCTGAATAGACACTGAGACTTAACACATCCTAACAGCCAGGCTTTCTTTCCCTCTTCTGGGTATGTATTTTAGTGCCAGTAGCTCAAATCTTTTCCCAAAAGGTGATTTACAAATCAAGAGAAAGGAAAGCTGAGGTGCTAAGCCTATGGAGATAAGCCCTTTAAGTGCCCTCAAAGTTTATGGTGAATTCGGGCAGGAGTGCTTGAGCGTGCAGCCATGTGGGCAAAGGCAAGCAGGTGAGTAGGTAGGGAGCTGGGAGTGTGTGTGGCTAGATAGGCAGCCAGGTGGATAGGTAGGTGGGTGGGGAGGTAGGTGTGTGGACAGGCAGGCAGGTAGGTAGGGCAGTGGTTGAGTGGGTAAGTGGGTGGATTCCTAAGTAGGGAGGTGAGGATGGGGGGGGCAGGTTCATTGATAGGCAGGTTGAAATACTGATTTGGACAGCCTGTTAAACTGAGTATTTTGTTAGTACAGAGGATGCTTCATTCCCCCTCCCCCCCCCCCCCCGGAATTTGGGCTAGACTAACCCTTGTCTAGGGCCTCACAAGTCAGTCCCTTTTTCATGATGATGCAATAATAGAGCTACTTCATAATTTTTTGTGTCCTTTTATGTGACTTCAGTAACTATCACACACTTTGTGACTTTTTATGGCTATTCACAGTCAGGCGCCTTTCAACATGTCCTGTAAGTTGGAGCACACTTGCAGTGCAGTGAGAGGGTGCTGGTGACCACGCAGATGTGTGTGGACCGCAGGCTTGTTAATAACATGGGGAAAAATTACAAGATTTACGGTCTCAGCATTTTTAAGCATCTTCTTACTGCAAGGTGTTTTTCCAGTGTAAGGAAATTCCAGAACAGGAATATACAGTTTGGGCCAAATGAGATCTTGAATGCAGACATTAGATTTATTAGTTTTTGAGTGTCTTGGACTAAAGTAGGTTTCTCTGCAGTTAGTCACTGTTCTTTCTCAGGGGAATTTCATTAAGGAAATGAAATCTTAGCTGGTTAGAGGGGAACATTCAGGAGGAGCTGAGAAGGGCCCATCTGGGCTGACTGGTGTTCTCCCTTGGGCGTCTCATGGGCCAGGCACTATCCAGATAGGGCTGTGATGGTGCAAGCCTGCGGGAACCTCTGGGCCGGGAGAGAAGCAGACCATGGCGCAGTGTCTACACTGCTGCCAGACTCTCCGCCAACCCTTCTGAACCAGAGACTCACGGTGGGTGTAGACATGAAGAGACAGAGTGGGAGGAAATATGCATATCATGTCTCAAAGCATCTTAAGGCCATTGATCTCTCTCCCACCAACTGCCGTCACTGGACAGGCTCTCCTGCATCCCCCCCTCCTCCCCCCCCCCGCAATTTTTCAGTTTCAGTAAATGTCAATCTTCACCTGTTCCACCCTCTGTTGTCCTCCCTTTTTTCTTATTTCTTTGTGATTCTCAATCACAGAGCACAACTACTAGTGAGACAAATCAGGAACATTCTTGGAAGGGCGGAACAGGAAGGCACTGAGTCGGCCAACAGAAGCCACATGTGGTGGGCCGGGGGTGGTGAAGCAGAAAGCAGTTGTGTTTCAGTTATTTTTCATCCATCATTTTAGATGTGTGTGTGGGTGGGTGGGGGGGTTGCTCCTCTAAGCAGAGTGCTCGTGCTGCCGGCTGTTAGTGTGGGGGGTATGGAGTTGGGAACAAAGAGTTTCGGACTCAGGCCTTCATTATCTTCCCTTGGAGGATCCGCAGTGCAGATTATTAGAACCTTCAGACTATTGTTGCAAATTCAAGGTTTGCTCTGTCTGCCCTTCATTTTCATGATTCTGTTTCCAGGAAGGTAACAGATTGGTCATTTTAGAAATGTACCATAAACCATGTTAATTTCATTGTTAACCTTTAAAAATCCTTGGTGACCAAGTGACTAGGGGCCATATCCCATGGTTATTTAACATTGCTTCCTTTTATAAACTCTTCTGTTGACTATTCACACACATCTATTCAGTTATAGGTATTTGCTTTGGGCTGTCTATGCTCCTACGTTCTTTTTGTTTTCAGGAAATAAATGTCTGAATGCCATTTGAGACCCATTAATAGACTCAAAACATTCAGAGACCCAAAATGAAGAATGCTGATATTCTTATTCATTTTTTATTTTGCTGTTTAATGATTTCATTCTATCTTTATTGGGATTTTTCCCATTATTCAACCAAACAAGAATATGTTTTTCTCTCTCTCATCTGAAGGAATATTTATGTCTCTCATTTCATGACAAGAATTGAAGGGGCCAAAATTTAGCAAACTTGATAAAGAGGAAACTTTGGTGAAGAGAATGTGGGCTTCTTGGTAACTAAGCTGAATTCTTATCCCGCACCCGCTGTGCTGTGTGCTGTTCAGCCTTTCTTCGGCTCCGGTCCAGTCAGCTCGCAGGAGTCCCTCACCTCAGGAGCAGCTAGGGCGTTGGGAGGGCAAGGCCTGCCCTCCCCCCTCGAGCACAACGCAGCGCAAAGGTCGTAGTTTTACCAGAAAATACCCTACACTTGGATCTTTTTCACATCCAAACCCCAGTTACAAAAGCTGAACAGGAGTTATGGTAAGGAGGGCAATTACCCAGTTTATATATTCTTTGTGTGTGGTTACATAATCTGACAGGCACAAGCTCTTGGTAAGCCAGAAATGTAAAGCTTGAACATTTTTGCTCCTTATGATTTTTATGTAACCGTATGGGAGGCATGGAAACCAATTATATTTTGACTTATTTTACAAAGCTGTTGCCAAACACCCTGCACTTAAGTCAGGCTTCCCATGGAGATCGTAACGTCTAGTGTATTTCTCCATCAAGCAGATCTTCGTTTCCCCTCTAACAGCAGAATAATGTGTTCCCATTGAAAGCAGCCCGAGTGTGTCGCTTTTAACCTATTTTCATTTTGAGAATAACCTCTGCAGCCTTACTGTCTTTAGAGCAAAGGCAAGACAGCCTTGTCCTGGGGCAGGAGGGCACGAGAGGGCACCTTGTCACTGCAGTTAGGCTGACTCCAGGAGTCAGGCTGCCTAGGTGATGCCGGGGCCAGGAGGATCCACCAGAGACATCAGGGAAGTCGGATGCTTAGCGCTCTTTGATATGCACTCCTAACTCATTGCTTTGGGGGGAAAAACCTGATCCGAATTACCTCAGGGGCCCTGTCCAGCCTGCACGCTCATGCCTGTCTTTCTCTACATTCACCTCAGTCCCCGCACAGTGCCTGGTCACCTGCGCAGCTAACAGCTTGTGCTGTGCAAGTGGCTGTTTGGCGGCAGCTTTCTCACAACGACAATGTTCAGAGCCATAGCTACGCACACTGCCCCTCTGGTCTCCTCCCCTCTTCTTTGAAGGCGTTTAGTGGCGGTTGAGCTCTGGCAGGCTGATCTCTGGAACCCAGGGACCCTGATTAGATTAAGACATTAGTCTTTACCGCTGCCAATAACATTGCAAAGTCAAGGTGCGTTTTTTCCCCTTTGGCTTCCAATAAGTTTGTCTGAAAACAAATTAACCACAGACAGAGATATATTCCTTTTATTAACGTACATTTTTCTTAGGGATTTGGGGGTCAGTGAATAATTTATTGAGTGAAAGGAAATCTTACACAGTGATCTAATATTGCTAAAAATTATATTGTAGTTGACCCTCTTTCCTGACTGCTCACAAGAAGACTGATGGTCTAGATGTATTTGTTAAGTGTTTATTAACTATCTCCCACCCATGCCCTTAAGCTCTATGGAGAAAAGAAAAATAATTTTTCATTGTTTGATTTCTGTAGTCTTAGCATTTATCATTGAGCCTATGATATAATGGAGGTTTAATTTACAGTAAATAATCTAATGCACCAAACAACTCAGAGAGTTTCTAGGTAATGAGGATGAGATAGAGAAAGTTTTGTACCCTGCGTTACACCATGACAGAAGGAAGCCTATCTGATATGATGCATAATAGCAGCCATTTAACCAAATCAGCCTCTTTAGATACCAGAACATCTGTTCCAAGTAGATGCGGCCACTTGACTTGGAGAAAGGCGCACATGGCAGCCAGCGCAAAAGCCCTGCTCTGCCCTCCTCGCTGAAGTGCTTGTTGCTTGATTTTTGGATAATTTCCTCGGCCTGTGAAGTCACCATGTGTGCTGTGACAATCATGTCAGCATTGTTTGTATATAAATCAGGCGTGTGTGATGACTGCGTGATGAGCTGTGGATTTCTAGTGTGAACAGAGAGTCCGTTCTGCTGTGCTTTGTCTCCGGCTGGGCACCTCTTCTTCCCCTGTGGGGAGAGAAGCCTCTTTTCTGTCTCAGAGAAACTACAGCCAACGAAATGGTGGATTTGCAAAGCCTGGGACACCTGAACGCTTTGCAGGACTAACAGAGGGGTTTTGGTGAGGTGATTCAGTAGATAAGATTTGTTTACACCTTTGAATGTCTCTTCATTCCATCCTCATTTATTCTGAAGAAAGGGTATCTGTTATTTAAAGCTTAAGTAAAGGGATTAAAACTCAAGGGCCTGGGCAATGGATAATCTTCTTGCATAAAGCAATTGCTTTTACCTAGTAAGAATTTGATAAATACCTGGGAAGGAAGTGAGACTATACCTTGACACAGCTGTCTTTGAAAAGCACACTTTTCTTCCTGCATTTTGGTTAATTTCTTTTCCTTCTTTTTCGGGGGATGACTTAATGACAGTTGGCAGGTTTGTGTTAAATCATAAAGAATTGGTTGGAGAGAATTTTAGGTGTGGCTAGGTTCCATTGATGTCCTTTCGAAATCCAGATCTTTATTTTCCAAATAAAGGATGATGAATAATCTGTGAACATAAATGTTCCTCTTAGCTCCTCTATCGAAAGAGAAAGCTTTGGCAGCTTCTTTGGTGACACAAAAATAATAAACATTGAGCGATGTTGCTATAGAATTTTCTACAGTCTTGTCTATTATATAGATGTGAGTTTTGAGGGGTTCTCCCAATAGCCTAAGTCAAACACACACATTTGTATTCAGTCTACAATGACTTTTCTTTAGCTGGAAAATCAGATTCTACTGAATCAAGCAAAAGATGAGTAGTTTAATAAATACGACTGCCATATGCTGGGTTCTAAGCTTCTGGCATGGTGTTAGGATTTTTCACAAACATACAAAAATTCATCTATCATTTCTTTTTATGTTTATGTTTAGGAACTCCAAGACAAACACAAACTTTGAAGATGGTGAATGTGTAAAAGTATCATTAGTATTATCTTTTCTTTATTTAGGATATTCACAGAGACATAATAGAAGAAATTTACTTACATATCCACTTTTTTTGTTCATTTAATCTGAAAGGAGAATATTTGTAATGTATAAAAATGAAAAAACTTACTTTTTGGACTACAGTCACTATATATACATATACTACTGCTTCACAAGTACATATATGTATGTTGTCTATATGGGTGCATCTTTTTATTTCTTGCATTGGGTGGTTTCTTCTTAAATAAGGAGTTGGTTTTACTGGTTACTCTTATTTGAAAGCTTGACTTTTAGCTGATCTTTACTTGGGAGTTGATGAGGGGAACAGAGGAAAGATGTAACCTACTATGAACATTAAGCCCATTGATGGCTTATTTTTTTTTTAAAGATTTATTTATTTGTGCATACAGAACTGGGGTACAGACCAGAGGCTCAGGGGCGGTGAGAGGCTTCACCAGAGACAGAGTGGGGAGCAGAACAGGCAGATCGACGAAGTCCACTGCTGAGGGGAGCAGCGGGCGGGTCAGGAGAGGTCTGCCGCGCCCTGTGGTCACCTCCGGGGCAGGCGGGGATCGAACTCATGCGGAAGCGGCTTTAGATTCTCAGTGCTGTGCTTTAACCGCTGCGCCACCAGGGAGGGCCCAGATGGCTTACTTTTAAGGGTTTGTTTTTCTGATTCTGAGATGCTTCTTTTAGGCTTATAAATTTAATCTGTTGAATAGAAAAACAGCTAAAATTTCCAAACCACTAATGCCCTCCAAATAGTAAATCTATTAATGGAATTTATCATAGCATATTTTCATTGACCCCAATGCTAAGTGTAATCTAGTTCCATTATATATTGAGAAACTTATTTTCTCACTGAAAATTGATCTTTAAAATGATTTCTTATATAAGTGAAACTCTGAGTAAGAAAAGCATGTGAAATGCAGACAAGTACTCTGCTTTTATAGGCCTAATTAGTTCAAGTGATCTTAGAATGAAAACCAGCTTGTCTTATTTGCAGTTACTGAGTGGTTTCCTTATTCTTTTCTGACTTAATTATATTTACCATATTAAGAACTACAAAACTAATCAACATAACATAATTTTAATAAGAAATACTAAATTACTTATTGTCAAAGTTGCCTGAAAAGTAAAAGGAAAAATAAGTGGCAAATATTAAAAAGATTTTTTTCTGAAAATAAAATCCCACTTAATGGTGTATTTATGACTGTTCCAAAAAATAGGATAAGGAAATATTACTTCTACCTCATCTGTCTGTTACCCTCATAACAAACAAATATATCATAAGGAAAGAAAACTATAGATCACTATCTCCATGAACTCAAAAACTCCCAATAAAAATAGAAAATTTCTTTCACTCAGTAACATACAAAAAGGAATATATATATCATGACAAGCTGGGATTTTTTTGCCCTAGAAATGCACCATTTTGTAACATAAATTATCAATAAATGTATTATACCATGTTTTTAGAATAAAGGAAAAAAATCAGGGCTTCCTGACGGCATAGGGGTTAAGTCCCAGTGCTATTGCCCTCTGTCTTGAGTTCCATCCCCGGCCAGGGAGTGACCCACATGCGTAGAAGACCTCTCCTGTCTTGTCCACTGCTCCCCTACGCAGTGTATTTCTGTAGATCTGTCTGTTCTGCTCCCTACTCTTGTCTCCTGTGAATCTTACAAGCCTTGCAACTCTAGCCTATACCCCAATTCTTGTATGTATAAACAAATAAGGATAAATCTTTTTTTTAATCATATGGTCATCTCAATCAAGGCAGAAAAATAATTTCCAATATATTTTCATAATAAAAACGGAAAAAACTCAGAATACAACTCAACAATAAAAAGACAATCCAAATATAAGGGGCAAATAAAACATAGTTATGCAAATGAGTGTAAACTTAAGAAAAGATGTCCAACATCATTAGTCATTAGGAAAATACAAATCCAAAATGTAGTATCATTTTTCTCCACCTAAGGTAACTGAAATGAAAATGTCAGACCAAAGCAAGTCTTAGCAAGAATGCAGAGAAGTTGGAACCCTTGTGAATGGAGATATAAGAGGTGCAGTCTTTTGGAAAATAGTTTGGCAGTTCTTTCACATATTAAGCATAGAGTTATTATATAACCCAGCAATTCCATTCCAAGAAGTTTATAGCCAAGAAAATTAAAAATATAGGGACACTCATTGTACACAGTTTTTTCACAGTAACATTATTTATTATAGTCACAAGTAGAGGAAAACCAATGTCCAATAACTGATAAAGAGATAAATGAAATGTGATTGGTTCAGGCCATTGAATATTAATACACTAACTAAAAACATCCCACAGTCTAACCTCCCTCAGCTTTTTTATTTATTTTGATCTTTGGAACCATTCTTTAACCTCCTGGGGACCTCTGTTCATTCATACCCCATTTCTCTCTCTTCTTAGTCATCATTACTGCTGATCTTGGGGGTTGGGGACCTGGGACATGGTAAGAGACTTGAGTGAGGGACTGAATTCAAGACTTCGTGTCAAGCTTTACTTTTCTAGGTTTTTTATTTCCATCTTCTCAGCATTAGACAATACAGAAAGCATTCTAAACACAACATCAATTCAACATTTCACCATAGTCATTATTCTGACCTTTTGCTAATTATCTGTGAAATCTGTGTGTGGCATTAAAGCAGCAGGCAGTACTCATAATTAAGACAGTTATACATTATCAAATTAAGGCAGACATTGTAAAGGTAAGGATCAAACATATACATTGTGAGGTTTCTCTAGGAACATTAACCACCTCTGCCCACACCTGGAAGGTCATTCCTTGTGTCCAGATGATGGGTCTAGGGAGAACCAAAAGAGTTTGGAGGTTCATCCTGGAGGTCTGGCCAATGGTCACGTAACCTCGAGGCCCATTGGAGAGCCTTGTGTGTTCCAGTGCGCTCTGCCCTCCTGGCATTGTGACCTGGCCATATTGCACAGATGCACGTGGCTGAGATCTGTTGTTTCTCCACAGTTACAGTGATTGTTCTGCCAATAACCTGGATTCTCTCCATTCTGAGCATTCGCGGTAACTGTCATGTAGCATGCTGCAGCGTGAATGCATCTTCAGGAAAGAGGCCACACGAAAGCCACATGTTGCATGAGTTTGGTCCTGTGGCATGACCATTACTGGCAAGTCATGGGGAAAGAAAGTACATCAGTGGTTGATGGTGATGAAAATGAGCCAAACTCGGTTGCACATCCCCATAAGCATACTCCAGACTACAGAATTGCTTTAAAAAGGTGTGGCAATTGTGTATCATGCAAGGTTATAAAATCATAAAAAAATTAAGAACTCTCTGTCCTGAGATGTTAGAGACCAATTTTTTAAATATTTATTTATTTATGCATACAGAGCTGAGGTACAGGCCAGAGGTGCAGGGGCGGTGAGAGGATTCCCCAGAGACAGAGTGGGGAGCAGAACAGGCAGATCAATGAAGTACCCTGCTGAGAGGCAGGTCAGGGGAGGTCTGCCACGCCATGTGGGTCAGCTCTGGGGCGGGGATCGAACTCATGCTAAAGTGTCTTTAGCTTCTTAGTGCTGTGCACCAGAGAGGCCCAGATAACATTTTTTTATCTAGCAAGTCCTTCTCTTTATTAAAAGTCAGGTTAGTGGCATAGTCCAGGGGAAGGAGGATCAGATGTGACTTTAATACAAATATTGGTTTGCTTCTTGCCAAGAATAATAATTAACTCACTTACTGAGCGAAGTGCATTTTGGAAGGCAGATATTAAGATTAAACATACATATTTCACACATCCTGTTAGTGTAGTTGATCAAACTATTTCCACTCTAAACCTAAGAGCTTTCCCCACTCATGTCACCAATCTATCTGAAATGCTATATTCACTTTCTTTGCTCATCTAGAAATCTGTTCGGCGCTACCTAGCAATGCAATGCCGCTGGTCTTGTGTGTGGAAACATTGTACTCCACGAGCAGCTTCCCTGCAAGACTGTAAATCGCTTCACCTCAGAGGCCCTGCCTCCAACTCATTCCTGTTTGCCAGGGGCAGACACAGATGCCACTGGAGTTGGCCGTCTGACTGGCTCAGATATTAAGAAATATGCTTAATATATTGTAAAGGAAACAGCATTTTTGAGTGTTGTGAAAAGTGACAGAAAGTACTGAGACAGAATCTAAAATTAATATATCGGTTTATAAAAGACTTTCTGATTGTTTTCTAATTTAAAAGGGACTTCCGTGTGCATTTTATTGAAATGCCATTCAACACACTATGACTGACTTCTAGCGCTTGTGGGAGGACTTTGTGGCCCTTCATTTGAGTATTACATTGAGTAAAGGCAAGCTGTGGACTATCTGAAGCAGTGTCATCTATTTATTTATCTTCCTTAAATTTCCTCCCTTTTATTTTTAATTCCCCTGGTGGTGGTGGGGAATGGTTCTTCTGAGCAGATGGAGTCAGGGAGGAAACACAAAGAGACAGCAACAACAAAAAGCAATGATTGACACTCCTGTTTGTATCAATGAGTTTAGCTCATTTCCTCAATTTGATGGAACTCCCTCCTCTTCCCAGCTGAAAAGACCACCTATCTTGGTGAATTTCTAAAATAATCTCCAAATCACTAGCTCTTTTCCCTTTTCTCCTCTCTGTTCTATTTAGAGAGATGATTTCTGGCGCTAGAACAGAGTGATGCCTGTTTGCTATTCTTCAGGGTGCCAGGAGAAGCAACTGCTGTGTCTTCTAAATAATGCCAGGCTTTCCTCTCTGGTAGTATCAGACAAGCTCTATTGGAATGTTTCGCGAGACCTTTTTTCAATGATGACTCCCCACCATGGAACGCTAAGTTTTGGGGGAAGGGACCAGACCTTTGGGTAGAATTCAGCTAGTTGTCCTGGAGGGGAAGTAGTTAATTGTGTCTGGCCATTGTCAGAACAGCTGGTGAAGCATGAACAGTGCCCTGATTCTTGGGGCTGGCGAGGATGAGGATGATCTCATCGGCCCTGCTCCTCCTGCACAAGAGAAGTCTGAGGGAAGACCGGAGTGGTTGTTCACGATCTGACCGTTAGTAGACCCAAGGACAGTCTGGGACACAAGAGCACGTGATGTTAGGGAGCACACTTCACTGAGAGGCTGCTGGGCTCTGGAACATGGTGGCGTGTCTAGAAGTGGGTACAACTGTCGTCCGGAATTTCAGCCCAGGTCGTTTCTGAGCGCCAATCTGTTGGATGGACTTGAGCAACCGTTCCTCCTCTTGACGGAGAGCGCACCATCCTTTCACCTCTTCTGCTGCTTGCCCTTCGCTTGGCCTCTTCTTTCGGGATAGCTGGCACCTGTTCCGTGGCACAGCCTGCTGGTGAGTGCGACAGAGCCCAGGTTACAAGCAGACTAAGCCTGAGAGGGTGAGGCTCACGGGGCCGAGTTCTGCAGTCCTCTCACGGGCTCTCTGTCTCCCCCTCACGCTTCCTCACAGGCAGGAGGTGCACTGATGTCGGCCTTGAACTCCCCTGTAACCAAACCATTACCGCCGACCTCTGCTTCTAAAACCTCCGCAACTTCTAGCATATGGTTACGTGTACTGTGTCCCTGTGTTTCTAGACTGCTGCTCTGTCCAACTTCTGCTCTTCAGTTACCCGGGTTTTGGCCCCAGGCTGTGTCCTTCTTGCCTCTAAATCCTGCTTCCTCTCTAATGAGGTGTCGTCCATCCTCCTCTCAGCCAAACCAGGACTTCTAGCACCCTGTGTCCCGACCACATTCTCCCTCCTGTGTTTGCTTATCCCCTTCCACTGCAGCTACTCCTCAGCTTCCTTTGTGCCTTGATTTCCTCATTCACGTCCTCTTCAGCGTGTCTGTCACCCTTCTGCCAACACCCTACACTCCCTGAACTCTGGGTACTCACTATTCTTGCCAGACTGTTTCAACATGGAGCGACCAACTGTTTTCAGCGGCCTGCATTTGCGCCACTAAGTCCTGCTGCAGGAACTCAGTCAGTGGGCAATATCACTCCACTGTGACCAGTCTCAGTTGAGCTCAGCAGCACCCGAAATTCTTTACCTATTCGGTAATCATCTTCTTTTCTACTCTTTAAAGATCTGATTTTTCTGCTATTCTTTTCCTGGAGAAAATACTTAAAATGCTTTTAAATTTCACTGCAAAATCTACAAATTATCCATAGCTACACCATTCCTACAGCCCTCCTTCCAGGAAGCTTCCTCCAGATTGAAAAAAATTAAATAAACTTACATTCTTTTTGTTGTTGTTGTTAAATATATTTGTTAATATATTTGTTGTTAAATAATATTTGCTTATGCTTACAAGAACTGGGTGTAAACCAGCATTGTGGGGGGTGAAAATGTTCACCAGAGACAAAGTGGGGAGCAGGACAGGTAGATCCACTGCTGAGGGGGGCAGCGGGGAGACCCAAGAGGTCTGTTGCACCATGTGGGTCAATTCCCTGGCCAGGGATTGAACTCATGCTGCAGTGGCTGGTGATAGCTTGATAGTCTAAGACTTTAACCCCTGTGCCACCAGGGAAGCCTCAAATAACTGACATTCTATGGTCACACTGTTGATCACAGCCAAGATCATGACCAGCAGATGACAATTTCTGACACTGGGCATGCATTCTACTTAAATTCTATTTACCATGATATTCTACTATCATCAAGACTAAGTAGGTATATTTTCTCTAGAATTATAGTTTTCATGATTTTAATTTGTTTTGCTGAAAACAAAGAACTAGCAAAAATAAAATAATTCTTTTTGAGTAAAATATCATCACTGATGAAAGCCATCTGGGAGTTTACACCTGTGCTGAAAGGTGGTGACCCTCCTCTCAGCAAGAAGACAGTTTGGCTCTTGTCCTTTTACAACAGAAAGACAATTCTATCTCTCTGACTCTGGCATTTACAATGTGCAGTTCTTTGAAAAAACAAACAGCAGAGCATAGCTGCCTACAAGTACACACGGAGAGAATTTAATTATTGCTGTCCTAGGATTCAGCACCTGCCACACGCTGGTTTGAAACATCTCATTTTTGAGAGAAGTATCTTATCAACAGGCTGTAAATGTAGAGAGAGTGGGACCTTACCAGAGCCCTGAATTTGAATGCCTGCTCCAGGGCTTACTCCACATGAGGATTTTAGCAAGGCAGAACCTCTCACAGCGTGGCAGGTGCATCAGGTGAAAATGGAATGCTTATCTTTCATGGGAACTAGGAAGACGGGCCTAAGCCTGGCACTAGGAGTTTCTGGAACAGGGAATCTGGACCCCCAAAGGTCTGTCTGGTAGAGGAAGGCAGACAGTTGATACAGGGGAGTCTTGGTCATGCTGGAAAGAGGGTTAGCTGAGACAGATGTTTCCCATTCATTCTGCAGCAGAGATGAGTCATAAGCCCTAAGTGGTGGTAGAGGAAGGTTGGATGACCTCTGATTCACTTGGACATCAATATGTAGGTGTGGAAGGAGCTAGGATCTGAGGAAGGGGTTTGACCAGCTAATGTGTTCTCAAAACTGTTATGACCATGTCAGCTTGGCCCAACCTAAAGGTGAGCATATTGTCATTAAGTCATGAGAAAATGTCTTCTCTGACATTGGTGCTATTCTCTTAACATCTTGTGTCGCTACTTACGGAGCATTTTGAATGTGGTTAGTTTTCATAATACATATCCTCTCCTTTGTACTTAAACCTCCAATATGGGTATTTGTAAGATGTCCATGTTGAAACCCCACTAGAGTGGGGGTCACCTGGGAGTCTGGAATTCTCTAAGCTCCACAGTTGACTTAGATGCATCACATATCAAGAGACTGGACAGTGCCGATCACTGTGTTATCTGGTGTCCAAGCCATGCAGCCCACTTCCTGCTGTGTATAGACTTATTTTTTGGAGGTTTTGGTCCAACAATGGTAACTCCTAGGTGATCCAGCAGGACAGTGAGCTAATCTCACTTTCTTGTAGTGGCCTTGCTCAACTTCTGAATTTTAAAATTCTTAATATGCAAAAGGATTTTCAAGTTATTTTGATTGCAGGTTTGTTAAAATTTCTAAATACCTGCAGTCTTACACACTGTGGTGTGGGAAGGGAGAATAGAATTTTCTTTATTCTTCCTACACCTTAACTTTCTTAACTGTCAAGTTTGACCTATGGAGATTAAATTGGGGTTTAAATATAATAAGGGGTCATTTTTACAATAAAATGGACTTAAAATGATGCTTTGGCTTATATCTGCCACTCAGATGCCAGTTGTTATTCAGGATAATGGGTCCCATTTTCTTTTATTGAGAAGGAATGTTCCTTTTGCCAAAGTCCTTATTACTGTCTCCAAAGGGAGCTTTGGAGTGATGGAATAATAGTGTTATATTTTGTCATTTCAGTTTTGAGGACTAATGAGGTAGCAAGTCTGAGAGAATATTTCTGTTTGTTTTGGTGGTTATTTTGGAACAGATAGCACACTGCTTGTTGAGAATGCTACTAAAGCTGAGAAAAGAAACCTAACTAATACTATTCTTGGAGTCTGTAGGAGGGGAAATGAAATTTGTGCTTCTTAGCCAAATTTGTTTCCCTTCAGGTAACAGTGTGCATTGAGCTCTTCATTTTACTAAGAATGCTCCTTCCTGTTCTCTGGAAAATAGCCCAGAAGTAGGTGGTGGCGCTGCTGTCACCTCTCCTCAGGGGCTTTGATCTCCAGGACAGCGACTCCCTGGGCTGTGTGGCCCCTCGTGCACGGCGCGCAGAGGACCCTGGGCCATCCCCCTGCACACCATCTGCAGAGACACAATAATTGGAAACAGCCTGTCACGCCTTCCCCTTAAAATAATTTCATTTAAAGGCCTGTGCATATAAACACAGAGAGCAATTCATGTATAATCGGCAATTTTTAATCACTCTTCTTAAAGGTGAGTGCTTTCTCTACCCTTCTTGCACTCAGTCCTTTGGCATCCCAGCTTTCCTAATTCAGGGCTGTGATTATGTGATGTCAGCTAATGATGTGAAAAATATTCTTATTGTGATATCAAAAGAGAGAGCTTTGCCGTTTATTACAAAATAGGGAATGAGTGAAAGTGGTTAGTTGTAAATATAAAGAAAATCTACATTTGCTAGTGTTCTGCAATGTGAATTTTAGCAAAAAAAAAAAAAAAAGATTTCTCTGCGAATGGGTCTGAACCACAACTGTGTCGTCCTCACACTGACTTTTCTAAATTCTGACCCCTTATGTATATTCTAGTGCTGCAAATAATCCACGGCAGTCACAGTTTTATTCAAAGCAAGATTGTGGGACTTGATTTCTTGCATTCCTTCGTTGTTTTATAATATGACACAGTCCTTTAACTTCTACAATGAATTATCATACAAGAGAAAACAGAGGACCTCTCTGCATTTTGCAGTCAATAGTCATCTTGCATACTTTTAAAATTTAAAATCCTAAGTATCTCTTTTGAACTGAGAAAAGAGATGATGAAGGCTTGGTTTAAGTAAACATAAGTGACGCTTTCTTGACCAGCCCCTCTGCTGACTCACCTGTCCTGTGTGCTTGAATTGACCTGGGATACAGGTCAATGCATTTGCCAAGTACATATGATCTGGGAGCATCTCTGACTCCTGGGGTGGCTTCACGCTCAGCTCCCCAGACATTCCCGTCCTCCTACTCATCTTCCCCCCACACCCCACAAACACAGCACGTGCTGCTTTTTCATTAGGGCCATGGTTTACTCTTTCCCACAATTCCATATGGTAGAAACCACAGTTCTTTTCAGATTAGTTTCTTTCACTCATATTATACACTTAAAGCTTCAGAATAATATCTGTCTCTCATGGCTCGATTTCTTTTTTAATATTGAGTAGTATTCCATTATCTGCATGTACTGTGGTTTATTTCTCCATCACCTACTGAATTTGGTTGCTTTCAAGCTTGGAAAACTATGAATAAAGCATCTAGAAGCATCCAGGCTATTGTATGGACGTAAGTTTCAAGTGATTTTGTTTTAATATTTGTATCTTCCCTCTGAAAGGAGTAATAGGATGCTTGAAATGGGTGGTTCATCCACCATTAGCATTCATTATTACCTAAAATTTTGTACAATCAATAGTTGATCACTTGGCCTCACATTGAGACAAAAGTGGAGAAGGACTTGGTGGGGGTCCTGACCCAGACAGCAGATTTCATGCAGGTACTAGGACCCTGGATAGAGAAGCTGGAACTAAGAGAATTAGGGGCCACGGGAGTCTTCTTGCTAGCTCCAAACCCCAGTTTGAGGGTGCTTCCTCTTCATTCTCTTAGTACCTCTAGAGAGTTCTGAAAGCCCAATCAGAGAACTTACCATGTACCTATTATTTTTTTTTATCCATTTAACTTATTTGTCCATAAGACTACTTTATGTCATTGTAATTTCCAATCTACAGCAAAACACCTGATTTTATGTCCTGCCTTCCTGCTTCATCCTGTCTAATTACATCCTCCCAGTGACATCACCAGTTTCGGAGGGCCAAAGAATAAAGAAAAGTGCCCTAGATGTCCAGAAATAGCAAGAATCCTGCTAAGCGATCCGAATGATTATGAGCACCACTGCTCATCCCAGTATCATCAAAGCCCTCAGCTTCTCTTTTCAAACCCAGGTAGAATGAGAAATAACATGAGGATAGCCCAACTCTAGTAGCTAACTACGCATGGTCCATGTCACTGAGGTCACAGTCTTTCCCCGCCTCCCAGCCTTGTCTCCTGGCCTCTCCCACAGCACATTGTCAGTTCACTAGGTTTGTAAGCAAATGAAATCATTTTTCTGAACGGTCTAGGACTCGTTGAAGATTTAATGTGATACCTTTCCGTTCAGTAACATAAGGAATCAGGACAATTTCAAGAGCCACCTGTTCCTGGTTTTGTCTCCAGGTTAAAACTAGAAAAATCTCAGTTAACAGTCTCTATTTTGGGGGGCCAGAAACAAAAGTAAATACAGTACCAGGAGCTGCTACTCATGAACAAAAATATGAGTGACAGGTGGACAGGAATGACTTGCTCTGTCTGTGTCAGGGAGGCTGCTCAGCATTTAATTAGGTGCAGGAAAAATGTTTGCTTGGCAGGTGGTTAATTGGAGATGGGTGTTTGTACAGTCAGTGCACTGCATCCCCTCACCCCATTGGATACTCTATGAGTGGGACAGTCACA
This sequence comes from Condylura cristata, assembly GCF_000260355.1. Classification (NCBI taxonomy): domain Eukaryota; kingdom Metazoa; phylum Chordata; class Mammalia; order Eulipotyphla; family Talpidae; genus Condylura; species Condylura cristata. The sequence goes on from NW_004567111.1 coordinate 3,889,372, forward strand.
GGCTTTGCCTTCCTGGGATCCTTCCAGAAACACTGCTCCATGAGTTGCCACTGTTGGGATGACAAAACATTATTTAAAAGGTATCCTGAAGTAATGTCACCGATGTTTGCTCGGACTGCCCCAGAAGCCCTGTGACTCCGCTCTGCACTCAGGCAGACTAGGGAACGACACCAAAGTCTTGTCTTGTGCCTGGAGCTGAGATGCTGAGCAAAGGAAAGAAATGTGGCCCACAGGTCAAGGTGTTAATTGTTAGGTGAGTTTGATCGGAAGCTCCTTGAGAGAAGGAGTAAAGCATGCACCTTGGTGAGTCTCTCCACGCAGTTGTTGGGAGCATATGACAATCCATTAACTGACTAATTCAAAATGTTTTATAATAAAGCCTTTCTGAGTGGTCCCCAAGCGAATGCAGTGTAACGGTGACAATGTCTTCCAGTTTTTGAACTGTTCCTATGGAGATGCAGCTCAGCTTCTCGTAAAGGGCACACCGCTAAAATAATACGTGAAAAGGAACAATGACATTATTAAAAATAGAAGACCCAGTCTAAGTATATTCACTTCTTCAATTTAGCATATTCTGATTTATGTATGCAGTGTTAGGAGAACAAAAACCCACTTTGATATGAAGTGTTCCTTCCTCCGCACGGGCGCACCCTCATCCCCGCCACAGACGAGACATCGAGCCAGGCTGTCACTCCAATAAGCTGCCTCATCAGTTCCTGCCTTCTGCCACCCTCCCCGACGCCTTCTTTCTAGTGCGATGATTTGGGCAGAGGGCATCATCACTGCACCACATACATTTTGCAGAAGAGAAAGCTGAAATTGAGAGAAGTTAAGATACCTTCGGGTTAAGATCAATACGTGGGGAAACCAAGTTTTAGACTGAGCTCACCCTGCTGATAAAACCTAGGTTTTCTAGACACTGATGATTGCCACCCCTTGCCCCCCCCTTTCCCCAGGAGCGCCTTCTGCATGGACACATAAAGAATATTTAATAAATACTTGTCCTGTGAGCAAATATGTGGGTGAAACTCTTTAGGAAAAATAATCACACTTCCTTTTTCTTCTCCATGCTGCATCTAAGAGCAAGAGGGAGAATCTGGACCCAGTGCTGGCTGAACAGACCAGCTGAGTTTTGTGTGGAGCGTGCAAAGCTCTTCAGTCTGCAGTGTGGACAGAGCTGGGGTGGAGCTGTCCTTGAAATGCCTTGCCCTCCTTGTCAGAAAGGCCCCTGCCTGCTTTCCTGGTGCCATCTGCTGCCATTTTGACTGCTTGGTTTAATGGCTTCATGATAACTTTATTTTCTGTTTCAAACCCTGTTATATAATATAAATCCACTGTGAGGGAATGTTTTTTTCCAAACTGAAGTGAGGAGTTACGCTATTTCAACCAAGTACTTAGTTAAGAGAGATGGTTTATTTAAAGTGTGAAAGGAACTAAATGGAGCCCTGAGGTAGCAGCCACACCATTTTCTGACTTCCATCCTCTGCTGCACGAGAGTGACTTGCCTTCCCTCCAATCACTCTGGGCTTATTTATTTATTTAGTTTTGTTATTACAAAGTCAGGAACTTTTGAATTTTGAAATTTCATGGTCAAATTTGATAGCATTTCTCTAAACAAGTGGAAAGGATCAGAGTTCTTTGTAGAAACACTTTCTGGTTCTGGAAAACCTGACAAGTAAACTGTATCTTACTGTAATGTTGTTTGGGGAGAGAGAAGAAAAGAGCACTCTCTTATCTTAATTATCTAGATTATTTCCTTTATGGTTTTGGTAATGAGTCTATAGTACAACTAATAACAAATGAATTTAAATTTTGATTAAAACTCTTAATGTACTAGAAAGCAAGACATAACTAGATTTTTTTCAGCAACAGTAATCAATAACTATTGATTATTAACTATTGATTATTAAAATATTCAAATGCATATCCTGAAGATCTATTGAAGGACAATTTGAAATCTCTATAAGATATTTTATAAATCATCTATTTGCACAAATTGTCTATTTTAAGAATCATATCCTAAGGAAATAAATTGGAGCAAACATGTAGATATAACTATAAGTATGTTTACTGGAAAACTCAGTCAATACAAATTTAGCATGAAACTCATAAACAACAAATTTCAACCAATCTACAATTGGAAATTGGTTACAAATTTTGCCAAGGAAATATAATTCTTTATAGCCAATAGGAATTACATGCTATGTGTCTATGGACATTTGATGTGCACATATCCATACATCCACCTATCTTCCTTGTGTCTATCTTCCTATCTGTCATGCATCTGTCTGTCTGTCCATCTGTCTCTCTGTCTAGTCGCCTGTCTATCTAAATATTCATCTATTTAATTTGTTAACATGGAAATATGCTTACAATATATTATTAAATTAAGATGGGGTTAAAGTGTGACTCATGTGAATTATGTTTTTTCTGTCTCATCAACTTATTTTTTCCATTTTCTCTTCAATGAACACGTAGAACTTTTGCATTTGGTAATTCTCTTCTCATGCCAATACTCAAATTGGTCTACATTTTGCAATCATTTTTCTTCAAATCAGAGTGGATATAATTGATACTCATTGATTATATAATAGAGAATTTGTAAAAAAATCAAGCTTTAGAGAAGAGGTAACTGACAGGTTACTCAATCTTTTCCCCTTAGGTTCTGATTACATGTCAGTTTTTCTGGTATTAGATCTCCTTATTGAAAATGTGTTTGATTTATGTGAAATAGATTAACTTCCATAAAAGGTTCAAGAAAACATCTGTTCACATTCTGCAAAATACTAACAATTACATCACAATCATTCTTCCTTTGTGCAAGAGAGCAACCAAATCATCACATGGGGAGGACTGAGAACTCTTCTAATCGTCTTGTTATTTAAAGGCAGTCTTATGTCCTCATGGGTGGCCTAAAGAAAATAAGACACTAACTTGATTAAATGTACTGTTATACTGTCTCAGTGGAACTTCCCGGGTCTTTCCTAATCGTGCCCTATAAACACACAATTTACCAGAGAGATAATGTAATCACAAAATGCAAAACTACCTTGGGAGCTGCAGAGTAGAGTGATCAAATGGACTTTCTATAGAAAAGATTTGAATAACTATGGAGAGCTTTGGAGGCCTTTGCTTTCTTGTCATGGGAAGTAATAAAAATCCTAACTGTGGCCAATGAAGAATGAATTAATGTTTTCAAGGCAGATATAACAGAAAAGCCTCCATATCTTTCAGATATGGAAGGTTCACAAGGAGTCCCAGCAGCTGGTGCTAACAGACCACCTGCACACCAATTTGGACACTTGGTAGTCTGGTTTTCTTATAATTTTCTCTTGGTGGTCATAGAAGTGTTGTCTAAGAAGATGGAACTGGAGGATGTCTAAACTTGTAGAAAATCGATCTTGAGCATGAATTCTGGTTACAGTTGTGGTGAGATAGGATGACTTGCTTGTCTCATCCCTACTAGTCCAGTCTCTTCTCTAACTTCATCCTCAGTGGAGTGTGAGATTCATCATTTTATGCCCTGATTTCCCAATCTCTTTATTCATCTGTTTGAGTTTATTCTCACAAATAATAAAATGGCTGGGATGTACTTGGACCTCATTATAGGCTCCTCATTATCATTTTACCTTAAATACATAACTGAGAGGATCATGTCTTTGGAACATAACAATGTAGAATGAAAGATCAATAATCATCAGGCATTGTTATGAAAAATATCACAAAATCACAAACATTCCCATGGCTCTTTCCTCTTCAAAGTGTGTTCCCTCAAAGATGAACCCTGTGGCATCTCTGGGAAGTACAATCTAATTAGTAGAAGAGTTTGATTATCCCTGTTTGATAAAGAAATAGAGTCCCTGAGTCCCTGGATGTCACTCCCTGCTGGCTGGTGTCAGGGCAGTGAGGGGACTTACTCTCCCACCCAGTGTGGATACGCACCCCCTTGCCCACTCACTGGGTGTTCAGAAGGCAGCACAGGACTCTTCAGTGTCCCCCACATTTAGCTTTTATCCAGTTTCTCATTTCATGATTTGAAAGCATTCATGTTTCATTATTATACACGTTTGCCTCAAAGTGAAACTTGTTACTAGATTTACTTGAACACATACCCTATCCACTGAGCCTCGAGTGCCATTCAGACCATCTTGTGATTCAGAGGAAGGTCATATTATTCATAACATCATTTTTCATTAGAACTTGACTTCCATTCCGTTTGTTGCCTCTAAAACAAATTTAAAAGGTTGTACTAACTGAAATGACTACATTGGGAATTGAAGTCAAAATCCAATTCTTTGCAAGTGTCAGATCCTTTGTTTTCTAGAGTAGTGGCTTCTTTTTGACCTATTGGTATTTGTCTGCACTCAAAGAAGAAAGATTTTGTGACTCATAGTTGAGACGTTGGTATTTTTCAAGGCTTTTGATTGTTTACTTGGGCTTACTTCAGTTATTAAAAGGTCCATGTCTTGCAAAATTCAGTTTAGTTACTTTTGATTTGTTTCTGTCTCTGGGTAAGACAAAGGAGAGCTACCTTTTATTAATTTTTTATTTTTAAAAAATATTTATTTATGCATAACATCTGGGGTGTAAGCCAGAGGTGCAGGGGCAGTGAAAGGCTTCACCAGAGACAGAGTAGGGAGCAGAACAGGTAGATTGACAGAGTACACTGCTGAGGGGAGCAGTAGGCGGGTCAGGAGAGGTCTGCCGCACCATGTGGTCACCTCCCTGGCTGGGGATTGAACTCGCACTGAAGTGGCTACAGCTCGCTTGCAGTGATGTGTCCTGACCTGTTGCACCACCAGGGAGGACCCAAGGCCACCTCTTATATGCGATGGGATAACACCTCTGTGATACCATGTGATATTTATACAATTATTTTCCTTTTAGTTTTTCAGTACATTATCACAATGGATAGAAAATAAGTGACCTAATGTGGTACTGTTTCTGAACTTTTCTGTAAACCTGAACTTATTCCAAAGTCAAAGTTATTCTTTCAAAATAAACTCCACCACACGATAAACTGTCTGGCCTGCTCGGAGATTCTCCAGCAAGGCCTGTTAATAGAGTTGATTTCCAATTAACTAGAACTCCCTTCTGTTAGCCTTCCTGGGCTGTCTTAATGTCATAACTCTGTAATTGCATATGAATTTGTTACATTTCCTAAGTAATATTTTTAAATGAACTTGTTATCTGGAAGAAGTTCATCTTGACAGACAAGTTGCAAAGATAGTATGAAGAGTTCATGTCTTTGGCCTCCTCACCTTCCCCCGATGTTGACATTTTCCCAGTTAGGACCTTTCATGCCACAACACTAGACCTTCTTCCAAATTAATGAGAAGCTATCTAAAGGCTGGCCACCTTGTGTCCTTTCACAACTGGCTTTGGGGCCTTAGGTAGGGGTCACCTCTGTAAATACTGTCTTTACCCCAGTCATCTAGACAGAACAGCTGCTAATGTGCACTGTCCTTCAAAAACCAGTCAGGAAAAACACATGCAGCATTTTGAAAAGATCAGCAGACTGATGTTCCTGCTTTGAGTAAGGAAATAAAATAAAACCTATATTTTATTTCAGCTAAGGTCACATTAAGTTAGTTTGCATGGGGCCCTCCCTGGTGGCGCAACGGGTTAGGACACAGCACTGCAAGCTAGTCACGGCCCTTCGGTGTGAGTTTGATTCCCCAGCCCCAGAGATGACCCACATGGCGTGGCAGACCTCTCCTGACCCGCCAGCTGCTCCCCTCAGCAATGTACTTGGTCGATCTGCCTGTTCTGCTTCCCACTGTGTCTCAGGTGAATCCTCTCACCACCCCTGCACCTCTGGACTGTACCCAGTTCTGTATGCATAGATAAATAAATCTTAAAAAATAGTTTGTATGATGGTGGCAGTGAACACAGAAAACTGCAAGTTTGAAAGGTACAATTTACATAGAGAAAACTGAACTTCGAAAGCAAAACCAACATTTCATGGACTTATTTGCATTTGATTATGTAGCCATGTGGGCATTTCTATAACAGAGTCACTAAAGAGAGTTAAAAAAAAAAAAAACAACCTAAAAAGAAGTTCCTGTCTGTGAAAAATAGACTGTAAAGCAAAAGTTGCACAATCTGTACAAAGTTTTTGACTGCTTCCTTAGGAAAAAAAGAAATCCTAGGAATGCAAAGGGTTATTTATTCCTGACAATATAATGCACATCTGTTCTTTGAAAAGGAATTGATGTCTCCACATAAATCTGTTTCACCAAAAGCAACCCATACAAGCTAGTCAGCCAGGATTACATAATTTAGGGTTCAGATTAATCACAGCAGGAAGGGACCATGACCCTGTGGTCATGAAGCGGAACCCCGGAAGTTGATAGATGATCGGATGCTGCTTAGGGGTTACCTTGGCTGAAGGTCACTCTTTGGGTTCCTGGTTGGGCTACTGCTGATGCCACATCTTAGTACACCCGAAGGCAAACCTGATGTCTTATCTGATGAAGCAACCACTTTCTACTCCTGTATTGAATCCCATAAATAAAACTTTCTGAAGTGACTCCCACCCTGTCTCCCTAAACATAAGCACGCTACTAGCTGACATCTGGAATAATCGCATCCCTTTTCAAGTAGAAGCCTGTTAGAAATCCCCTTACCTCCTGCTGACAGCACTGGCTGCCTCATTGTCCAGCTTGCTGAACGCACGTTGTTTTGTTTTGAGTACATATTGAGTATATCCAGGCACGGGCATACTGCTATGTGTGGACTGGTAGCTACATGTAGCTGCTCGAGTCACACCAGTCAGTGCAGAAACAAGGGTTACAAACTCCCTGACGAATTCTGAGATTCAACTGTACCAAGACTTATCTTGGCAGCTCCTCTGCCTATGAAGAGAACGTACAATGAATAGTCTGTGGAGAGGGATGAGAAAGCAGAGGGCATTTGGGAGAGCAGCAAAAGCCCCAGACAGTGACTTGGAAGCCTCGATCACTAATATGACAGTGCCCTCTATTCCCTTGTTGAGTCCAGTGACAGTTCGGTCTCTCTCTATGGACATTTTAAGCTTTCCACAAATCTATTCATTCCAACTAAAGCTTGGCATTTTCAAAACCAGAGCAAGGCCGGCATGGGAAAGACAGCACTGCCTGCATTTCTTATGGAAATCACTTGCAGGCTCACACTGGTCAAAGAAAGCCAAACTTGGCAATAAAAACCAGCCCTTGGCTATGACGTCTTTGCTATAGTTAAATAAGCTTCCGCTGTGGCCCACGGGCTCCACTGTGAGCCTACACAGCTTACTCTTTCCACAGAAATAGACACGTGGTCCTGAGCTGCCCACCACCTCTTCCGCTGTCTAGCATTCAGCACACCAGTTCACACAGAGAATGTCTTCTCATTCCACAGAGGGGGTCCTCAGGTCCCTGTGCTCTTATTTTTCTGGAGCACTCCCCTCGTCCCTCTTCATTTCCTTGGTGCACTCACCTATTGGTTTTCACTTGATGTTATTTCTTGGGAATCACTCCCTGTCCTACCTTAGACTGAACCAGCTCCCTCGGAAGTGGTTCGCCGATCCCTCCTCCAGTCCAAAGATTTCTTACGGAGGTAGGATATGCCTCTGTGCTTTGAACAATCCACACACCTGCTACCCTTCTAAGGATTTTTTTTTTTAATTTTAAAACAATGTTTACCCCCTTCATCCCCCAACCTCCCACTTTTTTTCTGAGTATCCGGGATTGAAAGTATGTTTGAAGCACAGTGATAGCAAATTTTAAGTTCTCTTAGGGTGGTGTCAGTGTCACCTTGGTTTGGTTCATTTCTGTCCCCCGGTGCCAGGTACAGTGTCTGGCAGATATGTAATAGTATCTGATAAATACTTATTAATATTCTAAAAAATGTCTTTATAGATAAGCTTTTCCTGGTATGCAGCATACTTCACAGATCCATAGGGTATGAGCTGGAAAACAGAAGGTTGAAAAAAAAATTGCTACTTAACAATAGAAATCAACTATTCATCTGATATTTGGACTTTTGTGATTTAATGCTTCAGTAAAAATGAATTTGTGCTTCCAGTATGCAGTCTATGAACAATGTTCAAGGATTACTGTTATGAAAGGCAATGATAGAGTATGGTCCATAGCACAAGTTTGAAGCCTGACCGTGTGAAAAAAAAATCCCCATTTTGTTACCCTGAGTGAGTTGTTTAAAAGCTCTGTCCCTTGAGCTTTTACAAATGCAGGTAATTGGTTGGGGTGAGAATTAGATGAGTCCATATGGGAATAACGGGAAGGGTGTAAAGCAGTACCTGACATGTAGGGGGTGCGCATCAAGGGTCAGCGTGATTATTGTCTTGATTGTAGTAAGGAGGGTGTCTTCAGTGCTCCTGGCCCCTGGGCAATTTTTAGTGGCAATTTAGAGATTTGTATTAGTACCATTTTCTTTGTGTGTGTATCTTCAATTCACAACCACCTATGTGCACCTGGTTATAGTGTGACTGCAAGAGAAAAAAATCCATTTGTAACAACAAATAACTGGTTTTCTTGACGTTCCAATATTTTACAAAGTTTTTCAGCCTTAATATGAAAAAAAAAAATGCTCTGACTAGCTTCCATAATTAACTGCCTTTCCATTGTCAGGGTTAGATACAAAAAGTGAAAGGCGGACAGACGTAACTAGAAAGCAAACATCGGCCTGCATGTCAGTAATGGTTTCAGTCGCATGTCAGTAATGGTTTCAGTCGCATGTCAGTAATGGTTTCAGTCGCATGTCAGTAATGGTTTCAGTCGCATGTCAGTAATGGTTTCAGTCTTCTGCAGCCCCCAATGAGGGTATAGGGAGAGGAGCAGGACACGGTGTCTGCATCAGCATTTTTGTGGTTCTGCACAAGGACGCTGTGCTGGCTGGTTTTTCCCTTGTAAGTCTTCTTGAAAGACATCCATCACAGAGACCTTTCCTGGATTTTAACCTCCTGTAAGTCCAGGTGTTATGCTTAGGACAATTTTCCTCATTTATATCCCACAGCACAATATAGTTATATAGTAACTTTTCAGCTCTCCTCCCTGCCCCCCCCCCCCCCCCCCCCCCACACACACATCTAGCTCTCCTAGATCATTCTGCGATCAAAATGTTTTGGGCACTGGTCAAATGTTTTCAACTTATCCTTCAATTGTCCTTGTAAATAAATAGCTCTCAGTACTCTTGATCTTTCTGGTTTTTAGAAAACTAGTTCAGTTACTTATTGCGTTGACTTTTTTCTTGCAATCACTCTATAACCAGGTGTACGTATGTTGCTGGTTGTTCTCTGTTTGCCGACTCTTCCCTTCATCCCAACCCCACACAGCGTCTCTCTTCTCAAGTCCAGCCTTGAGCGATTTGTACGTTCTGCCTGATCCCCTTCCCGCCCTGTGTTCTCTCACCCTGAAAGTCTGAGATGCACAGTTGAAATCACCTCCTGAATGTTAACAACTCATAAGAGGCTTTCAACATAGCAATGTCAGAGTTACCCATGTGCATTTTGGAAAAGGGAGAGAGTGCGGCTTGGCTAGGTGAGGTCAGTGTGGCAGGCAGGTCCTGTGTGGCTGGGTCATGTGCTACCCCCAGGCGAGTATGTGGGTAGCTCAGGGGGACGGTGCTTGTCCATGACTTGCCACTAAAGAAACAGTAGCAGAGAGCTCCCTGCTGCACACACAGCTGGGCACAGCTGCCCGTGCCCAGCTCCACTGTGACGCTGGGATCGTCTGCACCCATTGATGGGCTTCTACCACCTGTGTGTTCAGCTGGAGTTTTGCAGTGTCCAATGGTCGAGGGGAGACTTTCAGACCTTCCCAGGCAACTGAAAACAAGCTGAAAAGTTCTTCAGATGATAAAGCAAAAGCCGGCAAGGGAGCGTCCCGTGGACTTTCGCAGCCTTGTTTTCACTAACAGTCTCCTCAGACAGAGGAGGCTCACCCCGCTCTCATGGTTCTAACTGATAATGACCCCAGTAAAATTAGTGGCACCTGTTCTCTCTCCAGAGTGTCCTGGTGTATAAATAAGGCAATTCTTTTCTTTATTTCTCTTTAATCACTAATGTTGTACAGCCTTAAGTTGGAAATCAATAGGGTCAAGAGCTCAGAGTCACGAGGACAGCTCAGGGCCTCACCAAGCCAGGCTCTGGTCCTCACAGTGACTGGAAGGCACCGCACTGTCTTCCTTTTACATCTCTAATGCTCTTGTAGTGTGAATTTAGCTCTTTCATGCTGTAGAATGCAATGGATGCAATACAGTGTGACTTATTAATCCAGGAAAGCAAAACAGGGTTTCTAGGTATTCGAAAGCAGGCCAGAAACTTGAAATCTTCACAAACAGGGGTGGTGATCTGTCCCCCAGGCTCTGCTCTGCCGTCACCAGCACATGGAGAATCCCTGCTCCTTGACTTGGGGGCATCTCTTATGCTTCTGCTGCAGTTACATCACAGTGCATCGCAGCAGTTCTCAAAGTGTGGTTCCCTGGCCAGCAGCACCAGGCTCACTTGGGAGCTAGCTGGAGCCGCCCCGGCCCCACAGAGCCAGTCTCTAGGAGTGTGACCAGCAGTCTGCCTCAGCCGGCGTTGCTGAGGTAAACTCAGGCCTGACACGCCACACCAAACATCTGGCAAGTCAGCTGGCTGCTTGAGTCAAGGAGCAATATTACACAGAATGATTTTATTTCAGTTTAGCAAATAAGAAAGGACACAGTTACCTATGATACATGCAGTTGACTGAGAATCGTATATGTCATAACCAGTCCACTTTAGAGCTCTTGAAATTGGGGTGTCTGTTAGCGCCAAAGCCAGAATCAAAGCAATCCATCCAACCAGTTGTTAATTAGGGTGCATTGCATAACAGACACTTCTAGAAGCTAAGGCTCCAATTGTTGGCAAAACTAACCGTTTTGGTTTTTAATTTTTTTTTCCCCCTACTGGAGCAAGACATACACAACCCAAAGATCAAACACATACATGCCGAGAGCATAGAGCATCCTAGGTGCGGAGAGTGCCGGGAAGGTCCAGGACCAGAGATGTCTCCATGGAGCAAGGAGGGATGCTGGCAGTAGCAGCGACAGGCCGAGCATCGGAAAACGAACGGACACTTCCCGGCTTGTGAGTCGGGTGCCAGTGGGGCCTGTTGTCTGTGTGTTTGGAGGTGGAAGAAGTTGTTCCACAGAAGAGTCTTTTTGTAAGTCAATGTCCTTTTTGTCACTCTTAGGTTTGTAAAGAAGAGCTAGGGAAACTTAAGAACAGGTGGTCTACGGTATCGAGAGTGCCTTCTGCATGTGGGGCACTGATCCCTAACCTGCTTGTCCATCACCTGAATCCACAGCATGGATTCATACAGCTCAGCAGCTTGTTCTCAGATCTGCTCCTGTGTTCCATTTCAAGAGTGAGATTCTGACCACACCAGAAACCCGAGAGACTTTGATCTATCTTTTCCTTTATCATCGCTCCCAAGTCTAATCTGAGTTCATCACTTATGTCTCCTTGATGTTCTGTGACTACCTCCTCTTTCATCATTTTTCATGTGGGTTATTCTAAGAGCCTTCTAACTAGAGTGTCCCGGCCTCCAGTCCATCCACTCTAGTTCATCATCTGTTTCTCCATTAGAGCTGGAGTGTAAAACCACAGGCTTTAGTCATCCATCTCCTCCAAAAGCCTCTCAACTGACACAGTACTCAAATGCAACTGAGTCAGCCCCATATAACGATCTACATCCACCATCTACACCAAACTGCTCCCCCCCTTTTTTAAAGATTTATTTATTTATGCATACAGAACTGGGGTACAGGAGAGAAGTGCAGGAGTGGTGAGAGGATTCACCAGAGGCAGAGATGGGAGCAGAACAGGCAGATTGATGAAATACACTGCTGAGGGGAGCAGCAGGCGGGTCAGGAGAGGTCTGCCTCACCTGCTAGCTGGGGATCGAACTTGCAGTGAAGCGGCTGTGAGCAAGCTTCATGGTGCTGTGCTTTAACTGCTTGTACTACCAAGGAGGGCCTGCTTTTCCCCTTTCATTCCCCACATACTCTTCCCTACATTAGTTTAAGATGCAAAGCAAGTCATTTCTTTCTAGTTCAGTTTTCAAGATTCCTTTCACATGTTAAGGTATAACTCAAATGCTCCTTCTTCCAGGCAGGATTCCTTGATTTCCCAACTAAAGAGGGTTGGTCTTTTCTATAGTAGCAAGTTAGTTTAACTTAAACTTAGCACTTGTTCTCTGTTACAGTTAGGTGTTGCCTTATCTGTTTCCCCTGATTAGATTTTGCTCTATTTTAGAGCAGGGAGCCAGTTTTAGCCATTTTTAAATTCCTAGGGTAATGATATGCACATAAATACTTGTTAAATTGAATCCAATTTAAGTACTGGAAGTTGGCCTGATGTAAGTTATAAAACAAAAATAAGATTTAACTCTTCCTTAAGCAGAAAATTGACCTACTGCCACACTCCTGCTCCGACACAGTCAGAAAACAATAATCTTCCTTTCCCCAAACCATATTACATTCATATTTCTGAATTTCAACTAGCTAAGAGCTTGTCACTTTCCCTTAAAATGTGTTCCTTTTTTATAGGGTCTTGATATTTGGAAAAATTCATCACATATCCATCTTATACAAAGCAGCACACATGCAAACATAGGCCAACATAATTCTTTCAGAGGATGAAGAAAAAGGAACAAGCTAAATGAAGCTTTCAATAATTTTTAGGAAACTGCTCTCCTTCAGATACATATTTTTGAAGGTTTATTTATTTATGCTTACAGAACTGGGGTACAGTCAAGAGGTGCAGGAGTGGTGAGAGGATTCACCAGAGACAGAGTTGGGAGCAGAACAGGCAGATGGACTCTAATCCACTGCTGAGGGGAGCAGCAGGCTGGTCAGGAGGGGTCTACCCCACCATGTGGGTCACCTCCCTGGCGGGGGATAGAACACGTGTTGCAGAGGCTTTGGAGAGCTCTATAAGGCGGTGCTTTAACCCACTGTGCCACCGGGGAGAGCCCTCCTTCATGTATTTTTATGATGACTAACACATGACAGAACATTACAGACATTGTGATTTTACTTTAACTAGCAAATGCTCACTTTGAATTGCTATCATTTTTCATTTTGTGGTTAAGATACCAGTACAAAAAATTTAGAGCTGATAGATAGGTGTCTACAACAGCCTTGCTGTTTGATTAGTCAGGTTTGAATGTATCATGTCCAATTGTGTGAGACCTTTTTATCATGGTGGGAATGTGTTATGGGAAGTGAGGCCTATTTCAAATAACTAGGAAGTTGATTCAGTGGGCAATAGCTCGTTAAGTAAGGCGTAGCTACAGATAGAATTTCAATTTTAGCAAAATGTATCTATTAGTTCATTTTAAATTTCACATGCTACTAATTTTATTTTCTGTAGTTTCTGTAACCCTCAGATTATTTCTCATTGTAGAATTTTATTACACAACTTAGGAATTAAAACAAATACTGTACAACTTGTGATTTTGGGGATTAAAAGACCAGCAGCTATGGTTGGTCTTCTCTTATGGTCTAAACCAATTTCTCTAGAAATTAGAGTAAAAATAAGCAACATCACTTACAAGAGAGTTTGTTATTTTTAAATTTAAAGAACATAAATCTTCAGGCTCATTAACAATAAGCTCTCTGTCTTGAGATTCTTCAGGAATACCTTAAAATTTGAAATGTGAGTTCTTAATCAAGATCCTGGCTGTAAAACCTACTCTAGAACAAATACAAGTCATGCACATTGGCAGTGCGTGTTCTCCCTAGTGCTGGGTCATCAGTGGGCCTCCATCCCTGGGTCTTTGCTGCTGAAAAGATGATATTCTCTCTACCCACTGTTCTTGCCATTTTTCTTTGTGATCTCCAGGAGAAATTGCTGATTTTCAGGTTATTCAGCATTTTCTTATAACGAGGATGGAAGTGACAACTTCTAAGCTCTTAATATGTCTGATTATAAACAGGAAGTCCAAAGCTTGTCTGTGTTTGATGCAGGGACTGATCAAGCGTCACAAACTTCAGTTGGATTTTCTGCCCTGTAGCCACCTAATCTGGAAATGATTCAACTAAATTCAAGCTTCTCTAAAAGTGTTATTGCCAGTTGAGTTGTGGAAACTTTACTTTATGATATCATCAGTTCATTTCACCAAGGGGAGGGCATCCTTTGGTGATATTGCAGAAGAAATTCAAGAATTTATTGGGTTTGAGTTGGTGATGATTTTACAATGTTGTGAATAACGAAACATAAATATGCCCACACTAAGTAGGTGAATTTTATTATGTGGACTCTTAAAAAATGTCTGCATGGGATAGATGACTAATCCTGATGCAAAACACAGTAATTGAAGAGTTAAGGAAGTGCATTAGTTCTGATATGGGGCTATCAAGATCAGTCTGTTTCTGTTCCCTTAAATTCATATTAAATTGCTCTAAGTTCTCTTGATTTTACTTGTTACCTTTCTAAGAAAATGAAGGTTCCTAGAATAGGCTAATTCATTCGATCACTTGACTCCTGATGACCTGGGGCTGATGTAAATGTTTTCTCTGCTTATAATGACACAGTGTACCATGCCATCCCTCTGTCCCCTGCAATCCTCTTGTCCAAGTCAGCGTTCCTTGAGGCCTTGCTCAGCCAGGCCGTGCAGACACTGGGAGTCCACAGTAATATATGCTCCAATCACAGCTGAAATACAATCAAGTAACCTTGTAAATACAGAATTGTATGCAGATACAAGTGGGCATTTAATTAGAACAAACACTAAAGTGAACATATAAAAGAGTTTTAGCACCACTCATCTACATCGGAAGGTTGAAGGGGCTGCCCTTTCTTAGCCAGAGGCGGGCATTCAGCTCTGAATCAAGGTTGTTGATCAGCGATCACACATCAGAGTCATCTTGTTTGATAACTGACCCAGTCCACGGGAGTGGCTGCCGGTGCCCTCTGTGAAGAACTGTGAGGTCAAAGGGGGTTTCTAAGCAAAGGCCTGTGTCTGTCCAGGGGGGTGAGGAGGCAGCTCTCTGACCTGTCTGACTGTCCACTTGCAGTGGGGCTGCCCTATGCCCTACTGGGTGTGGGCTCGCCCGGCACTCTTCTGAGCTTTGACACACAACATTTTGTGAGCTGTGCAGCTCGGATGATTCTGAACGGTTATTTTCAGGTGAAAAGTCGGCAAGAACTATTGGAGGAAACTAAGACACAGGTCTCTTAGGGGCGAATTTATCAATCTTATAATAAACCTAGTTTATGTTCGGGATGAGTAATAGAACTTGGATTTGAAGTTTGGAAGTTCTCCATGAGAAAGCTTCAGAATGGCGTCCAAAAGAATGAAAAACAATAGACGCAGTAAGAGATCTAATTAACTCTTACAGGACACTCCATACTACAAAACCCAATTAAAATTGGGAAATGTTACTTTGGGAAAAATGAGAAGGTTGGTTACCTATTTACCAAAGCACTTTAAAGCTAAAGCATGTTTATCAATTAAAAATATCATTGAATCTATGAAAAATTGCACAAAGTGTATATATAACTAAGCTTCAAACTGACAATTATGTACTTATATACACAAAAATACATATATATGCATAGATGGTGTGGTAAAAACCTTTATTTATTAAAGGAGTAACTACTGAATTTTCATCAATCCATTATCCCATCTCATGGGTTAGGAGTCGGCTTGAAGTTGCTGGAGAACAGTCCAGTATTTTTGAAATAGAAGGAAATGTGTTACAATGTTGGAAGCCAAATATACATCATTCTCCTTTGTCATCTACTTAGAATTGCCTAAAAATTTTAGAAAAGTAAACATTGTGGCACTTGCATAGAAGGTCAAGATGGAAGACACTGCACACACACAAACACCTGCCAGTTTTATTTGTGGAGTGGAAGTAGAGCTTAAAATAATTATAACTTTGACCTTTTATACATTTAATACAGTACACTTTAGACTAAATTCAATAAAATTTATACTAAATTTCAGAAGACAGTAAATGGACTAGCCTGTTAACGCACTTGGACATACGCCGCTCTTTTGAAAAAGTACATTTGAGGTGGACTGAGACTACTGGAAGGGTTTTTGGGATCACTGTCGTGTCGGGGGTCTCAGGACGAGAGAGACTGGCAAGGTCCGCTGAGAGGGTTGCTCAGGCAAGCAGTGAGAATCGAAGTTTGCCTGGCCTGGGAGAGTCGGGTTCACTTTATACACCGAGATTCCTTAAAAGCAAAGAAGCTGTATCTCGAAGACGTAGTTGTCAGCTGTAAGCTGTCGCTCTACAGATCAAAAGCTTGTGTTTGTGTTGGGTTGAATTTATTGGAAAAGGTGAGTTTACTAAGACCCCTCCACGACACTGACCAGACACTGTCTCTTGCATTCTTCTTTCAGCCATTTCACTGCCATGGGACCGCTGCATGTGTTCCTCCCCTGCAGTGGGGCTTAGGTACTCTGCTCCTCACACTGGACTAACTGTTCTGGCTCAATCATTTGTTTCTTCTATCTCTGCTCCAAACATCTAAGAGCTTGGTGCATCAACTCTGTACAACTATTCACCAACTATCTACAAGTGACTCAGGATTCTTCTCACCTTGCTAGATCTAAATTGTTGTATTTTCCCATCTCAATGTGTTGCTGAGAGGTTTAATCACAGATTTTGATGCAGGCAAGAGTAATTTTTATGCATTTTTTATGGTCCTAGCGTGGGGATGAAAATAAATCATAGCCTTCGACATTTAACAAATATACGGGTCAGTTACAGGTCCTGGTTATATTTTAGCAGGGGGGTGAAAGTTACTCCTCTCCCTATGGAACAGAAGCTCATTTTGGTAAATTTAGCCAATATTTACTGAATATCTACCTGGAACTCACAGAGTCAGGCACCTAGGGCTGTGTTTGAGGAAGAGAGAGGAGACCCAGGTGGTTGGCACAGAGTTAGGAGTAGAAAGCTATTAGGACATGAGGTCATAGTGGTAATTAGGGCAAGAATGTGGTATGTGAGAGCGATGGGATATGATTAGAGTTTTTTATAGCCTGAACTATGCTCCATAAGGCAGAAGCTATTGCGTGGGCTATGATGATAGGCGGTAGGGGAAATGTATAGTTGGAGTCATAGCTAGGTTCTTTTACAGTAGGCTAAGCCAGAGGTGATAAGAGTTCAGACTAAGGGTGGTACCCGCTAAATTGGTGAGATTTCATTAAGTCCTAATGTATTACGAAGGTAGAGCAGACAAAATTTCCTGACAGATGAAGGGAGAAGTGGGAGAGACGGACAGACAGACAGACAGGCAAGGATGTCTCCAAAATGTCTGGCCTCCAGAACGGAAAGTAGGGGCCTAGCATCTAGTGAAGTGGGGAAGGCCTACACACGGGCATCTTAGAAGACATTCAAGAAGGGCTATCTAGTGGGCATTTCGCGACACACAGATGGATGTGGCCTCGTCTGTGACAGGAGTTTCTAGGTGCTGCCACTTTCTAAACTGAGCTAGGTCTGCTTCACAAACATATTTTTTCTAACCACATTTTTAAAATTCTCATAAGTTTAGCAATAAAAGCTGTGACACGCCTGTATGGGTGCTACAGCTGTCCAAGGACAGCACCCAAGAGTGGACAGCTCACTGCGTGTGGGGTCTTCGCCTGTATGCACAACTGCAAGACCACTCAGGCTCAAGGAACAGCACTAATGGGATTCATTTAACATCAAAACACAGTTACTAAGGCCACATGTGGCTGGCTGCAGGTGGCTGGCCGGCTCACCCTCGGCAGTGTCCGCAGAATTCAGAAGTCCCAAACAAAAGGCCACTCACCCAAGGTGGCGCCATCCTGCCAATCAGGACCTGTGGTACATGGCAGCCAGAGAGGCCAGTGCTGGGATCCAACACACAGTCCAGCCAGAGGCGCTCACAGGCACAGCCCCTGAGCCACTTCAGGCCACCACAGCAGTAGCCTGAGGCTCGAGATAAACAGCATCAGACACTGGACCAGACAACACAGGCAGCAGCACCACGCAGTGCCTGTCACTCAGATAATAGTTCTGCAAGACACAGGCCTGGGCCTTCAGTGCTCTTCCCAGGCTATGGCCGTGACAAGACCTGAGCAGTGGCAGCCTCTCTGCGCGAGCTCTCGGCGCCTCTCCTGGAGGTAGTCTGCTAGCAGCCACCTTCTTTCTGAGCCAGGTGCACAGTACGGTGAGGAGTCAGGCAACGGGGTGGATCTGAAGCTGGCTCCTGCACCCCCTTCTGGTTCCTTCTAGGGCCGCGCCCCCATTTGATACTTCCTGATCGAACCATTTAACCTGGAGGGTGCCCGAGGAAGGCACTGCTCACAGGAGCAAGTTTTGGTAAACCCACCATGACTTTCTAAAGTTTTCCACGCCTTCCCCAGCAGTCAGGAAAGTACCAGTCTTCCCTGCAGTCTACACTGCAGGTTCCTGGTTACGAAATGAATATTCCACTTTGTTTGACTCGTTTTCCATTCTTATTTGACCAAGAACACTGTTCTTTGGGGTTCTTAAAATTATTTAACCAAGCCCTAATAGACTATAGGTTAGAGCTGAGATGTGTTGACTCAGAATATTCATGAATAGATAACAACAACCCTATGGTAGCTGTATGGTTCTGTAGGTTCAGTGAATGACAAGGTCATTTAGCGCTAATGCACATGTTGCCAAGACGTGGAATGGGTCAGCAGAAAGCTTCTTTCTTTTTCCAGAAAAGAAGCAGAGGGAATACAAGTAGATAAATGCACCCATTACCAGTGTTAAGGTGAAAATCCTGATAGAAATCTGGAACACGAGCAATGTATAATTATGGCTGTGCTTCCCCCATGTTAACAATGTTTAATTAATCTCATAACAGACCTAAATTACATTGCAACTGGCTTTTCAACAAACAAGATTCCTTAAGGTTCAAATTGGAGTTTAACATTTTGTTTTTTTTTTTTCCTCCAGGTAAAATTCATTTCCTAACCTTGGAGTGGGATTTTCCTGTGCTTTATCTGTCTTCTGTGTGCATGCAGCTCCATCATTAAGAATCACAGATATAAACCCCATTGCTTGTGTGGAGGCTGAGTGCATTCTGAATCCTTGCAGCCTGGGAAAAAATAGTGAAAATAGCAGTCTAGTTTTTCAGAACTATTGGAGAAAATGGGAACTTAGCATATCATTTTATTCTACTTTCAAACATTTAAGCTTATATTTCGAGTAATTTTTATTGTGACCTGCAGAGTAATAACTATTCAAAAATCTGTGCATAGCATTTTATGGGATATTATTTTAAGCTGCAGAAAGAGCCAAAAATAAAGATGAAAAACTCTTATTTTCAGGTTTCTTCATCTCACTGAGCATTTCCCACCCCCACCCCCCCAACAATGAAAAAGCTATTTCCCTGGTAGATGTTCTTACACCATGAAGGACAGCTCTAATGCATTAGGAATGTGTCATCTATGATTAATGCTGATGATTCAGTGAAACACAGCAAGATACTCAAATAATGGGATTTTTCTGCATTTTAGAAATGTAATCATCTTAACACATGGTCCATGGAATATGTTCATGTGTGTGCCGATTTTTTTTTTAATTTCAAGAATTTATTGAACATGAGAATGAGGCCTAGGAAGATAATAAAGCACACATGTAAATGTATGTTTCCTGAACGGAAAGCATATTCACACAGGGAAGTTCAGTCAATTAATTAAGCCAACTTAAAAATTGCTAGTGGATTGGGAACTCTTTCCCTGGCTTCAGCTTCCACTCAATGTTCAGTCCTCTTTTGGAGATGATAAAAGTAATCTGATGGCTTGCTTCTAAAGGAGGCCTCAAATTTAGGATTGGTTCTTAGATTCTCCTGAAAAGTACGCATGGGTATTGATGCAGCCATTTGTCAAATAAAAGGTTTTCATCTTTCCAATTCTATGAAATCAGTTTCTTCCATATCTCAACTGAGTTGTTTAAATATCTGTGTCTTTAAGAATATTTTTGTGCTTCACTCAACGATTTTCCAGACTCTGGTGTGTGCACAGATGTAATTGTAATATTTTTACAACTCAGACCTGTTTTCCAGAAAAGAGCACTTCTATTAGATTTTTATGAATCCACGTCTTCAGTGCAATTTGGTTGTGATGATTTGTTTTTCAGTGTGTGTATCTTTGAGGACTACAGATTCTGTTGCCTCCTAATAAGTGCTCCTGTAAGAGCTCCATACCACAGACTCAGTGATCGTGATGACCTTCAAGGTCATGTTGGTTAACAACAGTTAGATAATCATGAGATGCTACGACATTGAATGAGCTTCTGTTCAAGTGTTCTTAAAACTTGCAGTTGGAAATGAATTTTAGTAACGTGCATTTTATTCATTTATGTTTGAATGACTTTCAAAGATTAGTGATTCTGCGAGATCCCCATCTCATTGAAAGACTGAAAATCAGGTACTGTATAGTCGAAGAAAAAGTTTTTTTTTCAATTTGTTTTACTGGTATTTTTTTT
>NW_004567111.1:3910702-3920810 GCF_000260355.1 Condylura cristata
AAAAAAAATAAAAGAAATGCCACAGGGAGTGAATTCAGATGCCAGTAGCCTCGTGATAGAGATGGGCAACTGTGTGCCAACAGGGCGCTCAGGTCACAGGAATTCCCATCCCCTGTGGCCACCAGCCTTCACGGGTTCAGACTCCCAGGGGTGTGGGTCAGTGACAAAGTCCAACCTCTCCAGACCCAAGTCCTTCTCTTTTTTCCCAGGTCACTGAGGCCTGCGCAGAAACGGCCTAGGCAGCTCTGGGTTTGAGTCTTTTGAAATTCTGTGAATAATTCTGTGAAGGCTGTCTCTGGGCCACCTGGGGCATTTACAATTGTCAGCAATGTGGGTCACGGAAATAATGTATTCCAATCACAAAGGAAACTAAGATCTGGAATACAAAATCAACCACAGAAAATGCACTTAACTGGACCCCCTGTTTCCACCTTATTGGGTGGATCTAGGATTAATAACCAATGACATGAAGACATTTTCATATTGATTTTTGGTTTGAATTCATGACTGGTCATATTATCCTATTCCTAATAAGAAGCAGATTTACTTTAACTAATTAAATTGAACTTTCAATTAGTGGTTGGATACTGGCCAGTCTTGAATGATAATGACACAGTATTGAAAATGTTTCAATAGCTAAAGAATAGAATGCTTCAAAGTGCTCAGTGTTCAGTAGACTCCTTCATAATTCTGGTATCAAGAAAAGAACTCGCTGTGCTACAGGTTAATGCCTTTGTCAGGAATGTGGGTGGTGCTGGGGTTTGGAGGGATATGTGGGTGCAGATGACACTGAGAATTCCATGGCTGCATCGAAGTTTATTGACATACTAACTAGCTAGTTCTGAAAGCCTCTTGATTAGTTCATTTATTTATAACTCCAAAAAGACACCAGACAAGCAACCATTCGTTTAAGTTGTTGATTGTAATCAGTGCTATGCAGGTGGGTGGGCATCCCTGAGAATCTGTAAGTAGCAAGTTCATGATCCAAGAGCTCCTTCAAGCCACACCTGTGTCTGAGATTCAGGCCTGTCGTGTCCCTCCAGTAACGTTCTCACCAGGCTTCCATCTGCTTGCTGAGAGATAGATGTGGATAAGATAACCTGAGAGAGTCGTCTGCAGATTTAGTCAAATTGGCTATTTAGATCAGACAATAAGTAAGGTGTTATTTTGTCTAATTTTTTCCCCTTAGGACAGAGCAGGCCGATGACTCATCATGTGTCTCAGAAAACATAAGAAATAGGGCTTTTATTGCTATACCATATTCTTTATGTCTGTATTCTCAGAGATCCAGCATGTTGAACTCCCAAATACATTTAAAATGCAGATTTGCACCTTTTGATAATACATGAATTGTTATGATCTCCTCTTTAGAGAATACTTCGTAAGTCCGACATCCTTAGGCTAGATTCTGCCTTGGAGTGTGCCACTGGCAGGGGCACTGAGGGCTCCTGTCCCAGCGTCTGGTATGTTCGCAGCCTCCTGGCAGTCCCCTCTTGTGAAGTCTTCAAAAATTGTGCTTCTACCTAAGAAAGAATCACAAGAGGGGACTGCCAGGAGGCAGACGTCTGGAGGGTGAATTTCATTTTGGAACACATACTTCAGATTGAAACCTTTTGTGGAAGACAGGCACAATTTGTAAACTACGTGTTCATCAGAATTAGGCATCGATGCATTCTATCGCAGTGATGGGGCGAGAGTGTACAGATGAGAGTGAATTACAAGGATCAGTCTAACGGTTTGTGTGGGTTGCTTCATCATAGTCATTGCGAGTCACCGTCCTCGGAAGGGTCCTTTGCGGAGACTGTTTTCCTTACTAACTGGTAAACTGGAATCCTGACACTTCCGCTAGCAGAAACGCCTTTGGAGTGGCAGTGACTGACTTAATACTGACCTAGGCAGCTGCTTTCTCTGCAGCAGAGGCTGAATGTTGACCAACAGTTGAGATGCACATCTAGAAATCTCTGTCCTTCTGATGCTTTTTCTGGTCCCTTTACTGGTAGTACATGTTCCAGCATTGCTGCCCAAGAACCTCGAGTGTGCGCTCACCCCATTTTCATCTGGCAGCTCCTTCACTAGCCAGTTTCTGCCACGCATTTTGTTGTTATCTCAAGGATGTGCAGACTTCGGGACGGCAGGAGGCGGTCCACCCACTCTGTCACACCTATTTAGTGTTTGCGCTTACCCACTTTACTCTGAGTATCCTCTTTCAGTTTCAGCCCTCACTGTCTTAATCCAAAGTCTAGGCATGAAGTTGCACGATGGAAAGCAAACGAGCAAATAGCACATCAGGTGTTGGAGCCAGAGACCTAGGTGCAGGTCAGAGTGAGCGCGGGAGAATTGGCACAACCTCCTCCCTTTTCTCCACTGTAAATAGGAACAATAATGTCTACTTGAAACCTGTTTAGGGTATTTAATGAGACAGATGAAGTAAAATATTTGTTTCACTCAAAAATTTCAGCACATATTCATTCCCTTTCTCTTTGTGGGGACAATTAAAAGGGTAAAACTGCAGGAAACAATCCTACTAAATGTCAGTGCTTCTTCCAATCTATTTCTTTACCTGTATAAAACGGGCATGTACTAACGACTTCATTGCTAATAACTACCGCAAGAAACAGGTCCTATTCTTTCCACCATTTTTATGCTTGAGAAAACTGAGCCACCAAATGTTGAAGCATCACATGAAGGATGCACAGTGAGAGATAGTCCCGGGTGGATTTGCCCTGGGAGGTCTGTCTGTGGAGGTCTCACCACCGCTCATGTGTCTTTGCCCAACGTCCTTCTTGGTATTTCCTGCCCAAGAGAGCAGGTTCATGGCGGCAGGTGTCTCATGTGGGATTTGCTCCTGATACCTGGCTCCCAGTCCTGCCCTTCAGCTGCCTGCTCTGCTTCCTCCCTTCAGGGTTCAGTCACACACTGGCCACTTCTCCGGCAAAGTCTCCACAGCCTCTGCCGGGTGTGGCCTGACAACTAGCCACAGCTGGCCTCCGGAGGCCTGGGCGGCCACAGTCTCCTCAAGGAGACTCATCCGTTACAGGCACGGCCTTGCTTCTGGCCCCTCAGGAACCCTTAGTGGCCTGGCAGGTAATGGATTCATTTCAACAGAGGCACTCTGGAAGTGGATCTGGCGACCCTTGTTTTCCACTAATGCCTACTGAATTCACATGATGTTATCAGCCTGATCATTTAAAGGATACATTTCTAGTCTGGCTTTGCCCTTATCTTCCTTAAATGCTTAGAAAGTCCACTTGGTGTTTAATTAAGAGCCATTCCTTTTTCTTTTCTTCTTCTTCTTCTTCTTTTTTTTTTTTTTTGCCATGTATGTAAACGACCTCATTCTTTTACAAAAGTATAATTTGCCTTGGCCTTTTAAAGCATTGGGAAAATGTCTTTGATAATAGTGTTTTCTGAAGGCAGTCTAGTGACACGCTGCCTCCATGGAATTATGATTAAAATCAGAAACTAGGGTGAGATCAGCTCTACTATGCAGATGAGGCAGAGACAATTAAAGAGCGTGATTACAGGAGGATAGAAATGTCAAGAAAATGCCACGTCAAATATCCCCACCCGACACGCACTAGCGGTAAGTGGAAAACTCCATTAGCCAGATGGACACGACCAGGGGCTTTGCTTTGGAAATGCAACTCTATTAAAAGGAGGAGATTTACTAATTGTAGCTGGAATTTCGCACTCAACAGAATAATTTAAATCCATCAAAAAATACCCTAATTGTGGGTAACCTGTTTCCTCTTTTGCAAAAGGGATGCGTGTTAATCATTGAGTTCTAGAAGACAATCATAGCAAAAGCTGGCTAAGCTGATTTTCTCTAAAATGAAAATGTTAGTTCACAGACACTTTCTTTCCTGTTGAGAAAATCATATTCTAGTTTTTCCACATGGGGGACCGGGTAGTTTTGCTGTACTAAGTTTCCAGATAATGGATGCTTAGCTGACCTTATGATTTCTTATGAAAATTAAAGAAAATTCAAAATCTAGTTGACTTATGTAAAAACAGGAATGTATTGCCTCACATAAATGTATAGTAGTGACTCAGGGCTCTGCCACCATAGCCAGGATCATGTTTTGATTTTTGCGTGCTTGTTTGTTTTTCTTTTCTCCATTCTGTCTTCTGTGATATTGGTTATATTCCAGGCTACTTGGGTTTCCATTTGTAAAATTGCTTCAAATGTTTCTGGGGTCACCTACTTTCTTGTCCAGCTCTACTGTCTAGAGAATGGCTCATTAAAAGAAGAGGAAGAGGAAGTACAGAAAGAGGAGAAAAGGAAAAACAAAAGAAGGAAAGGAGGAGGTAGAGATGGAGGAAGAATAATTCTGGGATCTTTTTAGGGGTGTCTTCAGGCCCTATGCCAGGTGGGCTATGGTCTGGGTTTAGAAGTTCATTTCTGTACCTTTAGACCAGCTTGGAATAAATTTTCATAGCTGCTTTACAGTGTGGGGTGAGGGTGCAAAAATGAGAAGCAGCCATATTGTTCACTGAAGTTCAAAAATGGTGGTTTCAAAAATTACTGTGTATTCATAAACAAGCAAATCGCCTCTATGGTGTTAGAAGTCAGGAGAGTGATCACTTTAGGGAGGAGGTATGAGGAGCCTCAGGGGGTTTACTATATCCTAAGATCTGGGTAGTGGTTCCATGGGTATGCCCCATCTCTAGAAAGGTGTGCTTCATCTCTAATTATAAATTCATGATTGATTTACCTTTCTGTATTGACTATATTTCCATCAATAGATTAAATACAAACATTGCAAAGGAATAGAAAATAATTATTATGTGTGTTAAAGTTAAAGAACTTCCATACAGTGTAGTGATCATACCCAAGGCTCACACACAGTGCACTAGTAAGCTACCTCTCTGAAGCTCTGTCTCCATTTTGTAAAAGAAAACCCAGAAAACCCATAGTTCAAGGTGAAAAATGTTGCGTGATGCCTGTGACGGACTTGCTGCAACTTTCTGTGCAAACATTTGTTTTATAACTATCCTGCCGCTTCCAGTTGGCCAAAGCCATGATTAAGATGCACCTCTGTCTTTAAGATGCTAAAATGCAGTGAGGCAGTCTAGGTATGGCTAAATCACAAGGCAGAGAGGAAGAGTGGAGAATGGATGTTTTAAGGGTCATGGGGACAGAGAGGAGCGAAGAACGATTCTGAAGGGCGAATGCTCCTGGGGAGAGGATATCCATGGAGGGGTTGGGGCTGGCATGGCTTTCTCCAGGAGGCGGAGGAGTTAAAACCCTCGAGCCAGGGGGAAGCAGGATAGCACAGCTCGCCTCGAGTGAGGTAGTGCTGTGTGAGGAGCAGCCGTGTGCT
This sequence comes from Condylura cristata, assembly GCF_000260355.1. NCBI lineage: Eukaryota > Metazoa > Chordata > Mammalia > Eulipotyphla > Talpidae > Condylura > Condylura cristata. The sequence goes on from NW_004567111.1 coordinate 3,916,027, forward strand.
CCTGGTCTAGAGATAGCCCTGTGCTCTCTGGTCTGGGGAGTAGATGCAACAGCACATCAAATGGATGAATAAGATACTTATTGTATTCTGGCTAGACTTTAAGGTTGGCCATTGTGTAGCATTTGATGATTGTAATGAATGATTTTGCATGAGGTTTTCAACATAGATAAGCAGAAATAAAAATTTTGACATTTAAAAAGAAATATCTAAGGACGCAAGTATAATGGTAATTACCAAATGAATTAAAAACCACCAAATTGGGACTTCATTATCAAGTGTAAAGTGAAAGCAAAATAATTGCTGCGGCAAAGAAGACTATCCCCAAGCCAACTTGCATTATGTCATAAAGTGTTTATCTTTGTAGATAGTGTTCAGGTTTTTCTTTAGAAGAATGGTTTGATGTTGCTGAAAGGTATGAGGAGGTTTCCATGACTACGACCTCTGGAGGAAGGGGCTAACTTTTTTTAAACACTCGTGTGTATTATTCAGTGCACATTATGTACCAAACCAGCTGGCTCAGTGCTTTCTCAAAGACTTCAAAACAGAAATAAAGAAGTAAAAATGAAGTGTATTTTCTGATGTGTCCCTTCTACTGGAGACAGCGCGAGACAGGGGAGCGACTACCGTAGTGAAGGGCTATCTGTCCAGTCCACCGGCCAGCCCCCAGGTGTCTCTGAAGACAAGCCTCAGAGCTCCGATCTATCACGTTCTTTATCACGTTCATCCATCAGAACTGCTTTCTCAGTACAACTGACCCTCACCCCCAGCACAGTGATCCCCATGCAGTTAATCTTGGTGTTGGCTTACCTCTCTCTCCCCCCTCCCCAATAACTCTAAAAGAAAGACTTTATCAATATTTGAAATGAAAAATGCCATATAAGGATTTTTTTTTTTTCCCTTAAAGTCTGAAGAGAAAGCTGGGTCCTTCTTCAGTCACTCCCACCCTGAACATTTTGACATGAGTGACATTTCTGAAGCGCGTCAGTCCCATAGGTGAGGACCAACTCACCACGTGTAGCTGCCTGGTGCCTTCTGCGTTCTGCCTTCCCCACGCCAGCATTTTGCAGCCTCAGACAAAATTAGCCAGGAAATCCCTCGTCAGTCCTCGCATAATGAAACAGCCAGACCTTGGAATTGGTCTTCATTTCTTGTTGGTTGTTATGCAACAGCCTAAGTCAGACAGGTGTTCCCTGTGCCTCATGATTTACGTGATTGTGCAGAATGGAGCCAAACTCCATGTGACTTGTTTGCATGTGAGAGACAGGATAAAAGAAATCTCCACACTGTGCTCACTAAAAGGCATACTGGGAAGCATGTTTGATGCATAGAATCTTTCCCATACCTCAAGGCATTGTGTCTGTATCTTGAGGGGATTTTGCTGGAAACTTAAAGTTGGCTGGAGGAGAGGACCCTGCTTCCCCATCCTTCTCTTTCCTCAGGCTTAAAACTCTCATTTGAGGGTCCTACCCTCCTCTCACCCCCAAGGAAAATGCCAGGGTAGGGATGTGGCCTTTGTCCAACTGTGTAGAATATACACTTTGATGTATTTGCTGCATTATAAAACTTAAAACTTCCTCTGTCCCTGCTGCTGTTTTATTGGTTCTGAGCTGATTTCATCAGGGGAGGCCAGTTGATCATGTCAAATATCTGTCATGTCAGCCACCTCACAAAACATTTCTCCCCCCCCCAGTCTAAAGGTGCTCTGTAGCTTTAAAACACTTAACTGAATTAAAATTTAATTCTGCATGGAGAATGTCTGCATGCCTCATTAGGAAGCTGGAGCCATCACCACAGAAAAGTATGAAATCAAGATTTGTGGTATTTCTCATCCAGGAGGCTGTCTGTGCATATTAGATGAATCTGAAGTTCTTAAATGTCACCCATTGTGTCCTTAGTCCAAACAAATCACAGGAGAAGCTCTCAAAAATGTATTTGCACAAGGGGCCATGAGGAAAATGTATAGGGGGAATTACTTTAAATATATATATATATATACAGTGAACAAACGGAAATCAAGAAATACATTTTGGTAGTATTGCGGATAGAAATAGAAAGGAAAGGATTTGAGTCCAACGTCTAGGTTTCCCACAAATTGCCACTAAAAGAGTTGAAAATATGGAGTCCATAAGACAAAGCTATTATACTATATCTATGTTGAGTAGAATGAGGGATAGTCAAGAGGTTGTTGTGAGACAAATAACAGTGAAGCCAGAAGAAATCATGCGCCGAGTGTCCAAACCCGTCACCAACAGATGTGTTACCTGTGTGGTATTGTACCTAATCTGATGCTGCTTTTCTAACTCTAGGCATCAAGTATTTCCTATAAAAACTAAGATCAGTCAATTTAAAAGAGGTGGAAAGATGCAAAGTTTGAGTTTAATCTGGGGTGCAGGTAAGGGTAGGCGTGTGGACTCTGGATGTCATTAAAAGGCAGAAAGGCAGTACCTGGTGCTTATCACTCAGAGTCCAAGTCGATCTTTGATGGCTTGATGGTACATGTGCGAGGCGCCAGCAAACCTAAGGGCAGGGGGTTTGCCTAAGTCTCTCCAAAAGAGGCAGCCAGAAGCACTAGGCGGTGCCACTTCTTGCCCTCAGCCAGAGTCGCAGGGCCCCTTACTTGGTTTTAGCTATTTATTAACTCACCAACACTTGATAGGTGCCAACTACGTGCTAAGTCTTGGGAAAGGTAACTTAGAAGATCCAGGACATCTGCAAATGTCATGAATTCCATTGGTCACACTTGACCACTGTCCCTTCCACAGGCTGCCAACCGGCCAGTTCTGTGATAACTTCATTCTTCTCTTTTGTCCAGACTAAAGGGAACCTAAACTGAAATTATGTATGGGAAGCAACTGACTAAAGAAATACAGCTTTCTGAAGGTCACCTCCAAACTTCCAAGTTCCCAACCCAGAGCAAAGGGAGGCTCTGTTGATGGAATGAATGATTGATGGAGGTTACGGGCTGAGGGGAACCTCAGCAGCCTCGTGCTGGTGGCCACTAAAACAGTAGAACCTTGAGAGGGCCCTTCCTGAATGTTTTCCTTTCTGAGTTTTAAAAACATAAGTGTCTAGTAGTTGTTATTTGAAAACAAGATTTTGCACATCCAACAGTAAAAGGTTATGTTATAGTTTGTCATTTGAAAACAATCAAGAAGTGTCTTTCAGACTTCCTGTCAGGTTTATGACAATGCTCCTAATAAATTAGGCATAAGGATCACATCAAAACCGCACCTTGACACTTTTCTATTCATTTATCTCATTTCTGAGATAGTGTTTGGCTACTCCCTTCTGTGCTCACTATATTTGAGTCACAGAAATTGTTTGTAGTTTATAGTCAATTACAGCTTCCCCTCTAAGTCACCAATCTTAGCTAAGAAAATGCAGACGGCCATTTAGAAAGCTACCTTCAAGGGTTGGCACAGAGCTGCAAATTCATAATATTTCCTCTGACCCGCTGACTCATTATAAGCCCATCTAAACTTCAAGTTCAGAAAAAGTACATACTATCTCCTGGCTTCAGTAGGGAACCATTTCCCCCATTTTATCCCAAAAGTATTGATTTATCAGATTTCTCTCCTAGTGAGGCAGCAGGTATTTATTAGACTGTCTATGTATCTAAGGCATGCAATGGGTTTTGTAAAGAATTCACAGGCATCCAGGGAAAGTGTGTGCCCCACCCAAAGCCAGTGCCCCCAGAGAAGTGAGGCACAGTGCATCTACAATTCCACCTGTGTATGATCTTTAATACAGCACCTCAATTTTGAGGGGGCTTTTAAGGAAAAGATTTGCTTACATGGGACTTCCAGCATTTCCATTGTTTTTGTTGGAGATTTGAGTTATTCTTGATAAGGAACAAGAGGTTCTCCCATGTTTCGTAGAGGTTCCCCTGCATGACCTTGAAATGACTAGGCACTGACTCTGCTGAGGAAACTGGTAATGGTGCCCACTTAGCTCAGCTGAATCAACTTGAGCACAGTCAGAAGGGGAGCATTATGAAAACATTCAGGGTCTATAGAAAAGGGGTTCTCAGACTTAGCATGTACTAACATTACCTGAGAGGAGTTAAGATACACTTCCACATTCAGCGTCAAAAGGACAGAAGGTCTGAAGTCAACAGTGGAATTATGACTTTTAAGGTTTATTTTACTGGACTTGTAGGTAGAAAGCCCAGGGCCATGTGCTGAGGTGCTGCTGCAAAACCTATGAATGTCACAGGCTTTCTGACTTGGCACTACACACAGAGAATGAAGTTTGAGCACATGAGTTTAAACTGACTGAATTGACACTTCAACTCCTAGAAAATTTTCCTTAGGTATTCTTTCAAGTCTCTTCATAACAATTTTATTTTTTTTCCAGCTTTATTGAGACATTATTGACATATAGCATATGTAAGGTTAAGTTGAATAACGTGCTGATTTGGAGCACCTATGTTGAGGAATGGTTTCTATGATAGGGTTAGTGAACGCACGATGACAATTGTGAGTGCGTGTGTGTCACTTTTAATATATACTTTCTTGATCCAGCATCCCCACCTCTGGGTAGATAGCCAAAGGAAACAAAACTACTATTTCAAAGAGAAATCTACTTTCATGGACATTGCAGCACTGTCCACAAGAACCAAGATGTAGAGATAACCTGTCTGTTAACAGGCCATGGATAGGGAAACACAACACACACACACACAATACACACTGGCTGCACAGTGGAAAATTACTCACTCAGCCTTAAAAACAAAGAAAATCCTGCTATTTGACAACATGGGTGGATCTGCAGGGTGACAGACT
>NW_004567111.1:3921013-3924151 GCF_000260355.1 Condylura cristata
CATGATCCCTTCCAGCTCCATCCATGTTGCTGCAAAAGGCATGTGTTAATTTTTTGTTTTGTTTTGTTTTGGTTGCTGAGTAATATTCCATTGTGTATATGTACCACATCTTTTTAATCCAGTCATCCACTTTTGGGTATTTGCAAACCCACATCTTTAAATTAGATCGCAGGGAGGCAGCATTCATGGGGTATTAGCTCATTGCTCTTTTATTTACATTTTAATTTGTGTTAGAAATCTCAAATCTAAATGCAAACTTGAGTGTCCGGAAGGAAGCACAGCATATATAGGCCTTGGGGTTCAGGATGTGCTTTAGAGCTTGGAAGCCATTTGCATTCGTGGAACAGATTCTTGATTTTATTCCTATATATTATCTTGAATATATTGATTACATTTAGTTACGGTGTCATTAGTCTTCCAATTAAGTGTGTCGTAGCAAGAGTTTAATTTTCTACCTCTAAAGTGAAATAATGATATCGAGGTTGGGGAGTGTATAGGAGGAAGGAGCCAAGGAGGAAGAAGGGTGGAAGGGCAAGAAGGAGTCGGGGGAGGGGAAAGGAGAGGTGTGGCCGGGGCAGAGAGGAAGGGGAGAGGAAGAATGTTTATTTTTTTCCTTCTCGGTAGCCTATTTCTTTATAGTCTCGAAGATCAGTGTTAAAAAACTTTTCTCTTTTTCATAAACTGAATAATATGTAAAATACATAATGAATCTTTGTACTTAAAGACCACCTAAGTGGCTCCTTTTGCAAATGAAATAATTGTTCTAACAGCTACGATTTCAGTAACACCTGATTACCATATATTTTATCTCAGCAACTCTGGCAGCTATGTAGGCCAGGCTTTATTGTCCTTTGTACTGAGTGGAAAACTAAGGCAAATCTACTTGAGCGTAGGAAAGTCAGTCTCCCAAGAAATCCCAGGTCAGGGCCTCCCTGGTGGCACAAGGGGTTAGAGGGCAGAACCATGACGCTGTCCACAGCCACTGCAGTACAAGCCACTGCAGCACGAGTTCAATCCCCAGCTAGGGAGTGACCCACGTGGCACAGCAGACCTCTCCGGACCCGCCCGCTGCTTACCTACCTCTGGGACCAAATTTCCCCTTTTCATAAGGATACCAGGAGAGATTCTTAAATGAATTTACATATACTTCTCAGAATTTTCAACCTTAACTCAGACACTTGACACTTCAATTACAGATTCAATTCAGCAAGTATGTATTGAAATTGTATTAGACACCAGGCAGAAACCTGGACAGTCACTCGGGAAAAGCGAGATGGATGAGGCCTGATTGGAATTCTCAAGGAGATTCCAGATCTAGTGAAGAAGAAAAGAAGTACACAAATACCATAGGGTTGGATAGCATAAGTGTCAAAAATGAAATAGGAACAAAACACTAAGGAGAAAGTGATGTTTCCAGTGGAGACATCTAAGAGACACGTGTGTAGAATATGACCAGACTTATGACAAACAAGGATTTAATAGTGGAGAGTAAGAGGAAAGACATTCCAAGTGGAAATAAATCCTTGGCACATACAGAGAGAAGACTATATAGTTGGCATTCAGGAAAATACGCATAGTCTATTAAGATAGATGTGGGGCGAGAAAGGTGTAGAATTGAGGCGGGGTAGATTTAGCAGCACGCTGACACTGTCCATGCCCTTCAGTCAAAGAAAGACACCCAGAGACACAAACCTGCAGACACTCAGTCGAGTTCACAAGCTGCCTGGGCCAAGAACACTCTCCAAGGGGCACCATGGAAGCAGGAGGGCCGAAGGAACGTATTGTAGGATTCAGACAATCCTTTGGGTGATTTCACAGATGGACTTTGGGTTGGGGTTGTGCAATAGGTCATATGGTGTCAAGAAGTGGGACCCCGTTTATAGTGTGTCCCTCACTGTGTCTTACAGGGAGGGAATACTGGAGGGACGTTTGAGCAATAGAAAGAAGCTGTGAGAGTCGCTCATTCTGCCCAAATGTCCAGAAGGCCAGTGCTTTGGCAAAATCATGGTCTCCCTTGCTTGGTCTCACTTTGTTGTGGGCTCAGAGTTATCTTTACCTAAGGAGGGTATTTTTTGAGGTTTTTTTATGCAGAAGAAAATGTTATAGGCTACTGGGTTTACTTATTGTATCTTAGTTTATGATTTTGTAGACCTTTGGTATTTCCATTCTATATTCTTTGCCATTTTTTTTTTTCTCATCCTAGTCCGATGGATGAAGAGAAATGATCCCTTGTGAACACACATGGATTAAGGAAGTGAAAATGATTTCCTTGAGGCATGTTGCACCAACTATGATAGAATTGAATCTTATCCATGTTCATGTAGACACAGCTGCAGGCCTGTGTAAATGCAGATTGCTTACAGGGAGTGCTTCTCTGGTGACAAGCCAATAGGATGGAAGGAAAGTGAGCCCTATAAATTATCACAGACAAAAAGGATGACTGAGCTAGAGCCCCAAGCATGCTCGTGTCTAATTGTGGCCTGGAGATCTTGCTAAAATGTGGGTTCTGATTCAGTAGGTTGAATAAAACTCACCTGCTCTGTTTCTGGCAAGTTACCAACTGATCCAGGGCCACTCTTGGAGTAGTAAGACTGGTCATTAGCCATTTAAGATTGTGCGAGTGCTTATTCAATTTCTCTGAAGGGTCTGTGCTTTCTCTTTTTTATATCCAAAAAAGATAGGTTTATTAGCAGGACGGGGAGAGGGTGTTTCACGGACACAGGAGGCTGCCAGTTTTCCTCCTTATTCCCCTCCCTCCTCTGTCACGGTCGGGCTCTCTTTTGTCTGTCCTTCCACTTTCATCTCCACTTTCTTGACCCAGAAAGGATAAGTTTAGTGAATTTTAGTACTCTGGTACTTCACTTGGTGTTTTTGTACTTCACTTAAAAAGCAAACACACATTTTTAGAAGAATAATGTAATAGTTTATTTTTACATCTTTTTGGGCCTTTTCCCATCTCAGTTGCAATCCCCGTGGGCTTCCCAGCACCAAATCACCCGGGTGCCATCACCACAGTCCAGTGCACTCTCCTCCCCCCACTGTTTTGGTCCCTTTCCCCACTCCACCCATCAAATGTCTCTGGTCTACAGCTGTTCATTATTGTTATTATTTTCTTGCCTGGTCCTGTATGCTCCTGCT
>NW_004567111.1:3925198-3928789 GCF_000260355.1 Condylura cristata
TGCAGCACGAGTTCAATCCCCAGCTAGGGAGTGACCCACGTGGCACAGCAGACCTCTCCGGACCCGCCCGCTGCTCCCCTCAGCAGTGTGTTTCACTCAAACTCCTGTTCAGCTCCCCACTCTGGCTTGTGAATTCCCTCACCACCCACACCTCTGGCCTGTACCCCAGTTCTTGTATGCATAAATAAATAAATCTTTAAAAGAAAGAAAGAAACCCCAAGCCTTGTCAGGAGCCTCTGCTGGCCGTCTCAGTCAGCCCCACTTAGGACAGAGGCAATCGTGTGTAAATGAAGGAACTGAGACATGTTATCTCTTGGGTTGGTAACAGCCAAGCAAAGGAGTCTAAATTTTATTTGGGAGAGAGTCCTACTGCCACATTCAGTTTGGGGGGATAGAAGTAATTCACCCACGAGGGCTGAATTGTCCAGCTTGATGCACCTCTTCCTGTAGCGCAGCCCTGCGTTCAGTCTGCTCAAATCCTCATAGTTTTCCAGACTCTGGTCAAATGTGCTGTAACTGAGGAGCCTGATTGGTCACTCTCAGTCCTCATTTCTCCAGCCTCTGAGCTTCCATGACTGTTAGCACTTGCACTACTGTTAAGTCGCTTCCAAATATCTGCTTGTTGTATTGACTGAGATGTACAAACATACCTGTACACCGTGTGTGTGTGCTCACACACATTCACTCCCCCTAGTTTCTAAACTGCCCCGCGGGCCCCCCTTGGCAGCCAGGGGCACAGCTCCTCCTGTCTCTGTTTTACCCCTCAAACTCCCCCTTGACCTTCCACTGAAGGAAGTGACCTACAGCCAGTGGAAGCGTGGAAACCATTTGCTGCCTGTCCTCACTGCCAGTTTCTTGCAAGTATCAGCTAAACTTAAATCATCCTTGCCTATGCCTCATGCATTGTTGATGTTCCATTAATATCCACAGCTTGACTGGTGATAGAGACAGTGTGATGCCGGCGGAAGTAGAGGACAGTGGGAAGGGATGGGCTGAGAGCCATAAATGGACTTCCATCCCTTCCTAGATGCTGTCTGTCCACTAGATATTAAATCTCTGGGCCTCCACTGCCTCACCTATGTAATGGGAAGAAGAGTTTCTGCTTGGTATGAACTGAACACTGACTACAGCACATAGCTTTCCTGCGCTCTGCAGGATGCAAGGTGGGAGTCATCTGTTTAGATCCTATCTCCTGATTTCCATTAGCTCTGCAAGTTAGTTTCCAATTAGGCCTACCCCAAGAGCCGCTGCTTATGTTTCTGGCCTCATTACAGAAGGAATAGCGACTTTATAAGAGCATTTTCTGGATTCAGATTAAGCAAATAACAGCTTGCTCGATTATATAAGAGAGCAAAGTCTTTTTTGTCCCAAGAGAGTCACAAAAGCACACTCTTCTGCATGGGAGTTGTTGCTAATTTGGTGCGTCCTTCACAGATGGGAGAGGGCCAAGCTCGAAAAGGCCAGGGGTGCCTGGGCTCTTGGGCCTGCACGCTGGGCATCAGCACGCGACAGGGCAGTGTGAGTGCAGCGCTTCCCTTCCACCGGTGCCAGCATTCTCCTGGAGACAGGTCTTCTGTTTGTGCCAAAGAGACACTTGGGAGGGGTGGTAATTGTCTCTTCTGCAGCTAATAACTGTGTTCCATAAATCAAAAAAAAAAAAATAGAATCGATGGAGAGTCATCATTGTAAACATAAATATTCCTTTCTAAATAACCTTTGAGTATTTGAGCATAACACTGATATATTTTCCAAGTTGATTTTATTATTTTTGCACAAGAGTCTCCGAGTTACCGGGCCTGCTTTGTCCGGAAGAGGCCGCAGGCTTTTCCGAGACATGAAACAGGCTTTTCCCTAGTCACTTGCTGGTAATAACTAGAGTAACAGTGTCCACTGCTGGCAAACCAGATAATTGCACCAGACTTCACACAGCAACTGAGAGCCACATCCCTGTTCCCTTCACGGGGATGCAGCTTTAGTGAGGGGCTAAGCACGCATCTGAAAGGACACTCTGTGGTCTGTAAGTGTCCTCACTGGCTGTTAGTCCAATCCTCAATGCACGACTTGTGTCATTACCCTTAAGAAGGAGACTGTCTCCAGAAATCTGGGAATACACTATAGTAACAGTTTCTATTTTAAAGTACTATCTCAAAAGAGTAGAAAATGTCACTTGATGCACAGAAATCTGTAGCTAGTGTTACCAAATAAGCAGGATCAATGATCATTTTTCTGGTGCCGCAACTGAGGTTTTTTGTTGCTTTCAAATGTCAGCTCACCAAAAAACTTACCTGGATTGATTCTTTCTGGAGGAGTCATCCTAGGTTTGGGAGAGAAACGTAGAAGACATTTCAGTTGAAATCAGGTTTTTTTCCTAAACGTATGCAGAATATTTAAGGACAGTTCAGTTTGCTAAGCCTTTGCCGCACAGTTTTGTAATCTAAGAATTTGATTTAAATTCTTTAAATTGATTTGTCTACTTGGACAAAAAGCCAACCAGAAACCACCCCTCCCAAAATGTCTGCATGCTTTTGAAAGGCTTTCGGGTTTCAGTGCCAAAAGCAGGCAGCAGAAAGCCCAGCGAATTGAAAATATCTGGAGATGTACTGAACCTCAGGGCAGATATTTTACTCTTTTAAATTTCTCCTTAAAATTTGTTCTTGGATGTGGTGTTTTTGCTCTGGGAGAGAAGCGAAGCATTAGGGTGGATGGATAAAATGGTCTTATCATCTTGGCATAATTTATGGAAATCGGCAAACAGCAGTTCCTTCTGGTTAGGAAAATCCAGCTGGGGAGAGCTGGAATTGGCTGCAGAAACTCACTGTCGCTTAGATCTCAGTGTGGGTGCTCACCACTCTCACAGGAGCCGTGCGCCCTAGACCGTATCAGGGAAGGCTGTTGCACTGTCAGGAACCATTGCACCGCTGTCCCTATTCTCTGTTCCTACTTAAGGGGGGGCGGGGGGGGGAGTTTGAGGAAAGTTGTTGGCTTGGAGACCCCAGGTCTAGGCAGGCCCTTGACATCAACCTCTACAGATTTTGCTACTTCAGTCTAGAGCTCATTCTTTCTTGATGCTGCATTTTTGCTTATCCTCCACAAACTTCTAAGTCTTGGGGCTGCCCAAAGGAACTCTTATCTCCTAGGAACTTAATGTTCCTACCACATTCTATTTCCATTTCCTGTATCTCAGATCTGTACATAGGCAGGTTTTTTATTTGTATCATTTCATATGCATTTATTCACTTGACAAGTACTTACTGCATTTTACTCTGTTCTTGGGGCTAGGAAGAGACATGAACTCAACCTATGTGGGCTCTGCTCATAGAAGGAGAAAAATCACAGGTGCATAAAGACAGAGAGCAGGAGGAGACACCACACCGAGAAGGGAAGTCTGCAAAGAGAACAGGCTGAGAATCTAAAGACTGTACAGATGGTTGCTTTGGCATGGAAGGGTGGACAGTGGAACCTCTTTCAGGAGGCGAGACTGGAAGAACAGGAGAGGCTGCCCTACCAAGTAATTCCAGCGAATGAAAAGCAGTTTGTGCAGGAAGCAGGAATCCAGCAAAGTTTTTTGTGTTGAAGAAACAGAAAATAATC
>NW_004567111.1:3928889-3949639 GCF_000260355.1 Condylura cristata
GGACAGAGCAGATGAGCACAGGGATAATTGTTCTATCTGTCTCCAGTGCACAGGTCAGGTCCCACTGACCGGCTCCGCCCACATCTCTTCCGTAACCTCTCTCTGCCGTGCGACATGCGTGAGGAGGAGGGGCCTCGCCTGTAGGCTGCTCTTCTGCACTTGATCTCACACGTGAAAGCTGCTTACGGGAGCATGCTGGTTACCACTCGCTGGCAGCCCCAGGCACAGATAGAACTAGGTGTTTGCTGCCTGGAAGGACTTTCAAGAACATTCAAGATAATTCCTTTACTCTGCAGGTTTAGAGGGGCTAAGCGAGGTGACAAGACTGTTTTGCCAATAAAAGGAGGAAGAGAACCAGGAACTCTACCGCCCTTCCCTGTCGTCTTTGATTGGCCCTGCTCTGTCTGCCGTAATGCGTCCTGTCAATGCTCAAGCTCTTTTTTCACAAACACACTTCTCAGCTTTTCTTTGGGATCTCATTGTTCTTTGCTCTCTGCCTCTTTCCACCATATGTTTACTTCTACAGCACACCATTTCTCTGACCCATCCCCATTTTACTAAGGAGCGTTTTGTAGACTGTGGGCCAATTGCTTTTTGCTCCACAAGCTAGATTGGATACAGATGGTACTAGGCTGCACTCACATCGAACCTTCTTTACATCGAGTGGATCTCTAATGGCACTTGCATCATATGTATCAAGAACAAGGAAGAAGAAGGTGAGATTTTTACAAAACTTGACTAGCCATGATGCAGATCTCACCGCGTCCTGTTGTAGATGTGGCTTAGGCTCCTGTATTCATTTCCTTTGATATTCCTGACCCAATTCTAACTTCTCCCCTCAACCTGACCCAAGGTGAGAGCAGGACTTACAGTCAAGGATAATGTGTAGAAAAGATGTGCATTCTTTCTTAGGACCATGAGAATCAAAGTCCCCATGAAGGAGGGGGTGAGCTGAGATGTTTATGCAAGCCAGCTGCAGCTTCCAGCCATTTCTAGTCCTCATTCAATGTGTGTGGATGTTGACACTATTAGTAACTTGAAAGCTGTTTCCAGGAGAACAGGTGAAGCCCTGCTACCAATGGTCAGAGAAAAAGAGGCCAACCAGTGAATTGCATTGTTGTACATTCAGCAAATGATTCAAAAGTATTCTCTAGAAATGCACAGAATCGTACAGAGTGATCGTTCATCCAGAACTAGAGATTGTAACATGGGGAAAGTTGGAGATCAAGACAGAGCCTGGAGTTCACCCCACCGTATTCATTCATCAGACAATCGTGTTCATCCATGGCCTTTCTGAGCAGCACAGAAAGAGCCGTGCCCACTGGAAGGCAAGGTAGCTCCACTCTGGTACTGCTGACATTTTTGTGGGTAATGTCTTACTGTGGGAAGTCATTGTGGGGTTCAGGTGTCCTGGTCTCTGCCACATGCCAGCAGCAACCATCACAACCAGTCGACAACTGAACATGTCTCCACATTGCAGATCTGCTGGGGATTGGGGCAAGAACTTCTCGGAGAGAACCTCTATTCCTGGACCAAGGTTTCTCTGTATAATGATAATTCTGATTTATGAGTTATGTCCTATCTAATCATAGAAAAGTATTTAAGAAACTCATAGGGGGAAGCAGTTTGGCCTGCTTATTAGTTTAATAACTGAAGACTAAATGAAATGTAGTGATGAGGAAAAGAGAGATACCAGAAATCTAGGCTGGAGATAGCAATTCTCTTTAAAGAGTACATTGAGTTTTGAAGCAAATTTACTTATTTTTAATAATATTTATGTTTATTTTTACATCATTTTGTGTCCTTTTCCATCTCAGTTGCAATCCCCATGGGCTTCCCATCACCAAATCACCCGTGTGTCATCACCACAGTCCAGTGCATTTCCCTCCCCCCACCATTTTTGATCCCATTCCCCACTCCACCCCCGTAAAATGTCTCTGATATATAACTGTTCATTATTGTTATTATCATTTTCTCCCCTGGTCCTTTATACTCCTCCAATGAGTGAAGTAATTCAATATTTTTCCTTTTCTTTCTGGATTATTTCCCTAAGAATGATCTTTTTCAGCTCCATCCATGTTGTTGAAGCAAATTGAAAGGAAAATGTTATATAATGTTAATATAATATTTTGTTAGTATAACATTATGTTAGTATAACATTATATAACATAGTGCTATATAATGTTAGTGAGTGGTGCAAGGAAAAAAATACTAGTTAATTTGCATGAGATTTTCTTTTAGCACTGGATTTTACTAGGAGAAACATGCCATGATGTTATTTTAGTAGCAAGTTTTATTACAAACTAAATAAATGGGCTTACTATGTTCTTATCTAATATTAATCCAAGAAATAAGAGCAGAGGGAGTATTTATAAACATTAATCACATGAAAACATTCTTCACCACATACTTATCATAATTAATATTAAAAACACTTGATTAAGACAAGTCATTCTGGTAAATGGCTAAAGGAGGTCAAGAGTTACAAACTAAGTTACAAAATAAATATATCCTAAGGATGCAATGTACAGGATGATGATTATAGTTAATAAAGCTGTAGAGCAAATATAAAGCCAATGAGAATAGATCTTGAAAGTACCCATAACAGAAGAAAGAATTGTGGCTATATAACAGATGTTAACTAGACTTATTGTAATGGACATTTCACAGCATATACAAATACAGAATATATATGTTGTATACTTGTGCCTAATAGAATGTTACATATCAATTAAATAATTAAATCCCAAAGCAGTTTTCAAAAGCATCGGGATTTTAACATTTGATTCCTGAGTATTCTGTATCCTTAAGTTATTCTTGCTAGATAATAGTATTTTCCTAGTATATATAAGGACAAAGGAAAATTATTTCTGGTAATACAGGTGATGGGTCATTGGCAACCCCAGTGCATATCATTGTCGTGCATTTAGAAAAGATTGAAAGTGGTCTCTAGTTGTATGGGGAAGGTGCTTTCTATTCACAAATGGATTTAGTTTCTAAGATTGGAATGCAAGACACAAATGAAACGTGAGGAGTTGCTTATTCTTAACACCCATGGATTTGGGTATAGCAGTCCTTTGCTGACCTCATAGGTGAAGGATCCATGTCTCCTTGGCAACTGGAGTGTAAAGCAAACCTGGTATGAGCAAGTCACCAGTGAGAAAGCTGGCCTTCTTGACATCACAGTTTTAACAGGAGAATGACTTTGTGTCTAAAGTGTGTACTCATTTGCTGAGGCTGCCATAACAAATTACCAAAAGTCAGGAGAATTGAAACCATAGAAATCTGTTGACGCTTCTGGAGTTAGAAGTCCAAAATCAAGATGTTGGAGGTCTGGTTTCTTCTAAAACTGATCACAAAGGTTTGCAGACAGTCACCTTCTGTGTCTTTCCTGTGTGCATTCATCCCTGAGATCTTTGTGTCCAAATGTCCTCTTATGAAAAGCACTCCTCTCAGATTGAATTAGGGCACTCTAGGCTCCTCGTTTTAATTTAGCTGTCTTTAATACACACTACAGCTACATTCTGAAGGTACTGAGGGTTAGGATTTCAACACATGAGATTTGGTGGAATATGATTCAACCTTTTAGAGCTTTCAGGTTATCATCACATATAATAATTAGGAATTACTCTATTATGATCATTATACTCAGTTGTTTCCATTGAAACATATAAGGACATAAATGCAAACAGAGAACTTTTCCCCAGTGAGAACAGGCATCAAATGTCTTCCTGGAGATACTATGACAAATTGAAGTACCATTGTCTATAGAAAGGGTTGTTGTATGTGGATTTCACAACAGAGACACAGAGTTGAAGAAAGTTTTCATACTGATGATGTTTCCCGTGATCCCATCCCTATCCCTTTATTTGGACCTTTCTGAGATGATTTACTCCTTTAACTTTTTTTTAAAAAACTATCCTTTTCTAGAAAAAGGATATTTACATTTGCAAGCATCCCATGAAGGTTAAATTAAGGTTTTGTACAGCTAACTTGCTCATGTGTCCTGGGTGTATTTCATTCATTCAATATTCCTTTATACTTTCAACAAATATGTAGAAACTCCAGTGAGTAAGCTAATTATTGGAGAGTGGTAAAGAGACATTATGACTCACTTTGCTCTGTAAAACAGCAGAAATAAGACAGGAGAACTACAGGAAGAGAGCAACTAAGTTTCCAGAGGATAGATTTCTGGTGTTGAATGAGATGGTGGTCTAGATTCTGGATATTTTGATATACCAATAAGAATATTTTACCCCAAGATTTCTACCACATGGCAGAAAGGCTGCTCAGCTTCCAATATTCTGCCATCCACAGTGGGCTACCTTTCATTTTAGAAGACTGATTCTGGGGGCTGGTGTTCTTGATGTGGCTTCTGGAAACTATGGAGACTCTATTATTGAGTTTCATGTCAGAGACAATGAAAATGGGACAAGGCCTGTGGCATAGCCTTTTGGGTACCCCTGAAGACAAGTGACAGGATGAACCCCTCTCTCTCTCCCTACTCTTCTCAGTCAGTCTCAACTAGAAGTGTCCTTGCAAACAAATACATTGGGAAAATCTTTTAATCCCTTTACCTCATCGTTGCTGATAGCCATCATGGTTTAGTCTTAAGGAACAGCATAGATCTGGTCTCAGGAGACCACACAGAGCCCAACTTGCCTTCTCCATCTAGCACTGGAAAGGACAATCTTGCCTTCATAAGATTGTCTCAGGATTAAAAGGGAGAATGTAGGAGTCTGCTCCTGTGCCTGGTGTACAATAAATGTTTGTTTACACACCATGTTGGAGATTGTGGAAAGATCATTTCCATTACTACGAACCAACCTTGAACTTCTTGCCCTTCTTTTCTACCAATAGCTTATTTTTTTGCAATTACACACTGTTTAAAAGTCTCACATTCAGAATGAAAATATCTTCCCTGAGCAGGAAAAGGGAATGCATTGAATTCACTCTCAGATTGACAGTCCACAGATGTCCTGATACCTTGTGGAGGGAAGGACAATCTGTTGGGCAGATACCTCTGTCATTTGGTTTTTCTGTACATTGTATTCATGTTGGGGTTGTGCTTGGGGGTGACTGAGCTATGAGGACCAGGATGCAGGTGGTAGATGAGAGGGCTCTGCCTTTCCTGGGAGTGAGCACTCCACAGTGGGCCAGGAGACTAGCAGCTGCTGGGCTCTGCCTTACTGGCTGAAAGGAGGATACTGGTCTCAGAGAAACTCAGTCACCAGTTTGCACAGCTGTTGAAAGTGATGAACTTTCCCTTATCATTTCAAATAAGTAGGAACTATTGTATTAAAAACTATTCTTGGAAAGAATTTTTTTTTTCTTTCTCTTTGACATCAGAGTATAGTTCCTGTATCTCCCGACTGTCCTTCCATAGCTCCCTGAGTGTAAACCAAGAGCTAACGCTGAGTTTCCTTTGTAATTGTTTGAACTGAGGAGCTATCCAAGCATCCCAACAGACCAGCAGGGTGACCTTATCTTCCCCCAACTTCCCCCATCACCAGAGGAGATATTGGAGATGGTGGTGTAGAATGTGACATAGGGCCTTGCACATGCTCCAGGTGCTATAACTATGCTGGTGTTGCTGGCTCATTTGAATCGAGGCTTTTGTTCCTGTTTTCTTCTGGCAGCATTTTATTGCAGCATAACATACACAAGTAAAATGAAAATATCTTATAGTGCTCAATGAATTTTGGGAACTCAACATATAGCCATTACCCAGCTCAGAGCAAAGACATTTCTGTGCTTAGAAAGTTCCCTTTTGCGCCGTCCCAGTCAATCCCCAGTTGCTCCGTTCCAGTCCATCTCTGAGGAGACAGAGGTTCTTCTTGTGTCTGTAGATACCAGGTCCCACTTTTTAAATGATATTGTAACTGTTCGTGCTTGTGTCCAGTTTCTCTAGCTGGTCCACATAAAGTTCCGCGTGTACTCAATCTGGTACTCTTTTACTGAGGAGCAGTACCAGAAGTACCAGTATACGATAGTGTGTTTTGTATGTTCCTGTCACGGACATTTGAGCTTTTCCTTCTGTTGTTTTGTGGAGAACCAGCCGCCACCACACACTACTCCACCTTTGAGGCTGCTTTCTGAGGCTGCATCAACCATATCTACTTCTTGCATCAAGATTTTCTGTCTTACAGATCACTGGCTTACTCATGATCTTCCTTACTTTGATGATGAATCAAAAAGTTTGAAAAAAGGGACCTCCCTGGTAGTCCAAGGTGTTAAATTGCAGCACTATGCAGCTCTCCAAAGCCACTGCAGCGCGAATTCAATCCTCAGCCAGGGAGGTGACCCACAGGGCACAGCAGACCTCTGCTATTTTACCCCACTCTTCCTCTCTGCAGTGGATTTCAGTACCTCTGCCTGTTCTGCTCCCCACTCTGTCTCTGGTGAAACTTCTCACTCCCCACACCTCTGGCCTATACTCCAGTTCTTATATGTGCAAATAAAGAAATCTAAAAAAAAAACTTTGAAAAAAGTTAAAAGTTTGAAACCAAAAGTACTTAAAATGTTTTTTCTCTGGGTTATTCAAAAAATCATCGTTTGAGAATATTAATGAGGTTACATATAGATGTTTATCATTTAATCTCTGCCAACAATTGCAATCCAAAATAATAAATTAATTATAAAATAAAAATATTTTCTACTCTGATCCTTACTTGTAAAAAGCAAACAAAATGTGCATATATAAGCATATTTATATACATACGTGATACTACTTAGAATAATTTTCAGTTAGTTAAATCATAAAAAGGATTAGAATAATGACATAAAATTGCAATCACTAATTAATTTGACAGACACACCAATATATAATTAATAACATCAATTCAATCAAGTTCAAGAAACATTTACAAAAGACAGTCTGAAAACCACAGTGTGCACTTTCTTTCTAATTAAGGCATTTGCTCTTGGATTAAGGGCAGGTTAGGGATTGACAGAGAATGGGTTCAGACACCAATGCACACAGATTGTGCTTTTAGGAAAAAGAGCATCACTAATTTTGGTTAGCTTTAATGACTTGAACATATTGTTAAAAAATCAGATTTTAAAATAATAGTAACAAAAAAACAATATTTTTGATAGTAATTTCTATGTTATGGTCAACTAGAAGAGGGAAGGCTGGTTATCAGAGTAAATGGAACAATTAGGGCTAAAGTTTTTTTCTTAGAAAAGGAGAAAGAGGCAGAGGGGATAGAAACAGGACTTTGGTGTGCCTGAGAGGTGCCAAGCTGGGTGAGTGCCACTTCCCCTCAGTTTGAGATTCACCTCACCAAACTTGACCTCAAACTCCTTTGACAGGGATTTTCTTCCCCAAAAAAGTGTTGCCTACACTAAATACTGAGACAAAAAGTCAGCCTGGAATTTCAGAGTCTGCTTTCTGCTGCTAGAATTCATCCTGTGTGCCTTGGTTTATTTTTAAATTTTGTCTGTGCATTTAAAAAGGGAGGGTGCTTAGCATAAGTGAGTAGGAACAACCAACTGACGAGTAACTTCTTTTTATAAAATTACTTCATTTTAGAAAACTTGCTGAAGATAGATTCTCCTTAGCCTTGGTTCTCATGAGACTCAAGAACCCAAGACTCCCCAGAACGACCCTCATGAAATTCTGTGGTGCCATTTTCAATATTATGTATTCATGATTTTCTCTTTTAAAAAGATGAAGCGGCTCCTTCCTGGTGGGGTTAGGGCTTGATGACATCATCTCTCCAGCCCTGGGCCCCCATTCTTCTACACCAAAATATATAAATGATAGACAGATAGACAGACAGACAGATAGATCTGTCTAAGTTGCTCTATGGCACCTTTAAAAATGAAATAAAATAAAATGATGAAGAGAACAGCATATCCTTTTTTACTGGACTCAAAGTACAGGCCAGATTTTCTTCCATTAAGGGATTTTGCTTTCTCTGCGCTGAGAGGAAAGCCGCCAGACGAGGGTATGATGGGTCAGCACATGAAAGAAATAACGTGTTTCCACAAAGTCTTGGAAAAGAATGTTCCGATCCTGTCCATAATAGCTGAATATTTGAAATAGATATTGGACAGCCTTTCACGAAGAGGGATCTTTAATCTAGACTGAATATACAAGGACTGTTACGATGAAATGACTTACTTTGGTGAAGAAAATGAAATTGAACTGTGGATACTAATTAGCCAGGAAAATTGGAAAGTTTGAGAGTGACTAAGTCCCTCTAAGGTAACCATGAGATGACTGTAACCAGCGGAGGGTGTCATCCCAGTGTCCCAGGGACAGAGAGGTGTTTCTGATATTAGTTCAGCACTGATACTGGAATATGAGGGACATGAGTGTGCTATAAATAATACCTAGGAGCCACGCTCTGCTCCTGAAGGAGGCGACACTTTATTGCAGGAAATTAAATTGGCTCTTTTGTACACCCGACCTTGTAAATACTCTCAACCCATAAATTATATTACTCATCCTAAAAAGCTGTATTAAGCGTTGTCTTGAAGATTGCAGCCTTTATTTTTCAGGGAGAATGATGTTTTGTTACTGGTTTGGCTTTTTTCTTTGGGTAACCTTATTTTGTATTTGTAAATTGATCTCATTATATGTTGATAGAGATGTAATGGTTTCCATCCCTCAAGGCACAAAGGGAAAGATTTTGATGTTTAAGAATTCTAAATGCAAGGCTTTTTGATGCCATGCAAATAGAAGTTGCTCTCCAGTTAAAAAGAATACTAGGATTATATGAAATTTCAAAGACAGTGCAAGATCATTGGTCCGTGGAGGCCTGTAGTAACCCCTCTGCTGAACATGAAGACTTTCTCATGTATGAATGTGTTGTCCTATTTATTCTAAACATTTATTTTTTTACTTATTTACGCCTAGAAGAGCTTGGTGTGGGCCAGAGGTGCAGGGGCAGGGGATGGTGAGAGGATTCCGCAGAGACAGAGCAGGGAGCAGAACAGGCAGGTCTGTTGAAACACACTGCTGAGGGGCACACCTGCCGTGCCATGTAGGTCAGCACCTGGCCAAGGGTCGAACTCCTGCCAGAGTGGCTGCAAACAGCTTCATCGTGCTGAGACTTAATCTCTTGTGTCACCCTGTCCTCCTATCTATTCTAAATCAAAATCTGATTTTTAAAAAGTCAACCTTTCATGATTTGAAGATAGTGGATATTCCTTGTGAAAATTAGGGGGCCGAGCAAAAACTGAAAAAATATATATGAACAGCTACAAACTGCTCCCCACTGACAAACACTACACTGCCCATCAACGTGCGTGTCGTTGGTGACATATCTTACTTATGTAGACTTTAACTCCAAAGACCCTGCTGTTCAGACTAATAGAAAAGCGTGGGCAAAAGGCAGCACAAAAATAATAAAAATAGGGTGTGACATGAAAATAAGGAGTCATATTGCTCACTGATATGGAAAAACATTTCTCTGTGAAGTATGTAATACTGATTTGTTTTCAGCTGGTGCAGATTTCTCCAGTAGAACATATAAGAGCCTGACCTGTGACGAGCTGATGTTCTCTGGGTCCTTCCCCCCACCAGAGATCAGGCGCTTTGGGGTCTGGAGCTGTCTCCCTTCACACATGAATTATGCTGTGTCTTAGTATGGGGTTTCTCTCCACATCTTCTCTGCACTGAAGGTGACGTGCTGGCCTATGGGGTAAAGACATCCATCCATCTGTTCAGCCTCAGCTTGAAGGGTCGCTCTTTCCAGATGTTCCCTGACCCCCCTCAGGTAATGCTGACTCCTTTACCCACTCTTCCTGCCCACGCTCCAGGCATCTGTAACACTGAAATGTGGGTCTCTTTCCCTAACTTCTCAATGCTTTGGGGGGAGAATCTTTCTTTCTTCTCAGTGGCTGAATATGGTGTCAAATGTATTGATGGCTAATTAATACTCAGTGGATCAGTTAGCTAGATGAAGTAAATGATGCGTGAATGAAAGAGGGTCACGCATGCTATGATATAAAAAAAAGATTTGAAAAGGATATTCCAATCCTGTACAGAACAAAGTTAATTATTTTTTTTAAGATTTATTTATTCATATAGAACTGAGGTACAGGCCAAAGGTGCAAGGGGGTGAGAGGCTTCACCAGAGGCAGAGTGGGAAGCAGAACAGGCAGATCGACGAGTACACTGCTGAGGGGAGCAGCGGGTGGGTCAGGAGAGGTCTGCAGCGCCATGTGGATCTCCTCTGGGGCAGGTGGGAATCGAACTCATGTGGAAGTAGCTTAAGTTTCTTAGTGCTGCGCTTTAACCCGCTGCGCCACCAGGGAGAGCCAAAAAGTTAATTATTTTTATAAACATATTGACTGGGAGAGGCCTATTTTACAAACATCAGATACAATAATTCAGACAGCTCAGTAATCTTAAAATAGTGTGTGGGTGTATATAGGGAGAAAAGAATGAGCTGCACTTAACGAGGGGAGAGAGCTCTGGGGACAGTGTTTACTGCCCCCCCCCCCCCCGCCCAGGGTACCCACTAGACGGGGTAAGGGAAAAGTCCTTGCTCATGATACCAGGAGACCAGGAGACATGGAATCCAGGCCTGGAGCTGCTTCTAGGTAGCGTACTAATTAGTAAATTAGTTAACCTCCTTGAATCTGAGATTTTTGATCAGTAAAATGTGGTTATTAGATCAGATTATATTTCAGGTTTTCTTGTTCTAACTTTTAAAGACAGGAAATAATGATAGAACAAATTGAGGATTCTGTTCAGTGATTCAAATTGAGGAACAAAATACAATTCCGATGTAATTTTGCCTATTTACTGAGATTAGGAAAAATCAGGAGGCGTGAAATCCTCCACAAGCCTCTGCCCCAGGAAAAGTCTCAGCACTTGAGGAGTAAGTAGCTTCCTTCAGAGAATTGGGGGAGTGACGGGGAGTTACCAGGCTGTGTGGGAGGAGACAAGGCCAGGACTCCAGTTGCTGAGATTTCTTGCTGTCTCAATTACATAGAATATGTGGAAAGTTGCAAAGCAGAATAACTTGTGCTTGATGCATAGCCTCACTAACCCTTTTTGTAACCACTGAGGACTCTCATCATCTTTGGCAAAGTGTTTCAGGGACTCAGGGAAGCAAAAGACAAAAGGTGAGAAGAGGTCAACAAAGATACATTTACAGACGGAAGCCTGAATTTTGTTTGTCTCAGACCCTGTGCTGTTTTGCCTGAAATGATCCTTTTTCTGAGATTCCTCGTCCTCTGTCCCCATCAAACTCAAGGAAATACTACTAATTTCTTTCCAGCTCTCTGGCTTGAATGATCTCTTTCACTTGTAGTCAGTGTCCGATTTCCAGCAAAGGCACCCAAGGAGCTAGTCTAACTTTCCAGAAAGAAACAGCAATTATGTGCTGCCCGACAACTACATACAGATGAAAATGGAATGGGAAGAGAGACTTCCAGAATCTCTTTCCTTCATTTGGTGAGATAGCCTTAGGCCGCAAACCTCATCTTGTAAAGCTATACATGTCTAAGTTTAGTTTTATTTGTCTCGATTCTAGGGCTCTAAATTTCTTGAAAGGCTTGTTATAAAATCGAGAAATCAAATTCTTCATGGCTTTGTGCGACTCAGAAAATGCCTCCTCGGCACCCACAGGAGGACGCTGGTTCTTTCCATCAATGCTGAGACGTGTTGTGCATCTTTTTCTGAGAGATGCCATGATGAAAGCCATGGGAGATTCAGGGGAGAGGTGGTGAGAGAGGCCACAGGCGTTCTTAGCAGGGAATACAATGGTGGAGAGCAGGAGCAGTCAGTGGTCAGAGAACCGCTCAGCTAAACAGCTGGTGCTTTGAAAAATCACTTTTGTCAGAAACAAGGCTTAAATCTAAAACCTGGCAGTCGGAGCCATTACCTTGCCCACAGGGGCGGTACGGTGGGTTGAGTGGGTGACTGTCCGATGAAGTCTCTTGGGAATGGCACCCGCGCCTACCTGACTCCTGTCCCTGATCCAGAGGGCAAAGCAGCAAGGGAAAAGATAAACATAAGTTCATGTGCAAGGAGGCCGATCAGATGTGGAAACTAGTGAACAACCAAAATGCCAGTTTACATACTTTTAGGCAAAGATGCGATACATCGTGGGAGAAAAGACAGGACAAAAAAGTCCGGGGTGTTTTAGTTTGCGTGCCTAACGTAGTGAGCAAGATAGAGCCCCTTTTCTTGCTTCTCACCCCTGTCTCCGAGGAAGGGGGGGTGTTGGGACCTTTCATGTGGAGATCCATTTCCTTCCTTTAAGGAGAACAGGGAGGAGGAGTGTGAGAGAAAATTCCTGCCTTTACAAGCAAGGAGGTTTAGACTGTCATCCATCCACTGACAGTTTCTTTAATTGGAAATAATCTACATGTTTCTTTGACACATCTTGGAGCCGCCTGATGGGAACCGGCCACGGGGCACTTTAGAGATGGGTTGGGATAGTGCTGAAGGATCGCCCCCAAGGGTGTGCCCAAGTCCTGGCTCATGCATCCCGGTGTATGTGCACTGACATGCAGGTGTGATCAAAGGTTTCGAGATGAGAGATCATCTGCCATCACTGGTCAGTAGGAGGAGGAATGTCTGTGGAGGCGAGGGCCAGAATGAGGGGAGGGAAGACCGCGTGCCATGGATGAGACTGGCCTCTGCAAGATAAGCAAGTGAGCCAGCTTGCTCTGCGCACTATTCAGTTAAGCCTGGTAGGGCTGATTGGGCCTCTTTAATTCTATATCTGTGAGAGAATAAATGATGTTATTTTTAGCAATTGAGCTGGTGGTCACTTGTAAAGAAGCAATAGGGAAATTATATTGTAGGTTACTGAAAAGACCTTTGGAGACTAATTTAAAAATCTAATTTTTCAGTTCTTGCCTTCAAAGTGAGGCCTAGGCTGGGGATATGGCACTGATTTAGGATAATGACATTTCATAAGTGCTTGGCACTTTGGAAACTGCTCACACATGTGTCTGTTAGAAGTAGATTATACCGTGAGAAGTGGATTAATGGCATTTCTTTCCAGAACCCTAGTTCTTGAAGTATTTAGCCAGATTTCCTGTCCCAGGGCTCCAGAGCAGACTTAGAAGGAAGTGATCTCTGAGTTATAAAGAGATTCTGAAGGCAGGTGGATATGGTTGTTGCTGATGGATTTCCAAATCATCTCATTCATTTTTGTACATGGGATTTTACTTCAACTGTATTTTCTTAATCAATAAACTATGCTCAGAAATGATAGTAAATATTCAAGTAAAGTGCTTTTTTTTTTTAATGGAAAGTTGTACACCAGAAAGTTTTATTATGAGCATTGGAGGTGACTTTATTTGTCATTTATTTTTATATTGCAACTGCCTTGGCAGAGAGTACGTACTGCTCTGTAACTAGAAACCAGTATTGGCACTGTGAGCTCATCTCTTCTTTGCCTTGCTCTATAGGTGTAGTTCTCATTCTTGGTTTGGACACAGATCTTTATGAGTTTCACGAAAACCGGGAACCAAGTAATCCCAGATAATGCTAAATCCATCCGTGAGTGCGCTGGGAGTCAGTGAGTCCCTACAGTCCCATTCTGGACTGATGTGACAGCATATAGTTGCTTTCCAAATGGTGGGCTGCCATGGGGAGGTAGTGTGGTAAGAAAAGCTGAGTTTAGGATCTGGTTCTCCCACTTCCTCTAAAGGTAAATGTAGAAATCAATCCGCATCTCTGGGCTTCACTTTCACTGCTGTTCATTGCAGATGACGGCACCCACTTCACTGTCTGTCAAAGCTTTTCACACATTGTTACGCACGTATTGTTAGGAATATTGTAAATTGAGAAAGACATAGTCTTAATGTATGTTGGAAGCATCATGGCTAAAATGTGTATTCCTAATTTCGACTTACCTGTTACAGAAAAGGTTTTAAAAGTGTTTGTAGAGAGTGATTGTCTGCACACTTAGGGTAATCATGAAAACAGGCCTCTACGAGTCTTAAACTGGAAGTTTCCCAGTCATTTCTTGGGAAGTCACTCATGCTTTACAATGATCTTTGTGTCAAGAAGCAGAAATTCTCTCCTGTGATATCACACATACACGTGTGTGTGTGTGTGTGTATGCAGCAGTACACATTTATATGTGTGTCTAGCGTATGCATGCTAAATGCCAACCACAGAATCAATTTAGAACAAGTCATTCCTGTGAAAACTAAGTTACAATGTTAAACGCAGGTGAGATTAAAGCACTCAAGTACTTGCATTGAGATTATGAGTGAACTTTGATGTCTCAGCTTTTTTTGGAATTCAATTAATATTTTTTCCTTGAGGTATTTGACATTCTTTAGCCTAATGTTTAACATATCATTAAAGTTTATAGTTTTATCATCTCCCATTGCTGATTTGAAGTAGTACGGCTCTGAAATGGATATTATACACATTTTGGATTCACTTTGATGTAGAAGACTAGAAACCGCTGAGAATGTTGTTTCCAATATATTAGCCAGATTTAAAAAAAAAATACACAAGATTTCTAAAGCTAAGCCATCTGCTAGTATCAATCTGGTATTGCTTCTATAGGAAAGAATGTTCACAAGTTTTTGGTACCAAAGTTTCCACTTTTTCTTTATTGAATCAAAATATTAGGCAACAATAACATTCCTTCCAGGTTTTTTTTTTTTAATGGATGAAAATCTGTTTCCTACTAGGAAGAACTAGATCCAACAAAATTAATCAACAGGGCTGTCATAACATTAATGCAATCACTTCTTGAAAAATCTAATTTAAAATATGTTCACATTCATTTATATTATCCTTTGAATCTGAAATAAAGGTCATAAACACTATCAAAGAAAATATGATTTTGAACTTGAACTGTAATAAGTAGATAGACATTCAATCTTAATTAATTAAAAATATGTCCCAAGTGCATCTTAACATTTCTTTTGTAATGTTCTTTCAAATGAGTAAAAAATGAAAAAGGACATCAGTATTGAGTACATTCCCAGAACTGTCTCGTACATTTTCAAGTAGGATCCATTTACTTAGAAAAAAAAAATGCTGCTATAACTTCTTTTAACCCTATTTCAACTCACTCCAAATTAGCTTATAGAATTTTTTTTTTGGTGGAAAACTATTGGAGGCTCATATTTTAAAAGTATCAAATATTTAGGAGACTAAACATCTAAGAAATGTTTAAAATGTCCAAAAGTAATGTCCAAATAAAACTGAAGATGCTTTAGCACATAGGTACTGTGAAGCACATAAAATCTTTTTCAGCTAAAAATGTGCAAAGTTGAAGCTCTTTCCAGACTAAAGGCAGTTTAAGAAGAGGTACAACACCTACTGGTAGACTTATGCAGTGCAATTATACCACATTTCATTTATCCTAAGATGCAGGGTCATTTTATATGAATGGTGCCTGTGGTGTGCTGACATAAGCTGAAGGGGTATGATCCAGTCAGCTGGAGTCAGCCTCAGATCCCCAGTCAGCCCCAAGGACATCACTGTTGGAATTCTGCACTCAAACTGCAAGTCATGTTAGGTTGAGCCTAAGTCGTCAAGCTAAGGTTTAAGTACTCTTCATATAGCCTATTTATTCAGTTGAGATTATATGTAACCCAAATAGAATTTTAGATATCTTGGTGCTTAAAAGGTCAAGCACCATGGGGTAATTCATCCTTGACTGACTTGATGAACTGGTCTCAGAAAGATTTTATGTTCCTCTTGTTTGGTATTAACTGTATCCAGCTCCTTAATTCTTTCATTAAACATGTACCTATTCAGCACCTATTCTGCTGGCAACATTTTATGAACTGGAAATGAGGCTGTAGACAAATGAAGCCAAATATGTTCCTTCACAGGTTTTGATTTAAAGGAGTATGCTTTCCAAGTAAGTAAAGAAAAAGAATTTTTATAAGTTCTAAGTGCTATGTAGAACTATAAACTAGGGAAGAGAGAAGGGCTTTGATGTGTTTGGGGGCTGCAATTTAAATGGATTTCTTAGAGAAGATCTCAACTGAGAAGATAGTAGTGAGCAAAGCCCTGAAGGAGGTGAGTCGGAGGGGAGAGCAGGAGTCAATTCCTGATAGAGGGGCCCATCATGTGGCTTCATTGACCAGCAAGTGGTCAACGAAGCAAGAGAAGTAGGGGTGATATTGGGGAACAACTGAGTAATATGTGGGGTGCAGATCATGCAGGACATTGAAAGCATTGTGAGAACTTCACTTTCTACTGAGGTGCAAGATTTTGAACAGGGCAGTGATACAATTTGATTTACAAGAATGGCCACTGTGTCAAGGGCATATCAGAGAAGAATAATGCAGAATCTCAAGGAAGCAATTAAGTTGCTTCTATGCTAGTCCAAGAAATGATGGAGGCACATAGGACATGTAGAGAAAAGTGATAGTATTTTGGGTATATTTTAAGTGTAGAGTAAATGGGTTTTCTGAAGAATTACATATAGGTATTAAAGAAAGATGTGAGACCACTATGATACCTTTATATTAATTCATGTAATTATTTTTGGTCTGAGGATAAGAATGGAGGGAGCTCTCATTCTAGAGATGGAAAATACTGGAAGAGAACAGGCTTGTGAAGAATAGAGGTTAATCTTGGCCATGTTTAAGCATGAAATGTTAGATATCTTTGTACGGATGTCAATCCAGGACTTGATCATTGACTAAATCAAGACCTTAGGTAGGAGGAATTGTTGATTACCACATTAGCCACTATTTATTGAGTTTCCACTATGTGACAGCTACTACTGCAAGTGTTTGCATAATACTTTCATTTGATTTTCATTGTAACCTCATTGTATTTTTACTAAAGTTTTACCTAAGGGGAAACTGGAAGGGTTTAAGTGAACTGTTCAAGGATACAGTCAAGCCTGTTTGGCTTACTTCTGTGTGGTTTTTGTCACTGTTTTATATTAGCAAGAGGAATCCAGGCAAGGAACAATAGAAGTGCCCCAGGCAGAGAGAACAACATAGGCAAAGTAGAGAAGCAAAAGAAGCATGAGATTTTCAAGAAACCTGAAAGCAGGAACAATTAGTTCCTAATGAAATAGTGCCTGCATAATATTCTACATGTCCAGATCTCTTCTGTCATAGGCAAACATACTTATTGCAAATGAGAGAATTTTTATTTTTAGTATTCAATAAATGGGGAAATTCATAAATTTAGCAAATTACAAACTAATTTTTTTAACTTGGACTTCCATAAAAACTTAAAATAAATTTTTACATTTCTGATTATTTAAAATGGTTTCATGTATCCTTGTAGGAGGTAAGAAAGTATACATGGGCGTGCATATATTTTGCTGTTGAAAAAAATATGGAAATTGGGAGTGAATTTACAAGATAGGAATGAGTGATCTGGAAGTTAATGAATAACTAAGTGTTATTTTTGATCACTTAGGATGTGCCAGGCTTGTGTAGGATCTTTACATTCATTTACTTAATTTGATCTCACAAGAGTTGAAAAGTAGATCGTGTTATCACAGTTTGAAAAATGAAGAAATTGAGGCTGACGGAAATGGAAGCAACTTAGTGGAGACCGTTAGGTAGCCGTCAAGTTGCAGCGCCAAGAAATGAGCCAAGCTGTCTGCAATCAGAGTTTACATTCCCAGCTGGTTAGTTCAGACTCAATTTGGGCATTATTTTAGTGTTTGTTTTTATAAGGCAAGGGTGAGGGGACCTCCAAGAAGGCTATGATGAGTGAGAAATTATTTTCTGAATTACGGCTAGTTGACGGATTTTTGTTCACCGCCCTGAACAGGTTTCAGCCTAGTTTTGCCCAGGCTTTTATCACAGCTTAAGACAGCAGATGGCTCTCTTGCGTTTTCTTTTGCTTCTCTCTATCTGTAAACAACCAAACAGATTTTTTTTTTTGGGGGGGGGGGGAAGGGAGCAGGAAAACGCAGGGCTTAAACTAAAAGACCTTGATTACCCCTAAGCTGCCCCCACCTCAAACTCTCTTAAAACAGGAAGTTATCGGATAGAAACGGCCTTTTAAGGCTTGTGAAATTCACAGTCTCAATAGATGTTCTAAGACCTAAGAGTCCGTCCGCTCTTCCCAGGCGCTGCGCCAGGGACAGGGATGCATCAAGAAAGAATATTTCTCAGTTATCAAAAAGCTGAAACGCGTTATGCTCTGAGGCGTGTTATTTAATGTCAGTGGAAGCTGTGCGGATTAATTTCCTTTCCACCTTTGAAGTGGGGGATGGGAGGCTGCTTTTAAGGAAGTCAACTGTCAGCCCTCACCGAGCTCCACACACTCAGCGGAGCTCGATTCCCTGGAAGAGCGGCGGTTGGGGCAGGATCCCTGTCCATGGTGCTGAACGGCAGCCTCCTATGGTTGCTAACTGCACAATTAAGGAGGCTGCTGAAGAAGCCCCGAACAGACCTTCTGAAATTACCCAGTCCAAGGAAGTGGGGAAAGGCTGCAGTATAAGAAAATGGCTGGAAAGAAAATAATTAAAGCAGCTAAAACAATAAGAAACACAATCTTACTCAGTTGAAATTAATGTAGCGGACACTTGTAAGAATTTAAAAAAATTCTTTCAAAGAAAATTATGTTTTATTGATTGGGGAAGTTGAACTAGATTTAAGAGGTCACCAAACTTAACATTTGGCTTCACTGAAAAAGTCATTATAAAAATTTTTAGGTAAATATGTTTGCTTTAATTATAAACTCATTCAGAAGTTCCAAGCTATGGCTTATCTTCGGTAATGGAAAGCAGGGGTAACTACTTTTAAATGTTTGATGGGACTTATACTATTTAATTAAAAAAACCCTCATTGGTAACATTTTATTATGTATCTGTATCTGTATCTGCAGATGGTTTTCCCCTTTTAAGCAGGAGCATGGTAACTCAACACAAATACACACTTCATTAAAGTGGGAGAACAAAGACATATGAAACAAAAATAAATTGGTAGAGATAATTAACACATTACTTTCTTTTTCTTATCCCATGTTGATTAGGGATTAATTTTTTCTGAAAAAAAAAAAAAAGATAGCCCTGAATAGTCCTTTTAGTAATTGTGGATTTTGGGGGTAGATACAATAAGGTAAAAGGAAATACATTTGCAACCTGTGTTCTTTAATGTTAAATATGATCCTGTCATCTTAAAGTCCATGATAGCTTCATCGAGTCCAAACTTTTTAGAAAATATGGAATGGATTCAGGAATGGCAGCAGTCCATCGGTTCCTGGACACAGAGAGGTTGTGGACAGTATCTCCAGCAGAAGCAGAAAGTGCAAGCCTCCCGTAGCCACCCAGGCAGAACTTCTCCCACTTGCCTGGTTGCGAGTCCTTGTAGCACTTTCCTGGCTGTTCCCAAGCCAGAGAGAACCCGTCTGAGTTCAGACCTGCTCCCAGGGCTGCTTGCTGGCAGAGGGTGCCTCGCCGAGATTTCCAGCTCTAAAGCAGACACCAGAGAGGTGATTGCTACAGGTCTCTTGATTACTAGATGAGCCTTCCATCCATCTTGGCCTGTGAGAAGTCTCACTTTTGTAATTCTTTGCCATCCTATCCCGAGCGGTCAAACAGCTCACAGGGAACAGGAAAAGGTAAAGAGCTGGGAGCAGAACCCCACTTGCTCCTGCCACTGGAAATGCATCCTAGAAACCAGCTCCGCAGCCTCCCAGCTGGAGGTGTTTCTCTCGCAACCGCCTCCTCAGGAGTTTGCTCTACTGCACCCCTAGTTTTGCACCTTCCTCTTTCCAGTTGCCCAGACACAGTCCTGCTGAACAGACAGGAAAGGGAGCAGTAGCCCTGTTTTTGAATTTCAGACACAGTTCACAGGGCTTTGCTCCTGACAAGGAAGCTTCTCCACTCAGAGACGCCAGCTAACTAAGGCTTCTCAAACTGGAGTGCCCCTCAGCCTGGCTGCTCTGTGTTATTGGCACACTCTGACACCCTCCCCCACTCCTGATATTCCTCTGTGGCTTCTCCAACATTCTGTTGGAACTTTATTTCTCTCTCTCTCTCTCTTTTTTTTTCTTTTTTAGCAACTACACTGGTGGTCATCTCCTTCAGGTGCTAGAGAATAAATTTGGGAAGGGGGTTCTTGTAGACCACCTTACCTCATCTTCTCCCCGCCCCCTCATCTCTCCTCTCCCTCCTCCCTCCTGTGGCTCCCAGTTACCTTTTCAAAAAGACAGCGAAAGGGAGGGTCCTGCACGCTTAGGTGGACGGAGTGAGGAGCGAGGCGCCTCCCCTCAGGGCTCTCTCCCAGCCTCCCTTCCCGTGTCCACCTCCTTCCCAGGGTGGGGGGGCTTTTGGCGCCGAGGGGATTTGCCCGGAGGGCGGAAGCCACCTCGCCCTCCAACCGAAGCTGAGGATTTCTCTGGACCAAGAGAAAAATTAAGCCCAGAAGCCTAGACTAAGCCGCAGAAGCCTCGGAAATCTGCGAGTTTCATCCGAGAAATAGCGCCCGGATGGATATTCCTTCAATTCCACCTGCTTTGACACAGCCTCTGAAGAAGCTCCTCAACCTCTGCGATCCGCTCTGGCTTTCTTTTTATTATCATTAATTTTTTCAAGGCTTTATTTCCCAAACATTGTTTTCTTTTCTGAAGAGAGACATAGGAGGGGACTGGAGGGAGGGGTGTAGCGGGGTGGGAGCGAAGCGCTTTGATTAGAGATCTCCCGGGAGAAGATTGCTCTCTCCAGATGCTGATTTCCAAAGCACTTGACAATCACCGGCAGAACCCGCGAGCGGGCGGCGGCGGCGGCGGCGGCGGCGGTGGCATCGGTCTAACTTGCATGCGTGGAGTGACCCCAGACATTTCACTAAAATGAGCGTGCTTAGCAGGAAGAGAT
>NW_004567111.1:3950036-3977112 GCF_000260355.1 Condylura cristata
CCCCTCCGGCCTCGGACCCGTTCCGGGGCCACCATGGCCGCGGCCATCGCCAGCGGCTTGATCCGCCAGAAGCGGCAGGCTCGGGAGCAGCACTGGGACCGGCCGTCCGCCAGCAGGAGGCGGAGCAGCCCCAGCAAGAACCGCGGGCTCTGCAACGGCAGCCTGGTGGATATCTTCTCCAAAGTGCGCATCTTCGGCCTCAAGAAGCGCAGGTTGCGGCGCCAAGGTCGGTGTGGGTCCCCGTCCCGGCGTGCGACCGCGATCGCTCCCGCTCCCCGCCGGCCTGGCCTCGCGGGCGCCCCTGCCGCCCTGGGTCTCGGCACCCCGAGGCTCCCCCCGCCCCCCCGAGCGCTCGGAGCGCCTTCCCCGCGGGAGCCCGGGATTTGCTCTCTGGCAACCTGTAGCCGCTGCAAACTCCACCCCGCCCGAGCCGGCAAGTTGGCCCGCGCCCGGCCGCCGGCCGCCCGGGAGGGCAGGTCCCGGGGGTGGGGGGGATCTCTTTCTACTTCAGGGTCTTGACCAACCGGGGTCAGAGGCGGACCCCGGAATGCGGGGCCAGAGCTTCCTTCCCGCCCTCCCCCGCCTGCCCCCGGGCGCGCCCCGCTGCCGGCCTGAGGGGAGAGGTCAGGAATTTCTGTGTGTGGACTCCCTGGTCTCCGTGCCAGCGCCTGGGCGCCCAGACCTGGGCGAATGGGTCGATCCCCACCGTGCCCTCGGAGCGGACTGGTGTCGGAGAAGAGGGTGGGGTGTGGGTCGAGGTCTCCTCCTTGTAGGGTTTACCGGGTTGCTGTGGAGCGGGTAACCGGGAGGACTTGGAGCCCTGTGGTCGCAGCTTGGGATGGGCACAGCCAGGGCAGAGAGTGAAAATGAGGGTTGGGAAAGGAGCCGGCCCTAAATGTTGATTTTAATGGTCGAAGGCGCGTTTGCCATGAGGCAAAAACAGTTACTACCTAAGATGACCAGATGACTAGTAAGTCTTACTATATAGCTGTCTCTGTGTGTGTGCGTGTGTGTGTGTGTGTGTGAGAGAGAGAGAGAGAGAGAGAGGGAAAGAGAGAGAGAGAGAGAGAGCGCTGACCTTCTGCTGCCTTCCAAATGTCTGAGAAGGCAACTCCCTCAGGAGACCAGCCCCTGGCTGTTCTCTCTCTTCTGGTGTCCACCTTGCAGCCCCGCGGTGGCTAGGCGCTGTCTGTGGGAGGGCAGGGCTAGCTCCTCACTGCCAGTGGGCTGGGCGGCCACAGGGGGGATATTTACCCTCCTGGAGCTGCCTGTTTGCCCATCACATTGTGT
Organism: Condylura cristata; assembly: GCF_000260355.1. Classification (NCBI taxonomy): domain Eukaryota; kingdom Metazoa; phylum Chordata; class Mammalia; order Eulipotyphla; family Talpidae; genus Condylura; species Condylura cristata. Next base: position 3,951,327 of record NW_004567111.1, read on the forward strand.
CCTCAGCTCAGCTGTGTTTGTTTCAGATGCCAGAGGGGCATATGCTGGCGGCCTGTATCTATGTGCCCGCCTGTGTCAGGCATTTACAGATTCGGAACAAAAGTTCGTATGCTCCTTTAAAAGCAGGCTAAAGCTAAATATTTAAAAAGGACAACAGCTCATTGTGTCAGTTAGAAATCGGAGATCACTTGCTCCCACAATCACTCAAAAGGCAAACATCTGAGAAAAATTGGAGTGGAAGTTGTGGGAGATAAAATGAGGTAAATATAACAGAAGGAACTTGTGCATGCTGTGTTTGGAGACAGTGATATTTCCACAGCAGTGAGGAGGTGATTAAGAAACCAGGGTTTTTATTTTCCACTCACTTTTGAGTCCTACCCAGGGAACTCTGGTATTATGAGATCAGGCTGATGGTTTTAAACATGGTGAGGCCGAGGGGATCACGTTACCATAACTAAGGGTGTTTGCTTCTCCCTGTCCTCACCGCTTTCCTTCTAGAACAGTGTCACCAGGGAGAGCACCAACTTTGCCATGCACTTGAAGTAAATAAACAGATTTTCTTCTAAGTAGGAATATCCATGTCAAATATGATTATGACACATCGGGAGCATTTTGAGAATATTTAACCAGCAGCTCATTGTGTAAATGGCTCCAGATGTGCAGTGTCACGCCAGTGATGGAGGAGGTGTGCTTTACACTTCTGAATTTTAACACCAGGGTGCACTTTCTCCCAGATAGAGAGAGATATCGGGGCTTTCTCATAGTCTGCTTCCCCTTTGCAACCCTGACTGCTCTCTTAGTATTCATGAGTTCGAAATGACATGCATGCCCCAGTGATCTGCTGGAAAATATATTTGAGATAACTTTTGCTTCCTTATTTTTGATGGGAGAGTGGGGAAGAAGAGAAGCTAGAAGGAATTTCACCAGAGCCTTTTCTCTTCTTATATTTCTTATATGTAAAGAAATATACTCTCCCATGAAGAAAAAATAGACATGCTTTGTGTATCAAAAATGAATTAAATTATTAATGCATTGTTAATTTTAAGCACAATAAATATTAAATATTTATATGATGTAGATCATATTGATAGATGTTGTATTATATAATTATATATGTAATTATTAGATTATTTAATTAAATCGTGTTTTAGGAGACATTTTAAGCGTATTTAGCCTTTCCTCTAGTACTGTGGCTTTGCATGTCAATTGCCCCCAGGAACTCTGATTTGTTCATTTAAAGAGACATCTTTTAAGTACAGCATTTTTATATACTTTTGCAACTGAAAATCATTAATTTGACAAATAATCATTAAATCTTTCTTTACATGCCGCTCCTGTTCCAGGCATGATATGTGGACATGAACAGATGAAGCTCCCTCTTCCCTTGTAGAGCGTATAAACATGGGGTAGAAAGTAATCTTGCAGGTAGAAAGGCGCAAATTAATAAGAAGTCACAAAACTCAGAGTTCTGTAGAGCACAAAGCAGACTGAGAGAGAAAACCGTAGGATGACTGTAGCGGGGAGAGGGACCTAATTTGTGAGGCAGACAAGGTGCATGCCGCTGCCTGGGTGAGGGCTGGCATTGGAGAGAGAAGCAGAGCACTCTGTGTGTGTGTGTGTGTGTGTGTGTGTGTGTGTGTGTGTGTGTGGTGTGAGGTCCCTGAGGTGGGGACAAATGTGGTCTGCTGGGAGAAGCAGAGGAGGGTTAAAAACTCCTCAGTGCACCATCATGGTGTCCCCACACCCACTTGGGTTGATCTCTGTGTGTTGACATGTAAATGCAGCACAGGTGTCATGCTCACACACAATGTAGGATAGCTCCCATTTTGTTTGGGGGAAGGCTAATATATATTTCTTAGAATTTTTTCTTTTTAATATTCATGTAGGTGGTCATTTATTTCTGTACTGAGGCCCTTTTTGGTTAGACTTTACCTGTCCCCCTCACCTGTGACCCCTTTATGGTGGTTTTTAGACTAGCTGAATTGCTCTGGTAAACGACATTGACAAGATGGCTTCTACTCTGTGGTACACGAGTGACTCTCCCTTTCCAGAGTCACCTTCCTCCCCCTACTGAAGACAAATTAGCTATCCAGTGTTCCCCAACCCTTTCAGTCCCTGTGCTTGTTTGTACTTTGCTCTGTGGGTAGATTCTTCTATCTTATCTCATCACCTGTTGCCATTTTTTCCATTTCTCCAAGCTTGAAGAAAATGCCATCGCCTATGAGAAGACTTCCCTTCCCTCAGAGAAGTGAAAGCAAACTTTCCATAACATTTATACCTCACTGCTGTTGTGTATTCCTGATGGTGATCCGGCACACATGATCTTAGTGACAAAATCTGCTTTTTCTGTGCTCCCATTGACTCCAAAATCCTGATAGAATGTCTTCCATGCCCTGGCAGGAACATAAAGGGAAAGGAAGACGAAGTCATTTTCAAACTGATTTTATTAGTTCTAACAATCTAGCTTCCTCTGTAGGTATACTTGATTTCTCTCCAAATGGTAACTTTCGCCAAAAAGGGAAGTTCCTGGCCCTTGAATTAATTGAAACAAAATAAGGAAAATCAACAGGTTCAGAGGTTACCAAAAACAAACAAACAAACAAAAACAAACAAACAGAAAAAATAGTCCTTGAACTGCACAGTCCTAACTAGATCATTTTACAAATAAACTTTACACACCTTTGCATATTTTACTTTCTCTAAATATATTCATATAATCTACCTCCTGGTGAAGTATCAGAGGATGATCACATATTTGTGACGTATTTTTAAGAATGCAAGATTATCACTAAGTCACCTTTAGGCTTAAGTTATTTATGAAAGTAGAGACTTAGGATGTCTGTTGATTTAGCTAAAGAAAGAAAAAGGCACAGGAAACCAATTTTCAAATAGTTTCATTATTTCAAATCTTAACAAAAAGTGAAAACAAAAATAGACACTACAGGCAATGATGTATAATGACCTTCTTGTCCTAAAAGTGTTACATTTTTATAATCAGTGTTTAATCCAAACAAGAACCTGTGGAGTAATCCCTTTTGAAAATCTTTGGTGTGGCAAATGTAATTGTTCTTTGAGAGCTGCCTTTTGGGGCTCCTGTCTCAGAGACGGTGACACCATGTGCCATGTATGTTTAGTCAGTAGTTGTGTGAGGTTCTTACTAACACATTTTGACTAAAATAAATTACAGGATGGCATAATAAATGAAGAATGAAAAAGAAGCTACTCAAATTTGTTTTCAAGTTATTCTGGAATATAAAAAGCAGAATGTATGTATGGTGACAGAAGCAAAACTGCTCTTTTCAATCTGATAGAGAAAGCAGTCATCCGAAGAAAAGCAGCCACACAAAACAACCAGCAGCCAAGAACCTTCCAGGGCCATGATTCCGTGTACTCTTAGCTCAGAGCCATTGACATGTGACAGATAAAGACCGCGTGCTTATTTTGACTATTTCAGTGAAGATGCAACATGGTGATATTTTTCCTTGTGTTCTTGTAAAAGTGTATCTTTGGTTGTTGATTTCCAAGGCCATGTCCAAGACCGTCTTCCTGCAGATGTGGTGATAATACCTGTTGCTGACTGTTGGATAATCATTTTTAGTATTTGTTAGTCATCATATGGAACGATGGAGTAATAGCTTGTCTAAAACGAAATGTGTGATTTTTAGAACAAGTGATGTTTTGTCAGATGCAGTGTTTCTAATTGAGAGATCCCACAGGACTATTAGTGACTAGTAAACAATGCTAGAAATAAAAGAAGTTGTTGGCCTTGTTAGGGTATTTGATTTTTTTCCCCCTGTGGCTCAGTTGTTATGATGTCAACGTTCCACATTTGCTGTAGGCTTCTGAAAATGGTAACATCACAATGTTACAATCAGTGAAGTGTAAGGCAAGCATGTGGATCAGAGAAGTAAGATGGAATCAGAGCCATAGATACTGAATTGAATCTAAATATAATGTTACCATGAGAATAATTACTATCAGATAGACAACCTCTGCTCTCGTCAATGCAGAATGGTATCTTCTAAATTTTAGTTACTTCATTTAAAGATAATGGCAGAAATATACAGAGAAAGGAAGGCGAATTATTTTCAAATGGATTTCATTAGTTCTAGGAATCTAGGTTTCTTTGTAGGTATACTTCGTTTCTCCCTAAATGGTTACTTTTGCCAAAAAGGACTATGATAATTAAAGAAGACAAACTGTATATTCTTTTTTAATTATTCTCATTTTAGCAACAACTAAACTAAAAAAAGCACCAACGGAAACAAAATGGTGAAGTCCGACTTTAAGTGACCGGGAGAGGGTGGAGGGGCACTGGGAGGTTAAAGCGATTTTAAAGTGAATCATTCTTGCTGGCAAAGGCTAGAAAACAACTAATTCAGTAATTTTATAAATAATGACTCCAATGTTCATTTTAGAAAACTCAGATCAAATGCGCATGATACAATTTACCCTTTCTTGGGAGTGAGAAAACTATCCATGAGATAGTTTTCAACAAATACTTTATGATAGCTCTACTCTGTCACTCAGGGAAAATACTTCGCAAAGCTCTATCTTACGAAAAATTTACTGAGGTCTGTGTTTTCACCCTGTGCTTTTCTAGTTCTTTGATATCAGATTCAGTAGGGGTCTAGATGGTGTGGTGGACTTCCCCTTCTTAAAAGAGCTTGCCTATGCCTGGGTGGGTGGTGACCAATGCTCAAGAACCCGCTGATTGGTTGAAAACATTGCATTTCTCAGGACAGCCAGGCAGCAGTGGTGTTGAGTGACTGCGTTTGGCAGCAGTGACGGAAAGCTTATTAATGTGTTTAATGACTTGCTGTGTGACACCGTGTCAGGTATGGCGAATTCCAACTTCATGCCAAAGTCACATAGTAGGTACACGACGGCATCCATCCACCTATACACGAAATTGCCCACTCATGGGAATCTACCTATATTATCCTCCAGTCTTTGTAAAATGAAAACTCTGAAACAGAGAAAAAGAGGTTGAGTAAATTGTTCAGGCTCATCTACATGGGTCTAAAACCTGGGGTGAAAACCTAGGTTGCCAGGCAGAGTCCAGAGCCCCAGTTCTCAGCTAATCATAATTTGCAATTGACACATGTTTCATTTGTCTTTATTAGTTGGGATTTATCACCATTTTACAGGATAGGAAACTGAGTCTCAAAGACTTCGTGTTTTTCCTAATGCACATGTCTAGCAGTTAAGTCAGAATTCAAACCCAAGTGTCTGTATCCTTAACATCTCTATTCTCCCCACTAGTTTAGACTCTATCAGCTCTTGTGACATTGTGAACTCATCATTAATGGATGATTTTTTTGCTTCAAGGGACATAGCAGATGCTCAACAATCAATCTGCTGATTGGCTGAATGTGAGAATGTATCACTAACTTTGTAAAATTGAAGATTAAGAGGGTAGGCCTGGAAGAAGAGATTCATTTGTGCTCCTTGGGGTTAGAGAAAGAAAGAAAATAGTATTTTCTTTTGATGCTATCACTCAAATTCAAGCATTGCATAGAAAAAACTAGTCATAGCACAAGTAACATTAATATTCTTTTATGCATATACTTGTCATCCAAGGATATACTTGATTTCAGGTAATCCTAATGTTTTCTTATGTATCTGATTATAGATACATTATGTGTGTGTGTATACACACATTATATAGGTTGTAATAATATATTTCAATATGTATCTATAAAATATAGATGCATTACTATGAGCTTATCACATTTCATTTTTCATTTTCTTATAATTTCCAGTCAGAATGACAAAAAGCTTCTGGGGTGTGTGAAACTGTGCTGTGGGGAATTGATTGGGAATGAGCTGATGGCGCGACTCCCGTGACCCCTCCTTGCAGGGCTCTCCATGTCTTCAGAGGCTGCTATAGGAACAGCCTGTTTTCTCGGGAACTCATGAATGTTTGATGGGTAATTGTTTTCTTCAGAATCTAGAAAGTTTCTCCTTTTTGAAAAGGTCTTTGGAACAATCAAACTCTCCTTGCTTAGTGTCTTTTTATTCCACCACATGCTTCATTTTAAATTTCTGTAAATAATTCCTGACTAGCCTTGGCTCTCTTATGCCCTTTAAATATTTGTCCACGGTTTTTTATCCCCCTTACCATCTGACCAGCTTACAATTGTTTAACTCTATTAATCTTCCTGCATAAGTAAATGTCACAGCACCCTAATCATTTCTGTGCCTTCGACTGTTCAATAATTACCTCATCCTCCGGCAGCCAATGAGCTACCTGCTGCTTCCATGAAGAGGGTTTCGTGTGTGGTAACCTTGGTGTAGAGAAGGCTGACTTCTCTGCTGACCCGGCCTCTGAGGTGGGGTCTGACCTGAGTGGCTGGAGGAGGAAATTGGACAAATCTGTGCCAGGCAGGAGGGCTCGTCTTGGCTTTGTGCCCAGCCAATACAAGGCAAATGTAGGAAAATGTAGCCAGGCATCCTCACTACGTCTATTGGATCAGAGGGCTTCTGCACCACATCTTACTTTCCCATCCATAGGTAATAGGTGGCTTATATTATGTTGATTTTATAGTGCTGGTCTGACTATGAGAGGATGTAGATTTTGGGATTAATGCAATGGGTCTTACATAATACTAGAATTCGGCATCCTGCCCCAGTGTCTGCATTCATTGCCGGGATGGGCTGCGATGTCTTCTACCAGGTTTACCTCTGTCCACCCATATTGCTTCTGTAGGGCCCCAAGGTTCCTACAGGTTCTGTAGTGTTCTACAGGGGCCTTACAGGTTCTAAAGTCTATGAGAGTCTTGTTGGTTCTATAAAGATCTTGCCAGTTCTGTAGGATTCTATGGAGGTCTTACAAGTTCCTTAGGGTTCTATGGGGGTCTTACTAGTTCTTAAGAGTTCCATGGGGATCTTAAACGTACACTGCTGAGGGGAGCAGTGGGCGGGTCAGGAGAGGTCTGCCTTGCCATGTGGATCTCCTCTGGGGCAAGCGGAGATTGAACTCATGCAGCAGTGGCTTTAGCTTGTTAGTGCTATGTTTTAACCTGCTGCACCACCGGGGGGACCCCTACATAGAATTTTTGAACATCCTACAATTTGGGTACTAAGACCCAGTCATCCAGACATACCAAGCAAAATCCTCCTTCAAAGAAATGAAACTTCAATAAAGAATGTGGAAATAAGAACAATCCTGGAAGAAAATAAATGAGTAGGATAAATCAAAGCTTCCGCCCCCTCCCCTCCACACCACATTCCTTCTCCCCTAACCCTGGCCCCCACCTTAAATAAATGTCAGCATATCCATAAGTATTTTAAGTCTAATTTTAAGTCCTGTTGAATAGCATTGAACATAGTCCTCAGAACAGCACACTGCGCCCCGTGCACAACACGAACAATAAAGGGAAATAACAGGGAAGTGGTAAAAGTAATCTGGCTGGCAACACTGATGGCCAGAAAAATACATCCCTGGACTATTCATGGCAACTGACAGTGGCAGCCATTGTTCTTTGGAGCAAAGAGAGAAGCCCTCAGTCACTGAGCGCCCAATTCTAACAGGTCTAATAGTCAAACAAAGGACCAACGCTACTGGTTCTGTAATAAAATGCTTGTTTTGAAAGTAGATTGGATTGCTGTGCTTCTGATCCGCTGCCAGTCAGTGAAACTCAAAAACCATGACAGGGTGTGGAAGAGGAAGAACACCCTTTGGTAAAAATCTCAGTAAATAGTAATTTTCCTTGTGAAGAAAATAATTATGTCAAGAGGATTCCCTTTTGCTTCAGAGAGCTGGTTACTCTGTGGTTATTAGCACTTGTACCCAAGATAATTCCATTCGAAGTGTGCATCACACACAAGCAGGCTGGTGAACACACTGGTTTCAAGGCTGCTATAGCAATATTCGTTGCAAGCATCTTGTTTCCTGGGCAAAAATGTGGATGAGGCACAGACGTATATTCTGGCAGTGGGAGTGTCAGTCGCTGCTAAGAAACTATTGAGCACAATAAGGAATTGTTGATGCTTGTCTTTTGGGTTTGTCTGTTGGGGACATATGAGGTAACAATCTGAAGATTAAAAGGAATAAAAGGCCAGAAAAAGGTATACATGTGTTGTGTGTGTGTGTGTGTGTGTGTGTGTGTGTGTATACTCATTGTAGAGAGATGAGTGGAAGAGAGAGATAGCACAAGCGCAGGCCATCAGTTGGTGGAGCAAGTATACAGCATGGCTTCAGCTGGCACTGTGTATACAACATGGCTTCAGCTGGCACTGTTCTTGAGGTTGGGCGCCTACACTCTTCATCCTGGAGCAGAGCCCCCTGGCTAAGTGGCTCTTTGTGTGCTGTTCTCTTGGAGCAGCTGTGGTCTTGAGTAATTAAGGTGTCACTAAACTGTTAACCCTGAGCTGTTTCTATTACTGCAATTCACTAAGAGGCAACCGAAGTCTCAGTCATCAGATGTGGTCTCGGTCATCAGACGCTGCTGTTACCTCACGGGCATGCGTAATCCGATAGCTCAAGTGAAAGAATGTACACTGGTGGGTATCAGAAACCTTTCCGGCCCTTGACTTTTGGATGTCTGATATAGGGGCTGCTCCCTCATGATGTCACTGCTCCCACTCCTGGTTTTCTTGATCACGAAGAAGAAAAATACCCAAAGAATGTACTTGTGAGTTGCAAGAACATAAATCTAGTCAGGATGCTGTCTCCTTTGGGAAGTAGGAAGGGGTGCTCAGAATTCTCTCTGTTGCTCACCTTCTTTCACCTTTCCTCTCACAGGCTTGTTTAATTCTGGACAGTTCCAGGCCATTGTTTTTCAGAATGATTTTCCTAATTTATATTGCTTTGAATTAGTAAGATGAGAAAATCCAGGAGACAACCTAAGAGATTAAAATTTCTCCCCCACCTTCGGGAGACATTATTTTTCCTTTTACCCATCCCTGCCTTTCATTTGTAAAGAGGTGATTTTTTCCTGTTAATTAGAAAAGTCTCTCAGTATTGCTCATGTAACATTGAATTGAAGATGTAAAGAATTCCTAGGGGGAAACACTTCAGAGAGTTGAACTGACCTATATATTGAAGATGTTAAATATGTTGCCTGATTGTTTCTGAAATTCTTTAGCAGTTATTACATTAAAAATGCTATCACAATTTTAAAGAAAGTATTCTAGTAAAATATAATGTGCACGGCCCTCCCTGGTGGCGCAGCGGGTTAAAGCACAGCACTGGGAAGCTAAAGCCACTTCCGCATGAGTTCGATCCCCTCCTGCCCCGGAGGTGACCACAGGGCGTGGCAGACCTCTCCTGACTCACCCACTGCTCCCCTCAGCAGTGTACTTTGTCGATCTGCCTGTTCTGCTCCCCATTCTGTCTCTGGTGAATCCTCTCACTGCCTCTGGACCTCTGGCCTGTACCCCAGTTCTGTATGAATAAATAAATAAATCTTTAAAAATATATATAATGTGCACATTCAAACGTGCAGAAATCACATACAGTTGACTTCATTGTCACAAAATGAATGTGCTTGTATAAGACTGCTTAGACCGAGAAAACACGGTACCCCAGTGTTTTGTCCCAACTTCTGTGACCGGCCGCAAGAAAGGAAGGCGGGAGGCAGGAAGGCTGAGCAAGCAGAGTTTATTGCTCCTGGACAGCAGCTGAGACGGGGCCCCTAGAGTGGGGTCCGCAGCTACTGCCCACTCAATAAGGGGGGAAGGCTCACTTAGATTCTAGGTTCACATTCCAAAGGGGTGACTCATCGCTGTGCCCCCTGATGCTAGGCCCAGTTAATTATCAAACTCGGATGTGAGGCCCAGTTCGTTATCACCTTCAGCTAGTCCCATCCCGGATGCAAGGCTCAATTCTTTACCGCCCTAATTCAGTCCTTGTCAGTAAATCTGGGGTCACTCCCAACACCCAGATGTCCTGCTCACATGCCTTTCCAAACTCTGAACCCCAAAGGTAGGCGCTGTCTTCGCTTATAATCCAATAGTCTTGCCTGTTTCAGCACTTGATGTAAATTATATCATACAGAATGTGCTTTCTGTGCCTGCTTCCTTCATTCACCATCACGTCCGAAGATTCAGCAGTGTGACCCCCGGTAGTGTTTTGAACCCCCACAGCCAGTTCCCACTTTATCCTGAGATGGAGAATTTGAACCTGTTCGCATTTTATTTGTTTTATTGTATTGTATTTTGTTTTATGAATGCAGATTGCATTTTATTAATTTGTTTAAAAAAGTCACTCCCGGCTTAGTGATTTCTGTTGTACATATTCTAGTTTTGTGTAAAATGTCCTACTTTATTATTTAAATAGTATTACTTTTATTTGAGACAGCGTTGGCTTACAGCACCGGGTGTGCTTTGCGGGCGTAGATCGCACCTGCAGGCGCATGTGGCCGTGGCAGCCGCCACCGAAGTGCCCATAATCCTCCGCGACAGCCCTCCGTGCCCTCTCAGACACCCCCCCCCACGCGTGTGCTTATTCACTTCTGCTCTTAATTTGTCTCCTTCAATTTTATTTTCGTAAGTTTTAGACTTTTTCAGCTTCTTGAAAGTGTCAGTGGTAAGCCCAGGGGCGTCAGGCCTGTCAAGAGCGTAAGCAGCGTGCGGGCTGGCAGGTGGCTGGAAGCGCAGCGCCTGAGAGCATTTGCCTTTAGCAGCTTTGCCTATGCCGTGTTGCACTTCATTTTAATTTTCACTTCAAAAACTACTTTCTGATTCCCATGCGACCTCTTGTTTTACTCATGATTATTTGGAAGAGCTTGCTTAATTTTCAAATATTTAGGGATCGTCTAGTTATTGTTTTATAATAATAAATCACTAAATTTCTAGGCGAAACCCATCCTAATGAGGGAACAAATGAAATGTGTGGATTGAAAACAAAATGCTAATTTTCTTCCGGTTACCAGGTGCAACATTTTCTGTGTATCAATTACCTCAGGTTTGTTCATTATGTAGCTCAAATTTCCTCTCTTAAAACTCGATTTGCATGTCGACTTTTGTCAGTACTGAGAGAGCTGTGTTAAAAATCTTCAATATGATTGTGGATTTTTCTATATCTCCTTTAGATCTGTCAGCTTTTGCCTTCATTTTCCGTAGGTTAATACAGAAGTCCTCTGTTCCAATGACCACCCTTTCATCATGGCATCCTGCATTTTGTTCTATGTGAACTGTGTTTGCCACTAATAAGAGAACCCGGCTTCTTTTGGTTTACCATTTGCTTGGTAACTACTTTTCATACCTTAAACTTTTCTACAGCCTTATAATTAATGCTCACCCTATAAGAACAGTTTTTCTTGGTTTTATTTTACACATACCCTGACAATCTCTGACTTTAACTGGATTAACCAATCTTTATATTAATGAGATTATTGATAGAGTGTTTCATTGTATCATCTTAACATTTCTGCTTGTCCAACCTCTTTTACATTCCTTTTTTGTTTTCTTATATTAATGTGTCAAGAATGTTTGTTATTGCGTATTGCGTTATCCACCTGAAGTGAGTAAATTCATTGCAATCTAACTTAGTGGCCACCGTAGACATCGACAAACTTAAGCAGTCAGGGGAGATCAGCTGTGTAAGATTCTGTAGCAAGCGCCGCATCAAAATGATGACGAACAGAAGCACTCGCTTGGACCCTGATCTAAGGAGAACCATTGCTAGACTTTAATACTGAGTCACAGTTGAATTTCCAAAGAAAGATTTAGGAAGAAATGAATGTTTAATGCCCTGAAGACATTTCCATCCTGAAATTCCATCCTTCATGTGGTCTCCAAGAGGGGAGAAGGGTTTGAACCTCTATTTTATTGTGTTATTTTAAGGTCAGAGTAGAGACAGTTTTTCTTTTTTCCACGCGAGTTCCTCAGTGCAGTTAGTTGTGCTGGAAGTGCCCAAGAAGGGGTAATTCTAGAACAAAGAAAAGAACAATGTAGGTGACGGTTCCTGCCCTGACATCATCACAGCGGACAAGTCCTCATCTTTCTTTTCATTGATTGCCTTTAATCTTAAAGTGAAAAGAAATGTATTACATATCTAAGACCACTGTAGGGAATTTGCAAAGCTTAATTTCATAATTGCTGCCGGGTCTGCATTGACTAAAACCTGCCCACGGCACACCTGAGGTTGAGGCCCAGGGTGGATGGGCCCCTGGAGCGCTTTGGTGTGGTAGCTGGCGAGAGTGAGTGTGGGCACTTCTCAGCAGGGGCCTGCACTTCGGAAGGCTCTGCTGAAGTCCCCAGAAACGCGTGGGGTTCCCTGCTCGGAGAGAGAATCCTAGCGTGCCCCTTACCACCACGGCCCGGGAAGCCCACAGCCCGTGCCGGGGTGTTTCTTGGACAACCGCCGCCGCCCCGCGCAAGGCTGCAGACAATCCGCGCTGGCGCCAGTCACCCAGCCCGTGTGGGACGAGGCGGCGCCTCGTCCTTGGCCACGGAGGGAGCATGGCGCAGCCCGACGTGGGGCAGCTCCGCGTGGACACAGAGAGAGGTGGTGATGGGCCTGGGGGCCGGGGCCAAAGCTGGCATTAACGTGGAGGCCCAGGGAGAGAGCGAATCTCCGCAGATCGCCCCGCGGCTCTCCGGCCTCGCGGCTCTCACGTCCACGGCCGTGTCACGTCCCACTGCGTGAGCCTCCAGGAAGGCCCCGCCGTCCAGAGCGCAGGGACAGGGGAGCTATCCCAGGAGTGTGCCGCGCACCGGTGCACCGCCTTCAGGGTGGCGCAGCTCCCGCTTTCACCCACGGACTCACCGTCTTCCCATTCTGAATCCTCCCTGGCCCCAGCGGCGACCTCCCTGGCCTGCCCCTCTCTGCCTCTCCTGGCTCCTTGATATCGCTCCTTCAGCACAAGGTTTCAGGGGCTCATAACATCCTGGGGTGATGAGTGGTGGATTTTTAGGTCCCCTTTTCAGAGAGATTTGGAGGCCAAGATGCCCTTCAAGCCAAAGAGCCACGAAATAAGGGAGCACTGGCTAGCTTCCCACGCTTCGGGAGGCCAGCCCACGGTGGCACCCCGAGTCTGGTTCCTAGAGATGTCAAGGATTCAGGGACGAAGTGCTTCCGTGTTTTCTGGAAACTCATTTTCCCTCGAACCAGACAGCCCTGGGATGGGGCCTCGGGGCGTGGCGGTGCCTCATGACCGGCAGGGTGCCTGACCTGCCAGCTCAATGGCCCCATAATTACAGGGGCAGGCACTTCCTCTGCTCTTAGGAGAATTATCAGGTTAAGACTGTCTTGATCTTAATTTGTTTTACTGAGGCGTTTCTGATGCCCAAATAATATATGTGGCTAACAGGTAAATAATAAGGGTGCGGGTGACTTCCCTTTGTTTCCAAAACACGTCTTAAAAATAAACAAATGCAGCGTCAGTGAAAATCTTCTCATCAAAAGCCTTTGTATGATTGGAGATATTTCTGTTGCCTTTCTTTAGGAGAAAAATATGAGTGACTGCAGCACAAAGCCCTTGGAGAGGCAAAGCCGCGTGAGATAGAACTTGTTCCCTTTGCTTGTGCTGAGCCGCTCCGAGCGCCCCTGACCCCTTATCTCCACTCTCTACCTTTGTCAAGCTTTCATCACCGATACCTTTTTTTTTTAAATAAAAAAAAATTTTTTTTAAAAAGATTTATTTATTTGTGCATACAGACCTGGGGTGCAGGCAAGAGGCTCAGGGGCGGCGAGAGGCTTCACCAGAGACAGAGTGGGGAGCAGAACAGGCAGATGGACGAAGTACACTGCTGAGGGGAGCAGCAGGCGGGTCAGGAGAGGTCTGCCGCGCCCTGTGGTCACCTCCAGGGCAGGTGGGGATCGAACTCATGCGGAAGCGGCTTTAGCTTCTCAGTGCTGCGCTTTAACCCGCTGCGCCACCAGGGAGGGCCCGTCACCGATACTTTAACGATGTTTTCTAAGTCCTACCGAGCAGCTGCACAGCTCTGCATCCGGGTCTCTGTCTCCACCCTTTGCCTCTGAAGTGCCCCGCCTCGCCCTCTGCACTCACACATGAAACTCTCACCCCTTATCTTCTCCCCCTGTTTCTATGAAGCCCCCTGAAATTACCCATCAGAAGATTTCTCTGTGGCTGGAGGATTAAATGTAAACGCTACAATCATTCACTACTATTGCCAGCAGTTTGGAGAAAATGGCTCAGAGCCTAGATTTACAACTCACTGTGTGAACATTTCCAATTCTGTATTTGATGGGCTTTCAAATTATACGTATGTATGTAAGTAAATAAAATTTAGAGTAATTCCGATTGGACATGTAGGTTTTGCTAAGGCTGATGCTTAGTAATGCTCATTAAACGCTTAGTGCTTTGCTTGACACGCCAGAGTGAAGGCTGCCGCCCAATGGCGGTCACAGCGCCCTGGCAGCTGAGCCCGACTCGGCTGTTCATCTGGGAGGAGACGGGCAGAACTTGAGGGCTGTGCTCGGTGGGGAGAGAGCAAAATGACGAGCGGCAAGGATGCCTCCTGGTGTATCTCCTCGTGAGGTGGCTGTTTGGATGGAAGCAGCTGCGACATGTTCAGCTGGGCTGTTCCTATCTGAAAGCTCCCCCCGCAGGGGAGCATCTAGAATCAGAGTATTTTCTATGCCCGCATGGAAGGGCTGATCCAAGGTCATTGTAAGGCATCTGGCGTGTGTGATTTAGGGGTTCTCTCGGAGGAAGAGGAACTGGGAGGCTGTGACTGTGACTTCTGCACACCAACAGTTGTTGGTTTCACCAACGACTGGGAAACCAGGGATTTTCCCAGTTTCACCAACGACTGGGAAACCAGGGATTCCAACTCAAGTCCTGTGAACGGAGCAGTGAAAATAAGTGGCAGAAGAGGAGGGGTTTGAGCATCCGCTTCGCCCTGCCTAATGGCAGATAAAGCTCCCCACCACTTGTTCGTGGCTCTACCTCGAGGGGGACACTTGTCCTGCAGTCGGGTATGTGGGGTCCAGTGTGGCAGGGACTCCCTGGTCCACCTTTGTCCCCAATGTAGGCATTTTCCCTCCAGCAGACCCCATCCTCTGGAGTCCTTCCTGCAGACCTGTGAGCAGAGACCTGTGGGCGGGGAAGCTTGGCCACGTGCGTTATGTCCAGGGCCGGGCTCGGTGAGGGGCCTTTGACTGGCCAGCTCTCCTGAATGGGCAGAGCATGAACTCTGTTCTCTGGCTGGGAACACTTTGTTCCAGCCTGCAGGCTGCGTGAGAGTAAAGCACTATTGTTACAGCTAATGTTATTATGACCTACTTTATGCCAGCCTTTCTGAGATCTCAGGTTCATGTCTCAGTTCTAGCTGTGTTTCGAGTTTTGCCTCTCTAGGAATATTGTACAAACTCCAGTCTTGCTTTAATGGAGGGATTTAAATGAGCAGCCTCACCAAGTAGGCTCTCGAGCAGTGCAGAACCCAGAGATGGAAAGTTCTCATAACAGAATCCTGATAGACATGAATCCATTTCACAAGAGTAGTCATTTCTCAGGTGATCCAGGGCATGTGTGTTTGCAAGTGGAACCTACCAGGAACCCACAGATGCGAGCTGATGAGGCTAGAAAAAAGCCACCACAGACGAATGCCCCTAAAGGGCAGGCTCTACACTCTGCTTACCAGCAGCGTTCAGGCCTTGGCAGAAGTGCAGGTGTATTTTAAAAACTTAGCCATAACATTTTCACTATAGAAGAACTGTGTTTCTCTTCTCTTTTGGTTGGTCTCAATAATTTCCGTTTTATAATTCAACAGAGATGGATTTGTAAGATAGCCAAACCAGGGGGGCAAAGATGACTTCCCTACAGGGAGGCTGAGAGACCTTTCCGTCCATGGGAAGGAGGGGTCTGGGTGATGACAGTGTTTTGGCAGGTATAGAGAAAGAGGAAAGGGTGTGATAAACGTGTCTGTGTTAAACATGTTTGTGCAGGCAAAGCAGCACCACAAAGCAAAGTTCCACATGTGTAGGATCTAGAATCAGGTCTTTCTCCCAGTAACGGGGCAACAGTAGGATGAGTTGGGATCTCAGATACCAGTTGCTTCATTATCACTGGGTTAAGCTAGTGACTGAAATAAATAATGGGCACTAAAAGCTTCTAGATCGAAGAAGCATATCGTCTGTATCTGATGAGATGGCATTCTGCTTTTGACCAGTGGTTTACAATGTGGTTCCCAACATGGAAGCGGAAGGATTTCTTCAAATGTGATTTTAAAAACCTATTCAGGAATGTCTTTCTCTCTTTTTTTCTGCTTCCCATCGTTAAATTTGGGGACATCAATGGATTCAGCTCCTCAATTCCTTTCAACTCTCAAAGCTGGAAGAGTACTTAGGTTGAGATACAAAATCGACATCAAATTCATTTCTTCAGTACATTTATACAAAGCAAAAATAGCTCTTCAAGGAGAGCGGCTCTGCAGGTCAGGTTTTCCTCTTCTGTATCCACAAATACTTCTTTGAAAAGAAGCCAGTTTGCCTCCAAATCAGTCACCAGGGTTTTTTTTTTTTTTTTTTTTTTTTTTTTGACTGATACTCCTTTTAAGGCCTCTTTTTACGTAAGTTAAGACATACACGCTTTACATAAGCAGAAACATATCTTTTATGCCTTTGGTGTTGACTGCCTTTGAGTCCATCAAGGGAATACTCGTGCGTTTAATAGCCTGAGCACATTTCAGAATAAGGTAGAGAGAAACTTAAGGCTTTTTACTTTTCTATTAACGATCTTGTTCCTAGCCTCCCTTCATGACATTTAAAAAATTCTTTAATCCCCTTGGGGGGAAAGAAGAAAGAGTAGAAATGATCTTGAATCGTTTAAAGTCACTTACAGCCTTCCAGTTGTAGACCACAGGTCCCAGTACACACCCACCCCCACAAACACACAGGCTACCGTGCTCTGTGGAAGAGCTTCACATTCGGGGTTTGCAAATTTAGAAACACAATCAAGTGCATTTCAGTTTAAATTTGAAAGACTTATTTTACTCAGCGTCCCCGTGTGTAAAGGAATAGCTTGCAGGTGACAAGGTTCTTGAAAATATCACATCGTCACATCACTTCTCAGTTAAGACAACAGCAGGCAGAGTGTGCTTGCTGCCACGCTGGTCTGAGCCCCCTGCTCGTCCAGTTTCTGGACCTGGGGCCTTAGTGGCCTTACGCACCGCCTTCCACTACCCTTCCCCCACCGCCCCAAAGTGCTGGCCAGAATGTCTTCTGAAGACACGACCCCCAGGGGGACACCCTGCCCGGGCCACCCCCCAGCCCACCCCTCTCTGACTCTGGCCTCCAGCCGGTTCTCTGTCACCTCCACAGGGCCGCCTTTGGCCAGCGACGTCTGCACGTGCGTTTTCAATCTCTTCTTATCGTCGATTTGTTTTGCGTCTAATCCAACGTGAAGCCACACATGCCTTGAGAAAGAAAACCCCTTAGACTGATGAGTACATTTGGGTCTTCAAACCGCCCTTTGGGCGACTTTTCCTTTGTTTCTGCCCGCGTGTGCTGAACAACCGAATCCAGATTTTACATTCGGGGGAAAAAAGGTGGATTCCCTATCCGGTGCACAACTATACTCTAAAAGAAAAGAGCCATGGGTAAGCACAGAGACGGGGTTTCTGTGCGGAGAGTGTTAAGGGGGGCTTCTCGTTTTGCTTCTTCCGTTGTTGAAACCCGGCTTTGCAGGCCAGGCTGCTGGCCTTCCAGATTTTGCCTCTCATTGGTTCTTCTCTGGTCAGTGTGATTCTCTGCAGGGGACTCTCCTGGATCAGTGACTGGTCAGAAAGGCTGTTGAGCAGAGGAACCTCACACAATGGACAGAATGGTGGTGAGGGGCCCCGAGGGGTGTGTGTGAGCATATAGGACCCAGGGGGCAGTAGCCACAAGCGCTCTGTGCCATCCCCAAAGGAGAGGCCCCCCACCTCACTCCCCCAACTCACTTTCCCCGCGTTACTTTCTGTTTTCTGTTAGAAATTAAAAGCATGGCTCTGAAGCCAAGGCCACCGACCATAAATCCAATTTAAGGAAATCAAAACTTTGGACTGAGCGTACATTCGAAAGAGGAGGAGGGAGGAGGGAGAAGGCAGATCTGATGCCACAGCTCCCCCTCCCTCTCTCCTCCCACTCACCCACTCTGCACCCTGAAAACATGTCCACGCTGCGAGATGGCCTGTTTAGTCAGCAAGTGACTGTAGCTAGATTTGCACAGTCAAGCAAATTTTAAAGAAACTTGAAATACAAAATAATAGGAAAATAGAGCAGAGTCTACTCCAAATTTTCTCTGGACTTGAGTAGCTCTGACTCCCCTAAAGTCTACCTGGCTTACCCGCAGCTCTCACCCCACAGTTGGCTGGGTGAGGTCTCCACACATCCTCAGTTTTTCAACTGCTGTAGGTTTCCACTTGCTAAACCTTTGCTCTAATAAGCAAATAGGTCTGTTGTCCATTAAAGGCTCGGAAAGAAACAGCTTCCTTTTCTCCCCCTGTCCCCTCCGCCCCCACACTCCCTCTCTTCAGAAATGTCCAGGAAGCACCCTGGGAGAGGATGGGGGCTCTTCACAGTGTGGAGGGCCAGGGGAAAGGAGCCCTATACCAGCTCTTTTCAAATAGTAATGAGCTCCCGCTTTTTTATTTAATAGTGTCCGCTCTTCCTCATATTTGCTTTGTGACTTCAGATCAGAGATTTTTTTCCCCAAAGCAATCCAGAAACGACAGCTTACAAAGGGGCAACTTCTCTTGCAGGTGACCATTCAGCCCCCACCAGTGTCTGAGGGTCAGGAGCCCCTCACTTGTGGGAGGGTAAGCTCTGTCACTGGAGGGAGAAGGTGACGATTGCCGATCCTAGGCCTCATTTATTCATGGCCGTCGTTTCTTCAGCAAGCACCTGCTAGGCGAGGGCTTGGGGTACGGCAGTGGCCAGAGGTGTTTATGATCAGACTTGGCGTACTCCACTTTTTGTACTATTTCTGTCTTCCGAAGCAAAGCTAATTCCATCCCCTGTTTTCATACAGTCCCTCAAATATTGGACAGCAGCGAAACGCCACCTTTTACAGATTCACCTTTCTCTAACATACATTTGCCGGGGCTCATGGGTCAGTCATTGCCCTCTGAGCTGACAACGTCCTCTCTCTATGTCCTTTTGGAGAGTGGTCATGAACTCTGAGAGTGTACAGCACCCTGGGGTCCTCCACCAGAGCCTGTGAGAGGGACTCCACCAGACTTAAGGGGCTCCCACGTCAGCTCCATCCTTCCCTTATTTTGTACCTTGGGCCGGTCATGTGCCATTGGGTGCCTCAGTTTCCTCCTGGGTAAATTAAAGAAAATAATATTACCTGCTACAAAAAGTTGCTTTAGCATTAACTAAGTTAATATAAGGTACTTAGGCTGGCCCCAGATACACACTGAGAAATTGATAGCTGGTATACTTCTGCTTGTCATAATCCCTATTGAATATTACTTTTCTGTTTGTGTAGCTTCATTATTTTAAGACCCATATCCCACTGACTTAATGATGCCGAGGATAGCAATACGTGCTGGCTAGAAAACCCTCTCAGCTCCAGCAGAGACTGGAGACTGGGCGGACAACTCTGCTAAATGACCAGGTGACGTGTTTTCACTTTGCAAAACTCTGAGATAGAACACAGAGGGGTTTCTCAACTTTTTTCCAGGGCAATTGGATCTATTCCTGTAGCTCTATTCTGATTTGGTGGCTGATGTGCTGTTAAGGGTTCTTTGAAGAAATTGTTAGGCGATGTCATCTGTTCTATGACACAGTGAATGCAAATGCTGAGGGTTGATAGAATAAGCAGTAGGTCTGCATTTTCAGAATAGACGAACTTGCTCACAACTGAGATCCAAATTTAAGACCACATTCTACATCGTCCTCCATAGGACTTTCATGGCGACTTCCAGGACTTCCAGAGAAATGGTCTGCATTGACCCTGATGATAGGGGTCTGTGAAGGTCTCTTCCTTCTCCTTGCCCTGCTGCTCCAGAGCTTTGGAGGGAGCAGTGTTGGGTAACAAGAGTTTCTACCACTCTCATCACCAGTAAAAGCAGCTAGAAGACAAAAGTCTGAGAGAGAAATTTAGAAGGGCCCAGACCCCAGATATCTGCGTCTTCTCTAAATGGAAATCGCCATAAAGCATTCCCACCAGCCCACTTTGCCCTCTGAGTGGAGTGCTCTTTAATTCTTGATTTGAACAGGCAATAGTTTTATACCTGCTCTCAAATATTCTTTTGCTCATGTATGAGCGTCAACTCTGGAGAATGATTGGATCAGCCTTTCTCACACTCAGTTATTTTCTTACATTCATCACTGCTCTGATTACTTTCTTGGCATAAGACCTTTAGGGAAATACTTCCTCAATCTCAAGAAAATGTGTGCTGAAAAAGGAAAAACTCTGTTTTCTTACAAAGCCACCAGTTTACTCTCTACACTTTAAAAGGTCGATAAAATTAGTCATTCGTCCTAATGTTTTTATAGTTAATGCAACCTGATGCATCTAAATTGCAAAAACAACTTTTTTTTTTTGCAAAAATCAACTATTCTTGATGCTAAATTTGATTAAATAACGCATGTGATGTTCAACAGATGCCCTGGATTCTTGAATATCATACTTCCTGTCATGCTAATCCTCAATTTCACATAATGGAATAACAGCTGGAGGGCAAACTGACCTGTGGTAGGTTTGACTGGCAGTGAAACTTCTATGAATGAGTCAAACAGTAGAAGTTGCTTTTCAAACTCTTTACATTTCACTAATCCCATTTCTAGTTTCTGAAAGAAGTGAGTCATACTTTGTAGTGATTTCACTCAACAGGTAAATTTTATGTCTAATACTCAAAATATTAGGCTTTCCCCCATTAGATCCTTAGTGACTCCGTTTGTTAATCATGCTCAGTGAAGTAAGCCAGAAACAAAAAGAAAACTATCAACTGGTTTCACTTATAGGAGGCAGATAGGGGAGCCAAATAAGGCATCGGGAGAAAGAAGTAACTGTAATAATGTAAAAATCAGAGTCATCAGGCAGCTCTAGATGAGACTCTCTGCAGGGAAGGAGGAGGAAGCAGGACCAGGACAGGTGGGAAGCGCACAAGGGGCGAAGGTGGTGATGGGGGGCACTTGGCGGGAAACCAGATACTGCAAGCATGAAGGGTGATGTCATAAACACATTCAAAAAATTAAGACCAGTGCTCCAATTTCTTTCTTTTTTTTTAGGTTTTACTTTTTTTACTATTTTTACATCCTTCTGCATTTAGTGCATTCCTCCATCGCAGCTGTACTCCCCAGGGGCTTCCCACCGCCAACTCCAGTGCTCAAATTTCTGACTACTTTTTGATCTTTCTACTGCTCTCTGAATTTCTGTTCATTTTTGCATCATGTATGTGAGGCATCGTCAGTAGGGTCAGTTGGCGCCATCCCTATAAACATCCAGGGTCTTTGTATAATCCTTGTGGAATGATCCTTCTCTATTGACCATCAACTTCTTTGCCCTGAAATCTATTTTGGCTTTATAGTGATACAAATTTTGTTTGGTTGTTTTTAGCATGTTTTATTGTTTTCTAGTCTTTTATTTATTTTTTTAAAGATTTATTTATTTATGCCTACAGAACTGGGGTACAGGCCAGAGGTGCAGGGAAGGTGAGAGGATTCACCAGAGACAGAGCAGGGAGCAGAACAGGCCGACTGATGAAATACACTGCTGAGGGGAGCAGCGGGCAGGTCAGGAGAGGTCTGCCGCGCCATGGGGCGAGGATCAAACTCATGCTGCAGTGGCTTTAGCTTCTTAGTGCTGCACTTTAACCTGCTGCGCCACCAGGGAGGGCCGTCTAGTCTTTTAATACCTCTACTAATGTGTAATCATCATAAAATAATCTCTAGCATTCTAGGCACACAGTGTTATAGGTTTGACATTAGGAAACTCGAGTTTCTGAATATACCGTCACCGTGAAAGTGTCTTCATGCCCCTTCGTACTCCCACCCCCGCCTCTCCTGTGCCTTCACCCATCTCCACACTCACGTAGCTAGTTCTGCTGCTATACACTCGTTTACATCTTATGGAATATTATCTCCGTGCAATCATGCGGTAGGTGCGCTGCTAGTCAGCACAGACAGTCTGGAATTCATTCGGTGGGTCTCTCAGGCCCTCACCACCCCCCCGCCCCGCTTTTGCTGAGTTCATGCATCATTGCATCTGTTGGCTGCACATTTGGGTTTTCCCACTTTGGAAACTAGAACGCTGCCCATGACTTTGTATGCTTTCAGTCCTACTGGGCAAGTATCTAGGAGTGAGATGCCTGGATGATGCTGGCAGATTCGTGTTGAATATTTAAAATATGCCGTTTTCTGAAGCAATCAGGGCAACAGTTCATTTTCCCACGGTGAGTGGGCCAGAGTTCTGGTTGACCCACGTGTCCATGTGCTGCCTGCGCCCTGAGGACTTCCTTAACCGTCCCTCACATCTAAGAGTCGTGTTTGAAAACATCCTAATTTGACTTTATTTTTGAAAGGTATTTTTATTGTTTTAGAATTTGAGGACATTTTCTTCCTCGTAATAGACTGAGGAGATGCTCCATTGCCTTTTTGCTTGAATTCTTCTCCATAAGAAACCTACTTCCTTCCTGGAGTCTCTGTCTGCATAAAATGTTTTCCCCCTGGGGGCATGGGAAGAAATTGTCTCTTTGTCACTGGTTTTGAGGACTTTCAATAAGCCATATCTTGCTGTAGTTCTCCTCAAGTTTCCTGCCTATGGAGTTACCTTAGGTTTTGAAATCTGAAATCTTCCTTGTAATCACCAGCTGATATTTTCCAGCCATTGTAGCTTCAGATCTTTTTCTTTTCTTGCCCTCTTGACCACTCTTCTAGAAACTCCCATTAAACATATGCCCAGTTGCTTAATTGGCTCATTATTTTTTTATTAATTTTCTTCTTCCTGAGGGTTTTATTTGGCACCATCCCTATTGTTTATTTTTAAGCTCACCACTGTTTCTGCAGTTCCTAAATTGTCATTTCACAAACTGTGATTGTGAGCTAAGGAAGTTTCTTACTTCGCTCTTCTGTGTCTATACTTAGGGTTTTGTTTTTGTTTTTGTTTTTGCAACTAAAGAATAAAGAAAGATTATTTGACTAAGTTTCTCCCACCTGAGTCAGCTCTAGGTCACTTTTTATTTGACTCTTCCCTTTGTTATGGGTCATATCTCCCTACTTCTTTGCCTGTCTGGTAATTTCTTATTGGATTCCACATATTTTTATTTTCACCTTGCTGGGTGACAGATATTTTTGTATTCTTATAAATATTCTTGAGCTTATTCTGGGTTGTTGTTAAGTTACTTAGAAACAACATGTTCTCTTTCATATTTGCTTTCAGAATTTGCTATGTGGGACGGAGGCAGTGCTCAGAATGAGGTTGATTTTTTCTCCATTATTGATGGCAAGGCCCTTATGTGCACCTGTAAATGTACATTACTCAGGGCCCTGGGGACCATGGCTGTCCCAGCCCTACTATCCAGAACAGGTGTTCTTTCCAGGCCCGTGTGTGTTTCAGGCAGTGTTGTCTCTCCCTCTCAGGCAGTTTCCCCAGCTTGGAACGATTTTCTCACATGCAGATGCTCACCAGTACTCAGCTAAAGATTCCGGGAGATCCTGCGGATATTGGGAATTCTCTCTGGAGCTCTCTCTTCTCTAGCACGCTGAACACTTGGTATCCCCAGATGCTCAGCTCTGTCTCCTCCATGCAGAGGCCATGGGGCTGCTTCTCTTCACCAGGCTCTGCAGCCAGCAGGCCTGCCTCATGTCTTCCCATCTGTCAGGGGCCGCTGGCCTTTTTGTCCTGACGTCCAGAGTCTGCAAAATTCAACTTGTCAATTTTTTGTTTCGTGTGAAAAGGTGTATCTGTTACCCTGTTATTCTATCTTGGTCAACAGTAGAAGTTGCTTAGGCTTTTTCAAAGGCTCTGCAGAGTCACTGAGCTCTCTCAGATCCTGGTGTATGAGTCACGGTATTCTTGTTCTTGTTCAGTCAGATTTCCAGCCTTGAAATTTGCTCATTATGGCATCTGACTATCAAATATTAGCAAATGTTAATAATACTCTTGGGCTTTTGTTCCCTAAGTCATTCAGTCTCCAAGTTTAAGAAGAAAATAGAGACATGATTAATATTTATAATATGCAGGTTTCTTTTCACCGTAATATAATGTGGCTTTTGTGTATATAATGTGGCTTTTGTGTTGAGCAGCAGGATGTGAAAGAACCGCCTGTTAAAATTAAAAGATGTGAATGCGGTCACCTGTATAATAAAGTAAAGACTTGTTCATTGTGTGTGCGCATGTATGTGTGTGTGTGTTATGCACAAGTGTGTCTGTACTGCAACAGGTATTGAAGTCGAACATAGAACTTGTGAGTGCTTAAGGAGGTGTCGTTTCTTTTCAGGATCCATCATTCTAAAGGAAGCCTGCACCAGCTACTGTGTAGTGTGCTTCTTAATAATAATAATAATAATAATAAAAAATGCTGGCAGCTCTTGTCCCCAAACCACACACCTGTGTGAATGCGTGACTCATGTAACAAAGCCTCACCTTTCAAAGGCTGTATGATGATTTATAGCTTTGGGTAAATTATTCACAGCACTATTTTCTGTTGCTGTGAATGCCAAAATCTAATTAGATCTACTACCAAAAAAAAAAAAGTTGCTTTTTACCCTGTAAAAACATTTGACTTCCCATGGCTAATAGAGGAGGAACATTTAAGGACCGTGTGCTTCTTAATAATAATAATAATAATAATAATAATAAATGCTGGCAGCTCTTGTCCCCAAACCACACACCTGTGTGAATGCGTGACTCATGTAACAAAGCCTCACCTTTCAAAGGCAGAAAGAGCTGTAGTGCTCTGCCCAGCTGCGTCTATGAAGATGTCTCTTTGCCTTTTCCCCTAAGAAGCTGTTCTTTTAAAGTACAAAAAAAAAAAAAATAAATAAAATCCTGTAATAAGGAAATAGAAGTTTATGATTAACTATTTAATAACCAGCTGAACAAACATCGAAGAGTCTGTAATGTGACAGATTTTGTGATACGTGCTTATCACAAATACATCACTAAGATTTGAACTCTCCTGGGAGATTCAGATCTGAAAACGGCGTTAGGAACACAAATAGCAAAATGTATATTTAGAGTTAAGCGATCAATATTTAGACAGTAATTAAATAAAGGTCTCCCAGATTCCACTCTTTCTGTGACAGTAGTGTTCAAAAGTTCGAGTACAATGCTTGGCGATTTGCTCACCTATCTAGGAAATGCTAGGCTCTCAGCTGGCGGCAGACCCCTTCCCAGTATTTATGCAACTGTAAGGCTAGCTCCCGGCTGCCCTGGGAGCCCTGGGCCTCCACTCTGCTCCTTGGTACACAGGGTCACATACCGAGCAGGGTCTTTACTTCTGCAATCGTGTTTGTGATTGCAAATAAGACTTTATCCACTGCTGTTTTCTGAATATATTTTAACTAGAGGGAATTTTTTTGGCCATAATATTTTTGGAGAAAAAGCTTAAACCTTACTGGCGTTTCCATTTCAAAACCTGCACTCATCCTTATCTCAACCATGCTCTGCTCCTCCAATTCTTAAATAAGGTAGCCAAAAGTACATTTGGCCTTGCATTCCATTTACAACGTAGATGCGTGCGTGTAAGCACAGTGATAGGCCATTTTGAATAATAGATGATGCCAACTGGGAGGGATTTCTATTGTATTTATTTGCAGGGCAGAAAGATACGCAAACTCACTAACTTAACACAAGGCTAGGCTGGCAGGTTGTCTCTTTCTTTCCATAGGTAGAAAGACCTTAGAGGGCAAAGCCTATTTTTTTTTTTTTAATTTTTT
>NW_004567111.1:3977212-4021213 GCF_000260355.1 Condylura cristata
GGTCACCTCCGGGGCAGGCGGGAATTGAACTCATGAGGAAGCGGCTTTAGATTCTCAGTGCTATGCTTTAACCCGCTGCGCCACCAGGGAGGGCCAACAAAGCCTATTTTTTATGCAAGTTTCCATCCCTCCAGTGCTCAGGCTGGGTCCTGGGAGGCAGCACGGGGTGCATCTCTGGACTGCAGAACCCACAATGAAGAGACCTGGGTATACATTGGGCTGGAGGGGGTGGCTTGGGCCAGCCCCTCAGGGACTGAAACAAGGATCCTGGGGGGGGGCGGTCAGGTTGCATGGGGGCCTGCTCTGAAGGAAGTAAAATGTTCTAAGGAACTCACTGAAAGGTAAAGTAAATGTTCACAGGCCTTCAGTTTTATTTAGCATATTCCTTGGGTTTCTGACTCACCCTTTTCTTACTGCACTCCGTGGAAATGATCCTGATGTAGTTTGCTTTTATTATTGGGTTAGATGATGATTTATAGCTTTGGGTAAATTATTCACAGCACTATTTTCTGTTGCTGTGAATGCCAAAATCTAATTAGATCTACTACCAAAAAAAAAAAAGTTGCTTTTTACCCTGTAAAAACATTTGACTTCCCATGGCTAATAGAGGAGGAACATTTAAGGACCTATTAGCACCAGGATTTGTGTGTAAACAGAGTGTATGTGATTTACAGACACTAACATATTTGCTACATAAAAATATAAGACAAAGTATGCAATTTTCAGTTGAAATTTTAAAATTTTCAGTTTAAATTTAAAAATTTTTAGTTTAAATGATGGAGACGTCAACTGTACCCATCATTCTAATGGTTACCTGATTTCCTCTTGTCAGCCTGTACACAGCAGACAATTTGTACAGAGATGGAGTCACAGCCCACTTCTAGGCAAATGACTTTGCATTTAAATCGTATTTTTTCACTGTGTCCAGTAACCACTTCTTTTCACTTCTTTCAGTTCTGACTGTTGAGGCCACTCTATTATGGAACATCTTTTGTTTTCTTGATATACGAGCACTTTAGCTTTCATCATTATTTCTATGTTAGCTAATATCAGATAGTTAGTACAGAATTTCACACAAGAGCTGTCCTCAGAACCGTTTTAGTAAGTTGCACAGGCACGGTACTTAGAAAATGAAAAAAAAAAAAAAAAAGAAAAATAGGAGAAAGAGAATTAAGACAGACTGTCATTTTTCTCATGCTGAGTGGGTATTCTGAACGCGTAAATTTTTTTTTTTGGAAAAGAATAAAGACATGTAGCAATTTTATGAGTTGAAAAAAAAATTACCCAAATAGCTGAAATATAGGTGTGGGACTTGGGGTATTTGTTATCTTTCAGCTGTAAGAGCTGAAGTCGTGGGTGTTTGGATATCTCACTTCTCACAGCAAAACCCTAGGTCTAAGGTGCTGTATTTCACTGTCAGCCACCAAACCCGGCCCCATCTGTTGAAAAAAGAGAGAATGATGCTAGCTTGTTTCATGCATGTGTCATTTCTCTGCCCCATGCCTGCAGGCATTCTCTTCCCCAGGTCCAGGCTCCATTGAGCTGCAGGGGATGCAGTTCTGACCTCCTTCATGTTTTCAGCCTCCAGGGGCTGACTTTGTGAGGTCCAAGCCTGCCACCATTGTGTTGTGACTTATTTGTATCCTTAGCTTCACCCACGCCCCCCATGCAGAGGATACATCATCATCTTTGCTATTTCCTTGGTGTTTGCTTTTGCTTAATACTACTTTTTGTTTGTTGTCTGTTTTCTAATATCAATCACCCTTAATCCAGGCTGTCTCTGTGGGATTGTTTTTCCCCCTAAACTCTCCAGACTTTAGTTACCTAGATAATCTGAAGCAAATCTGATACCTTCGCTTCCCAAAGGCGAGGCACTCCTTTGGAACAATGATCGAGAACCAGCCTCCCAGAATTACCAGCTGCCCCAGCTTGTATGGGTATTTTTAGGGTACAGTGTGGCTTTGACCTTGGAAACGCCATCAGATTCAATTAAATACTAACAAAACTTAACTTCTTTCTCACTTTGGAGTTCACAAGCAAGCAGGAAGGTCTAATAGTGAGTCTCACACTCTGGGGTGCATTCCCATGGGCTCCCCTCTTGGGAAAGACACCCCACTTTACAAGCTTTCACTTCAGAGGATGGGTTTCCATTACGGCCACCCATTCTGGGTTCTGTCCGTCTGACATTTGGGTAAGATGTTCTGTATCCCTTTTGTGATCATTTCCTGTCAGTGCACTTTCCAGCACAGGTGAGACTGGGTGGGAGGTGAAGGCTTTCGTCTTCCTGGGCACCATGGAGCTACCGAGTGCAGACACACCTTTGCTGAGTGCATGTAATTGAGATGGTTGTTTTCCCCTGGAATTATTTCACTGTGTTTTGCTTTGCTCTTGCCATGATTTTGGGGTTGTATAATTTTGCTTTTGGGGGAAAAGTTTTTCATTTTCTGTTGTTTTAATGATCTAATGAGTGACTTTAAGCTATGAATGACATGGTGCACAGTGTTGACGTTGTTACGTGAGGGTCAAGTGAGGTTCTTCTGGCTCTGTGACTGTGCATGAAGAGAAAGTAGTAAGTGGAGCCCTTGAAAGAGAGGGCAACCAGTTCATGTGAAGCAGCAAGATGGGTTTGTGCCATTTGCATATATGTATACAATATCATTTGCATGTTTAAATGTTAGTCATTATTTCAAGAGACATTAGAGGTTTTACCAAAGACTGTATATTCATTATAAAATTAGCAAGCTGTCTTCTAAAAAATTTTTCAGCCGTAAATATTGAATAGTAAATATTTCAGTAGCCGTCAAAATGCCACTATACTTGGCATTTTGGTATGATCTTGCACGTATTTTTCCCTTTGTATAGTAGTTTTCAGTAGGCATGCTCATATTATATATATGTATGCTACTACACAAACTTTATAATTCCCAAGACTTATTTTAAAATTAGAAGTCTGGAACTTTCAATGGCCTGGTCAAAAATTGGCCTCCTTAAGACTTGACTGCGATGGCCACCATGGTTTTCATGATTTTGTTCCAGTTTTCATTCTTACCAGCTATATGAGAAGTTACTAGATGAATTATACTCAGCAGTTCTTATTCAAGAAGTATGTTTCTCGGCTCCATTTAACCAGACCCTGGAGTTACACTGGAGAGCAACACCTTCTGTCATACATTTCATCATACATTTTCTTCATGACACTTACAGTCTAATTGGGTGACAGACAGCATAAAATTACACACAAAAAATGTACCATTAACACCGTGAATTATAAAGCAGAATGCTAGCAACTGTTTAACCTCAGTTGTGGGTATGTGGGCATAAGTTGTATTGTTTCTTGTCCTTCATGAATTAAAAATACTTCAATATGGTGCCCTCCCTGGTGGTGCAGCTGGTTAAAGCACAGTACTAAGAAGCTAAAGCCACTTCAACATGAGTTCCATCCCGGCCTGGAGATCACCCACACTGTGTGGCAGACTTCGTCTGACCCGACCGCTGCTCCCCCTCAGCTGTGTATTTTAAGCTAATCTGCCTGTTCTGCTCCCCACTCTGTCTCTGGTGAAGCCTCTCACTGCCCCTGCACCTCTGGCCTGTACCCCAGTTCTGTATACATACATAAATACATCTTTTAAAAAATATTTCAATATGAAATCATTTTGATATTGATAAAAGAAGTTATACCTATGAAGAACGTTGCCATAGAACCACTGGAAGGAGGAGCATGGCCTTTGTAGGGTATCCGGAAAGCACCCCAGTGAAAATGCTGATGGGCAGAAGTAGGGGAGGAGGAAAAGAGTTGACAATACAAAAATGCGGTGGATGCACGGATGTGAAATCATGTTAAGGGGGCAGGTGAAAGGAATATTTCTAATAGTCCACGATGACGCAGATTGAGCGACATACCGGGAATGAGGTGGGAGCGCAAGAGAACACACCCAGGCAGCCGTGCTGGCCCCACCGCCCGGGCTGGAGAAGTAACTCACTGGCAGGAAGAGCGGCCGCCTGTCTCCTGACCACAGGGACTCAACAGGCAAACTGAGGAGGGGAGACTGGCTAGGACAGCCAGGGACTGAGCGGCTACAGGCAGGCGCCATAGGAAAGGGGAAGCGATCGAGGGAGATTGTGAAGAGAGCCTCCATGGGAAATGGGCAACCCAGGGAATGCAGTGAACATACAACAACCAGCTTGCGCGCGGCTCAGGACTGGCGCTGTGCGGAAGTCCCGGAGGCAGCCGGGAGACCGGCTTGGGCTGGGCTTGGTGGAGATGGGGCGGTTGAAGTGAGAATGGTACTGGAAGAAGTCAAAGCTTTTTACAGCACATTTGCCACTGTGGTGAGGATTTCATGGGGAGAGATTTATTGGAAATATGGCCAGTGACAAAGTAGAGTGGGTTTTAGAAGAGATCAAGACGTTCCAGCCGTTCTAGCCTTCACACTGTCTCTTACGATGACATAATCAGTTCAAAGTATGAGGTGTTTGGGTTAATCTTTGAAATGCGTTTTTCTTAAAAAGCCAGAAGGATTTGCATTTAATTTTTGGTTTTGAGTCTGTTTGAGTTCAATTGTTCAAGTTATAAAGGACTGTACTTAGTAATTAAGTGGGTAGGATCCTGTTCATACTTAAGCTTTACACTTAATAGTTATGTGCTTTTTGTCCCATTATTTAATTGCTCTGTGTCTTCAATTCCTTATCTTCAAAATGGGCTTCCTGTCAAGCAAGAATGTCATGAGGATTCAGCAGTTTCATCCTCCAGTGTAAGAATAGAGCCCGGCACCTCAGAAGATGCCATTATGATATCTAAAAGCAAAATTACGAAATAATGCAAAACTAGATTAACAAGTCAATTTGGATTTGCTTCCTTGGCTTTAAATGGGAGCTCAAAAAACACATTTTCACATTTTGCACAGCTCCCTTCTCAGAAATGGGCTTTTCGAGCTTAATATCCTCCAGGTTAGTGAATGTTTCAAGATTTCTTTCTTTTTAAGGGCCAAGTAATATTCCACTATACATCTTCCATTCTTTTTCTGTGATATGTTGACAGACACTTGAGCTGTTCTGTTTGTGGCTGTTGTGAATAATGCTGCAGCACACATGAATATGCAGGCAGAGATTCTGGTTTATCTTCTTTGTGTATACACCTAGATGTGGGATTGCTGGGTCAAATGACAGTTCAGTTTTTAACCTCCAAACTCTGCTCCATAATGGCTGTGCTGTCTGACGTTCCCATTAAGAATGTGCAGACTGCCCTGTTTCCCTCATCCTGGCCAACACTTTCCGCTTGTCTTGGTGAAAGCAGAAGAGAAGGGTTCTCTCATCTAAGTGTAAGGTGGCTGTGGGCCGCCTGTCTTCTTGCTGCCTTACCTGACCTACTTACTTCAAGTCCAGAGATGCAGTGGGGAAAATTTAGAATTATTAAAATAAGTTATGTCAGGATATAAAGGTTTTCACAAAGATTGTCAATCTCTCTTTGAAATTCTCTGTACGTTAGTGGTGATTGAAAATTCCTCTCTTCCTTTTTACTTTCATTCTCTTCTGTGCTACTTATTTTCAGTGAAGAGCAGAAAGGTGATGCAGCAGAGCTAGGGAAAGTTCTCAGTGTTAGGGGATTGTTAGCCCCCCCAAACCTTATCAGATGATGAGTAGGCTGAAATGCAATAGTAATTATCTGTAACTGTGGCACAGATTAGGTTGCTATGATTTTGACAGTTACATACTACAAAACAAGGGATGGACATAACGTAAGCTCAAATAATCACCTAGATGTTTCATTCTAAAGTCCTAGCCTTCTAAAAGCATCCACAGTGTAATATCTTTAGTCACACAGTACTAGTTGATGTTGTGATGCTGTGGATGGGCATGCATTGTTTTCCAGCATCTTCTTTAATCGTCTATCTTTGAAGGACATCTGTGTATAATGGAGTCATTTTTCAAATTAGTATATATTTATATCATATGCACATAGAAAAGCTAGGGATTTTCTATTTTGAACAGTTTGTTTTCAATATGCGTATATTTTTGGTCACCTGTGCGTTGGCCACAGTTTTTCTAGCTATTGCAAGATGCTGGCTTCACCAGTCTGGGGTGCCCACTGTTTGTACAGTGTGGTACATCTGCATATTGCATTCGGCAACTGCAGAGAGTCGCCTGTTGCCATGGTGAGGATTAGGATGTCCCACCTCAAATCTATGCATGAAATGGAGGTGGCCTTTTAAAAGCCACATGCAAATATTTATTTTCAAAGGTACAGCTAAAGCTGTGTGTTACCAGAGTGACGATCTTCTCACTGAATCATTTGATGGGGAGTTCATCATCCTTTGGCTCCCCTTTTTGTTTGCATACTCTTCCATAGCCCCTGCACCCCTGTTAGCCAAGAATCAAAACCCATATGTTACCGTTTTATTTTATTTTTTAAAAATCTCTTTGCGTATGCATATAAGAACTGGGCTACAGGATAGAAGTGCGGGGGGTTGAGAGGACTCACCAGAGACAGAGTGGGAAGCAGAACTGGTAGATGGACTGAAATCCATTGCTCAGGGGAGCAATGGGGACACGGGAGAGGTCTGCTGTAACACGTGGGGCCCCTCCCTGAGCGGGGATTGAACTCGTGCTGCTGTAGCTGCAGATAGCCTCATAATTTTAATCTGTTTTTTGATTGTATAAATTAACAAGACCGTTTGCTTGCCTGGCTGGCTTTGTCTGCATTGTGGACTCAGCGCTGCTCCGGGGTGGGCTGGCTGGCCTGCTGCACCCTGAGTTCAGTCCATTTTCTCCTCTCCCTGGGGGTCATGAAAACAGCACAGATAGTTCTAGGCCAGTTTGGGGGGGGGGTCTTGAAAAGTGAAGAAGACATTTGCTTCCTCTGGGCTTTCACTAGAGGGTGTCTCAAAAAATTCATATGATTTTTTTAATACATTTTTTTTCTTATGTGAGGATTACTTGTCATAGTAAGTAAAAAGAAAATTATATTTGAAAGTTAATAAATTTTCTTAAAGCCAGTTTGCAAAGCTCTTGTCCTGTCATCCTGAGTGATGCCAAACCATTAAGCTAATTTCTTTGGGACTTAACCAATAATTAAATGAGTAGATGGATTAGTGTAATTATTTAAATACAGACATTCATTTTGAAAACTCACCGATGTTCTGTAACTGTCAAAGGCAGCTAACAACTGCATTTTCTGCACGTTCCATGGTTAATGGAATCCAGGTTTGCTAAAATGCAGGGGGGTCTGGGAGATGCAAAAAATAAGGACTTAAAAAATACTGAAGTATGTCCTTTGTGTCAAAGGAAAAAAATGAAACAAAAAATGAAAGAGAAATTCTACTGTGACGTTGTGAGGCTTATGATAACTGTGTTTGCCTTTCAGATCCCCAGCTCAAGGGTATAGTGACCAGGTTATATTGCAGGCAAGGCTACTACTTGCAAATGCACCCCGATGGAGCTCTCGACGGGACCAAGGATGACAGCACGAATTCTAGTAAGTGACCCCCAGCGCCAGTTAACACAGCTGCTGGAGGACTCCTGCTGCTGACACAGCTTTTACAGCACACTTGCGAATACTTGGTTCTGCTGGTACACTTTAACATGTCATATGCTAGCGTGCCGTTTACAATTTTACTTGAACCACATGGATGCAGATATTAATAGCACAACTAAAGAATCTGTCATTGCAGATAATTACAGTTTCTTTTCTTTCCAAACAGTTGTCATATCCAGGCAATTATTGTTCATTTTTAATCTCATTACCACAAAGTCAACTAAATGCACCAGTGCACCCCAATGAACACTCGTTACATGTTTTCTTTGGATACACACACACACATGATATAGGCCTGTAGCTTCTTAGTGATAATTGTGAAGAGTCAAGGGCCAGACACATTAGTTGTTTCAATAATAGAAACAAATATTATCAACTTCTTCTTTACATTCAGCAAGAAAAGATAATTCCTTTCTTCATAGGGAGAAAGGCTGTGTGCCTTTGTTATATTCAAAATGTTTAACTACTTTATAGAAATTAAAACACCACCCATCTCTCACTGTATTGCCATTTATCTTCATTTTATTATTTCGTTGGCTTTGTATTTTCATTCTGGTGCCCCTCCTTACTCAATTGTCTGTATTCCCTTCCCATTCTCCATACTCTGGGATCTGGTTCCTTTTATTTAGCATACCACTTCTTAAGAAACACTTTTTACAACTGCATTTTCTAGAGGAGAGAAAAACTGAGCTCATTAGGAATATTGAATTACATTGCTAGGGGGATAGAAGTGGGTATGAATCTTTCCACCCACATATCACTCCTTCACATGTAGAGCGTCATTTTATGGAAAGAGGGGAACTCTGAGTACAGGTAACCCAAGTAGAAGCATTTTCTGGCATCTTAAAATCAAAATGCTAGTAGTCAATTCTTAATAACATTAATAACATTGATTCTGAGGGCTTCTAACAATATAAAATATATTTCTGTGTTCATTATTGTCATGTGAAATGTCATTATTATTCCAGCCATTTTATTTATATTTTAGAATTTGGACATTTCCTCATTTAAAAACTTTCCTTTCTCTTTCCTTTTGCTTTGATCATCAGCATGTTCTTCCTTTTTCAAGTTCTATTTTTCCCCTGTATACCTATTTTATTGTCCTTTCGTAATTTTGAACTTTTCATGATCACATGTGTTTATTGTTTGTTTTTGTTTTATGTCCTCTATTGACTTAGGAAAAAAGAAATTCAAACATAGGGGAGAAAAAGGAGTTACTTTCCTTCGTAAGTTCAGTGCCCAACATTCCTTACTTGTGGTTTTGACAGTCGAGCCTTTTAGAATGACCAACTCTTGACCACCTTTCTCCTAAAAAGAAAATGTCAGTTTCTTCTGGCTCAAGTAAACACTTCTAGATCTGTTTGTATCCTTTTGCTAATCATAAGTCCTTACTCACTCTTTAAGAAAGGCATTCCCTGTGAGTAATGTCTTACAATTGTAGAGCCTTGACCACTAGGGATTCCTAAGTCCTGTGTCCACTGTCCTCTGTTGGCCCTTGGTGAGAGCCAGGTGGGACAGAGTACAGGTTTTCTGACTCTGTTCACTGTCAGAGCTACGACTGTGATTTATCAGCCAAGAGTCCACAGCGATCCATTGTGACAAAAGTTTTCAAGAGAGCGATTAAAGTACAATGGCCAAAACATGCTTACTTGACTACTTGGAAAAATAATTTCCCTCGAAGAAAGGTTTAGTGAATTAAAAATAAATCATCTTGCTTCAGAATTGAACGAACAGTATAGTATTTACTCAGTTGCGAACATGCAGAGGTAGACAGCAGCTCACGCACACATCACTGTACCTGGTTCTCTGAATAGCATCCGTGACGAAGCTGGAAAGCGAGTAACTGCCTGCTCGGGGCGTCTCTCGTCCTCCTCTGTGCCAGCAGGAGCGAGACTCTGGTCACCCTTCAGTCCCTTCTGATCCACCCAAATGCTGGTGATGAAAGTTCTGGAACAGAGCAGGAGCAGGAACCCCTTATAGAAATCAATCAGACCCAAATCACTCTCCAGGCGCTTAAATGCCTGTGTAGCGGTTTGACCCCCGATCTCTTCTGCTTTCCAGTTGCTCTGAATTTTAAGTAACCTTCAGCCCACTAAATTTGATGTCATTACAACATTGGCAAAGACAGAGGCACAGTAAGATAGAGTCAGATAAAAGTTCTCTCCTCAAAAAGCTATAAAAGTTGTACAACTAGAAACATCTAATAAAACCTGGCAGGATAATAACAGTTTTATAAATTCCATGGGGACTGTTAATCAACTCTATACTTTTGTATACTGTTGCCTTCTTAAGTGAAAAACGGTATTTTTGTAGGATACATTTGAAGATATTTTCTTTTCTCTTGCTCGGTACAGTAGGTTTACGACTCCTACGAATATCATTAGCTCTGAAAGTGTTCTTTCGAGTAAGGACACACTTGAGAAATGCGGAAAGACAGGTCCTAATTACAACACCTTTCGGTTTGAGAGTGTGATGAAAGAATTCACAAATATGTCTCAATGTTTTCTTATAATTCCCTGGCACATAGCAAGGATGAATCATCCATCATAGGAGAAATAACCTCAAAGTTACCCTGAGGCCACCCCGGAAGTGACCAGCCGATAACACTGAGGTTTCACTCTGCAGACCTCCACACTTTGGTCAACTCTTA
Organism: Condylura cristata; assembly: GCF_000260355.1. Classification (NCBI taxonomy): domain Eukaryota; kingdom Metazoa; phylum Chordata; class Mammalia; order Eulipotyphla; family Talpidae; genus Condylura; species Condylura cristata. The sequence goes on from NW_004567111.1 coordinate 3,987,394, forward strand.
ACCCGCATGAAATACGACATTATTTAGAGTTATGTAAAATGAGGGCCCCCTTGCTAAGCTGCTTTTGTGAATGTTTCTAGGAGAGTTGAGAGGAGGGAGAAGTGGCAGCAGGCAGAGAACCTGAATCCGGCAGGGCCGCCAGCCTGAGTTCTAGACACTTTCAGAGCAGAATGGCGAGACCGGGGCTGAGGGCGGAGACGGCCCTCCTGAGCGGATCCCCGGTCCCACCAACCCCCCACTCATTACCAACGCCACAGGCCTTTAAAGTTCTTGCCGCGAGGGCCCTCCATGGTGGTGCAGGGGGTTCAAGCGCAGCACCATGAAGCTGTCTGCAGCCAACTGCAGCGTGAGTTCCATCCCCGTCAGGGAGCTGACCCACAGGGTACCCCAGATGCCTCCTGTTTCCCCGCTGCTCCCCTCAGCAGTGTCCTTCAGTGGATCTGCCCTTTCTGCTCCTCTGCTTCTGGTGACTCCTCTCACCTCCCCCATACACATACCTCTGGCCTGTACCCCAGTTCTTGTATGCATAAACGAATAAATCTTTAAAAACAAAAAGTTCTTCACCGAGGTATGAGCACAGGGCTACTCCATGACCCCCAGAGCTTCCCTTCCCTTCTTTCTGCTGGCTCCCGCGCCCTTTCTGTCACAGCACCAGTACCCCAAGACTGGCCATGAAAGCTACTGTAAGTGGAATAGGACCATAGGGCCGCAGGGGGTCTCCACATGCAGCACTATCAGGGCCTCTCATACACAGTCCCTCTCACCTTCGAAATTCCCAGTTTGGTGACCATCTTCACTATCATGGATCATGTGAACCCTGCTCATTGCCTGAAGATTCCATCACCCTGCCAGCCTGGGGGCGGGGGCGGTGGGGCTCACCTTGGCTGTTCTTTTGGTTCATGCCCTCCACCCACTGCCAGAGATGCTGGCTGAGTGGGTCTGGGAGCATGAGTGTCATCACTGTCCTGACCCCAGGCCTAGTGACAGTGCTCTGGAATTAAGCAAATTCCAAAAAGAGTGAAAAAATTGTAATGTGTCTTAGTTAATGTGACTTTAATTGTCACCTTAGAACCATCACAATTTTCACAATTTGCTCCCACATGGATTCACTTTATGTTATTCCATAAATGATAACAATTTGTATTTATAATAGGTCCAAAACAAAATTCTGGGGGGAGGAAAACAGGTTGTTCGTTTGTGTGCATGCGGTCATTTTAGACTACCTTTTATAAATTTTGTTTTTCTGCTGCATTACTTTGGGGAGTGCACCTGCTTGCTACAATAATGCCATCTGGCCGTATCATACAGGGCACCTAAGATACCGTGAGGGGCATAGAAAGGGCAGGATAATTAGGTTGGGTAAGTTGGGCTAGACTGGCAGGCAAGTCTGCTTCCCACAGGAACTTCTGTGCATACATCAGAATTGCCCTGTGTCCGCAACCTTTCCAAGTCCGAGAGGTGGGACCCTGGAGCTGATCTCCAGGATCCTGAAGACGGCCCGGGCTTGGCCTCCTCCCGCGAAGAAGGGACATTGAGAGTTCAGTGACCCTGGTACCTCTTGCCACCCAACACCTGTGTTTGTGTTTAATATTAAATCATGGCTAATATTAAATAATAACAACAAGAAAACCGAAGCCTCATTTCTCCATGAAGATAACATAAGCCCTAGCATCCCGCAGGAGGTAGCCCAATGTCAGTGAGAGCTCAAATCCACCACTCACAATTGCCCCCAAGTACCCTAGGGGGTTCTCTAGGGGGCTGCCCCCGCCTGTCGCTTCTGTGTAGCATGGGCCTCTTGGGGTCTTGGGATTGTCACATGGCATACCCTGAGAGAGAGAATGTTATTTTCCCCCTACGATTCAGTGACAACATGTGTCTGGGAATTAGGTAGAACACAATTGACGAAGTCCACCTTAATTATGAGTAGGCCTGCCCACATTTTAAAAATGAACGATAATTGATACACTAAACATCATTTTACGTATATATTTCAGCACATATGATGCCTGTGCTAAGCTGGCCCCATTGTTTAGAAATAGAACTTGAATTAAGAACTTGACTAGCAGTTGGTAAGCTTATTGTGGATGATAATGTCTATCTTGTGTTTATGATCAGACATCCCAAATCATCGAGCAGTTTTCACTAAGAACGAGGCTACAGCACCCACTGTAACACTGAATGAAAATGCATTAAAGGATGTTAAGAATTGTTTCAAAAATGTATAAACTTGCTCTCTGTATCAGGCCAAAGTAAACTTACAGACTCTTTTTCTGTTAGTAAGGTAAGAAACAAAACATGGAAACATGAGTGAAGTCTTAGGTGGGAAAATCGAGCACCGTTCCCTTTTATTTCAGCCTCCCTGCAAAGTTTGATGAAATATTAATAAAGAAAACTGTCTCGTATTTGCATGCCACGCGGTGGCATTCGTGCCTTCTAAATTTAGCACAGTGGCAGGTGTACGTCTTTCCCCGGCTCTTCCAGCACACCCCCTTGGCCTTGCGAGAGTGATTTAGCTCGGGAATTACCTCTTTACTTTCTGGCCCGCGTCACACGGCCATGATGAAGCAGACTTTCTGCCTCAAAGGCCAGAACATAGAACCACCGGGATTTCTTCAGTCCTACTCTTTGAGAAGCTTCACAGCTGATCTCTCTTGGCATCAAATGATGTCAGAGTCTGTGATGTTGGAGCCCTAGCTCCAGGTGTGAGTGTTTATCTACCACGTCCCGCAGAACACTACAGACAGACCACTAAAGTCTGCAAACCAGAGCTCAAATGCCAACCCCTAGCAGAAACTTGTGAAGGAAAAAGAGAAATGCAAGCGGACGTGTTGGGATTTCTCAGGAGGTTGTCACAGAGACGCGTGTAGTTTAAGCGAAGGCGAGGAGACGCAGTGAGGGCAGGCTGCCTCCTTCTGGCGCTGGGTGACCGCGGTGTTTGTCTTTCAGCACTGTTCAACCTCATCCCTGTGGGCCTCCGTGTGGTTGCCATCCAGGGCGTGAAGACAGGCCTGTACATCGCCATGAATGGAGAAGGTTACCTCTACCCATCAGTAAGTACCGTGCCAAGGCCGGTGGCCACCCACTCAGTGTTCGCAACCTAGCAGTAGCCACAGAGCCAAAAATAAGTCTGATGTCTACACAGTCTGCCATTTGGCTTTGGGTTTCGGTCTTCACTAGAGTGTGGAAGGGACTGCGATTCATCATTCGGGGATGTTTGTTAATATCAGGATTGCTGGCGGAACGCTGCTTTTATATCTCAAAGTCGTACATTCGCTTCATTTTTAAAAATGCCCCAGTTCATAGAAAATCAAGCAATTTTCAAAGAATTGATGCTAATATAATCATTTCTGTTTTTATTCAGAAATACACTTGTTTTCGAGAGTTTCTTGTAAAACATATTTTTAAATGAAACAACGTGGATTCAAACAATGAGAAAAGTTAAAAAAAAGCTTAGTTCTTTTAAAAATAAGAATTCCAATTTTGAAAATATTTGGCTGGGAGAATACATTCAACTTTAAAATGTATATTGCTGCAAGTCTAAGTAAGTCTCTGTTTTGTGTTCATGTGTGGTGGAAGTGGAGCTTTTCCAGTCACATAGCTTCCTCTGGGGTCGTTACCACTTACGAATATTCACATGCAGATGGGCTATGCAAATGTATTCTAATGCAGCTGGAGTTCATTTCTGCCACAGGCCTAGCAATGGGGACTTGGGTGAAAGTCTTTCTTTCCACGCTCCCTTAAGCAAAAATGAATAGATTGAATCTATCGCCTCCAAAAAACAATGCCTCTATTTGGGACTGCATGTCATCTTCATATAAATTCTTTAAAACTTAATTAGCATCAATTAAAAAATACATCAAAACATATGCCCATTACACACACATGCACAAATGTGCAGCTTCAAAAGAACCCTTCCCTGGAGACTCCCATGAAGTGGGATGTGTTTTCTTTGACAAATCTGGGAAATCCTGTCCAAGAAATAAAGTGGGGGCTGGGGACCCCCGTGCAGTGAACAAAAACCAGGCCCCTGTGATTCGAGACCTCCACTCAGTCCCCTGTAGGGTGGCCCAGCCTGCAGACCTGGGTCCACGCTACGCAGAGCGTGTTCTCTCGGGCCATGTGGCTGTAGCGTTCGGTAAGATCAAGCTGGCGTTCCCCAACCCCTGTAGGAAAAATGGATGCAGAGAAACTTTTCTGGAGATGCTGTATTTCAAATACAAGTTCGTTTTATTGACCTGACATGTTAGTTAGTTAGTTTTGTTTCTTTTCACCCCAAGTAATCTTTGAGATACTTAGAAATTACCAGAAGCAGTAGCTGCCACGGCCTCTGGTTCTCAGACTGTGCTTAATCTTACCTCACTGTTGTGCTCTGGGTATGTGTTGATATAGGGGGAATGTAAATGTTTATTTTATCCGTTTTTGCTTCTGAGTTTTGTGTGATGAGGTGGCAAAAGGATGCCTGTGTTTTTTTTAAGGTCATCTTGAGTACATGTAGGCCTAAAACCTAGGGCTAGTGTTGCTTGTTACCATCTGAGCTGTTGGCCGGGGTGAGGGTAAGAAGGATGTTGGTCCCGTTCTGTCGTTCTGTCCTGGCATCTGATTTCTGCCGCCCCCTGGGAATCAGGTATCAGGGATCTGGCGATAGGCAAACACCTGCTCTTAAGACTCCTCTGGGGACAGCGTCAGGCTCAGTGTTGACCTGCTGTGTCCTGGCAGTTCTGGGCTCTGCCCCTGACCCTTGTTGACTTTATGCTTTGACTTGCACACATACGTTTCCCCTCTTTGACTCTTTGCTCTGACCCCAAGTTTTGATCAGAGGCACACTGCTCATCTGGCCCCTACCTAACAGATCCTGTCTGCCCAGGCCAGGCCCTGATAATCCCTGGTCACTGTGTAGGACAAGGACTTCAGGGAAAGTCCAGTGCATTAGTTCTCACTAATGCCACATAGTTAAATTACTCTGCTTATTTCTACTCAACAAAATGTGAGCTTCAAATATGTCAGTATGAAGAATGACTTTTCCCACATTTAATCATTTAGTGCATGGCTACTGAGAACCTATTAAAATAATAATATAGGGTAGCAGCATGCATAACGATTATCATATTATGTGACAAAGGTTCTACTTATGAAGTAGTGGTGCTAATAGTAGTAGTAGTCATCTAGTATTAATGGCATGCAGCTCAGTTTATGATCGCCAGGTGCCCCGGGGCAGATGAGTGGATTAAGAAGATATAGTCTAGATACACAGTGGAATACTACTCAGCTATTAAAAAAGATGAGGCTTATCATCTGTGACAACATGGATGGAACTGGAGGGGATTATGCTAAGTGAGTAATCAGAAGGAGAATAAGAATCCCACCTGTTTCTACTATACGTGCAATATAGAGAAACAAAACAAAAGATCAGATAAAACCAAACCGATAATCTCTAGAACCCTGACTGGACAGTTGAGACTATCAGGGAGAAGGAGGAGGGTGGAGAGCAGGCCCAGTGGTGGACTGTGGGTGCCTGGCGGTGGGTGTGGTGCGGTAACACACACCAATGGGATGTGGTCCTGTCTCTCTGAATCATATACTGTGTCATAAACCAAGGTCACCTCAATAATAATAATAAAAATGGTTTTATTTATATAACACTGTTCCATCAGTCTTAGTTCACTCAACCCTCACAGCTATTTTACTAAATAAATACTGTTCAACTAAGGAAACTGATGCTTAACTATTTAAGAATTTGCTGGAAGTCTCCCAGGTAGTAAGGAGAAAAGATGTAACTGGAGCATCCTCAACCTGCCTCCTTACCTTACATCTTGAAGTCTGCAGTTATAACAGCTTCCCCTGCGCCAGACTTTTTCTAAGATGGTCTGACACCTGTTCTAACAAGGAGCTATAAGCAGATAACGAAAACCTCCAGGACTTCATTCCGAGGCCACTATTAAAAAACTATAATTTGAAACAATCTGCTGCCTTTTGGAGATTCTAGAAAAACAATAAAAATGAAAACTTTGCACAGGCTGTGGAGGAGCCAGTGACGTTTTAGCTGAGGCAGGATTATTGCTATCTGAAAAGAAAGAAATACTGAGATAAGTTTTAGTCATCTGGGAAAAGGTTGATTTATAACCGGGTATTTAACAGTCTTAATTCTTATTAAGGTGCACGGAGCAGGTGTACTTTGACTTTTAAAAGCCAGGGCAAGCATGAATGACCCAACCAAAAAGTTTTGAGCTAGGCCCAGTTAATTTTTTAAAAGGAAAACTCCAGTCAAATTCAGATTTAAAGAAAAAAAAAATTAAGAAAGCGCTAAGCCCGGGACATGAAAAACTTTGTTTTAAGCCAGTGCTCAGGCTAAAATGACCAACTTGATGTTTGGCTCGTGAGACCCAGGGCCGAAGAAGGGCCCGTGGCTTTGAGGCTTTCGGGACAGGAACCCCAACAGCTGGCACGTCCCTCAGTGTGAACTCACACCAATGAGAACACACCCGTGATTGAAAGCCTTTTGTGTCAGACAATTCTACATTGGGGGAGGGGGTGTGTAAAAGAGGCCTCTTGACTGAGACGTACATCGTAGCGTTTCAGACACTGAAGCCGCCTCTCTCCTGTGGCATTTCCAAGCGTGACCACCTTCGTTTCTTCTGTGGTCATCATGTTTGTAACATGTTACTTGAAGATGTCTCTCGAGACTTCATGTTGGGGACAGACGGTGCTTGAAGGCAGGGAGCAGGCGGCAGGTGGCCGAGCGCACACCTGACCAGGGAGCGCACTCGCGAAGTCGGTGTGAAATAACGTTCAGGAAAAGACGTCTTTTAAGGCACTGTAACTGGAGTGCGGTGAGGAACAGTCGGTTTGCTTCTTTTCCAAACAATCTGTGACTTTGCAAGTCTAAGAAATTCTTCCCTAGAAAGACAGAATTTCTTAAATTGTGAGGGAAGCTTGGAATGAAAGAAAAATATCACTCACCGTTTGGGCAAAGATTGAATCGAAGTAGTTGACGTGGGAAGGCGAGTCTGACAGAGAAAAAGAAAGAGGTGGAGCGGGGAGCGAGGGAAGGCGGGGGTTGGGGGGTGAGGAGGACGGGGCAGAGGAAGGGAAAGATGCTACGGGCCAAGAGCATCTTGGCCCAGACCTGGCTTTCCTCAGGTCGGGCATCTTCGGCAGCACCTGTGGGGTTACCCCAGTCTCCGTGACCTTGTCATCTGTGGCATTTAAGGGTTTTCTGGATGCTTTAAATTCATTGGAGGGCTGACAGTGCTGCTTGTGGTATGACAGAGCTACCTGAATGAAGAAGTAAAAAGAGATGCCCGAAACGTAGAAAGGTTCATCCCACCGTCTTACCACAGGCAGACACCCAGAGCTTTCTTTTCCCCGGGGTGCTGGAGCTGTGGCTGTTGCCAGAGGGAGGCGATGAGTCCCGGCCGTCTCCTGCAATGGACATTTCCTCCGAGTAGTCTCCTAAGCAGCTGGCAGCAGTGAGGAGGGAGACAATCCCTTCTCCTGTAGGTTTTGAAATTCAACCAAGAGAACGAGCTGCCACTGTGTTTTACAAACATGAAGGCCCCGGGGGGGGGGGGGGGGTCACCTGAGACCGTGCGGACGATCTGGGGCCCAGATCTGCCTTCAGCAGTCGGGAATCTGCCTTTAGCAAGGGCCCTTCTACCTCCCAAGTGTGTAGTGGGCCGATCCCTAACCGCAGGTTGTTGTTGCCGGGCCACCGGTGGCTGCAGATGACACAGGGTTGGTGAGCGCTGGAGACAGCCCAGGCGCAGAAACAACATGGACTCAAGTAAAGTATTTGGTTTTTCTGACTTTCTCTGCTACTAAGTTGAAGTCGACAGAAACCGAAGCAGTTCCGCATTCTCCCCGGTGAAGCAGCCCCTGGGGCATCTGGGTTCTGGCACCTCTGTGTTCAGGCCGCACCTTCCCGCCTACCAGTTGTCAGTGGAGGGGGAGGGAAATGGGCGTCCTTTCCTGGGGGGAAGATAGAAGCCGGGGGCTCTGCCAACAGCGTCTCGAGGCCCAGGGCTCTCTTTTTCTGGGAGAACAGTCCCACCTTCCAGGACTATGCTCCTGAGCCTCCTCAGCAGTGCTGTGTCCGCCTCCCCTCCTCAAACATCTCTTGTTTGTGTGTTTTGATCTGCGTCCCTCCCCTCCGTTTCCCAAGGGCGCCCAGACAGGAGCCCCTCAGCGCCTCCTGGCTCATTCTGGCAGCAGACATGTGTCTCCAGCAGAGAGCGGGCCTTCCTCCTCCTGTTCATCACTGGGCCGAGGCCTGGAAGTGGAGCTGCCTGCTGAGTGGGGGGAGGTTGCGGCTCCTCGTCTCCTCCCTGAGCGCTGCTCCGCCCCCCCCACGAGAGCATGCCGAGCCTCTGTGTCCCTGGAAGGTGACACTGTGTCCCTGGAGGGCCCCTGGAGGGTCCCTGGAGCATGTGGGTTCCCCACGCCCCTAACCCGTCTCTGGAAGCTGTTCCATCTCCCAGTCACACCTGGGGACCCCTGCTCAAGAAACCACTCCCCATTTACCCCGGCTCTGGGGAACAGGCTCCAGTCGCCCAGTACGTGTGACCTGGGGACCAGGAAGGGCACGGGACACGCATGCAGTCCGGGCTCTGGCACCGTCACGGCACTGGGCATGGGGGTACATGGCCTCGGTGGTGTCAGTGTCCTGGCATCTGTGGGCTGCTTCTCAGGTGATCGCCGGCAGCAGAGAGGCAAACTCTCTAGAGACCATAATCTTCTGGCTCTACAGAGCGAAACCCATTTTTTATCCTTCGTTTGTCATTTCTCTGAATATGTCAATATCTTTATCTCACATAGTATATTAAACCTGAGAGGATTTTTAATAGTTCTGTTATGCAAACAATATGATTATGTGGGTTTTTTTCTGCACACACTGTACCTGACAGCTTTTAGACTAGCTATCACATATGTGTCTTCTATCTGTGCTATGTTTGTGTGTATTCCTTGGACTTGTACATTAGCATTTCAGTTTCAGATTACACTTGTGGCCACAGTGTTTCTAACTGTCTTTACGTAATGCTACAGAGTAGCTCTTAAATGTACACATAAAGCATCAAAGCTTTATTTGCTATGCTTAAAAACATTTCTTTTTTTCATTATATTCCTGTGGTTTCTTCCACGTTCTGACTCAGTCGGAGGGGCCGTGCAGGTTGCAAACAGCTATTATCCCATTTTGGTATTTTGGCTAAGATAAGGTATAGTAACAGGAGGCAAATATGGTACTGGAGCTAATTTCCTCCAGTGTTCCTGTAGTCTCCTTGTGGCTGAATCCCAGGGATCAGACTATAAATGATTCATTCTCGGTGGAGGCACGGATGCTGTGATGCTACTCAGGGTGACGGGTCAGAAAAAAGCAGCAGAGAAGCAGATGCAGTGGTAGATTATGTACTACTAATTCTAAGTGGCATTTGGACAGAAGGAAAATATGGAACATCCCATTTTTCTAACTGCTTGGTTGACAATAGGCGATCGAGTGAATGGGTTTTCTGGCTCCCCCAGTCCCAGCGCCATCTTAGGAAAAAAGAAGGAACCGGAGTCGAGGGGGAGGAGCTCTTCTCTCCTGCAAGAATCGAGGTCCAGACAATCTGCCGGACCCTTGGAAAAGGCTTGTTCTGTGACAGATGTTGGGTTGTTTTCTTTTGCTCCCCGCTCTGTCTCTGGTGAAGCCTCTCACCGCTCCTGAGCCTCTGGCCTGTACCCCAGTTCTGTATGCACAAATAAATAAAAATCTTTAAAAAAAAAAAAAAAGATATCCTTCTCATAGCAAGTTATTTTCTCTGGTGAGAAGTATTCTGTTGCAGTTGGGTAATTGGTTTGTTCGGGCACAACTCAGACTAACTTCAGAGAAATCAGTGTCTTTCTTGCCTGTCTGCAGTGAAGGATACAATTATAATAGGATAGCTTATCTTTAGAGGAGCAGATTAATCATCTTCAAAGATGGAGATTCATTTGCAATAATCTCTGTAACCAGGACTTATTACCTATATTATTTCTGCTTTTGTGTTAATGGTTAAATGATGGTAAAATGAAACCAAAATTCTGGAATAAATCATGGTATATAATATATTATTAATTATTTAAGTGCTGCCACTTGTTTTCTATAATGTAACCATAAATTAATAATATATTATTGATATCAATTGTTATCAATAGAAACAGTGGAAAATTGATTTTGCATTAAGCATAGTTACCACTCAAGTTTGCCAGGCTGACTCACTCCTACATGGTATTCATTTCCTGGCAATATTAATGACAAGGGAAAAGATCAACTTTTAAGCTGTTCAGAAGTTCTCTAGACAACTTTTACCTAGAGACACGGCAAGAGGCGTTCTCCCACTGTCCCTGGAGAAATAAACTCTAAAATGAAATATTATATTAAATATTATATTAAGAAACTGCTCCATGGGTGCCATAAGTAGGTTATCTGTTTTCCTAATGCTGCTTGAGTATTTGCAAAACTGTTTTATAGACTTAGCCAAGCTGCATGTATACCCAGGAGAAATAGCAGTGGATCTTTATTGAATTAAAAACTGCATTACATAAGAGGGTTTGCACAGTGGATGGGGAGACAGAAGAATTGCCCTGGGCAACAGTCCCCCCATGCTCATCCTTAAAATATATCAAATAGCACCTTGTAGAAAATTGAGTGCAGCCAAAGTTCTTAGTAACTTCTATGCCTCATTCACGCAATAACATAACAAAACACAAATCAATACGTAAAAGACACCACGTCAGCAGTGCCCAGGTGTTCTGTATCTTTTCTGATCTTTGAATCAGTCTTTAAGACCAAATGGAAAGTCCTCAGACTAATTAAATCATGAGCTATAAGGAATAAAAAAAAAACATCATTTTATTTAAAATTTCATGTCTAATAGCTTCATTAGACATTCCATTCTTGGGATGGCTAGGAAAGCTCTGGAAGGCAATGCATCATTGCACTTAATTTCAATTATCTGGTATTTCTATCACTTTCTTATTGAGAGACTTGCCCAGGAACCAGCCGAGGTAGTGCATCTACCAACTGGCTGTGCACTCATTGGTCCAGTAGCCGTCTATGAAAATTGCCTCAATCACACCGTATAATAGCTAATTGTGTTTCCTTATGAAGTTAATGTTCCAACTAGAACCACTTGGGACTTTGAAATAATTCTTTACTTTGAAGAATTGAGCAGTGTACATTCGTGGTACTTCAGGTGACTTTATGGTGGGAAAAAGTGAAATTGAGGACAGCAAGATAAAAGATAAACAAGCAAAATGGCCAAGTTCTGCGAATATAGAGACTCTGTGAAAAATGTAGGGGATGGGCTGTGGAATTATTCCTGGCCAGTTTACTGCAGAATGGGCTTGTTAACATCGCTGTCAACAAACAGAGGGCAGTTGTGTCCCACTGGGGGAAGGTGTGTGCTGTGGGGGGGGGGGCGGCATTTTTCTGCACATGTGTTTCCTAGCAAGAAACTGAGAAGACGTGACCTTTTCTGTGCAAGGAAAAGTATGCATGTAGCATATTAATATGCATGTAGCATTTAATATCCTCGTATGTACAGGTAGGTATTTTTCTATTAGCGATCACTTAGGATTTTTTCTGGATATTTATTTGTAAAGTACAATGCAAATAAAATCCACCTTTTGGGATATTGCATAGGATTTATCATCCACAATTACAGTTACTTGTAATTCTGCAAAGACAAACCCCTTTTATGGATAGTTGATTTCTCAAACAGGCTACAGAGAGGAATTGATAGGTGGACAGGTAATAATGGGAGAAGGCTGAATGCCTACTGCCGAAGCCATGGCTACAGATTTCTGCTTCTGGGCCCTCTGGGTGACCCTGAGAATGTGGAATGACTTTCTATAGATAGCATGACATTGGAAATGCTTTTCAGGGAATAGAGGTAACACTTAATTATGCTCTCTTTAATTCAGATATCATGATTAAGTTCTTGCACAAGGAAGGCAATTAATTACAGGTCAGCAGACATCACTGTGCCTCACCCCTGCACAGGAGGGACAAGGCAGAATGTAAGGGGCCTTGACCAGCAAGGCCGAGGATTGGGGTCCCAGGGTCGACAAAAGGAAGAAGGCAAAGATGGAGACAAGTGTGAGAGAGAGAGAGAGAGAGAGAGAGTGAGGAGAGAGCGAGAGGAGAGAGAGAGAGAGAGCGAGAGCAGAGAGAGCAGAGAGCAGAGAGGAGAGGAGAGAGGAGAGGGAAGAGAGAGAGAGAGCAAGAGAGCCCGAAAGAGAGAGCGAGAGCGAGCGAGCGAGCGAGAGAGAGAGAGAGAGAGAGAGAGAGAGAGAGCGCTTTATTGTGTCATGCAGCTATATATATATGTATACAAAGAGGGTGGTGCAGTTAGTGCTGGTGGGGGGTGGTCTTGATGGTTTAATGTCTTAAAGGTCAATAGGGTTAGGGGAGGGGGCCGTCGTCATCTTAAGGGAGTGGACACATCTCAGGAGCCAGAGATAAAACCTTTCTCAGGTGCAGGAACTTGCTGAGCTCCGAGGGAGAAAGGAGTGGGAGAAGGGATTTGGGTGTGTTGCATTCTCAACCAGGATGTTTACCCTAAGTTCAAGTGTTGTTTTGTGCATAGGAGGCAAAGTTCTGGTCTCGGTCCCCGACAGCAGAATCCCCTGGGCACGAGGCCCACAGCGGAAGTCCCTAGAGAGATCACCCCCAACAACACACCAGCTAGTGTGGGTCTTCTCCTCTCTTCCCTAACCCTTGAGTCTATCTTCAAAATGTTAGAAAGACCGAAATTGTGACATCTGCAAAGGACATTTATATTTATCCATGAGTTGAATACGTACTTATGGTAATCTTAAATGATGATTACATTCAAATATACATGGATTTTCAAAACACATAATTTGAATGTGAGAGATCTGTGAATGTTGCTAACTGCATGTTTATATATATATGGAGGCATACAATCTTTAGTATAACATAGAGTAGGTAACTTAAGTGACGGGATGTAGCTGGTCTCATGGTGGTCCAGAGTATTCTTAGAAAGCAGTGGCTATTATGGCGGAGCATCGAGGCTAGACTGGATGCAAAATACAGCCAACAGGATCAGCTGTGGTCACATGACAGATTGGAAATAAAATCACTGTACACGCCTTTTCTTTTGCTGAATGGCTTTGACCCAGTAGGACAGATATTTTCCCACCAGCCTGCAATCTTCAGTTCCCCAAGTTCCCATAATCACCTCTGTGCCAGGGCCCCTGCCTCCTGCTCTGTGCCCACGCCCAGGAGCCATCAATACACCTGCTCGCTGTGTCCCTTCCTCACCAGACCCAGATCTCTCTAGGCACGGGGTGTTCTGAAGATGTCTTAAAACACTGACAGAATACTGTAAGACTCTCCTCCCAACAAAGACCTGATCAGACTCCCTAGCAGTCATTAATTCAGCACACGCTGTTGATGAGCGCATTTTGCTTCCGTCACTGGTATTTAAGTGTGACCCAAATGGAATCATTAGTTCCACATACGAAAAAATCAAAATCTGACGGGTTGTGCACTAAGCTCTGGGATGTCCAAGATAAACAAGTCATCGTGTGTGTGGGTGTTGGGCAAATAGAGGGACCTCCCATCCGAGAGCGGGACGCAGGCAGTGGAAAGAAGGAGGGTTCCAAACAGGGCCTCAGCGGCGTGGCCTCGGGCCTGCTGTGTCTCTGCGCCTTGTCATGACCACGAAGGCGACGATGCATATCAAGCAACTCGCTTCACGCTCTGCTCAGGGTTATGCCCTTGCTGGCAGCCGGGCTTGCAAGGGGGCAAAAGGGGGCGACTTGTTGCATTGTCTTTGGGTGGATGATGGTCAACAAGTAACAGCCGGGGTTGTTTCTTTTTTCCCTTCAGTGAAGGAGAGGATTGCATGCTATGCAAGAGAAAATGAGCAATTCTGCAGCATGGAGAGGTGTTGTGAAAACTTTACCATTTTAAACATCGCGGGCATGGGAGTGTTTGCGAGGAGCTGGTGTGTGTGCCGGCGTCTTCCGACAGGACTGAGGGCGCTGCTCGGTCTCCAGACAGAGATCACGTGCTCCCGCGGCCATGCCCCTATTGTGGCAGTCGCCTCTCATGCCTACAGCCACTGCCCTGTGACACAATTTTGTAGGCAAAACAAAAACACCACCCAGTGTAAATGTCACTTCAAATGTGACTTCTTTTTGGCTTCTCGTGCTGCTCCAGGAAGTTGTTCCTACTCCAGCAGGATAATTTTTAGAGAAACACAGCAAAATGGTGGGGTGCTGGGGAGCGGCAGCCCCAGTCCGGCTCAGTCACGCCACCCTGTGACTCTGGAGGCAACGTTCCCTTGTTTTAACCGGTGTCTCTGGGCCTCCCTGGTGGCACAGTGGGTTGAAGCACAGCACCTGCAAGCTCGCAGCAGCTCCTTCAGGCCTAGTTCTATCCCCGCTGCGGGGGTGACCCACAGGGCGCAGCAGACCTCTCCTGTCTCCCCGCTGCTCCCCTCAGCAGTGGACTTCGTGTTTCTGCCTGCTCTGCGCCCCGCTGTCTCTGGTGGATCTCTCAACACCCCTGCTCCTCCTGGGCTTGTACCCCAGTTCTGTTTGCATCAATAAATACATCTTTTTTAAAAAAATAAATAAATGGGAGTCCTTGAGTTACAAATGGGCTCACGCCTATCAAGTCCTCAGAACCAGACCTGATGCACAGATAGGGCTCATCAAGTGTTTGTGCTAATAGATTAGGAGGAAAAGGGGGTAGAGATGAGGAGAAAGAGCTGTACAGACTGAGCACGGAGTCACCATGTTTAAACCCATCTGAAAGCTGTTGCTCTCGAGAGTCTCTTCATGTGTTCAGATGATGTGCTTGTCCGGATTTGAAGCTGCCTGAGTTCCTCCCTTACGGCCAAAGTTCTTTCCTTTTTCACTCCCTCCCTCTCTCGCTCCCTCCCTCCCTTCTTCCCTTCTTTCCTTCCTCCATGCACTTTTTCTTCATTTTCTGCGTTGATGCCAAGACCTAGCCGGTGCATGGTGACGTGGGCCTCATAAAACAAATCCTTTCAGGCTAGGAGTTCACACTGTAAGTAGATGAGGGGGGTTTACCATTGTTTACTAAATAATGTCGAGAATCAAGACAAATGAAACCTTTTCTAGATCTAAATCCACCCCTGTGCATTCTGCAATGGTGGGGGATGTGCTTTGGGGGAGCAGAGGCTGGCACCCCAGTACACTTTCTCAGACTCCAACACCATGGCTCTGTGCCCTGAGTGGAGGGCCCAGGCCTGGACTGTGCACGCGTGGACCTCCAAGAAAGTCTCAAGCAAACATCCGCGCGCACGACTTAGGGAAGTTGAATTCCTCCTCAAACCGTCCATGAGAATGTGTGTTCTGACTGCATTTTGTCTCTCATGGCTGAGGCTGAGTGGCCTCTGCTGACATCTATGGTAAAACTGGCAATCTCTCGTGCCATGGCGCAAAGGCAAAAGACAGAAGTAATTGAGCTGTTCTGTCAAAGGAGAGAACTGGGGGGGCGGAGGGGGCTGTTAAATCAAAGACTTCAGAGTGCTTCAATGCATAGTTATCATAAACGCTGAGGCCGTAAGTGCAAGTCCTTTATTAGACAGGACTCAAAAGCGAAACTATTTCTATGGAAGGGATAGAAAATTGTCTTCAAGCCCAAGAAAGAAGTGGTATCTCTGGAGAGGACGGGAGAGAATGGCAGTGTTTAGGGCCAGCGTGTCTTGAGAGGCTTCACCCCAACATCCCTGCTCTGACGCGTCTTGCTCTGCACCTGACCTGGTCTCTGTCAACTCTGGAACTGTCAGCTGCGCCAAGATCCTCATTCCATGACTTTGCCATGATTTTAAGGATGTTTTTTATTCTAATGCCTTCAAGCTGAGCCCGGGTGTTTGTGGTAATAGGCTTAAGATGGCATCAAAGGGAGGGCTTATTTACTGAACGGCCAGTGTTGGGGCCAACAGAGGTGTCTCACTCTTTCTCCTGAGGGGAGTTGATTGCTTCTTCCCCAGACTCTGTTCAGGAAAGTAGGTGCTAGTCTTATTTCTTTCCACAGAAACCTCTCTTGAGTAAAGAAGGGCCAGGCTGAGAAGGAGCATTGGATTTCCTTCCTTCCCAGCCTGTGCAAGTGAGGTAACGTCCTAAGTCACAGGTTGCTCACCTGGGCTTACCTGGGCTCTTTGCTCTTCCGTGAATGAAAGTGGGTAACCGGGAGATGCAGGCAGCAGCATCCTGTGGGGGTGCTTCTGTTTTAATTTGTCTTCGAAGTCACCTGAACGCACCTTTCAGTTGGTTGTGGGCCTGATGACGCTGGCGGCACCCGCCAATTTCATTTTGCACTTTTGGTGACAGTCATTTTTGGCCAAGCTGTTACCTGCTTCTTCATTTCTGTATATTCTCTTCATATACTGAACTTAAGTTTCTTTAAAATCGAAATCCAAGGATTTCTCTCCGTATCCTTTTTGGATAGAGGGTACAGATTAAGTTTCACATGGTCTTCTGTGGATCATAATGGCTCGAACAAGCCAAATAGAACCCAAAATTACATTCAATTAGAAGTTCATGAAAAGCCTTTGAAAATATTATATTAAAATTGCTGATTTCATCAGGCACAGCACAGTGCGGAGAAATGGAAGCGTGTTAACATTTTTAGATTCTATTTATTAATAGATATACACCAGTCCTGATATGATCCTATAGTTCATGTTAATTTAAAAGCAGTGGGTTTCAGTCTGGGCTCTACTTTGGACAACTTTAAAAAGGTGGAATGCATGTGTGTGTGTGTCACTTGAGAATCTGACGTAATTGCTTTCGGCAGGACTATGGGCATTTGAGTTGGTGATTTTGGAAACGCCTTAAGAAATGCATAGGCTCCCAGTTTCATTTGCCTATCATTCCAATAATGAGACTTTAGAAAAACAGAAGTGAAAACAAGAATACCTCTTGGAAAACAACTAAACAACTTAAGCTCCAATCTCCTTCATCATATCTATCCCTTGGAACTTCTGCATGCCTGAGTATATTCTTGATTTATCAATGTTTTCATTGTTTGGGCATGTTGACCAGATAAAAATCATTTGTGCTACTTGCTGCTTCTCCTTCAGAAAAAAAAAAAAAAGTGCTTTCTTCTACTTCATTTCATCTCATGTTATGCAAAAGTGTATTGATGTAAAGACTTCATCTTTGGTCCACTTTTATTTTAGCACACTGAGGCTTCTGGCTTATTTACTTTAGGTTCTAATAAGAGCAGAAGAGCAAATAGTACCTGTATCTCTGCAGAGTTCTTTTGAAGGTTATGTGATTACCAAGTCCCTAAAACTTCTTTGCATAACCACTCATTAGTTCTAGCAGTGTGGTTCTTTTCAATCTAAATTTTAATCCTGGAAGAGTGATTTCTATGCTCTTTTGGCTTCAGGCTTCAAGATGAATCACTGTGCCTGGAGCAAAGACTTTGTGGAGGATGGAAGCTTGCATTCAAAGGCGCCTCCAGGAATCCCTTGGGGGCCCTCTGGCTCCAGGTCTCCTCTTTGGAGAGTGGAGCATCATGGAACAAAACTCCCCCCAAAGCAGGAGAAGTTGCAGGGTGAGGGTACGCTTTTTTTGAAATAGGAACAATTCCTTTTGAGGGAAATAGAATATATTTCAGAATATGCTGAAGACTATGAAAATGGCCGTTGTTAGGTTTCATAACAAAATTGACATGGGGGGGTCTCCCTGGTGGGGCAGGGTTTAAAGTCAGTGCTATCAAGCAATGACAAGCCACTGTTGCCTGAGTTCAATTCTGGGCCAGGGAGTGACCCCCAGGGCACAGCAGACCCTTCCTGTCTCCCCGCTGCGCCCCTCAGCAGTGTATTTTAGTACATCCTTCTGTTCTGTTCCCACTCTGTCTCTGGAGAATCCGTTCTTGCCCCGCACCTCTGACCTACACCCCAATTCTTGTTTGCACAAATAAGTAACATCTTTAATAAACAAACAGCAACAAAAAAATGACATAGACTGTTCACCTTAGAGTTGTCTTTCTTGAAAGAAGTATTATTCAAAGGTGAAGACAGACCCTCCGAGCCCTCACTGTTGCTAGGCCTCCTGGTCTGCATGTGTGTCTGCTCCACAGCAGAGCCGGAAGCAGACAGCCATCATGCAGTGAGCAATGCTATGGGCCAGGCACTCGTGTAGATGCCTAAGGAGCGTTTCCCCACATCATTCTCCCACAAACTGCATCTTCTCGGGAACCTGAGGCTTAGGAGGGTCTAGCTCCCTCGAACACGTGTCTCTGACTCCTCACTGGCCTCCTCAAAACCTTGCTTTTGGAAGGTTTCCCACACAGGCTTTCTCTTCCTTGCATTGCCAATGCCAGCCTGTAATCCTAGGATTTCTTCCAGGAGAATCACTTTCCAACATGGTGACCCTTAATCAGGAGACACCTCAAGTTTGCTCCATAGTTTCTCTCTCGGCTCTAGGTGAGAGAAGGCATTTTTCTCTCATTGCTTTAATGAAGGTGTGAGTCTCTGTAAGCACAGTGTACAGCTACACTCATCGAAGAACCCCCTCACCTACCCACCCCCTCGCTGTCACCCACACAGCGTGCACTGTGTCTGTGTATGTGGTTTGGCATGAGAACACCCTAGCCCTGTTTATCTCCCCTTGCTATTTGGGCCTCAGCTGACACCATGGCAAAAAAGTCTTCCTTAAGACCTTGTTAAACTAGCAGTCACAAACTTAAAAGCAACTGATAACTGATAAAACTGGCAAAATAAAAGAGCAAGTAACCACACATGGCACATCAACATAGTCTGGGAAATGAAAATTAAAACCAGAAATAAAAAGGGCAATGTTTGTCCTTGAGATTATCAAAAACCCACTGTTAAAAAGATTTGCCACCCTCCACTGTCATCAAGTCTGGGGAAATAAGCCCTGTCGTAATTCTTTCTAGAAATGTAGGACTGCTATAACTTTTTGGAAAAGCAATGCGATCATTTCTATTTTCATTTAAAATATGGATAATTTGTACTCAGCATCTCATTTCTAGGAATCAGTTTTAAAGAACTGAAGTCCTGGAACATAAGAGTTTTTGCTTATTGCAGCATTGCATTGAAGTGCAAAGTTTCTGAAATCTGAATGCCAGTGGAGAAATGGTTAGATAATTCTGCCCGTACTATAAATGCCACACAGACTTGGGTAAAGCTATTGAATCCACTTGACCTAAAAAATATATACATCAAAGGAATTGCTCTTTGGTATGATTATATTTTAAATTTGGCATTTTTCCCCAAACTAAATATATTTAAATACTGATTCTTATCTAATTCATGAGAAAAATCACTTTAAAACACTGCCGTGCGATTTAACTGCTCTGGATGTAGCCTTTCAAGAGCTACCCAGGCGTTTCTCATGTAGAACAACTTTTGGAGGCCATTGCTTTAAATCTCACGAAGCCTCCTGGTCGCAGTCCCAGACAAGTGTGCCTGTGGTCATCAGGATTTTAAGAAGCACTTTGAGTGATATTTCTGCAACCAAAAGTTGAGTGTGCTATTTTCTTCTCAGAAACTCTGACTGTTGTTAGAAATTTTATTCTTGCTTCTGTAGCTCATGTTTTAGGTATATTTATGGGGCTATTATTTTTTTCTTATTTAAGTGCCATTTCTATGTGTGCAGTAAATAAAGGTTCATAGTAGGCATTCTTGCTGCTGCTCATGTCTCCTTCTACGGTGATAGGGCCGCAGTGCTTGTAACTTTACATGCGCTGTTAAACAGCTTTGCTGAAAGTAGTAGAAACATCTCAAGTTTCTACAGCTCAGAAAGTGAAGTTCAAGTCTGACAATTGCTTTCTGTTTGGCCTTGTGTGAGTTTCTCAGCTGAACTTTCTCCATATGTAAGAAGGTAGTTTTAATACCTGTCTTTTAGGGGTACGATTTAGATAAGGCAATAACACATGCTAGTGGTCTGTAATTTGTGAAACGCTAAGTAAATTTTAGCCATGGATGTTTGCAAGACCAACTAAAACATACAAGGGACTTCTATGTGTATGATTTTGTCCACTTCAAATGTCCAATTTTTCTCTTGCCCATGTTCAACACATAATTTGTCTACCCCAGACAAGTTATACATGGAATGTGCTCAGAGTACGTTCTTGATGGACTCTGGGGGAAGATGATCAGATAATACAGCAATGTAAAGAAACTGGAAAGCAAGAGGACCCTGTGTAGCCTTGGTGTAGTAGAAGGAAGTTTTTGTTTCCTCCCACATTCTCTGGGTTTTTATTTTTTGCCATCTCTTTGCCATGTTTGATTTGGAATGCCACTTTTTCTTTGCGTAAAAGGAGAGATCTTCAAGGAGCATAGCCCTTCAATATTTTAGTTATAATAATGCTTTGAAACAAACATAGAAAGTACCTAGAGAGCAAATCAATGATCTAATAACAGATCATTGCTAACTAGAATGAATGAAGTTTTACAAAACCAGAGAGACCCTGTATCAAATAAATGAAGATGCATTCCCCACAGGTCAAAATTTTTGAGGAAAACTTCTGCATTTCAGTTCCAGTTCTACTGTTTGACATCTTTCAACATGTGTCATTCTCTCACTTGGAGGTAACTGTTTGATCACTAGGGGAGATGTTATTGGTCTGGGAAATAAAGTAGCTGTAGTGTTCTCTTTTGAATAGCACTTGATATGAGCTAGGGCTGTGATCTTGTTTGCATAGAACATTTCACAACATTTCTTGGATTGATATCAGGATGTAACAAAGTGCATTCATCAGGAGCTTTGCTTACTTCTACAGTTAACATAAGTTTAGTTACCCCAAGTCTACAATTAAGCAACAAGACTCAACAGGCTTTGCATTTTAATGGCAATTGGCAAGATGCTGAACTATAATTAAACCAGTAGAAATAATGACTTACCTACAGATTTAAACTGTGTAGACTAAAAAAAACATAAAACAAATAATCTATGTTTTTCTCTGTTGACATATACACACATTTATCATGTGTATTGCTATGTTTATGTTATGTACTTATATACATATGTTTATACATATACACAGATATTTCTCTCCAGGCCTTCTGTAAGAAGACAAGCATCTCTTGTCCTTGAACAACCTGCCAAGTTACTGACTTCCAGTCTTCTAGTTATAAATCAACTAAACTTATAAACCATTCCCCCCCTCCCCCCCCCGGAGAATAAGAGCCCTGTTTCCTCAGCAGATTCAGTAGCTCGCCAAGATCCCCAGGAAGTAAGCAGTAGAAACAAGATCACCTGATCTCCTCAGCTCATGCCTTGTGTTGCAGTGAAAAAGACAAAGATTTGAAGTCTATCAATGAGTTTGATTCTAAGACAGTGCACTTATTATCATACAGATCATGGAAACATCACTTCTGGTTTTGATCATTATTTAAAGCACCTAAAACTGCAGATAAAGACCCCATCTCATATTTGTTAAGAGGGCTAAATAGTGTAGCGCGCTAAACCATGTGTCTTATATAGTGAACTAAGTGGTAGTAGTTTTTTTTAAATATTGTTCTCTAGAGGACCTGGAGTCTACTGTGGGTTAATGATGGGATTCTCCAGCCAATTTTTGAAACTGATGCTCATTTTGGTCCCATATCATCCATTTCCTCAAAGAACCATGGATTTATTTATTTTTTTTAATGATGCTGGAAATGGGTTTTAAATAGGGTAGATTCTTTATTTGTTCCCAAGGGTGTTTCCACTGCTGACTGGGTAATGCACTCTTAATTGGAACAAGAGAAATGTAACTCCCTCACTTTTCAGCCAGTGCTGCTGTGGTGGTGGATGTGGCTTGATAACACACACTCCAGGGAGGTGTGATCCTGAACCTCTCAGTCATGTACAGTGTTGTAAGTCAACCCTACTGGCCCCCATGACAAAGAAAACTCAGATTTTTAGTCTTTTCGCTGTGTGCTATTATGTCCTTTCTATTCTCTCTCCTTTCATGGCTGGCAGTTTAAACACAGGAGAGGCCCGAGGGGACACCTGAAATTCTGCGAAGGACTGATTTCAGGTTCCGTTGAAGCTGACATGCTCTGCTGTTGGACACATGAATGTGGAAGGCGCTTCCCACAGGGTTGGATAAGAAGGCTGGCTGTGCGCTGGCTGGCTTCTCCCAGCCTACTTTATCTCTGCTTTTGGATGGGAATAATAATATTCCTTGACTTTACTTTTATTCCTGGACATCCATTCTCACCTGCAATTATATCTGTATCTCAGCCGGGAGATAAACAGCAAGGTTTTGAACATGACAGCATCAGGACCACAGCTCCGCGGATTCTAAAGGGCAGGAATCACAAATGAGTTTCCTTGACTTTGACCTAGTTTGCCATCAGGAGGTCCTATTGCCCAGTGTGACAGCTATAATGAGTTTCTCCTGAGAAGACAGGGAAGGCAGGAGAGCTGGCGGGTGGAACGCGACTCTGATTTCCCTTTCTGAGCATGTGTATAAAAATAAGTACACCTAAAGCAAATCAGTGGAGACTTCTTTTAAATGTGTTCTTTCCTTTTTGAAGCCAGAGATATTTTTATCTCAACCCAGCAAGCATAATTGGAATAAAATTAGAGCATGTGAGGAACTGAATTAATCCATGGATTAAGCCCAATATATTGAGGGTGGCCCGGCCGTCCTGGGTTGCACCTCAGAATCAGTGTTGGCCACGTGGCTGTGTTAATGCCAGGGCATGGGTTGTTCCTGCATCCAGAAACTTCTGGGCCACACCGGTTGTCAGATGTACTCAAAACAGTTCTTCCCAAGTGTGCTTTCTGTCACCTCCTTGCTCCCCAAAATGTTGGTTTCATTTTCTAAATTCTTTGAAATAGCTTTAGAAATTGTTCAGCCACTGATGACATGTAGTGAGAGACCCGGTACTGGGGTGAGCACGTCATGGCCAGTGGCCCCGGGGGACCCAGCGAGGAAGTTCAGTGCTGGGTGAGCAGCTTCCAGGTGAGTCGTCTGGAAACGACTTGCTGGCTGTGCGTGACTGTGCCCGCCTATCGCCAATGCTGGCATTTTGGACACACTGTGGTGTGTAAAATGACATGTTAAAATGATGACAAGTTAAAACTGAGACTACCTAATGTTGTCAGCACTATAGATCAAAAGCCAACAACAACAAAATCTCTGTATATTGCTGCCGGAATGGCTATCAGGTCAACTATCTAGGGAAACGTTAAGACAAGTTCTTGTAATGTTAAAAAACACATACATCTTAAAGAATTAACAGTTCTACTCCTGGGTATGTAGCGAAGAGAAAGGATGATTTCTATTCAGAGGACTCTTAATAGCAGCATTACTAACTGTGGCCCCTTTCTGGAACAACTCCAGTGCCCGATAGGTGTAGGATGGATGAGCTGTATTTCTGTTGTAGACCAGCAATGATCTACACATACTGCGATAAGGCCGGACCTCTTAACACACAGTACGGAGCAAAAGAAGCCACACACTAAAGGCTATATATTGAATTGCTGAGAATATGTGAAGTTCAAGCTGGGAAAATCTAGTCTTTGTTGATAGGTCAGAATGGTGCTCACTTCTGGAGAGGGATTATTGACTAGGAGGAGACACACACAAGTCTATGGTGGTACTAAAATTGCTTTGTATCTTGATCCTGTGTGTGTGTGTGTGTGTGTGTGTAGACATGTGTTTGTGTGTATGTGTTATGTAATGAGCAGTAGATGTAAACAGTGTTTGGACATATTAACGTATGTAAGTTACATGTTGATAGAACAGGAAAACAAGGAGGTGTCATGTAGCCCAGAACCCTCTCAGGGGTGCTATCTACATCTCCAGTTTTTTTCCACAGCCTCACTTTTTCTCCATTCACATGGAAAACACGACATGACTGCAATTTTATTATAAGTTTTCCGCATATAAAGCAATATTTTTGTCAAGATCCAGTTGAGCAATTATTCTTAAATATTGACTGTGTCTTTGTTGTCATAGTTCAATTGAGAATCATAAACAGAACATGAAGTCTTACCCTTCCCTTTGGATGTCTTCATTTTAGTCCCATTTCACGATGTGAATGTTTTCTTCATCAATGCTTTTTAATTTAATCTGCTTTCTCTTGTTTTTAATAGCAAAAAATAATCAACTATAATATACAGGACTCATCTAGTCACCATTCATGACAGGCATGAAGAAATCTGTTGTTTTCTGCTGAGCGGTGGTGCTGTTTTTTCTTTTCTTATCCAATTTCATTACAGAACACACACCTCTCATTGCTGTAATGTGTTTTGTCAAGCATCAGGACCATCCATTCATTGATAAATCGCTGCTGCTGTTTCGCTGACATTTTATATCCTTTTGGGGCCAATGAGAAGCTCTCATTGGCAGGCCCCTTGGTAGCTTTATATCAGTGTAATTAATTTTCATCTTAAATCTTTTCACCTGCTGTCAGCCAAGAAATAGCTAGGAAAAGCTGATTTGCCAAAAGCTTGTGGTTCTTAGATGACAAAAATGATGAGTGTGAAGTTGAGATTCCAGCACTCTGCTTCTTGCTAATTATGCAGCCTGTGCTCTGCACAGCTGCCAGCCACATACATCAAGGGGGAACCTCAGCACCAGAGGGAGAGACGGATGTGGAAGTCAGGATTTAAGGTCCCAAGATAGAAAATGCAGTCGCTGGTTCTCTCTCTTATGTAAGGTCTGTAGCCAGTCTGTGATGGACCTTCACAAAATCTTACAGAGCTATTATTTGGATGGTTTGGGGAGTGAATGGAAAGTATTCTGGAAAAGTTGCGGGTACCCCTCTCATCACTTTTGATGCCAGAATTAAAATGAATTCTCAGATGATTAGTGACAACATGGTGATACTTGAAAGAGTCAACTTTACTTCTTAGTTGAAGCATCAGGATAATGGCGTACTGTTCCTTTCCTGTTTCCCTGCGGTTTAGGTTTAAGTCATTGATAGTGTAATAGTGGTAAGAAGACAGCCATGTCTTGACTCAAATGCAAATTTCACTCTTCATCACCCTAAGTCCTGTAAGCAGTTTTGATGCCAGCTCTACCTTGTTTCGTGTGCCTGTTATGGTGGACCAGGGCTAAGCCATATCACCGTGGGGTCGTCCAGTTGAGGCTGTTTCATTTTTTGTAGGAAAAATAGCTGTAAATGAGGGGTCTTGACTGTTTACCTCCCCCCATTTGTTGTAACCCTCCTGTAAACAATGAACTATGTCACCAGTTAAGTTGGCAAGTCTCTTTGATAAAGAGCTCTATGGAACTAGATAAGTTTCTTAAACTCTCAAAGCTTTAGTTTCCTTTCATCTCAGTGAGATAAGCCTGCTCTGCCTTAAGCTTATGAAGAACAAATACAAAACATGTAGAATGGACAAAGTACTCAAAAATGACTAAATCTGCTTTTGTTTTTAACCGGCATCTTCTCATGAGCACCGCAAGGAATCCCCAGAGGGAGGGAACTGAAGAAATTGTTAAAGAAGCCATTTTTTAGCTGGGTGGGCACCAGGTGGTAAAGATGTGGGGGCCCCTCTCATCACTTCTGATGATAGAATTAAAATGAATTTCAGATGATTAGTGACGAACAACATGGTTGTCACTTGAAAGATTCAACTTTACTTTCTTAGTTGAAGTATTAGGATGATGACATCAGACAAGCTGAGGTTGGGAAAGATGGGTAGACAGGAGCCCTAATACTAAAACAAGCCCGGCAGGCATCATTCTACATGAGGATAATTATATTTTAAAGATGCATGCTGTGCTTCATTTGGTAAACAGACCTTTGCCCGTCTAAAACTGGTAAGTCACAATACTCTTTCAAAGTTTATAAACTGCTCTGAAAAATTAGAGCCATCATTTATTGGGAAATAGTAGTGGTAGATTGCAATTCTGCCTAAGATACCTATCATGAATTATTGTTAAAACGAATTATTGTTAAAACTCTCTAAACCAATCAAATATTTAAGTGTATAATTATAATGCAGAAGCAGCCGAAGGATTTCAAATTACTAATACAGTTGCAACAGGAAGTCCCACAGATTTCTGCCTTGCTTGAGTTGACTATTACACAAAAATACAGCTGACCTTGAACTACTAAGATATGGACTGTGTGGCACCACTTATTACTACATATATTCTGTTCAAGATCTGCGCTAACAGATTTGGTCAACCTGGGTGCCCACTGGTTGAATCACTGTCCAGAGAGATGGAACCCAGCTATCTTGAGGGCTGACTAGAAGCTATAGGCAGATTTTGACTGGGTCAAGTGTACGCCTTTTTTCAAACCTTTCAGCATTATCAGGAAGCTGAATAACTAACAAAAGCTAGAGTAGGATGCATTATCCAACATAGCCTACAGCCAAGGGGGAGGGGCAAACACCAGCCATGAGCGGGTTCTCTGGGATAGCCAGGATCACAGAGAAGTGAGCAGTCTGCTTGGAAGTGATTTCTTGATCAGAATTGCTGAGTTTGGATTTGGTCCAGTAACAGCTCCATCTAAAAAAGTTTGAAGGAAATAGCAAAAGAAGCAAAACTTTATCTTTCACTCCTGACACAGTATTATTAGTGGATTCAAGCTCCGTTAAGCTTTTGAAGGTCTTGCATATTAACAGATATTTTCCCCAAGACAATGCTCTTGATTAGATGCTGAAAACAAGAATATCCTCATGTTTTGAGTCTTAGTCACCTGGGTTTTCCAAGAACCCTGTACAGTTGCTCATGTATATAAGCACTCAGTGAGTACTTCTTGACTAAGGAAATGATGAGCACCTGGAGAATGGTGAGCATGACCCACAGTTTGTTCACATCACTCATGTTCTGTTCATCTGCGTTTAGTTACCAGCTCCAGTTCTCTTTGGAACTGATCACCAAGACTGATAGCTGTCTGTCAGTTCTGCCTAAGCCCAAGAGTAAAGATCCTTCTCACACTGGGCAGAAATTTACAAACTTATAAACTTTATAAACTTGTGTCCATAATGCAGCTGGACCAGATGGCATTCGAGAAGGTGATCGTGATGGCTTATGGGAGGAAAGTCTGGCAGGCAACTTAATTAAGCATCCCTACCCAGAACTTCAGAGACCACACTTAACCTCTATTTCTCCAGTTCCTTGCCACAAAAAGAGAAAAATGCATTAAAACAAAAAGTAAGAGATTAATTTAAGTGACTCATCAAGGGACTGTTAATACAAATCATCATATTAGTAGTGATAAAAAATTGTGTCCTGAAAATAGAATGGGCAGAAGGCACGGACCTAGCTTGACTCTCTGCTGATTAACATGCTTTCTCTTGAGATGAAGTTAAGTTCCAAATAAGTGATCAGTGGTTATATGTTTTTTTAAAGATTTATTTATTTATGCATACAAGACCTGGAATAGAGACCAGAGATGTGGGGGGTGAGAGGATTCACCAGAGACAGAGTAGGGAGCAGAACCGGCAAATGTACTGAAATCCACTGCTGAGGGGAGCAGCGGGGAGACATGAGAGGTCTGCTGGGCCCTGAAAGCCACGCCCCCCAGCCCCCCACCCCAGGTGGAGATCCAACTTGTGCTTCCGTAGCTGCGATAACATCATAGCGCTTTGCTTTAACCTGTTGCACCACCAGGGAGGGCCCACTGTTTACTTTTTTAAACCAATTTTGTATTTAAGGTTTTTTTGTTACTTTTCTTTATGTTTTAGGCACTTTGAAACTTATGTTGTTAATTAATTGGAAGAAAAAGTTAATATTCACTAGTTAAAGGAACAGCTGGACAGAGAGGATATAAGACAGTAGTACTGTGGTGTGAGTGTGTGTGGCCTGAACACTGCTGAGCAGATGCTCATTGAGAAGCCAGGCACCACGACCCAAGAGAAGGTTAAGACCTGGGATGAACTCAGTGCAGTTCTGGAAATGACCACTTATGTTCTCAGACCTATGCAATGAGAATGCTGGTTTGGTCCTCTTACAAAATTCTTTAAAGAGAGTAGATGTGGCAGTGAAGTGTGGCCTTGAACTGGCTTCTTTGAAAAGAAGATAAAATTGTTCTACACAATGTTAAAAATCTGCTTATTTCATCAAAGTCAATCAAGAAGTTGAGTTTAGCAAAGTAGCAGTTATGCTTGACATTACATCAGAGAAATTTCTCCATTGTTAACAGCAGTTGTCTTTATATTGTAGGAAGAAGGATGGTTTTAAAATTTATTTTCTTTGTGTGAATATGCATGAATTTTATGTTCTTATAAAAATAAATACTATAAAAATATGTTAGATTTCCCTATGTTTTAACCTAGAGTTTCATAATCAGACATCTATACAGTAGAATGACATTTATGCATGAGGGTATAAGAAGGTTAATGAAGTACAAAAATAGCATATTTTTCTTTATTAAAATATGCAGAAATCATGCTGAGATAGACTGAATTTTTTTAAACCCAGTCAAACTAAAGTACTATTTATGCTCTGTTTTTTTTTTTTCTTCTAGATCTCTTTAGCTATAGGGTTTTTGCATAATTTTATTTTAATAAATGACTTGGATTAAAATGGTGACCCATGTAATTATATTTTAGGGAACAAATTGATATTATGTGATTTGTTAGCAAATTATTTCATTTCACTTTTAGGGTAATTTTTAATTCCTCCCTTTCACCACATTTGGGAGGGGAAGACAAGAAGTCCCAAAAGTCTGAGAGGTTTACGTTAAATAGAAATTTTAAGCCTTGGATTTCTCTCTTAATTTCAGCAAGCCAGCCTTTGTAATCTCCACAGTGCCAGAATCATCGAGCTTTAGCTAGCATGTTCAGTTGGGTGAAGTTGTCACTCTCTGTGGCTAAGGGGACTTGGCCTTCCCTCAGTAGACCGAGCACTGCTGGGCAGCCCTCCTGGTCTCCTGGGTCCTCAGACCTTTTCATCACCAGGCACACCCTATTTCTTCTTGGAAAATTCTTTGGGGCAGTCTCCCTAAGGCAGTGTCACCCCAGCGGTGTTATCCGCTTGTCTAGCCGAAGCGTTTCAGGTGTCCTGACTAGTGCACATATCCCCCTTTTTATCTCTAACTGGAAATGTATACCATTTGCCCACCTTCCTCCAATTCCCATCCCCCCTACACCCGTGCCATCTCTGGTCGGTCTGTTCCCCCCTTAAAATCAGCCAAGTGAGGGGACTCACATCACATCCCTCTTGGCTTCCTTTTTCTGCTTTTGACTAAGCACGCTCCATCCGTCCTCTCCTTGTCTCCATCGCATCTTAACAGGCAAGGTTCAGGGCTACCCCAGGTTCTGTGAGTCACCTCCCAGGGAGCTGCAACATTAGGGAAGAATCCCAGGAGTTTGCTGATGAAGTTCTCAGCAACTTGCCCCCGGGGGTGTCGTATTGTTCGATCAACATGCATTCTTGCGAGACCTAAAGCATGCACACTCCTGAGATAAACTTCCACTTTATTTTGAAATTACCCCCAACAAAGGACCAAATACCTGTCCTTTGTTTACAGCCTCAGCGGTTCAGTCCATCCTGCCGGTGCCCAGCACACCCGTCCAAGTATTGACCGTTCCTGCAAGCATCATTGCTTAACGCAAGCGCCCACTGTTTCCTCCTTCCCACCAGGCCAACTGTCAGTATCCCGATTTAGTGACTGAGTCCACCCCCCACTAACTCTGCAGAGCTTCACAGCTGCATTCTTTTTTCCACTAGACCCGGGCCCTCCACCAGGGAGATGCTGGCTTTGTTGGTACAAATTGTTATTGTAAGACTAACTGTCAATGGGACTAATACTACAGTCTTTGGGGGTCTTTTATTTTTGTTGTTGTTCTACTTGCATATTACCTGCAAATCAGAATGTGGAGTGATAGCTGTCAAACCATTGTGGAGACAAAGATTTATTTGCAAATGTTCATTGTGTTGTTATTCATAGCAAGCCCCAAACTGGAAACAACACAAATATCCATCAGCTGGTAAAAGACAAACACGTGGAATCTATCCATACAAAGAAATGGTACTTGAAATAACATTTGAAGGAGGAAAATATTACTAATCCCCACAGGCAAACTCAAAGCATCCTGCTAGAAGAAAGATGTCAGCCAAAAATTTTTTTAACCCCCACCCCACCCCGCCACCTGTTGTTTGAATTCACTTATATAAATTTTTTTACAGGAGACAACATTGAAGTCTCTGTGAGAGGTTCATTAGTTATCTAGGGGGAACTGGTGGAGAGAATTGATTCCAAAGAGGGCGTGGGAGGGTTAGGGATGATAGGAGTCTTCCGGAACTAAGCTGCAGTTTTGACAACATGATTTAAAATTTACTAAATCTCACTGAATTTACCTTTCAAGGATTTTATGGTATGTAAGTTATGCTTCAATAG
This sequence comes from Condylura cristata, assembly GCF_000260355.1. NCBI lineage: Eukaryota > Metazoa > Chordata > Mammalia > Eulipotyphla > Talpidae > Condylura > Condylura cristata. The sequence goes on from NW_004567111.1 coordinate 4,017,687, forward strand.
AGTTAGCAATCATGGAGATAGACTTTTTTTTTAAACTCCCCAAACTATGTTTTTGTACAGTTACATTTTACTTTTTTGTTCAGTCAACACCACCCTTTCCACCGGCCCCATTGTTCTTTGGACAACGCTTCTTAAATGTTACTCTGTCGGCAGGTCACCTGGGGCATTTCTAGAATGTTCTGGTTGTAGAGCTCTAGGATGGGCACTGAGATTCCCCATTTGACCCAAAGTCACACCACTGATCCCGGACCACATTTGTTAGGAAGTGTTTCCTTTTCTTGCCATGCACCGGACCTCCATCATGAAGAAGGGGAATGTTCGGGCTTCTCTGACAGACAGTGGCTGTGTGAAAATGACCTTCCCTGGATGGACCCTGTAGCTGCTCTGGTACCAGATCATTTAACCTTTATAATGTCTGTTGCCCTTGTACCACTCTCAGAGACCCTTTAGAACACGGTGGCTTTTCTGATTCCCCTTCAAAGTCCTCCTCTTAAGATTGTTTTAGGAACTAAAGTCCCTGAAAAGGGAGAGTTCTGAAAGAGGAGATATGGCCTCCATATACTTTTTCCTTAAAGGTTCTGTCGTTCAGTACCTGAGACCGTCATTCTAACTTGAAATATCAATATATGTTTCTAGAAGACTTCAGACTGAGGCAGGTGATTCTTTTTGTCCTGACCAACTGGTGTTGAAGGATCAGAGGCCACGGGCATAGCCATGGTGACTGAAGGCACAGCTTGGGAGAAAGGGCACTGGCCTGAAAGTTGGGGGTTCCTGTGAAGATGGCACCCATTGCTCACCTATCAAGTAGACTTTGCCCTGGGTCTCTCTGAGAGTCTGTTGAAGTCTTCAGACCCTGTGAGAAAAACATTTGAAAATGAACATAATAAAAGTCTACAAGATTGCCAAGGAAGGTGATTATACTGAAAGACAGTTTCAAAAATATAAAGAAGTGATAGATATGTTTTCTCAAATTGACATATTAAGGTCTAGTTGCAAATTGAAGTAGTGGTTAGTATACCTATTTTGAGAGTTCAGCAACAACTAAGTGCAATGTGAAACTAGCTGTAATTTCTATTGCGATCAAATGTTAGGGATTGTTGAGACCACTGTGGCTGGGTGCTGTGGTCACACTGGAAGAGATGCTGGATTTCAGTAAAAGGCTAATGAGAAGAAAGAGGCGCTGTTTCCCGATTTAGTGTGTGGAACCTCAGGTCCTGTTTACTGACTTCTTGGGATCCCGTGGCTCCCAGAAACCTTCAGACTCCCAGCAATTAGCTGTTGATGAGCTGAGGAAGAAGTTAAAGAGTTTCCAATGTTGCAGTATTATTAAATAATTTAGAATGCTAGCGCAGATTTTCTGAGAACAACCCTAATGGGAAGTAGTGTGTCTTATCATCTCTCTGATTGTAGATGAGGGAACATAGATAAAGTTGAAATGGGTTAGCAGATTTCACCTACTGGTTAGTAATAACTCCTGTGGAACCCTATTTGTGGTCTCTGGGACCCTCTTCATACCATTTTTCAGTTTTGGAAATTAACTAGAATATGTTGGCTCATTTTTCACTATATAATTCAAGCATTAGCAAAATTACTTGCTAGAGATCTTCAAATTTTAGATCCAGAAGATAAGCATGAATATTTAGACCAATCTTTTCATTTCATGGATGAAAAGGTGGGAGACTCAAGGTTAGCTGTCCTGGCCAGTGACATAGGCAGTTAGAAAGTGAGCTTGGCTCTTGCAGTCTTCCTCTTCAGAATCTCGTCACAGGAAATACAGGATTCAGAGATTTCTCTGAATGTGCAGGGTCAGAAAAGTTTGAGATTAGGGTGTTTTGGAAACTATGAAATAAGCTTCCGTGTGTGGGGCTGGATCAGGGAGAGCCCTGTGGTGGCTGTTGGGGGTAAACCCAGCACCTGAACAGGTCAAGAGGGTGAGGAGGAGGCTAAGATCTGGATACTGAACGGGGCCAAGGAGAAAGGGCTCAAGCGAGGTGAGCACCTGCTGGGAGAAAGTGAGCCCAGCCATGGAGATCGCTAAACCACTGAGCACAGGACAGTAATTTAGCACAGTATGTCATGCGAGTTGTGGTGTTGTCTACTTGAAATTAATTTTGGGAGGGATGGAGCTGTAATTATTATAAAATGCATATATCGGGAGGTAATGAGGAAGTGGGCATTTTGAAATACCACGTCAGTAAAGTCGTGTGCAGTGACCAAAGGCCTATTAATTTGTCATTACTGCAGAAATATAAAAATGATGAAGATGTGGATTCTATTTCAAGAAATTTACATCCCCAAGTAGTTACATTGAACTCTTATGCAAATACAAATGCTGCCAATTTGTTAGCTGATTAATTAGTTGTGTGATGATAGCCTTTTCCTCTAGAAGATATGGAATAGAATAGGACTGTTGTGAGGACTGAGTGAGTTTGTTGGATAATCAGCTCCATTTATTGGATTGTCCATTGTCAACCAACAGCATGACCCATTTAGCCAACAGTTAACCTGCATTATCTTCAGAAACCACTAGACTTGAGACCTAGGTAACACTGAATGAGCTTTACATATTCTGTTAAGTTAAAACTCTCCAGCCCATCATGTCCTTTGTATGAAGCTTTCACTCTAGATCCAGAGTGTAAAGTTAATGAGCTGTTTATGTTTTGCTATAGTTCTCTTTACCTATTTCATTTTGACTATTTGGGTCATCTCATTGGGTAAGAAACCTTGAGAATCATTTGCTAAAGGGTTGATAGAATGGGGAAGTAAAGCAGACAAAGTGTGTTAACATTATGAGTTGTGCCATTTTTAGATTTTGTTATGAGCTGTTCTTAGTCTTCACCTGGGGCAACAGCCATCTATGGATATGACATGAGGCTGTGAGGATGACTGACCGTCAGCAAACAACACATGTGCAAGAGCTTTTAATCGTGTGTTTGGAAAACAAATTCTGGAATCCAATCTAAGCTCTTTTGTCTACTTGAAAACAAGTACACTTTACCGGTTCATCTTGATATATTATTTCAGTATAAAGCACACAATGTTGGGGAAAAGATTTGCCTGAATTGTGAAGAAGTAGGTGGCAATGTATCATTTTTAAATTGAGACATATTTTCAAGTGAAATAGCATTAGGTCAATTTATTGAAAGCCTAGAATGATAGGTGGTACTAAAATACTGTCAACATTCTAGAAATTAGCATGGAAGAGAATAAGAAGTATTAATGAGCACGGTGTTCAAGAATCATTTACAAAATATAGCCCACAAGATATGGAAATTGTGAATTACGTCATGCACTAAGTGACTATTTTTTACGCATTTTCCCATATTAATAACAAAATACAAAAAGTAACACAAATTATGGGTTTTTATATTTGATATCCAGGAATGGCCAGGCTTATTCAGCATATGCTCAAGACCTTATCTACAGTCATGTCTAAAGCAGTAAGTCAGCTTAATTTCTTATCTTTTTGGACACCAGCCTGCTAGTAGCGTTTCCAATTATTGTAGGTGTGTTGGGTTAGCATGCCC
>NW_004567111.1:4021313-4043983 GCF_000260355.1 Condylura cristata
GGGGGGGAGGGGCGGTATGAAGTGACAGCCATCAAGCCATATGTTCATTGCTAATAGCTCATTCTGGCTTTTACTAGCCAAGTCTGACTTATTTTGTAGATTTGAGATGGAGACAGTATTTTTTTTTTTATAATTTGTTAAGGAACATTAAGTGAATTTCTCATTGTAATTTTAAAGTTAAAACCCAGCTAAGGGCCTGGAAATTTAGCCTTTTCTCTTTCCATGAATATTTCATTATGAGTGATATTAAAAACCTAGGTGTAAACTCAAAATAATGAAAACATCTGCCTACTTAGTGGCAAGTAGCGATCTTTCCTAACCACTCATTTAGATCCGTAACTCGCTACTTTCTTTCAAGGCCTTGGTTTGCAAGAGATTTAAAATAAATACACCTTTATTTCCTGGACTAAGATTCTTGTGTCCCTCCCCAGAGCACATTCTTCTTTTACTTTCCCTCCAAATTCTAAATAACTAGAGGAGGGAAATAAGTGATGTTTTTGTTTAGAGCCCAACACAGTGTAATACACATGCAGGGAAAAAAAAAAAGAGAGAGGCCTGCTTGTTAGTAGGAAGCCGGTGAGCTTTCAGAAAGGACATTTAAGGCAAGTCCTCTTCACCTCTTTCCAGGAAAGAGCATAATGTTTTAAAACCACTGAGATAGCCCACTAACTTTCTACAATAGTAGAAAATTATTCTGTTCAACAAGATTAGCAACTGGGGACATTTATGAGTTTATGAGTTTGCTCAAGAAATAAGTTTAAGTGTTGATGGGATTCTAGTTCCGCCTTCATAATCAGAATGGAAATGAGAAGTCACAAACCCCAGGAGTTGACAAAAAAAACAGAAGTTTTAGGAGTTCCTTAACTAAAAGACATGGCTGTTGGAATGAATTTCAAATATGGGGACAGAGAGAGTGCTGGCCCTTCCTTTCCTTCCTCTTTGCTCCCTTTGCCATTCCTCCTATGATTCTTTTCTTTATAATATTCTCTGCCTGTCTCTCTTGCTGTATTAGTCTGGATAGAAATTCACACAGACTACTATAAACAGTGTTTTTACTCTAAGCATCATGGATTTCGGTATTCAGAATTATTGTACATTGGTTTTCTATGTGTTCTGACCAGCAAAAAATACCTGAAAGAGGCACACAAATCTAACACTCCTAGCACAAGATGTCCGGCCTGTGGGTGTCCCTGGAGTTAGCTGTCTGAATTTGTGTATCTGATGTGAGGTGATACCTTTGCCCTTCTTATCATGGGGAGACTCAGAAACGCATCAGTGAAAATGAATTTGAAAAACTATTGGAACTGAATTACTACTCTCCAGAGCTTTCCATTCTTTTAATTCTTTAAAATACCCGTCATCATTAGTAGGAATTTCCATAACTTTCTAGACATGGTGATTCACTGTGATAAACATCAGTACTTACTTCCACACAATTTCCTGTTATTTATCCTAGTTTTCAGGACCTTCTGCTCAAGGTCAACCACTGAAAGAGTTGTTTTTACTTACTGTGAGTCAGTGACTCTACTTTCTCAAAACCTTTTTTTAACACAAATAATTGAGGCTCCCCCCCTTACTCTCCTAACATGTAGTTCATAGACAACATAACTGGCATAGAGTCTTAACAATTTTTTAAACACCCATGATGTGAGCTAATATCCTGCTATATCTAGAGGAAATGTGAGAGGGAAGAATTTTCATATTTAAAATAACATATACTGCAACGTATCATTTCTCAAGTGGATCGACACAAGAAGAAAGTGAAGTGATAGGCAGCGTCACTAAGAATGCAGTAGCGACAAGGGCAGATAGTGGTGCAGGTGGGATATTAGGTGTTAAGGTAGATTGATGGAGGCGCCGTCAAAGATGAGATTCTCCTAAATGCTACTCAACCCTTGGTAATGGTTGAGTCAAAGTTACGATAATCTTTCCTTGCTTTGCATGGTAGTCATGTTTTTTTCTAATTAGTATATAGTAAAACCTTAACACTGTCTCCCTGGCCATAAACACATATTACACCTAAGTATGTAATACACACACAGACAAAACAAATGGAGTTTCACTTTAAGGCTAGATGATTTCAGTTCCCCCCTCATAAATCTGTTATATGTGTTTGCATAAAAGAATTTGATTTAAGTATAGATATTTATGAAAAGCTTCTCATCCCCACCCATGTCCTGTGCAGTATTAAAAAATTGTGTAGCATACAGAATAGCCCTCGTTGCCAGGAGGACACTCTCTGCTGTGGGGGACATTCAGGTTCCTGTAGACTAGCTCCAGTAGCACTAACCTCTACCCACCAACAGCATTCCCAAATGACTCTGGGCAGTATTACCACTTGTCTCACTACCACTGTTGTAGGCAGTTCTACTGCTAGTTCTCAACAGTTTCTATCTACTCTACCACCTGCTTTAACCTGACGTTGACTCACAACTCAACTACTGTAACTCAACCACCTCACTCTAACTCAAAAATCTGTATTGAATGAAGCCATTTACTAAGGTCTCTATGGACTGCAAGTTGCTAAATGCTCATCATAGATGACTTTCAACTGACCTTGAACATGGATCATTCAGTCCCCCTGAACCACCTTAGTGACCTCCACGGTGTGCTCCCCTCCGCCCTCCCCTCTGGCTTTCTTGCTGACTCTTCTCCTGGTTAAACTTTAGATGCTTCTTTCCGGCTTTGGGCTTGGTCATAGACACTTTCTAATCTTATCTACGTCTGTGGCTGGAATTTTCATCTACAAGCCAATGGCTTCCATTTTTATATTTCTAGTTGAGTTTTATCTTCTGAGCCCCAAGCTTGTATATTAATTCAACTGCCTACTCAAAAGTTCCATATCAATGCCTTGCATGCATCCCAAGTGCAGCATGTGTTAGACTGAATTCATGTTCTTGTGCCCCAAACCTGGCTTCTCCTAGCATTTCCTGGCTCAGTAAAGGCAGCAACATCTGCCAAAATCCTCATGCCAGAGCCTGGGTACCATCCAGGACACATCTTGCAGATCATATTCTCAGTTCATCACCAAGTTCTATCTATCCCACCGCCTAAATAGCTATTCAATCCATTCACCATTCTCCATTGCCAACATCAACACAGTAGTTTGTTCAACTCAGCCTCTATTCTTGTTAGGGTATCTGTTAGCAAATTAGACTTCTACTATATTTCTCAGGGGTTCTCACTTCTTTTCATTACTCTCTTAAAAAGAAGTCAGAGAGGGCAAGATTTCAAAAAGGTCCACATCTCATCACATCACCCATTCTGTTTCTTTGATGTACTAGAGCAGGGGTCTACAACCCATGTCCCTTGAGCCAAATTGGGAAAGTCCCCTGAGTTTGTGAATAAAGTCCTCTTGGAACACAGCCCCACTTTCCCCTGCCTGGCTCTCCATGGCTGTTCCGTGCAGCAGCAGCAGACTGGGGGTAGTCGAGAAAATGACCTTATGTCTTTCAAAGCCTAAAATATTTACTGAGGAAAAGCCTGCTGAGGCCTGTGTTCAGAACATTTTAAATATGCAATGATTGCTGAATGAATTATTGTATATTCTGTGCTCCAAATGCAGCATAGGTTTCCTTGATACCAAGGTGGTCTCTACCTACATACAGGGTGGTTTTCTTTGCCGTTTTCCTATAGACAATGGCCCATGTGCAGTTTAGTCTCTGTGTTTTGTGCAGACCTCAACCATGTAAGGAAACAAAATTATACACAATACAAGTGATAGCAGAGCTTTCATGTGTGTGGTCTTTGGGAACAAACTTCTTTTCATGAGTCTACTATAGCACCCCCCCGCCCCCCCATCACAAACTCCTGTTATGTGCAAGCACCCAGTGTGATATATGAAAGTGAGACCTTTGGAGGTGATTATGTCATGAGGGTGAAGCCCTGGCAACTGGGATTAGCGCCCTTAATGAAGAGACCAGAGAGCTATCTCATTCTTCTGGCTTATGAGGACATAGTAGATTTGGACTAGGAAGTGGGTCCTTACCAGACATTTAATCTGCTGGAGCTGACTTTCAGCCTCCAAGATATTGAGCAATTACTATCTGCTGTTTATAAGCCACCCAGTCTATGGGACTCTGTTATGACGACTCCTGGACTAAGGCACAGTTCCTCCCTGTGGCACTCGCTGGCACCCATTTGTGATGTTCCTTTTAAGGGGATGATGTCAGGGTGTAATGGCAGATTTGGTGAAACAATTTAATAGTTGGTCCTCCAGACAGTTTTGCTATTAGAATTATGACTATAGTCGTAAGAGCCACCCTATTAAAGCACTAACTCTGTATCTAAAGTTCTCTTTGAAATGAGCTGCAATTGTCAAATTATTTCACCATCATCTGCTTCACAATATGTTATTTGGAGGAGGTGCACAGACACATAAGATACAGGGATTGTTGATGCATTTAACTTAGACACCTATTTTGGAGGTGGAAGTATTTTTTATATGATGGTCATAAGAATTCTGATTTGTTGCTGTACTGGGAAAACTGAGGGCCAGATTTTTATATTAACACAAACAACAGTTGGATAAGTCCCTTTAGGTTTGGGCATATTTTATTATAATAATCATCACTATTATTACACCTACCTATATGAATCATTATTACATTTAGAAGTTAAATTTGAGCAATAGGCATAAATTATTGGTTTTTATATCTTATCTCCCTGACTCATTTTGAGAAAATTAAGTCATCTTTGAATTATGAATTATTTTGAAATCCATGTAATAGTCAAGGACAGGGTGGTCCCTTAGGAGAGTTAAAGAAGTTCTCACCTGAAACCCAGATCCTGATGACTTTTCAGCCTTGATCAATTTTTATTCAAGATACGCTTTCTGTCTGCAAACTCCAAATATGAATTCATTAGACTAAAAACCTATTATCTCATGGCACTGCTTCATTGTCTCTGTGGAGGGCAAGGCAGAAAACATACTGGAAAAGGAGACATTTATGCTATTTAAAGTTTCCCTAAAAGGCAATTACTTGCCTACACTGGATACAAAGGTTGATCAAACCCATATTCATGCTTCTCCGAATGTTATCATATCATTCCCATTGTGATTTTCATGAAATAATTACTGTTGACGGTTCTGAAAACCATTTTCAGGCGCCCTCTTCCCCTTGAATTATAACCTTGAAGCAGTTTTATAAAGGCCTTATTTTGGGATGTTTCTTTCCTCCACGCTTTGAGAAGGGAGTGGGAGGAAGCAAGGCAGAACAGAAACAACACTCCTAGATCACTTGAGTTGTGTCTGCTCCTATGTTTTCTTTATATTCCACATATGAGTGAAAGCCTTTGGTGTTTGTCTTTCTCTCTGGGTCTTAACTTTGCTTAGCATATGCCTCTTGGGTCCCAACCATACCTTCACAAATTGCAACATTTTATCATTGTTTCCTAATAGCCAGAAAACTAAACCAAAAGCACCCTAGAAACCTGACTGTAGAACGGAGGCCCTGGAGGTGAGGCTGGTGAGCAAAGTGGAGGTGCCCAGAGGAGGGTGGTGGCAGGTTGTGGGTGCTTTGGTGGTGGGTGTGGCGTGGAGACATACATCTTTATTGGGGGGAGTCTGTACCTTAATCATATAGGGTGTTGCAAACCAACATTACCTCAATAAAAAAAGAACACAGATGATTTAGAAAATCTTAAATCTGAACTGTGCGAAAAAGCAGTGACTATTGCAGAATAATTCACACACATGATACACGGTATCAATTTCCCCTAGACCTCGCCCTCCTCAAGATCTCAGTCAGCGCTACACATTATGACCTTAAGCCATTTTTCTCAGCTCTAAACCATTTTTTACTCCAACACCAAATGATGAAAAGAAGCCTTTGCTGCAGCAATTTGCCCCAGGGGGCCTTCTCAGCCGGCAGGCGCCCTCAGCTTAAGAGACTAGCAGCTGCATTTGGACAGGCGAGAGGGAAGCCAGGAGACATCACATCACTGTCAGCCAAGGCGCTGACGTGACTTCTCTATCGTTTGGGCTCATCTATCTTGGAAACTTTAGATTTGAAAGACGGAAGGGAGATCAGAGGGAACAACTTGAATGTGAAATGAGGAAAAATGTCTCCAACCTTCCCTCCCCAAATGGACTTGGATTAAAAAAAAACAACAACAAATAACGCTGAGATTCAAGTCCAAGTGTGCCAGTCCTGTACCCTCACGTGGCCATAATAGGCCACTGGGAGCCTTCACATGCAGCCAGTAGTGATTTTGTGTGCGCAAGGCAATCTTCACCCCAGATCGACTCGTTACCAAGTGATTAATGTTCTAACTAATTACACAACTGTGGAATAGCACAATACAGCAGCTAGTTTTAGGAAACAATGCTTCGAAATTGACGGAAGCTCATAATTTTACAAATGCCATGCCAAGGTGATTGATTATGCTGACTTGCTCTAGCCCACATGTCAAAATCTATAAAACACTCCACACATACACACAGACGCACACACACACACACACACACCACATCTTGTCCATGTTTAACTCCTTGTTTCGGTATACAGCTGAACCTCTCTCTGAGACACAGAAATACGCAACTTGTGCCCCCACACTACACTGACTAGTAACTTGCAAGGTAGATAAAAATAAAGTGTGTGTAAGCCTGATCGTAGCAAGATTGTTCATTGGTCTCTAGGCATACTCAGATTGACCACATTTCTTCCCCGCTGACCAAATGGACATAATGGACATACACTAATGATACTCAAAATTCAACTTAGATTTTTCCCGTCACTTATTTTCTTGACAAACTATCATGTAGTGAAAAATCAGTAATAATTTAACACAGTTGAACTATTTTAAAGTCAAATTATTTCATCATGTGATAATTTTCAGATTAGACAGATAAGAACCAACAAGTTTCCTGGAGCATTTCCAGAGCACATGCATTAATTTTTTAAAAAAAAAAAATTGTACCAATTCCCCTGGAGTGTATTTACTTATTGCCACATCTCCTGAGGTCAACAGAGCAATGTCATTAGGGCCCCATTGACATGTGCAGTTAACAATTATCATCAGAGGCCCAAGGGCCTATGGGCTGAATTTTCTGAGTTTCCAAAAGAAAGTAGAACTATCCATCTTTTGTGACTTCTGATTTTTAGACATGGTTCAAATAGATTAAACGAAGCAGCCTGACAGGCAAAGAAAGAGCTTGAGCCCATTGTGTTGTTCCATGGTGATGATGGCAAGTAACGTTGGGCCTGGGGTCTTGCTGACTCTCTCACAAGGCTGACTGGGCATGTGTCAGTGACTATTGTCTGTAATTGTTTTCCTTCACAACAATGACCTTCACCTGAGCTCATCTACTGAAATAGGATTTCACTATGTGGTTCAGCATTTTCATTTCTTGCTGGAAACTTCCAAGGCCCGAATCTGCAAGATAAGCTGTGATGAGTTGTGACATGTGTCCCGTACATCAATTGTCAACCCGAGTGACACGCAATGAAAAACTGTCATTTGTACCAGAAACCTCTTGGCTTTCATTCCCGTTGTTTCAGCCATCCTCAGTGCCAATGCCAGTGTGGGCCCAGGCTCCTTACCCGCAACGGCAGGACTGCTTCTGACCTCGGCAGAATAGCTAAATTCACCTTAACGCTCATCTTTACAGCGCCCTGAACAGTTCTGCTTTCTTTTTGTCTTACTTCAACTGAAATCTTCTGAAACTCTATGCTGTTAGTCAGATGGTTTCTGATTTTAATGTTACTCCTGCAACAATTTACAATCGAAATTGACAGTTTATTTTTTCTCATCTGTAACAAGCCATGGCCACAAAAGTTTTGATATCATTTTCTGTCTCTCTTTATTGTGTGCTGTCATTAACCACACTCACTCTCTAGGAAACGTTAATACTATTAATCTTCTTTTCAAATACCATCCTAGAAATCCATCCAGATTGCCTTTTCACATCTTGGGAACATTCCATTCTAAGTGGATGAGTGAGACTCAGTGGCCTCCTTTCCTTAAGGCACAGAAATCCTAAATTTGGGAACATTTTTTTCTATTGTAGATTTGTTGAAACTATAAACTTCACTTGAAACTGGCCATAGTTAATGGAATGAGGTTGGACAGAGATGGGATCAATGTCGAGGCTTTCAATAGGAGCTTAGTCTTTCAGAATCTGCCAACCTGCTGCCAGTCATCCCAGACTCACCAATAAAATCCCATTTCAGTAAGGAGAATAGGGAGAAATAGGGCTGAAAATAATATTAGCAAGAGGATATTTACTGAAGAGTAGATATGTTTATAAAATCCCACACTTGCAATACTTTCTGAAAAAAAACTATTCTAAGAGGCTGCCGTATTTGGGGGAGTTCATAAGGAGTACGTGAAGGCTTTTGAACTTACAAAATTTATAATCCAAAGGTGGAGGGGAGCATCTCATTTACTATAGTAAAGTCTCACAATGCTTCTTACCAATATGTTAACACTACCTAATGTCTGTCCTGGCTTCTAGCACCTTCTAGCACGTTCTCCTTTCATCCTTACTCCTGCGTGTTGAAGTAAATGGTGCTGTTTCTGTAGGAAACCCCTCAGGGAAGCAAGTTTTGAGAGTTTTCATGTTTATGGGCAGAACCCCCAGGAGGGGCAGAGATGAGTCCAAGAGGTAGAAGTCCGGTTCTGGGAGCCCCCCAACCCCCAGGAGTCAGTCACAGCTATTTTCATCAATTTGCGCACCCAACTTTAATTGGGCTTATGGGGTGGGCAGCAAAGAAAAAGCAGCAGGTTTTCAAGTACAAGTGCATTTATGTGCTTTGGTGCAAATGTCCATGTGGCACATGGCACATGGCAGCTGGCACGTGAATGCCAGCATGCCAAGGGCCCTGCTCCTCAGCCCCATCCTTCACAGCATTCCAGGAACCACAGTCAAGTGGCATCAAAGTCACTCTGGATTCTTGTTTAGTCTATGAATTCCTGAGCACAACCCCACAGTCGCCAAGAAATATCTTGGGGCTGGATCCCAGGCTGCATGTCAACACTCTTCCAAAGGCCCAAAGAGGCGGCTGAAGCCTGAGGAGCAAGCGAGATGAGACAGGCGGGCAGGGACCAGTGCAGGGGGAGAGGGGTCGCTCAGCTCACTTGGGAGCCGGCGTGCACGCCGGAGAGGAAGTGGATCAGGCCCCGAGTTAGTTCTCCTGACTCAACTGTACTCTTCAGTAATGAAGAGCAGAGTAGTTCTTACTTGTTCATTCCAGTGGCTCTTGCAGATATAATTAGAAAAAGGAGGGAACTTCTGGGTTATGAATAGAAAAAAAGAGAGGGAGAGTGGGTAGCAGTGATTTAAAAGATAACTGCAAAATAATAATTATGGTTTGCCATAATCATAAAGCATAAGGTAATAAAATTTATAAATTATATCATAAATTATAATAGCATATCACTCAATAGTACATTGTAATTATATATAATAATGCATACATCATATAAATACATTTATGGAATATCTAAAATAATCTATTTAAATATAGTGGAAATGTACTTTATATAATTTATATAATTATAAAATTCATAATAAGCTACTTATATACTATATAGAATCATACATTTTTAATATATAATTTAAGGAATACATATCATATAATTTTAAAATATGATAAATTATTTGTTATTGATTATTATGACAATACAACTTTGTAAAAATCGATTTGAAGTAAAATTAAAGGAAAATGAAGGAGAAAGCAGTAGAAAGAGGCCTCTATCCAGGTATAAAAGGTAAGAGACTGAGGCAGAAAGTAAGGCTCAGAAAGCAATATCTAGCATCTGGTTAAAACTCCAAAGCAGGAAAGGAAAACCTCTTACATGAATGTTATTTCCAACAAAGCCAAAAAAAACAGAGCAGCATTTCACGGAATGAGTAAGGGGAGGATATTCTGAAAATTATCTGATCGTCACGCCTTTTTAAAGTAGTTCCTGTATATTAATTTGATATGCATAAAACATTTGTAGTGTCGTTCAGAATGTTCTTTAATTTTTCAGTCTTCGGGAACCGATCCTGTCTGTAAGACATTTATCCCAAAATGTCCACTCCAAAAATGAAACCTTTCAAAATTAGACCCAGACAAGCCCTGGAACTCTGACTGCAGAGCTGAGGGAGAGCAGGAGAGGGTGGGGTGGAGGGCTGAGACCTGGGGGGGTGGGCGAGGGGGTGCTGCGGAGTCGGGGTGGGGGGGGCGTGGTAGCTGTGCCCAGGACACGCATCCGCAGCGCTGCGAGCCTGCGCCTGGAAGTCACACACGGATGGACATTACCTCCATAAAGTATCATATGAATTTTAAAAATCGTCTCCCCGCCTCATTTTCCATGGGGTCTGAAGTCCCTATGATCCTTAGCATTTTATTGTAATTTTCTACAGTTGCGAGCACACGGATCTCAGATGACTATCCGCTGGTGCTTTACATTTGGAACGATCCAAAGGGCCCGAGGAGCTTGCTGAGCGCTGCATAAATCACTTCGTGATGGCTGGGGGGGGGGGGGGGGGGGGGGGGGGGGGGGGGGGGGGGGGTCGGTGGAGGGCTGAAGGAGCGAGTCTCCTCCAGCAGAGTGGGGGAGCCCCCCTCCCCCTGACCATAGCAGGCCTGAGGTGGAAAGGGAGACTAAGCCTTGCAGGGGTAAGTAACATGGAGCTCAGAGGCGGCCTTCCCGGGGCCTGTGGCATGCTGAAAAGCTGTTATGTTAGAAAGTGAGAGTTGATCTTTGGCATTTGGTGCGGGAGGAAGGCAGGGACGGGTGAAGGAGAAAGAGAGAAGGCGGCGGCAAGGGCTGTGCACGCCTCGGACACCGAAGTCGGCGATGATCAGAGTCCGCCCCGGCAGGCAGGTGCACTTAGTCCTCGCTCCTGCGCGCGAGAGGGAAGTTCTGGACACGCACGGCCACCCCGTCGTGCAGAGGGGCAGGAGAGCCTGGAAGCGCGGATACTCTTGAGCCCTGGTGATGAAATGTGGTGGTGGGAAGCCAGCAAAGGAAGGACCCGGAGGGTAGGTGGAGGGAAACCGAGCTCCTCGCCTCCAGCTCGCACCGCGGCTTGGCTTTGCTGCCAGGTTTCCTGCCACGTGTGGTAAATGTCACTGCAAAGGCCCTTGGGAGCGTGAGCGCTGGGCACGCGCCCCTCTGATCACGCCAGGGCGAGCTCATGGGGGCTGACTGGGAGTTCATGTGGCTGCTGCCAGCCGCAGCCACAGCCCCTGACCCGCGCCCACGTCCCTCCCGCCTGCCCCAGCCCGGGCTCTGCACGTGATCCCGGCCCCCTGCTTCAGCACTGAGGGCCTGTCAGATGCCTGGAGGCGCCAAGATCCCTTGGTCCAGTTGCCTGAACCCTCCGGAACCCGCCGGCCCACCGTGGTGGGTCTACAGAAGGGCAGCCCGCTGGTGGGCCCGTCCACCAGCCACGACTGTGCAGAGCGAGAGAGGCACAGCCCAAAGGGCAGAAAGAACAATGAAGGAGCAGCGTCTCCCTGGTCTCGGGGAGCACCCCGAGAGCTTCGGAAATGCCCAGAGCCCTCCTCGGGGCTGTTGGGCTGTTGATACTCCCGGAACTTAACTCCAGCCCTTCCGGTGGATATTATGCACACAAAGTGGGGAATTCTATCGAAAACGCACTTTGAAAAATCCAATTAACTGTCTACACTTCCTCCCCCCGGTGCTTGGTTTTGAACTTGATCACATTCACAGTAAGCAAGGGAGGCAAGCATGTGATGTCCAAGTCACATGAAAGGAATCGATTGGTGTCTCTGATAACTGCATGCTGCGGGCTCCTAATACGTTAATTAATCAAGCCTTGCCTCTCAAGACTGCCGCTTCTTATTGCACTGGTAGATATTTCAGAATTTTCCTCAGTGCTTACGCACACGTGTAGACTTCCTGGAGGGAGAGGGTGATTACCATCCCCCAAATTAATTTTCCCATTCAGCGTCCTAATTGCCAGCTAATTGCTCTAATCTGACAGCGGCAGCGCCCTGGATGGGGGAATCAGAAGGCAGACATTTCAGCAACCGCAAATTAGCGGGGTGGTTTTCCCAAATCACGGAGGCGCCCACATAGAGCGTGGCCTTTGGGGTGCACAGACGGCGCAGGGCAGATTTTAGAAAGGGGGACAAAGGTCATTGGAAACAGCCAGGCGTTTGGTGGGGTTTAATGTCTTCAGTGGGCGAAGAGGAACGAGGCAAAAACAAACACCAAACCCAGTTATCAACCCACAGCTGTGGGGGCAGTTTCTGGCGGGTCACGCGTGCTGGGGGTGGAGGGGGCATGGGAAAGGACACATGTTTGCCACCCAGAATGAAAATCAGGCTGGCAGCTCTGGGGGTCCCAGGAGAAAGCCGGTTGCAAACACGACCTTTTCCTGAGGGCTTTGTAATCCAGAGGGACCCAGACAGGCACCTTTACCACTAAATTATAGTGTAGTAAACACTTCTGAGGGGCACATGGCGAGAGTTATGGGGAGACAAGACAGGGACACTTGAGTTTGAGGGACAGAAGCCAAGGTGGCCCACCCCGTCATGCGGTGACAGGCACAGACAGGGCAGCATCCACCGCGGGCTGCGGGCTCCCCTGGGTCCCAGGCTCTGGCTGCCTGGGTGGGAGGTCAGAAGGGGGCGGGGAGGGAGTGCTGTGGCCCAGCATTGCCACATTCTCCTGGCAAGCGCTGGGGCCCTCACGCCCTGTTGGCGGTGAGCGCATCTCCTGACACTGGTCGTCCCCCCACCCAGGGCCAGCACGCTGTTCCGAATACTCACCGGGAGGACTTCTCAGTCTGGTTTTAGGTAGGGCATGTCCCAGTTGGGAAGACAAGTCAGGCGCTCCATGGCAGGTGGGGCAGAACTTAGATTCTCACTCTGGACCACGCTGGCACGAATGCCACACATCCATCCTGGAGGCAGTTGGTTTAGAAGTTTCTGAATGGACACAGCTTCAGCCTTGGAGCAGTCTATGCAGATGCCATGTGGTTCACCAGCTGGCGGCTCTGGGAGGAAGCCTAGGAATCTGACAAGTTGAGGAAAGAGAGTTGTGAGGGGCTGATTGGTGTCCCCCTAAAATCCACATGTCCACATTTTTTTTAAGATTCATCTATTATGCATACAAAACTGGGGTACAGGCCGGAAGATAGGGGCAGTGAGAGGGTTCATCCCAGACAGAGTGGGGAGCAGAACAGGCAGACCCACGAAGTCCACTGATGGGGGAGCAGCAGGCGGGCCAAGAAGGTGACCCACATGGGTGGCAGTCCTCTCCTGGCCCGCCGGAGATCCAACTCATGCTGAAGCGGCTACGGATAGCTTCACAGTGCTGGCTTTAACCCGCTGCGCCACCAGAGAGGGCCCCGTCCACATGTTGACGTTCCAAAGCCCAGCACCTCGGATGCACCTGAATCTGGAAACCGGGCCTTTATAGAAGGCAGTCTGTGGAAATGAACTCCTGAGGTCAGCCCTAGCCTGCTATGACTGTCCCTTATACCGAGAGCAGAGACTCACTGAGGCGAGACCCCAAGCCAGGGAGAGCGGCCTCCGAAGAGACCCTATGGACACCTCACTCTCAGATGCCAGGCAGTCACAGCTGTACGGAAACACTGATTGTTCGAGACACCCAGGCTAAGGTGCTTGGGTGGGGCAGCCCAAGCAGACCGGCACAGGGAGTATTTTCTCTTTGGTGGGGACCAATAGCAGGTCCTCGCCTGTGCCAACTCCCTGATCTCGCAGGTGACTTTGAGGAATGAGAGTAGGCAGGGGATGAACCTGGGAAATGCAGGGCAAGAACTGGGCCGACCCATAAGCCTTGGTTCCAGGAGCTCAGGCCGGTGCCGGGCACGTTGATGCTGGACTTACAGGCCAGCGGTTAGAGTGAGAGGGACACCCGGTGGCTGGTTGTTGAGCCCGGATCCTGGCAGTGGCACAGGGAGCATGCCCGTGGGGGCCGTGGGAGCCCGGGTCACCTTTACGTTGGGAAGTTCTGTGTCGGTAACAGTGAAATCTGAACACAGGCAGGTTTCTCATGGAGTTAATAGTCCAAGGTGCTAGAAGCTGCTCCTCCCACAAAGCTCCAGCAATTAACTTAATAATCTTCTTATGCTTGATCCTTCCTACCCTCTAGAATAGATCCAGAAGCAATTAGGGGAGGGGGAAGAGGCTGGCTGTACACCTATGTTCCTACCAAGCCAGGCCTGTTTCGTGGTGCTGAGAAAGCATGCCTGCATGCTGAGGGCAGGTGCTTCCCTCCAGGGCCCCTATTCTGCCCACGGAGAATGGCCTGGAATGATGCAGGTTGCAAAAGCTGCATCAAACTGACCCACACTCAGGAATCACATTACTGTCCACTTTCAACTGCGTTTCCTTGATGTGTTTGTGAGGGCGCTGGCCTGTGCACCTTCACATGGTGAAACAGAGCCGTCATCACCGGCGGGCTGGCGAGCCCCGAGCTACGTCCCTTCACCTCTGAGGAGCTCACATAACTGTGTAATCCCCAAACATGAGATGGAGATTTGTTCGTGGGGTCTCCACATTCCCCTCAGCTGACCATCCTGGGGGCGGATGGGTGGGAGTTGGGGGAATAAGTCTTTTCAGGTAGAGGATGTAACGGCTCTCCTCAAACAAAGCAGAGCTGAGACTCGGGGGATGGAACGTCTTCTGTGAGATGGGTGGCCCGCGGGGACAGGGAATGAAGCTACAGCACACTTGAGAGCTGTCCCCGAAAGGAAGGCCGAGCTGTCCCCATCCACCGGCCCTGCTGCGTCACTGGCGTCCGGTAGGTGCCAGTAGCTGGGAGGGTGTGGATGGGCGCGATGAGTGAGTGACACCTTCCTCTCACACCGAGCAAAGGCCGTTAGGATTTGTTCAATACCAGTTTCCTCTCGCCTCAAACCAAGCAGGCCAAGCCAGCGTGCAGCAAATGCATACAGATCCCCACAAGTGAGGGCTGGAGCGGACCAGGAGAAAAGGGCAAGACTAGGTAGGAATGAACAGCGGGTGGGGCGAAGGGATGTTTTCTCAGGATGCGGGGCCCCTGGAGCGGTGAAATAATTCCAGCATCTTCAGAAGGACAGCGATCGCATGTGTGAGATTAAAGTTGACAAGAGGACGGCTAATGTCAGAGAATAAGAAAAAGATGTGCTCGCTGGAGCGCAAAGGAGTTAAGGGTGTGTCCCGGATTGAGGGGATCAGTAAGTGGCCTTGACCCCCCCCCTCCAGCAGGGGTGTCACGGCAGAGTCCCCAGCCTTTAGGAGCTCTGAATGACGGAGTGAAGAAAGAAGGCCTGAACTCCTGGCCAGTGCGGGCGTCGTCGGAGGACAAAAATGAGTCAGGCCTGTCGGGATTTCCCTGAGCTGGAGGAGGCTAAGGAAGTCTGCAACGATGACGCTGGACACGGCTGCTGGCCAGCGACAGCGTGCCGACTCCGAACTGCAAGCTGTGGCTTCTTGAGCAAACTTTAAGGAATAGTGGTTTGCGGTAGGTGACGGGTTCTAAGGAGGAGGCCCAGGAAACAGAGTGCTCCAGGAGGAAACCGTGTCATCCTCTTGGCAAGTCCAAAGGGACTTGAGATATCAGCTTGTCAGTAAAAGTAGCAAAGATGAGTAAAGCAAAGCAGGACCCAGGCCTGACTTCAGTGAGAGTGGGTGGAACGTGACTCACCTTTGGTCACGTAGCTCATCGCCTCTGCCCTTAGTCTGACTACGACGTCACTGGAAGTTGAACGTGTGGAGCCAGCTGGTGATGTGGACAAGCAGCGAGCTCGTCAGGGGACATGCTGACTGGAACCCGAAGTGACAGCTAGATATCGGGAGGCAAGAGGGGCTGGCCGGGGACGAGGCGTGGAAGAGCAGAACTCAGGCTGTGAGGCCGCAGGAGGCCTGGGTTCTCAGAAGGAGAGGCCGCAGGGGAGGGAGCGCGCA
Source organism: Condylura cristata (assembly GCF_000260355.1). NCBI lineage: Eukaryota > Metazoa > Chordata > Mammalia > Eulipotyphla > Talpidae > Condylura > Condylura cristata. The sequence goes on from NW_004567111.1 coordinate 4,037,192, forward strand.
CGACTCAGGGCGACCTGTGCCCACGGGAGCCCGAAGGTGAGCAGGAGAGGGGCGAGGTGCGGTGGGCCACCCGCGGCTTGGACGCTGTGCGTGGCCACTGCTTTCCCTCTGCTCTCACCCCAGCTCGGGACTCACAGTTACCTTGTAAGTTGAACCACAGTGAAACATTGACGTGTGCGAAACGCTCTAAGCTTCTTGAAAGTCTTCTCTTGGTCTGTGCTACGCAGAGACAGAATGATCAAATTTGGAATCTAAAAACCAAGGCCACATGCTGGCAATCACTCGCAGAGTAGAGGCCCTTGGCCATGTTCCTCAGCTTCTAAAATCAGAACCTCGAGCTGTATAAAGTGAGGAGGAACGATACGCGGCATTTTTTTTTTTAAAGATTTATTTATTTGTACATACAGAACTGGGGTACAGGCCAGAGGCTCAGGGACGGCGAGAGGCTTCACCAGAGACAGAGTGGGGAGCGGAAGATCGAGGAAGCACACTGCTGAGGGGAGCAGCAGGGGGGTCAGGAGAGGTCTGCCGCGCCATGTGGGTCACCTCTGGGGTGGGGATCAAACTCATGCGGAAGTGGCTTAAGCTTCTTAGTGCTGTGCTTTAACCCGCTGCGCCACCAGGGAGGGCTTTTTTTTTTTTTTTTTAACATATAAAAATTAAATGTGACGAGGCAGATAGAGAAGCCGCACAGGCCCGGCACGGCCAGGATTTCTTCCCTGCCCTGCCCTAGTTTTTTTGAAAATGAAGCGCTGAAAGACAACTATTCAATATTTACATGCAACGCTCACCCATCCGTCGAGTCACTGAGTCGTTGAGTTTCCCTGAGCATCAGGCGTGCCCCAGAGGCCGAGGAGACGTCGAGGAGGAGGCAGAGTTGCACAGAGTTCTAGTCTTTCTGAGGCTCACGGATGAATGCAAGAAGGAAAATTAGCCGCTAAGCTGCATATATGTGTAATAGATGTCAGGCAGGGGGAGACCGAGTTAAAGAGCAGGTCCTGAGAGAATGATCAGACCTGTAGGGTGTGGCTGTGTTTTGGCGGCTGCACTGGCAGGTACATTCAACTTCAGTGAACTGAGAACTGTGAGCGAGCTAGCGAGAGAGTGAGAGAGAGAAGGAAGAGGAGGAGGAAAGGGAAGAAGAAGAGGAGGAGAAAATAAAGGAGGGCGAGGAAGGGAGGGAGGGAGACCCAGGCTTGGGAAGCTGACTGAGGAGAGAAGGCACAGAGGGCGAGGTCTGTGAGGTTGCCCTGAGGTGCAAATCTCTCTGGCCCCTTTCAAAAGATTCTTTGATGCACATCAAAATAAGGGGGTGAATAACTGAAGGAAGCTCCTCAGGGTTAGGAAGAGGGGGAAGAAGAGATGATGTTTTGGCATCTGTGACTTTTTTAGTCATTTATTTTTGTTCACTGGCACAGACTACAACTAAGTCACCGGTGTCAGGCATAAAAATGAAGACAGAGAAACTCAAGAATTGGCCTCAGCTGTACTTGGGGAAACAAAAAAAAGTAGAAACCGCTTTCTGTATGAAACTAAAATCTGTGTCTGGTTCTATAGACAATGCCAGTGCGTGAGTGACTGGACTGAACCCCGCGGTCTTGCCTATAAGCACTTCACAGAGAAGGGGAGCGTTTGTCTGGCTGAAAGAGCCCGGCTGCATAGACAGCAGGACGTGAACTCGGCCTTGAGGATGGTGAGCATTTGATAGCAGAGAGCAGGAGAGAGGCAAAGGGTGTGTGGCCCGGGAACGCGGCCGAGCACAGACAGGGTGCGCCACGGGCAAGTCAGCGGGAAGGTGGCTGCCCGCCAGAGCCACGTGCACTGGCCGCCAGCTCCTGCAGGAGGGCGCAGCTGCTTTGAAAGTTGAACTGTTGGCCCTCCCTGGTGGCGCAGTGGGTTAAAGCGCAGCACTAAGAAGCTTAAGCCAACTCCTCATGAGTTCAATTCCCGCCTGCCCCAGAGGTGACCACATGGCGCGGCAGACCTCTCCTGACCCGCCCGCTGCTCCCCTCAGCAGTGTACTTCGTGGATCTGCCTGTTCTGCTCCCCACTCTCTGTCTGGTGAATCCTCTCACCCTCCGCATTTCTGGCCTGTATCCCAGTTCTGTATGAATAAATAAATAAATCTTTAAAAAAAAAAAAAAAAGAAAGTTGAACTGTTTACTCAGGAGCCGACCCCACCTGGGGTGCCCGCCACGCTGCCTGGGCCGTCTGGGCAAGAGTGTCAGAGAGAGTGGCGAGCCCCTTGGTGACAAGGGGCGTCACTGTGTTAGAAGACTGGAGTGGGCTTTCAGAGCAGGGGTCTGTAGAATTTACCCGCATTTGAGCACCAAGGTGGGCCGGTGGGCTGTTGAGATGATATGAATTACAGTCACTTCTTCGGTAAATACTGTGGCAGTGTGGCCTCTGGGTTAGCTCTTGGCACTCTCGGGCCAGGGCCTGAGCTGCCTACTCAGCCAGGGAGCTACCCACGGGCGCGGCAGACCTCTTCTGTCTCCTTGCTCTCCCCTCAGCCGTGCATTTCCGTCAGCCCACCTGCTGTGTCTCTGGGGAATCCTCTCACCCCCTGCCCCTCTGGCCTTCACCCCAGTTCTTCTGCACAAAAATCATTAAATAAAACAATAAGTTGGCAGCCTGAGTTTTCCTTTGCTTGATTTATAGAAGCAAGACCCGCAGCCATTTGATTTACAGTCAGTCTGGCCAAGAAGCCCAAGGACATGCCTCCTTCACACACCTAATCACAGCCTCATTACTGTGCGCATACAGAGCTTCCTCTCTGGGGCTTCAAAGGGCATTTGGGTTTATAGGAAGCTAAAAATTTCTCTAACCTTGAGATTAAATGAATGTTCTTTTAGACTCAAAACTTTCCCCTGCTCACAGCAGATCATTAATGTAATTGAAAGAGATCCGAACCCCAGATGTCTGCGTGCTGCCGTCCCAAGGGCCGCCCCGCTCGGCCATTCTCATTTGCAGCCGAGACACGACGGGAAGGCAGCCTCAGCGCCCGCAAACAGTGTCCGTTACATTCACACGCCAAGCCTGGCCCCTGTGATAGCCCTGGCGTGCCCGTGGTCACGCTCGGTCTCACATCAGTGTTTGAGTATGATATGACAGAGACTGCCTGACCAGACTGGCACCTCAACACGTGACCACTCTTAAGGCTCCTCCTCCCTGGTCCGCTAGAGAAAAACAGATCCTGCTAGTGACAGAGCAGTGTGCACTGGCTCCCATCTAGAGAGAGCTCAGTGGGGGAGGACCAGCAGCACAGGGGGCTGCCGTCCAGCATGCTAGAGGCGGATGAGGAGAGGAGACAAATACCACCACCGAAAAAAGAGCTTGTATCATGTGAGCCGGCTCCCTGGCCGGGGCCCGAACCTGAGGTCTTGTGGCTGCAGATGGCTTCACAGTGCTGTGCTCTCACCTGTTGTGCCACCAGGGAGGCCTCGCTGCTCCCCTCAGCAGTTTATTTCAGTCCATCTGCCTGTTCTGCTCCCTGCTCTGCCTATGGTGAATCCTCTCACCTCCTGCACCTCTGGCCTCCACCCCAGTGCTTGTATGCATAAATAAACAAGTCTTTACAAAAAGGCGGCCCTCCCTGGTGGCGCAGCGGGTTAAAGCGCAGCACTGAGAAGCTAAAGCCGCTTCCGCATGAGTTTGATCCCCGCCTGCCCCGGAGGTGACCACATGGCGCGGCAGACCTCTCCTGACCCGCCCGCTGCTCCCCTCAGCATTGTACTTCGTCGATCTGCCTGTGCTACTCCCTACTCTGTCTCTGATGAATCCTCTCACCCTCTGCATTTCTGGCTTGTACCCCAGTTCTGTATGAATAAATAAATAAATCTTTGGAAAAATAATTTTAAGAAAAAGCTTGCAGGGTCGTTCTGCACGAGAGATGGAGGGAGTGCACCTTGCCTCCACAGCAAAGGCGCCTGCTTTACCATGCTCTGTGCCCTCAGCAGCCTCTGTTGAGCGCCGTGCAGTATGGCAACTCCTGGACGGGTGTGTCCTCGCCCTCCGCCCCTCTGACCTCATTTCCCCGAGTCTTGGCTATCATTTCAGGCTGGTTATCAGTAGAAAGGGTAACACATGCTCTTGCATTCCTTTGGGCAGCATTTAGATGCCTCAGAATGTTCTGGAAGGGTTGCAGTAATCGGGGCACGAGGCTGTACTGGGGATGCACTTGCTGTTTGGTCGTGGAGCTTTGTTCTTTGGTTCCTAACTCCAGGTAGTTCAGTGGGAAGAGCATCGTGTTATCTGTCTGGAGGGTGTGTATGATCCAGGAGTAACCAGCTTAGTGCCTTGAAGCAGGTCGTGTGTGTCCAGCCTTGGGGATGCTCTTGGCCTGGGGATGCTCTTACAAGTGGGGGTTTTACTGGAAGGTCACGGTCTTCACGGGTCTCCCTGTACTGGCCTGTGCATTCTGAAGAGGGACCCGTGAAAGCTGCCTTTGGCCAGCTGAGCTCGACACTGATCTGTAGAAACCGGGAGAGGGTTTAGTGTGCTTCCTGAAAGTGGCCCCCTGGCTGGTGAGCTTCTGGAGCAAATCAACTCTGCTGAGGGCCTGTGTGCTTCCCGGCCCTCCTGGGGCCCACATCCTCCTAACCATGGCTTCAGCTCAGGAGGGTCATGACAACCCACCGGACTCTGGGGTTTCACGGCACGGGGCCCTGCTCAGAATTCAAATAGCTCCACATTCCAGCTGATTAGCCAACGAGGTTAAATGACAGGCTTTCACTCCCAGGGAGACACGGTGCCACACGCCCGCTGCCCTTCATACTTGGCGCTGGTAACGGCAGAAGGCCTGAGCCGCCTCTTCTGGATACCTGTGCTCAATTTCCATCTATATTAATGTGCTGCTAAATGTGTCATGCGAATGAGAAATGGGACTTCAGAAGGCAGTCCCTGCCGACTGCGCTGGTTTTTAATTTCAGGGAGCTATGTGAGATTTTCACGAACTTTCCTTCTTCTTGGAAAAACACTGCCATCGACAGATTTTATCAAACTGAGAGATAGTGTTTCTAACTGAGAAGCCGGCTCTGTGACGCGAAGGCTCCAGTTCACGAGGAAGTGGGAACACCCAGAGGTCCGGGGCCCCCACCCTGGGCTTGGCGGCTGTTAGTGTCAGATGGAAGCACGTTGGCGTCCAGGGCACAGAGCCTCTCCCTCCCAATTCCATTCTCGACCAGGCAGCTTCCGGAGAAGGCTTTGGGTGGGCAGAATTGCAGCACTTCCCCAGCGTCTTCATCCTTCCCGCAGTCTTCACTCCTTGCTATAGTGATGTGCAGAGGTGCGAGAAAGTGCATCTAAGTGCATCTCTTCCCTTCCTCAGAGCTGTGGCTTAAATGTCAGGGAAATCTGCTTGGCAACTCCTCTGCCCCTCCCCCACCCCGACTGAGAATTTCTCAGCTCTCCACAAGAGTATGTTTTCTCCCTTATGGAGAGCTTGGCTTGGTTTCATTTATAAAAATAGCAGCTATTTAAATGGGAAAGGCTTTCCCTCAAATCATCTTTGGGCCAAATGTCTTTCTAAAAACATATACTCTTTTTTTTTTTTCCTCGCAAGAAGACAGATTCTAAATGAATTCAGGTTTCATCAGATTCCTAAGTGTTTTCTGTGGGCTGATGCATTTGACAACTAAGTTCACATAAGTGCCAAAACGAATATATGATTTAGAGAACGGCCCCATGTAACTGCACTGGGTGGCTTTGCATATGTGTGTGTGTGCGCACACACTGTAGGTACAAGCCCATGTTTTTAATCTATTAATACACAATTTGATCATTTTCCTCATAGAATTATACATAGTGATTTTTAGGAAGGTGGGTTGGATAGTCAATAAGAAATGTTGTTTATGCTCTGTTTTCTCAGTAAGAAGACAGAAGAAGAAGAGTTTGCATCTCTTCTTTCTGGTCATGTTACGTTAATTTATCCATCACTACCTCCAAAGCTGTAGTTGCTCCAGCTTATATTGAGAAAATTGCAATTAAATCTTGAAAATCTGGCCAATGACACATTAATTTCACCATCTGTCTCAACCTCTGTGTGGCCAGTGGTAGGTATGAGTGTGCAGGTACAGAGGACTTTAAGAACCAGCAGAATCTCTGAGATTTTGCCACAATAAATACCCATAAAAGCTAAGAAAATCATGGAGCTTATTGTGTGCTAAACTGAGCTCACTTCAGCACGAACTCCACATCCCTACTCTGTGTGCCACCAGGCTGCTCTGCCTTTCAGCCCCTACAGTGAGCAATTCTAGAATCTCCAGAAAACATTCTAAATATTACAGATGGCCCCTCATTAAGACATCTGCCTGCCAGCTGGCCGCAGCCTGTCCCCAGAACTGTATGCCAAAGTGGGTCCACTGTGTTTTACAGTCAGTCTTTTTTCAAATATTTGATATGACTGTGATATTCCACTGGTCTTAGCTTTTCCAGGCAGAATTGTTTCCCTCTCATTAGGCATCGTCATTAGCATTTGTCGGTATTGGGAGTATTCACTTACATGTCTCTGTGACTTTGGCGTTTCCCAGGCATGCCTTCATTTCCTCCATCCTCGAGCCCTCTCTCCCTCTTCTTGCTTGCTTGTTTTCTATTTTATGCTCACAGCAAGAACTTATGGTTCTTAATTTAACAAATGAAAACAATCAAGACGCAGAAACGATAAGTCATATAACTTAATAACCGATTCACCGAGGGGCCTCCCTAGTGATCCAGGCTCAGCTCCATCATGTTATAGCCTCTGTGGCCTGCGTCCGATCCCTGGCCAGGGAGTGACCCACGTGGCGCAGCAGA
>NW_004567111.1:4045163-4060335 GCF_000260355.1 Condylura cristata
GTGACCTTGGGCAGAGAGCATCCCAAAGCGTCTGGTTACTCAGCAGTGAAATGAAGAAACTGGGCTAGAGAATTTCAGAGGGATTTCCCTGTATTAAAAGTTTTGTGATCCACTCTGTTTTAAAGAATTATGCTGAATTTTAGAATCCTCTGCTTCTGGGTGGGGAAGTAGAAAGGCAGGAGATGCACTGACGTAAACTGATAGACATCACCTCCCCCCGCGGGTGGGAGGAAGCAAGTCGGCAGCACAGACCCAGAAGCCATACAGAAGGCGCCGAGGATTCCACTGTTATGCCTGCACCTCAGAAAAGGCCTCATGGTGCCCCCAAGTCTCTGCTTTTGTATTTCTTTGTATTTAGAAACCAACACTGAATAGATTGCTTGTTCATAAATAAGCCAACAAGTTACTGCAAATGTTCTACAATGTGGGGTATTCAGTAAACCCCCTTTTTCTGCTCTATGTAGGAAAATCATCTTGGATCTCACAAACAGTACCCCATCACAAGGTCCTTTCCAAATCTGCCTGATAAAAGGAGATTTGTATTTTCTAACGTATCACCAATGTTCCCATTTATCTATGTCTTTGAATTTGAGTAAGTTGGGGATTCTCTTTTCTCGGTATCGCTTCATCGAGCCACATAATGCGTCCGCTTTATATCGACCCTGTTTGGGCTACAATATGTTGTACAATTTATTCCTGTTGTTGTTTTAAACTTACCAATTAGAGAGAATTCAAATTTAATTAATAGAAAATTTCACCCCCTCTCAACTAATACATGGGAAGTAATTATAGAAACCAAAGTCTTTTTCTACTGAGAGACGAGCAAATAAATAAAGCTGCCCCTTCTGCACGGGAAGGTCAGGTCTGATTCTGTGGTTTCCAGACAACAGCTTGGCATGCTCGGAGAACAGTAATGGAAATATTTTATTTCTCCGTTCAAAAATGACTTAATCATCCTAAGTAGTGGTGAAGTATTTTATCAACCGGCAATGAGTTAGCTTTTAAATTCGCAGCTTCCGTGTCTTCAAGCATTACTCTCCATCTTAGTTCTGTGAAGGCTTCAGGGGGCCAAACTGTCTCCAGCCCAAGCACCTTCCCTGTGCGCACAAACGCCAGCCCTGTCGCCCAAGGCCGTTTCTTTCCCAGAATGTTAATGCAGTTGGGTTTGAGCACATTCTTTCTTATTCAGTTTCTCATTATAATGCATCAAAGGCAGGTATCCAGTGACATGTGTGATCGCATTATTTTGTAATAAATGTGCATGCAAAGTGACACAGCACTGAATAACACCAAGGCATTTTTAAAAATTGGCTCCCTTTCAGTTATGTATAGTTTTTAGCTTGAAAATCATTAAAACATATTTTATGAGTTAAAGTCTATTTTATAAACATATTTTATAATCCTTGATGGGGAATTCGTAGTTTCCCTGAGCTAAAGTTCATAGCTTTAGAGAATTTTGCCTGAAATATTTTCTCAGTCTGTTTCCTAACTTCAGAGACCAGAAAACGGAACTACATGAAACCACTATATCCTAGTACTACAACAACTTGATTGAGTAAAAAGCCAGGTGCTGACATGTCTAATGTACAAAATTCTGAGTAAATATGATTTTACAGAAGCTCTCTATGTCACCTTCAAACTTTTTCATTTTGGTAGCATAAATAGACTTGCTACTTAGTAAAATTGTCTGCGTAAGTGATAGTTATCTTCTAATGCTTTAATCCTGATTTTTTTCCCCCCAGCATAATGAGAAGAAATTTCTTCTGTTAGTTCAGCACTTGGGAAAAGAAAAAAAAAAAAAAGGCAGTTTATCACATCAAATAATTAAAGCACTGCAACATTTCAGCCTCAGTGTCTTAAAAAAAAAAAAAAAAAAAGGCAGTTTATCACATCAAATAATTAAAGCACTGCAACATTTCAGCCTCAGTGTCTTCGCTGAGGCTTTCTTAAGCCCCATTCGAGGGTGCTAGAGACAGAACGCTAATGAGATGCATTACCTGTGGAAGCTAAACCTGTAGAGACTCCTGTCTTTCAGCAGGGGAGAAGCTTGCAGAGTCCTGCTGGTTTGCCCCAAGCACCCTTCCTCTGTAGATTAGGGAGTTTTGCACTTTCTAGGCATCTTCTGAAGTCCCTTAGACCTCAGATGTTTCATGAGCAGTTTGAAAATATTTCTAATATGCTGCTTTAATTTTCACGTGGTTTTTCCATCTCTTCCTGCTTGATGTCTGTTTCCCCAAGATTTTCCTTGAGTTAGTTCTGTGTCATCATCTGATTCCAGGTAATGTTTCTGGAACAATGCGATTTATCTTTGAAAAGGATTATTTGGTGTTTAGAAATGCATGTATTCTATTCATCTTCTCCAAATCAACAGGAAATAATGTGTAAACATCAGGTTTATTATCTATTACATTAGGCCATTTTTGTTTTTTGCATGGTAATATAGGTCATGCAATTTAATAGTAAATTCATTGTCAAGATGTGATTTATACTGCTTTCTTGTAGTGACAGAAACTTTTACAAAGAAAATAGAGAGGTATGTTCTGTCTTATTAGTGATTTATGTAGTCAACTCTGAGGTTAGATAATAGTACTAACACCAGCATTTTGTTTTGCTTTTTCTTTTAGGTAATTTTTACTTTAAAAATAACCAAAGGCCATTTTATCTATCATGTGCTTTTCAAACAGTTGTTTTAATAAGGGTCATTTATAAAATAACAATTTGCAATATAGTTAAAATTTTTGAATACCTTTATCCAACATTTTCCTAATTTACGAAATTTATGCTACTTTATAAAATTTTCCTAGTATGCATTATAAGATGGAGCTGCTATAAGATGGAGATGCAGATATTCATTAAAGATGAGGAAAGTACTAGCATCACTTTTTCTAATATCAACACAAATTAGTCCCTAGTGAATGGTCTGGACAAAAGTTACAGTCAGACATAATGACACAATGACAGAATCAGTGATTCTGTCGACAGGAATGTAGCAAGCTTCACAAGAGTAAAAGACCTCAAAATGAACTAACTTTTAAAAAGTCTTGCTTCCTAGTATGTAGTATGTAGCTAAGCCTCATGATTTTTATGCTTGACTCAGTCTTTTTGTAATAAATCATTAAAAAAATGTATGATTCTACAAATGCCAGATATTTTACCTCATGGAAGTTAAAGACACTCTTCTTCACCCCAAACATCTGGGTGTTACTGACCTTTGTGGATTCCTTTTCTGTCCAAACTAGAAATAGCTGTGCCTTCCTCTTCATTATGTAAACAATAAAACATAAGTGTGGGTATCAACAAAGTGAGAAAGACATTTCAGGCCATCAAAATCTATTCTTAATTTTGTGTTCAAAAGAACCTCATTTATGTCACAAAATGATTAAATTTAAATCCACACTTAAACATGTGAAAAGGGCAATATAGTTGCTTCTAGAAGTATACATTTGGTACGAAAGGTGAGCATGTCTTCCTGCTGCTTACCTGTGTGTGCTGCTGAGTTTGTCCCCGGAGCGAAGCATGGCGAGAATGGTCTTGTGACTGCTCTAAGCCTCACCGCCTTATTCTGCTACTCTGGGGAATCACTCCCTCTACTCACAACTTCTGGTCTGCCCATCCCCCAAATCCTCAAAACGCTGGGCTCTCTCTAACCCAGGTCATACTCCATGATTGTTTACTTTCCCGGCTTCTACTGGGGTCCCACTGGAGTAAACTATCGCATGGGTTTATGAGAGGTTGCGTGCAACATCAGCACAAATGGAGAGCTCATGCTTGGATTTTATTTGTCGCTTCAACCTCCTGCCCTGCGGTGGGGGGCGGTCATTTAGCGTCCTTGGCTTCCCCAAATCTGCTTCTAGCAAGATCTTGTGTAGGCTGGTGATTTTCATCCAGGGCTGCACTTCTGAAACCTTGGGGGGCTAAAAACAGCAAAAAGAAAGTATCACCTAGCATCATGCTCCACCAGTTAAATCAGAATCTCCAGGTCCCGGCCTCCTGGCTCCAGTACTTAACCAGCTCCCTCCGTGACAATCCTCAGATTCTGTGGTGCTGGCAAACCAGTGAGCCTCACAGTGAGACAGGCTGCTTCCTTGCAAATATTAGCCACTGTCTGTATTAATTCTTCATCACATTGGTGGGGTGGGGGGGAGAGAAGTTGGGGAACGAAGGGATAAGTAAAGAACTGAGGTTATTTAAAGAGAACAATTACTTCATCTCCTGTTGACATAAATTGAAGGGAGACAGAAAATCCAGGACACTGGTAAGTATTAAGCATTTCTAGCTTTACAAGACTGTCTGCAGATCAGAGAAATATTCCTGTATGGATGACACGCTTAGACAGAATGACAAGGTAGAAAGAGTTTAACTTAGTCCTCATCTGAGTTTTCCAGGGCTGCCGGAAGATGTCACTGCTACAAGCTGGGTGGCCAAGACAGCGGGAATTTCCTTTCCCACCGCCTGGGAAGACAGGAGGAGGAGGGGGAGGCTGGCGTCCAGTCCAGCGTCCTTTGCTCACTCCCTGCCCAGAGGGCTCTCCTCAGCCAGGTGTAGGCTCAGGGTGGGCCCTCAACACTGCGCCTCTGTTTTCCATCATGTTCACTCTGCCCACACCTCAAGATAATCAAGAGCTTAACTGCTGCAATTTGCTTGACAATTTGTCGTTCACGCAACACTTTCTCACCTGTTTTCACAACACAAACAGCTCTTCACAATTGTGCATGTGGGCAGGGAGGCACTGAAATGATCATGGGTACCTTAGAGAACTGAAGCTTAGGCGCAGCTTAGAGACCAGGTATGTGGGGGGGGGGGGGGGAGCTGCCAGCAGAAGCCACTCCTGGGTCCAGGCAACACCAGGGCAAACTCCACAGAGAATAACAGTAAGGACACCAACTGGAATTTACTCTGTTCCCTAACCTTCTTCTTCTTTTTGTAAGATTTATTTATGTATGCATACAGAACTGGGGTACAGGCCAGAGGTGAAGGGTGGTGAGAGGCTTCACCAGAGACAGAGTGGGGAGCAGAACAGGCAGATAACGAAGTCCCCTGCTGAGGGGAGCAGCGGGCGGGTCAGGAGAGGTCTGCCGCGCCATGCGGGTCACCTCCAGGGCTGGGATCGAGCTCGCACTGAAGCAGCTCGGCCAGTGCTGCGTCCCAAAGCGTTGCGCCACCAGGGAGGGCACTGTTCCATAACCTTCTACCCAACGTCAGCAACTAATGCCCTTCCAGCCTGCACCCCCACCTCGGGCTGCCGCTGCTCAGAGAAGATAGATAGCTTACCCCAAATGAAAACTCGGACAAGGGGTGCATAGATACTCTCTCATGTTCCACGTCTGATGGTTCACCACACAAAGCACCTTCAGAATCCTGGTCCACACTTTCTTAGTGAAGAACTGAAACTTCTTAGGGAAAGAAGGACATGCTTAACATGCTGGCACTTCCAACTACGGGCAGATCACATATCAGCAGTGGTACCTTGGGTCCAGTTGAGAAAAAATAAAATCAGCTAATTAAATACCAATGATCTAGTGATCTAGAAAGTTCTTCCCGCCGTACACCTGGCCTCTGCTGGAGATGACTGACGAGGTGATTGTGTCACAGGTGAAATAAATGTTGTAACTATGACCAGAGGGCTCTGTTGGGCACCTTTCAGGTGATCTCTCTCGACTCTTTCAAATTGTACCACCACCATGCACGTTAAGCCCTATGCTCTTATTTCTGTGCAAACATTTCACAAACTCCCAACACACCCTATATTTGACTTCCCAGTGATGAACAGGAGAAGTGGCAGTTTGAAGGCTGAGCGATAACCCCCGACCTCTCCCCAGAGGGACAGGAGGCCGAGGCTGGGTTGGGGCCGTGTGATGGGCGCAGCACTGGACGTTGCCACCAAGACTGGGTCAGCAGCCTTTCTAGACACAGTCTGTGGACGGGCATGAAGATGCCCTCAGGGCAAGGCGGAAGTATGACGAGCTGGGAGGTAGGATGTGACGGGATGCGGATCTGGGGAAACGAAGTGTGACAGTTGTTAATACCACGCACTTCTACAAAACTGGCACTTTCACGGGCCCCAAGGTAGTGGAGTGTATAGAGAGCATAGGTGTCGAGGTGGAAAGAGAGGTGTCAAACTGGAAGCTCTGTCACCTGCTCTGTGGTCATCTCCATGTCCTAGAGGGGCATTTTCGACAGACTTTGTGCCAGCAGCCCCAGTCTCGCCCAGGTTACACAGCAATGCAGGTGCGGAGCATTGGCGTGGTGCTCCTGTGCGTTATCCGGGGTGCTGTTTCTGCCTCGGCTTTCAGGAGCACAGAGAGCGCAGAGTGTGGAGGGGGAGAGACGTCCGTTGACTTGAGTCTGACTTTTGCCCCTAACGGAAGCTATTTTGGTAGAATCACTGAGTTTATTGTTTGGAAACTCAAATTCAGCCCGGAAGTTTGATTTTCCACCATCGGGTTGAAGGTTCACTGAGAAAGATCTTACTGAAGGCAAGTATCACTTGATTACTGGGTGAGATTTATGTAGCAACCTGTACCGTAAGCCTCTTTCAGATGCACACATCATCTCTCTGCCTTTTTCGAACCATTTTAATATGTTGATACTCAGTGAGGAACACCTGAAACTTACAGAATGTTATTTTTCAATGTTGCCTCCATAAAAATAAAGTATAAATATAAAACACATTTCAGAGTGCTCTCTGGAATTGGACGAAAGGGCCCGTCCTTTGGGTTCTGCATCTGCCAGACCTACCCCAGCCTCCTTCCAGAAGGCGAGCTGCAGGCTGTGCCTGGCGGGTCTCTGCTGGCCCTGCATCCGGGCAGGCTGTCAGTGCAGCTGCTCTGTGTTCAAAATTTCAGCTGCGATCAGCAGAAGACGACGACTGGAGAGAGCAGGTGTCTCCCAGCTCCAGCTTCCTGGCAGTCTCTCAATGACTCTTCTGCTGGGTTATATCCCCAGGGGTGAGAACCTTTCATTTCGATTTCAAGCCACTGGGGTGTGAACTGTATATCTGCAGACAAATGTCCAGCCCTTTGCTGCCAGTGAGGTTTTCCACTGCTGTGAGTTTACCCAAGAAACAAGCCTGTGTCTGCCTGCCACCACCCTGCAGGTTCAGAATACCAACATTGCCCTCAATGCTGGGAACCCGTGGCTACGTGGGTCCAGCTTTTGGGCTTTCCACTGGCGGGCCAAGTGACAGGTGCTGGTCACACGGGTCTTTAAAAGACAGTGTAACAGAAACAAGTGCAACACGAAGGGGCATGAACTTTCTGTAGCATGTTTCAGCTAGTCTGTGTGTGTACCCACATACATGTCACTGTTCTTCCTCGTCTTTAAGCGCTCAATCAATTAGAGCAGGGAGTCTGCCTCATGTTTACCCCCCAAATGCTGTAGTTTACGAGGAGACTGACAAAAGTTATTTTGAATGTAAACTAATCACAGAATTTTGTTTTTCTGTCATGACTATTCCCAATCTCAAGACCTCTGGCTTTATAACTTTTGCCACAATATGGTGTTGGAGAAGGGGCATATCTGATTTAGTTTTGGTTTGAAAGGAAAGATACTATCATAGAATTTTATCCAAGGCCTCAACTCCTCAATTCTTGCTAGGGGTTTCATATGAAGTAATACTGGGTTTTGTTTTTTTTTTTTTTAAATCCTTTAAGACAATAACTAAATCTACAAAATACCAATGATGCTGACTTTGAATTTTCTTAAAATATGTTTTAATTTGTTCAACAAAGTCTCCTTGAGTCCTTACTGTATGTTAAGGACTATTCTAGATGCTGAGGGTAACAGTGAGTAAATCAAAGTCATTGCTCTGTTGAAGCTTCAATTCTAGAGGAAAAAGATAATAAAGAAAAAAAATCACAGGATGTATTGGCAAGAGAAAATAAGCAATCTAGGCAAGATAAGTGTGAAAGGAGCAGCCTATTTTGTGCAGGTTGATTCTTAGTGCCTCTCTAATAAGGGGATATTTGAGCAGAGATGGGAAGAGAGTGAGGGACAGCTGTGCCTCTGAGGGGAAAACCAGACAGGCTGGGACCTGTGAACACACCGGTCCTTGAGAGGTGGGGATAAGACAAGGGGCGCTGAAGATCCAAGAAAACAGTGTGACTGAAGTGGTCTAAGCAAGGTGAACTTGGGTTCAATGTGAAGTCAGAATTATCAGGGCTCTAGATCTTCTAGAACCTTCTATTAATTCCTTGTGAAATGAACTTGAATGACAATTTTTATCAGTTGAAGTAACATCAAACTTATAAAAAGAGTTTCAGAGCTATATTATCATAGTACAGTTGGAAGACTAATCTTAATTCAATCATAATGGCACTGTGTTAAGTTAGGCATGTTTTCGCCTCTGTTGATATTAGAATCAGACTCATCAGAACAATGCCGACACTTGTTCTAGTCAGCCTGGACTGCTACAACAAAATGCCATTTACTGGGCTGTTTCAAAAGCAGTTACATCTCATCATTGTTGAGACTTTCAGTCTGAAACCAGGGTCCTGGCCTGGTGACTCCTGGGAGACGTCTCCCCTGGCTTGCAGACTGTCTTCCCAGCATGTCTTCACATGACCACTCCTCAGTGTATATACAAAGAGAGAAAAATCTCCTATCTCCTCCTCCTCTGGCAGTACATTAATGTCATCAGGCCACCCCCCACCATCTAAACCTAATTACTTCTCAGAGAACACCAAATACTGTAGAGTGGAGGTTGAGTTTCCAATGTGAACTTGAGAGGGCACAAGCATTCAACTGTTAATACCCCCAGAACAACCATCCGTAAACTTTTAGCCCCTCTTGTCTAATTTATCAGTAACATGGTTTTCACCCTTTTGATGATGGACTTCCATGACTGTACTCCATCTTGGACAACTTACGTTAGGGAAGAATTTGTCGTATGACCAGTTTTATTCATTAGCTCTTGTTATTGAAGCTGTATGGGGCCACAGAGAATGACATGTACCCATGTCCCTTTCACGTCATCTATAATCCTCTCAGAGTGAGGAACCAAGAACTAAAGACAGAATGGATGTGGACTGAACTGCTTCAGAAAGAGCGGAAGGAGTCATCCTGTTTACATATGCCTAAAGACTAATGGAACACAGATTAAATTATTCTTTAGAACATAAATATCATTAATTAAAACACGTTTCGGCCCTCCCTGGTGGTACAGCGGGTTAAAGCACAACACTGAGAAGCTAAAGTCACTTCCGCATGAGTTTGATCCCTGCCTGCCCTAGGGGTGACCACATGGTGCGGCAGACCTCTCCTGACCCGCCCGCTGCTCCCCTCAGCAGTGGACTTCGTCGATCTGCCTGTTCTGCACCCCTCTGGTGAAGCCTCTCACCCTCCACATCTCTGGCCTGTACCCCAGTTCTGTATGAATAAATAAATAAATCTTTAAAAAAAAACATGTTTCATTAATTTCACTCAACTCGATCATCTCCTTATGAGTTGAGAAAGGAAGGATTTTTAGAAATCTGTATAATATTCCTGAGCCAAGCAGGTTCAACCAACATTGCAGTTGCTAATATACCCCTAGATATGTAGTATGTGCTCAGAGAAATGCCGTCTTAACAGTATTTGCTACAGCCACAAGTCTGAGGTTAACTTGCATTGACTTGACCTTCCCAGCTCTCCGTTGATGAACCCACCATAGACAGCACACCTTTGCATGATGTTTCACAGGTGTGCTGAGATGGGTATCCCACAGGGGACTTGCACAATGTGAACTCCACTTTTATCCTGAGTCTCATTATATCCAATCTATGACTTCAACTTCTTAGTAACTTTTAGATCTAGAGTCTAACATTTAATTATTATTGAATACTTCAGCATCATGACAGCTTCAGTTTGCCGACTCATATTCACTAGGAGGAGTGGTGACGATCAGACCAAACACGGAAGCTCATTGCAGACAGCACAACCTTGCTCTGGTTGACAGAGATTCAAACTCATTTATATAAGATATGCTGGTGCAAGCCCCTGCTGACTTTGGCTCACAACTGTGCTACTCAGAGGTCTCATGTGCTGGGTGTGGGTTGTGATTCTCATCCACAATGTGGTCACCATCTTTGAGAGAAGTGATGGGCATGAAATTTCTCTCACATTCTTCTAGTGTATATATACATTCTAAGCTATGGGGTATTGACTGTCCTCATTTACTTACTACAAACTGTTCCCTTTAATAATCAAGTCTAGATTCTTCCTCAGTAGGCGCTTTGAGATTTCTAGTATGGAATTCCAGGATATACTTTTTCTCATTTTGAAAAGTAAAACTATCTTGATTGATTTTTCCAGTGCTTGCTTTACCATCGATTTCTGCAGGTTCACAAAGACCGACGATGGTACATTAGTTGTTCCGGTGGTAAAACAGAAAGTTATTAACAAATAAATACTAGTTTTTAGTGGAAATCATCAGCATTTAATAATAGGAAACCAGTAATAATATCATTAAAATACTAAATGAAATTTAACATAATATTCTAACTTCTTATTCATTGTTGTTTTAAAAGAGAGGCTAATTTTGTTCAAGCAGTTGTTTTGAGCATAAAGCAAAATAGTAGGATCTTGATTTTTTGTGACCTTGATTTTTAGTATTTTCTTTTAACAGTCAATATTATATGTCATCTTTCATGGAGAACAGTCATTTTTTTGTAATGAATAGTTAAGAATTGGGCTTACAGCACCTTTATTTTAATAGACACTGAAAAAAATCAGAAGATGAGTCTATTTTACATATAATGGAAATAAAGATACAGAGTGATTATAAAATTGGGTATAGGGCTGTCATTTATGTCATGCTTGCCTTAGCCTCAGTGGAAATGATTTTTCAAGACAACTCAGTTATGAAATTGATTTTGCAAGCTACAATGTGCAAAAGCTAGATATTCTTTCTGTAATCCAGACTTAGGGGTTAATGTACACAGCAGCCCGCACGGCTCAGCTGGGGTGTTCTCCGCACTGTTGTGAGACAGTGCCATCATGAAAGCCCAGAGAAGCACCCATTCATTGCCTGTGAGCCACTGTAGAGGGAGTCACTGAGAGGTGCGTGGCCTGAGGCTCGAGGACCCGCAGTTGGAGATAAAAAGAATGTGGCGATGTTTTAGGTAGATGGGAGCATGGCCGGGGGGCATGTCACGTGCTGGTGTGTGAGGTAGGCTAGTGGGAATTACAGAAAAATGCTGTCACCAGCCAATTACCAGTGAGCAGTTGTTCAACATCTGCCGTTGGCTATTTGAATGAATTCAAGGATGGATGAGATGGTTGGCTAAGGTAGTTTCACTGTACCCCTTGTCAACAGAAATTGAGAGCTGTGCTCAGTGGTTCCCCATCCGCATGGGCCAGCCTTCAGGCACCTGGCAAGTCAGTCTACTTGCATGTTTTCACCGAGAATCATGTGCTGCCTGGTTCAACCACTCTTACATAAGCCACTGTTGATTGCCCCGTAAGAAATACCCACTGAGGATCAAGCGAAGGAGTATGGCTGATGCAGGTGGGAAGGCAGCCGCTTCCTCACCTCAGACTAACAGAGAACTGAAGAACATCACTGACGTCGTGTTCTGAGGGCCGCCATTTTAGGGAGGTGGGGCAGGACTCCTCTTGATTGACGTATGGGTGGGATGTGAACTGGCTATTTCAGGAGACCGATCACAATGGCCAGCAGCCAACCATACCATACATGGAAAGCATGTAAAGGTCAACCAGTCAGAAACTGCCAAGGTCACCCAATCAAACTGCCCCTGGCCTGCGGGCCAGAAAGGCTGTATAAGCTGTGCTCCCCTCTGTTCCGGGCCCTTCCTGGTAACCAGACATTGCTGGTTGAGGTGGCGTCCAAGCTCGAGCTTGTATTAAAGTTTCCTTTGCTATTGCAGCAGCGGCCTAGCCTGGTCTTTTTCTCAGCGGTGCCATCCACAGCTGGGGGACAACATTTCCGCCCCCACAAATGTTCAGCTCAGACAATAGGATTCCCCTATGTGGTCTTGGGCTGTCCTGCTGTCAGTGACCAGTCCTTCTCTTAAAACCCTGCATTCTTAATTCCTGCCAGAGGCACGACAACAAAGTCAAAGCGAGAAAGTGGAAACAAAAAGTGGCAGAGGCAAAGATGGGCGCTTCCGCCATGACGCTTCCGCCGTGGCGCGCCCGGGGCCACTGGCAGGCCACCGCTGTGGTTGTTGTGACGTGTTGTGTGAGCAGGCGACATCTGGCAGAAGCTGTCGAGGGGGTGATGTGAAGTCACCCAGCAACCGGAACAGCCTTCTGCAAAGGCCTGTGGAATAGAAGGTGAAGCCGGACTGGACACCATGAACAGTGCCTGCCCCAGACGGTCACTTCACTCCTTAGACTCCAGCCTGCAAGGGCTCCACACATTCAATTGGCATAGTCTTGTCTTATATTCTCAGGGATTGGATATATTTCACTCAGATTTATCTCTGTCAAAAATAGTTTCATCTAAGGGCACTTTGTTTCCGGAGCTTGACTTAGAAAGCAGATTATTTCTTGAGTTCCTTGTGCAACAGCCTGTGCCAGAAGAACTATTGAAATGACCCTACCTGGGTGCAGGCTCAGGGGCTGGTATTAGATGAAGTGAGATTTCCCCGTCAGCTGGGAAATCCTTTTCCTTCTTAGGGGTTTATTAGGTCATTTTGCTGCCACTAAGTTTAGTTTATAAGAGGAGATGGACACAGCCACTGAAACTTCCAGGCTGATCCTTTCATTTATCTAAATTCCATTTCTACTTCTGCAGAAAAGAGTCCGATAATAAATCTGAGCCTCTTTCCTCTGCAGTGATAACTCCCACCAGGGGCATCTATCCTAAAGCTAAATAGGATAGAATCTCGAGGACTGGAAAGTGCCTTAGAGATCACTGAATCCTTCCTCTTAATGTTACAGCTGAGCAAACTAAGCCCCAGAAGATTAAATTATTCCCCCACAGGTCACATCAGTAGATTGGTAAGATTGAAATAGGTAAGACGTTCTTTCCCTGGGTGATGTGAACCTGCTTTATCAGCCTCGGAGTCAGAGGTCAAGAGTTACAAGAAAGCGCCCGCCCGGCGTGTGCCAAGCGCCTGAGGACTCCACGCAGCTGGATACCTGAGTCCCTGTGGGGGCGGGAGAGGCGTGGCCGGCCAGAAGCAGGCTAAACGTGGCGCGCCCTGGGCACCGATTCCGCTGACCACTCACTGCCCTCCGATGCTCTCCGGCCCTTAGCAGCCGCGCTCTCACGCACCCTCGGATTCGCCACTGCAAACTCCCCCATCCGGGCTCATGATACGAGGGCCTGTGCTTCACGGCCTCCAACACAGACCCCCTGGGGGCAGCCGAGTGGCCCCGTCGGTCATCCCAGCGCCTCCTGGCTGGAGCCGGGAGGAGGGGTCAGAGATGGGGGTGATCGGTGACCAGGTGGGTCTCCGCCACTAGCCTGAGGTGGGGTCTTCCCCAGGTCCTGAGCGGTCCCACGTCCTGCACTGCACGGCAGGTGCCTCTGTTTTGCAAGTCCAGCAAGGACAGGCTCAGGCTGCGTGAACCAAGACAGCTCAGCATTGCCGCCCAGATAGAAATGATGCTTCTGTGCTTCTTGTCCTCGGCCTTGCTTCGCGCAAGCCACAAGCAGGCGGACATCTGTCGCACCAGTAAGTCAGTTTCCAGACTCTTGGCTGGAGTGTGGTCGGCCTCAGCCATGCTGGTACTTATTAAAGTGATGCTGCTTTGGCACCCCAGAATGCCTGATCAGAAGCGGAGAGAGGTTATGGGTGCACACTGTGCTCTGGGAGGCACTGCCACCTCCCCCCGGCCCCCAGCTCCCTCTACGTCTTGCCAGTCCCACAGAGAACTAGGAAAGTCAGCAGCCAGGTCTAAAAATGGGAAGAAGTTTTGCTTTAGATCGCCAGAGTCCAAGTCATTTTTTTTTTTTAAAGATTTTATTTTATTTGTACATAAAGAACTGGGGTACAGGCCAGAGACTCAGGGGCGGCGAGAGGCTTCACCAGAGACAGAGTGGGGAGCAGAACAGGCAGATCGACGAAGTCCACTGCTGAGGGGAGCAGCGGGCGGGTCAGGAGAGGTCTGCAGCGCCAGGTGGTCACCTCCCGGGCAGGCGGGGATCGAGCTCATGCGGAAATGGCTTTAGCTTCTCAGTGCTGTGCTTTAACCCGCTGCGCCACCAGGGAGGGCCGTCCAAGTCATTTTTTATAATTGTATTTTTATAACTGTTCCTTCCCCAAGATCAGCAGTTTAAAAGTTCTTGAGTGTCTACTGTGCTCTCATCATTTATCTACGCTGAAGGAACTTCTGTGGCAGTAGTCACATATGCATCTGCCTTGTGCCATCATTTTCACAGTGTGGTCCCAGGCAAGAAGCATGGGCATCAGCTGGGAGTGTGCGGAATGCAAACTCGCAGGGCTTCCCCTGCTGGCGCAAGGGTGCGTCTCTGCACTATGAAGCTCTCGCCAGCCACTGCAACACGAGTTAGACACCCGGCCAGGGAGTGACCCCATAGTGCTGTGACCCCTCCTGTCTCCCTGCTGCTCCCCTCAGCAGTGGATTTCAGTAGAACCACCTGTTCTGCTCCCCACTCTCACTAGGGAATCCTCTCACCCCGGCTCTGCTGGCCTGCACCCCAAGTCTTATACAATAAATAATTAAAATAAATCTTTAACAAAAATAAAGTAAATGTAAACTCTCCCTGTTCTGGCCTCACACTTTGTTTTCGCTCGCTCTAGCTGGACTCCAAGGCCCAGCAACATTGACGCTATTCCTCATCCATACCACGAAATCATTGTTACCTCATACTCTTCAGAGCATTTTTTACTGTGAAAAAGCTAAACTCGTGTACCAAAATGTAACAGACTATCCTAGAGTCTGTGTGTAAGTTTATAAAAATATTCCAGTTTTCTAACTGCTTAATCTCTGGTGAATCCATAGGTTGCCTGGAAGGTTAGAAGTTATGTTAGAAGTCACATGGCGAGGTCATAGAGAGACCCAGACATTGCAAAACTGTGATTTAATGAAGGAAATGAGACTTTCTAATTTCTCTCTTTAAAAATCAGAACCACGTGGCCCTCCCTGGTGGCGCAGCGGGTTAAAGCACAGCACTGAGAAGCTAAAGCCACTTCCGCATGAGTTCGATTCCCACCTGCCCCAGAGGTGACCACAGGGCGCGGCAGACCTCTCCTGACCCGCC
>NW_004567111.1:4060618-4103898 GCF_000260355.1 Condylura cristata
TTCATCTGTGACACAAAACAGAGAACCCTGAATCTGCACTTGCATCTGATTTTTGGAATCAATCTTTTTGATTCACATGTATGGAAGCGACATTTCTTCAAGATTAAAGATTAAGGGCCCTTCCTGTGGTGCACTGGGTGAAAGCACAGCACTACGAAACTTCAGCAGGAGTTCGACCCCCAGCCAGGGAGTGACCCACGTGGCACAGCAGACCTCTCCTGTCCCCCCGCTGCTCCCCTCAGCAGTGGATTTCAGTGGATATACCTATTCTGCTCCCCACTCTGTCTCTGGTGAATCCTTTCAGGGTCCCTGCACCTCTGGCCTATATCCCAGTTCTGTGTGAATAAATAAATATATTTTTTTAAATCTATTTAAAAGAACAGGTTTACTAGGAAAAGGGACAGAAGAATAAGACACCTGTATAGACACAATCGGGCAGGAAGAAGCTGCCCTGAAAGGGACAGGCTTGCGGAGAGGCCTGCATGGCGGCAGGCGGGCGGCCTCAGGGAAGCAGCCTCTGCTGAGGGAGTCAGTGAAGAGAAGTCCAGGTCATGGGCAGGCAGGAGGCTGCTGCCCTGTGGAGGGGAGGGAGAGAGCTGGTGGGAAGGACACCTGCATAGCACGGGGCACGGGGAGGCGGAGAACTGCCAATAAATAAGCTTTAAAAGAACAAAGGTTGAAGGTTGAGATGGAAATTCGAGTCAACCCCACTAGAGAGTGACCTTCCCCCCTTTACCTGAGTGGGGGTGCAGCTACCCCAGAGCACCCTGAACCATCGGAAGATGAGACAGGGAGGGAGGAGCTGAAGGAGACAGGCCTGAGGCAGCCACTGGTCAGCAAGGGATATTTAATACTGAGCTGGTATGAAATCGCATTTTAAAATTGTATTTTAGGGCAAAAGACCTTATTAATAAGTGGAAATTTCAACTTCAAAGTACTTTCTCTGTTTCGTTTTTGCTTTTCAAACGTGACCCTCCACCCTGCTCTGAAAGGCCATAGCTGAAAATGTGAGAAAACAGAACTGTGAATTCAAGTTGTAAAAGCAAAATAAAGCAAAGGCTATAGAATTTTGTTACATTCTGTTTTGAATTTAAAATTGGACAGATTCTCTAGACACCGAGAACAAGAGCACAACCGGAATGTCAGGCTGTGACCAGAGAGCTTACTGCAGCTCCATCCCTAAGAAACGAAGTCAACCAAGAGTCAGCCCAGGTTGGCCGCCCTTTCTTGGCTGAGGCACAGGGAACTCAAGAACTTAGAAACACCCTAACAATAATCCTGGTAAAAGTCTCTCATTGCGCATCAGAGTTCTGTTATTTTTAAAATCAGCTTAGCGAATTTTTTTTATAGTATCTTTATTTTTGTTTAAAATTAATTCCATATTTGGTGACATCTTGACTTCAAGTAACACTTTCGCATTCTCAATGCTTTATATATTTCTCGCTTGACTTTGATTTTCAATAATGCTAATAGTAAATGCCTTGTAGAGAATCATGCCAGTTTTATTAAGACATGTAGATTGTACTGCTGTTGACTTCTTAGACAGTTATAAAGATCCTCTAGAACCCAGGATAATTCTACCAAGAGAGAATCAGTTAACCTCTTGCAAAACAAAACAACCGTAATTAAAATTGCGTTCCCAACTACAAATGTTTTTCATTGTTATCCATTTCCAGCAAGCCAAAGAACACGGTCTAATAAAAGGCTTACCTATTAAAACATGGAATAATGTTTTCTGTGCATGAATTAGTCTGAATCAGTTTTTAAATTGCATCTACCTTCAGTAGGAGAGATTGCCTTGAGAAAACTGTAGGTATTTCTTTGAAGAATGGGTAGTTTTATTACTATTATATTCTTGAAGGAGTAGAACACAGCCTGAATTGAAACCTTTCTTAGAGAAATCAATCTGCTTTGCTTCCATGCTAAAATAGTAGCTGTGTCCTTTTGCATGCTTTTTAATACAGATTTGGTAATAATGACTGAAAACTTTTACAAGTCTCTCAAGTTCTAAGTACTTTACTGAGAACATTTACTCGAGGAAAGACTGCATTGTGTTTAAGGTTAGTTATTTTGTCATTATTGAAATAATTCTTACTTTACAAACTACAGTTTTATAACTACCACAGTCTAAGAATGATATGAGCTAAACTCACATTTGCAAAGTAGTTAAAAGGAGAACATGCAATTTAATTGCCTCACAGTGATGTCACTCAGGTTTTCCTTCCAATTCTTGACTATGACTAAACTCTATGACTAATGTGCCTGTATGTCTACCACCTGCTAAGGTTTGACAGTTCCTGTGCATAAAGGAAGCAAGTAATCAGGCAGGGTCTTCGATTCTCTCCCCAGTTTTGGATTAGGCTGCCCCAATTTTTCTGAATTCCTTGAAAGTTTAAGATTTCATTCATTTATTTTTAGCCAACTGCTTTGAATCTTCTCTTTTAAGATAACATTTAAGAGACGGCTGACAGGCATAGAGAAAGCCAGCTACAAGAGAATATTCTAGAACTGGCAGGGAGGGGAGGATGCACTGAGGATTGCTCATTGCAATCTTCCCTCGTTAAGTTTTGAGCTAACAGATGACTGGAACTATCCAAGCATTACTAGGATGCCTCTTTTGTATTCTTTTTGAACAAAACCCAGAAAAAATTTCAACCACTTATGGTTCTAGACACTTTTATGATTTTTATTAGTAACATTGCTTCTACTATATTTGCATAGCTATATACTTCAATATTGATTTTTCTCTATTTTCTTCCAACTCTGTTGATGTGATATTTATAATATCTTCCCCCGAAGTACTTTACTTGAACAGGAAGATGTTTCATTTAACTTCTATTTTTCTTGGGAAGTGTTTTGCACTTAGCTCTTTAACTATCTAGTTAAATGAGGAGGGTTCTGTTACTGATTTTTCTCCAAGTTTAGGAACTATCCATTCCTTTTCATCACCAGTAGTCACTTGGATTTTTCAGCTTCTTCACTTATTGAATGGAAACCACAGGCAATGCCAGGTCATCTTTTGCAAAAAGAGCAGTTTGGTTTTTACCATTAGAATAAGTGTGTTTTAATGACGTGACTTAGAGGTATAAGATAGCTAAAAGTGCATCAGGGAAAGGTACCCTGAGGCAGAACTCTGTTATGGCTCCAGCAAGGAGAAGCAGGGAACTCTTCCCTACTTCTTTATTCTAGTGGGACTTGGCTGCCTTGAGGCAGGAGGCGGGACACCTGTATGGGGTGTCCTATGTCAGCAGCCATCTGCACTGAAGTACCAGCCCTGGGCCAGTCCTGGTGGCCCTGGGGCCCGGACCAGGCCCTGGGGCCCCACGGCTTGAAGCTGAGGAAAGTAACCTAGCTGAGACACAGGATTATTCCAGACACTGTCATGTCTGCTTATCAAAACCCACTTGGTAATTATGTAGCAGTAATAAGTGCTTCCTTGAGAATTTTAATGCTGCTTTCAAGAAGATCTATCTTAGTAAGAGGTCAGGGTGGGGCAATTCCAGTTCTATTCACTTCAGGTCCTCAACCTTGGTCCCACCCTTTTCTTAGGGCCAGCCTGCTCAGCCACTGCAGTTCTCTCTTGTAATGACTTGAATGCAACCACATGCATATTCATTGACCCAGTTCTGACCACTTCCTGACCTGTGGTTGATGTGGTGTCTGTATTTGTATTATCCTTACAAGTAGAGTAAATCAGGGCATCCCCCAGGGGAAGCTTGTATGGCTTGCTATTTTGTTTTTCATTTTCCTTCCCCAGAGTCTCCCTTTCGGTTGGCCTTTTTTATTCCGATGGTGCTTTGGGCTGATCTAGTTAGCGGAAGAACTAATCTATGACACCAGACCTAAAAGTTTACACAAGTCAGTCAGGAAAGATACAGTTGGCAAATAGAGGATCAAAGTGTATGGATTAACGCAGCAGGAGAGAAGCCCTGATGGAATTCGTGTTGCTGTTCTCCTGGAGGACATGGTGAACATGCAGATAAGTGCTTGAAGGACAGATGAATTCCTGGGTGATGGATCCATAACTGCTGTTAAGGAAACAAGTATCTTGAAGCCAGATGACATCAATAAGAACTGTGTTTCCTGTTATTCTGACAGATCACAAATTTTACTGTCTTCAACAATATCCAGGGTCATTCTGTATGTTTCACTGATTCACTGAATAATATAGTTCCCAATATTCACAAGAAAGTTCTGAGAAAAACAACTGTCACATTTTTCTGCCCATAGCTCAGATGTATGGAATGGTCACCGTCCTTTCCTGTTTGAATGGTGATATGAAAAACATTCTGTCTGCCCACCGGGATCTTAAAAAATAACAAAACCATGACACATTTAAGGAACTGTTCCCATCAAGTTCCAGGCCCTTCTCTTTCTATTGCATTTGCTCTGCGACCAGCAGTATTCCCTCAGCTTTAAGATGCGATCTGGTTTTATTCTAGAAGTGCATGAGGATTTCTGGACTTGAAACACACACACAGGCTACTTAAGAAGTAATTCAAATAATTATTAAAGAAAATAATTCAAATACAACATTGCAAAATTGTCCTATAGATATAGGAAACCATATTCTAGAAGAAGACAGAAAGTACCCTGTAAACTAAAATACATTTCATAAAACTATGAAACCCTATTCTAGAAAAAGCAACGACCATGTAAATTATGTCAGCCACGTAAGCTCTGTTTTGCCCAAGTATACAAACCTGCAGTGGCTGACCTTTCAGAAACAGCAGTGAACACAGACCAAATGTCGTCCAGTTCCACAAGCAAGAAACCTGCACCTTGTCCTTGACAGTCCCTCCCCTTAGCTGCCATCTGCTGTCACATCAGCTGCCTGCTCAACTTCCTAAACCTTTCCTCAGGCGCCCTTCTCCCTCTCACTACAGTGCTCTGGTCTGTCACCACAGTAGACGAGTCCACACCTTGTATCCAAACTGACTCCCTTCTTACCCTTCTGTCTCAAGTGGACCAGGGCGGTCATTCCGACTGCCTGCCTGACTGGGGCCCACTCCTGCACACCACCGTTCAGGATCTTCCCACCATTGTCAGGGAAACACCAACATCTCATGCACCTGTCTCTGCCTTTGCTTCCAGATCTCAACAACTACTGCTGTCTCCTTCGCACTCAGCATTCCAGCTGCGCTGTTTTCTTTTAGTTCTTCAAAATGATCTGCACCACTCCTGCCCCAGGGCCTTGGCAGATGACATCACCCATTCCAGGAATATTCTTGAACTTGCTCGAAACCAAGTTAACACATACTAATGTTTCATATCTCAACTCGGGGTTTCATGTTTTCCCTTGCCAACCCAAGGCTTGGTCAGCTTTGTTATGCATTCTCATAGAAGTCATTCTTTTTCCAAAAGAATTTGTTGAATTTTGGAACGATATGTCCTTTGGTAGAAGCATCTAATGTTCCCCTGTACTGTACACCATATTTGCTCATTGTTACCTCTCAAGATCAAAGGCAGTGACTGGCAAATATGAGAAATTCCACAAATTTCTATTGGATAGATAACTGAATATCTGAATTTTAGACATTATTGAGTATAGCACAATAGATATGTTCCCATATATTCACGATATTCAGTGTTTCAAATTGACTAACATACGGGCCAGGAAGTTTAGTATTTGTAGGAGTAGGCTTTTATTTACTGATAACTTTAAATAATCACTAATAATTCTTCCCACTTTCAACCAACAACTGGTAATGTAAGACAATACAATTTATTAATTATTAATTATTAATATTAATTACTATAAACCATCATTATACAACATAAAAATAACTCAGTGCTAACTTAGAAATAATTTACTGACCAGCAGAAGCAAAGTGAAGTGGCTTCAGCTTCATCCAGTAGGGATGCTTAGCATCTATTTGACTCTCCTCCGTCACTCTGAGACCTTCCAGTTATGACCATTGTCTCTCTTCTTCATACTGGTCAGTGCTCGAAGTTTTATGTTTACTTTTGGAATTAGTGAGCAAGTGGTTACCAGAATCTGGGAAATCATGGTTGGGGGAGTTTCTAGACAGTAAAGCAAAATCAGGCTAAATTACCCTGAAGTCTCTCTGTCAGCATTAGTGGGCTCTCTCGGTGTGGGGAATCTTATTAGTAAAGGTTAATACGATTATGTATTTGATAAGCTAGGGAAAAAATTCAAGCCCCATTTGTTAGGTATATTTTTAACTTTGCCTTTTCTAAAAAAAAATTAAAAAAAATTTATTTATGCATACAAGAACTGGGTAGAGTCCAGAGGTGCAGTGGGTGAGAGGATTCACCAGGGGCAGGGTGGGGAGCAGAACAGGCAGAGTGACTGAAATGCAGTGTTGAGAGGAGCAGGGGAGTGTCAGGAGAGGTCTGCCAGCCATGGGGGTCACTCCCTGGCCCAGAACCAAGCTCGTGCTGCAGGGGCTGCGGAGAGCTTCACAGTGCTGCGCCTCAACCTGTTGTGCCAGCAGGGAGGGCCCAACGTTGCCATTATTAGGAAAGATTTGCTAGCATCAAGGTGTAGGTAAAATACAACATGGATAGAAATAAAAGCTTCATGTCCCACTGCTGATTAGGATTCATATCCTCTAGACTTAACTACCATTACCTACGGTATGAAAAATGCTATTTTTCATCTATGGGCCTTTTTAACAGTGTTATTAAGTCAAATAAAACATGTGAAGGATCTTGTAAAATCATAAAGCTTCATATAAATTCACATTAGTTGATAAACTGCAGTATTTGGGGAGCACTGGAGAGCAGACTAGAAGCCTCCATTTCTGTGGCAACTGGCTTCTAAGGTCGATGGTTACTGTTGGTCTCTCTGGTTTGGTTTAGATTAGTCTTCACTTACAAAGTAACTGGTTTGGATTAGTCTTCATTTACAAAATAAATGGCTTTCACTAGGTATATTTTTATTAGGAAAAATCCACAACACACACTCTAATGCCAATTATGTTTAATGGAAAGGGCTATTTTAAAATGGAACTTAATGGAAGGAAAGTTGAAAAGTCTTGTAGATGCATATGGAAATAGACCAAAGGAGAGAGCCAGAACAGTAAGAATAATATCCAAATACAGATTGGACAGTAAAGTGGAAGAAAATAATCAAACTAGTGCATTTTACTCTCAGCATCTACCAGAGTAAGTGTTCAGCATTGGCCATTTTGCGTTCTGTTCCTCAAGAAAACATGCATTGAGAAGTACAAGGAAAGAAAGCTCTGGTGGAGGGAAATAGAGCCACCAGACTAGGCTTGTCAGCACAGGAAAGCTGCTGGAATGATCAAACTGCCTCAGCTTAAAAACGCTAATGTATGTATTTGCACAGCCGATTTTACTCTTCTTTTGGCTAGCAAACAATTCTAGAGCAAAGGATTGAAAATGTTAGCATAAATACAACATCCTTGTCTATTTGGATTTAAACAGAGTTAACTGTTTTCTACATTTGCTCTTTGTCAGAGTATCTTCTCTCCACCCCACACCCACCATCACTGCCACTGTTAGAACCTGGGCCTCTCAGAACACAGATTTCTCTTGTCTTCCCCTGCAGCTTTGAAAATCTTACTCACCTTTATTCCTTATTTTTAAAATCTCCCTTTACTTCTTTCTACAATTCCTAGTATATGTCTTGAGATAATGAAATGAGGCCAAACATCACCCCAAGTTAAGTCCTATTCCAAACTCAACACTCAGAAGAAATTAGGGAAATGTAATGAAATAAGGTAAAAGAGCAGAATAAATGTGAAGGCTTGAGGATGTTTGAAATAGTTTACCCAAGAGGATTTAAAAACCTTTTCTAATCATTTCTTGAGGGTCATTCATGGAAGGAGATTTCATCCTGGAACTGTTCTAACTTTCCTTGTGGATGCCCTAGATTTGTGAGGTTGCTGTCTTCTCTGCGATTCCTTTTTAGGGGTCTACTGGGTTAACCTGTAGTAACAGGGGTGTTGAAAGGAATTATATGCAATAATGCATGCAAAGCATTTAGTGTGACTTACACTGAGTAGGTCTGAGCTTAGTAAGTAAGTGACTGGATTTCTATTCAGAGCTAACCTGTTATAACAGAGCAATGTTCCCTGCACTTTGTTGAAGGTGTTTTTATTAATTCCTTATCTTTTCACGATGCTTCTGTAAAATGTAATCAAGATGAATTACTGGGGCAAAAAATTTCAGTGACCAAATAAAACCCAGAGTTTTATTTGATATTCACATAATATTAAATACTCAGATTACATAGAAGCCTACAAATATTTTTGCTCAGCTGCTCTCCTTATTTCACTGCAGACAGGAAATAATTTGTAGAAGGGCACAGGCATATGGAGTGTACTGTAGGAAACAATATGGTAGAGACTATGTAACACATTTCATTTGTGATTGAATTAACCCATTTCTAATATGTTGAAGCATTCATCTAATATACTACAGTATTGTTATGATTAGTGAGTATATGTGTGTACATATTTGCTCTGCAAATGATTATTATTTTCACATATTGATATGTATTGGCATTACATATCAATAAATGAAAACTCACTAAATGTCCCCTGTGTAACATCATATGCATATATAAACGTGGCACCTTGTGATACTTGTGTTATAGCAAAGTCCAAATAGCTAAAATGAAAGGTTCTTGAGGTGGAAGGGGGGGCGTTGCTCACTTGCAGAGGTCACTCACATCTACTGTGAATCTACTACGCATGTGTCAGACCAAGAATCTCTGCACAGACAATGCTGCTCACATCTGTGACATCATCCACCCTGATGGTCCAAAGAAATTTTGAAAGATTTAAATTTTCTGCAGTATGTGTGACATCCATCCATCTGATCCCTGCCATGTGGAGTTTTCCACTTCTTGTGGGCAGAGTCCCGTGCAGTTAACATACGTGCCCACACATGTCGGGGAAGTGTACACCTGGAAGCCAACAGGTGACAAAGCCGAGGAACACACTTGATCTTAGAACCCGATTTATACTCACAGTGCCACCCACTACAACACCCTCCGCCCCTCATCCCCACTTTCCTCAGAGGAATTTATGCCAGTAATGAGCTACGTTCCTCTGGGGCAACAGATGGCCATCAGCCCAACCTGTGTGTTTTCGTTGTTTCCTTAATTGATCAGTGGGTAAAAGGTATGTGCAGGTTGAATGAAGAGGAGGATTCATTGAGAACCCATATGTCTTCTTGGATTTTTGGAAACTCTTTTAGTGCCTACTTTTTTGGTTCTCCGTGAACAATTAAATTCTGAGAGATGTCTCCCAACTGCTGCTCTGAGATCACGTCATTCCTCGTTGTTTTCTGCCACATGTTGTGCATAAGTAGCCAGATATAAAGAGCAGCCGTAGAATTTAGTTGAATGAGTAATGTATTTGAAGTAGTAGCCATCTCTGTCGGTTATCAAGCACCTTCATGGTACTGGGTAACAGACCCCCTGGAAAGGAGGGCATAAGGCAGGGAGAGCTCTTCGCGCCGCCTGCACCCAGGATCAGGTGGATTTGCCAGGCGGCTCTGGCTCTGCAGATCTTGGCAGGACATGTCTGGGATATGTCGTAGAGGTTGGTTCAACTGGCCTCGGCTCCAGGTGAGTCTCACCTCCAGCTGGCCTGCCCAGGTACATGGTCATGGCAGTGAACGGGGCAGGAAGGCAGACCCGACTGCAAAGGAGCTGGCCAACCTTGTCTTCACCTCAGCTCACAGTGGGAGGGCAAGTCTCATGCACCAGGGCGTCGGTCCAGGGCGCACTGAAGTATTCAAGCCAATTTTGCATTTGACCTGCAAAATTTGCATTTGCACACGTCTAAAAAAGCAAATCTTTTCCACTGAATAATACAATAAATGAGTAGGAGTAGTTAGATATATTTATAAATGTACTTGGGCAAGTTACCTAACCTCACTGTGCAGTGTTTTCATTCCTAAAATGGAGGTGATAATGGCGCCGATCCCGTAGGATTACGTGAAGATTAAATTAGTTGATTATGTAAAGTGCTGAGGACGGTGCCCAGTGGGCACAATTTAGGTGTGAACTGTAGTCAGTAACATGATGTGATGGTGATAGCTGTGACGTCGCACACCCGCTGTTGAGCACTGATGGTGTGTGAGGCTGGAGTGTCCTTGGATCAATACTTCCTTGATTTCAGTTGTTTTTTTTCCCACTCAGTTTCTTTCTCAAGAATCAACCACGACCTTTTCTGAAGTTCTGACATGGTCAACAGACCATAGAGAGACATTTCTTTAGGCTCCCGTTTGAAACTAACAGCTTCAGCCAACTGTAGGCCTTATGAATCAATACTGTCACAAGAGTATTTATTTTGTGATTTTTTTTTGGCTAATATTTATAGCTCTGAAACCATCTGTGCATGTTATAAGCATTATTATTTTAGGAATTTATACATGTCTATATTCTAGAGAAAACAGATTTAACATTATAAAACCAGTTGGAACATATTTTTACTTATAATCTGAAAAATTTCTTAAAGACATTCTATAAATATTTCATAAGTTTTACATTTCTGTTTTCTTATTTTAATAAATTATACATTAAAAGTGGTAGTAGTCATATTTCCAAAAATTGTGTGATCATTTGTTAGCTTATTCTTTATGGTAATAGGAATATATGTCACTACTCGCCAAGACCTAACTGCACCCAGAACACCTGAGGTTGTGTTAAAATGCAAATTATGATTCAGTAGGACTGTGATGGGGTCTGGGATTAAGTATTTCTAACAAGTTTCCTGATAATGAGGCTTCCGTTTGGTCTGAATAGCAAGGGTATGTACATCCTTCATTAAAAATTATTATGTACATATTTATATAAATATACTTGAACATATAAAATGCATACTTATTTTAATACATTAAATTGTTTAATATTTAATCACTATAATAATGTTTCTGCTTCATTTTCTAAAGCCATGGCAATACCATAAAAAGGAAATACCTATTAAATATAACAAAGTAAAATTCAATATGCTTAAGTACTATGTCTGAGTATATATACATATAATTACTTATTTACATATATGCATGTATAACATCTTGAAATGTCAAATAGTATCTTTCCCAATAAAATATGCCTGCATTTACAATTTTGTCTCCCTGGAAACTAAGTAGCAGCTTCAGGCCTGTACATGTGAGTACTGTGGAGACCACTTCATGGGTGGAAATAGACTGAAAATCCCAGAGTTCTGTCATCAAATAAAAGCTGCCTCTTAGACACATATACAAGTAAGCATTCTTTAGTTCTCAGTACACACACAATACACTATTTATCTTGTGAGCATTACTCACAGTCTGATATTATAAATATTGATTATGTAAATTTCATATAATTCAAATTATTAGTCAGCAAACTTGTCTGCTTGGCAATGTGAACTACAAATAATTTTTTGGTTCAAAATTCATGACTGAAATCTGCTAAAAGATCAGACTGTCTTCCCTTCCTATGCAATCTTGGTTTTAAAGATCTGCGTAATGTCAGAGCAGTATCTTAAAAGATATAATTAATATATTAGTATAGAAAAGGAAGAAAAGCGGAGTGAACCTCCACTGAACTCAGAATAAAAGTTAATGGACTGGAGTTTTTGCCAAAAACATGAAGGGAAAGAAAAGACTCAGAATACAGGTTCGGTGAGTCGCTGGGATTTCACCTACAGGTGTATCCAATTAAGTTGAAGCCTGTTAAGGAAAATTTAATCACCACTAACATCCGTGATAGCAACTAACATTTGGATTGCTCTTTTAATTCAACTTTGAGTTTATAAATATAACCATAGATTGCAATTTATAGTTCAGCTTATCATTAGATTCCCAAGAACTTGGAATCTGAGGTGTCCTCTTCTCAGTTTTAGTCTGGGAAAAGCTATTCAGAAGAAACCAGGGTTAGTCAGGTTGTTGATGGCCGGGGCTGAGTGTTTTGCTGATTCTAGAATGTTGAGGTTAATAGACTGCTAATGGCCATTATTTATTATGCAATTTGCGCCATTTGCTCATCTCTCTGTTCTCACTTTTTAACCTATTTTGGCATTGACTTGCATTCCAACAGTGAATCCTGACTCTAAAGTGCTATAAACATAGAGCATGCCTGCTTTCCCTTGGAACAGGTGGTGCCATGCCCGTGCTTAGGGAACCTGTAGATGCTGGAGGGACAGAAGAGGCAGGGAGATTCCTCCCCCGCCAGTGTCTTGGCTTCTCAAGCTGATCAAGGAGTGAAATAAAATCAAACAGATTAAGTGCAGAAGAAAAGGACACATTTAATTACATACGTAGAGAGAATCTACATGGGTATAAATTCTAAAGTAAATGGACATCAGAGCAGATTCCCGAGCTGAGGAGGAAGCCCCGGACTCGAGGCTCCCTGAGAGGACTCACGGGAGGAAGGAGACGAATGGTGTGATGGAGACCAGATGCTGCAAGTTTCTGGTCCCTCCTGCACCTGCAGCCCTTGACGGCCCTTTGCCAAAGTGACGTGCTCGAGACCGGCCTCTTGTGAATACCTTGGGGAGCCCTATTTTCCTCAGTAAGTGACGTAGTTTTCGTGTAGTCATCTAGAACCCCAGAGGCGATGCAGGAGACCAACACAGTTTGTGGGCTACCACGGCATACTCCTCACGGAAGCCCAGCTCATAACACGCCACAAAGATTTCCAGGCATGAAAGTGATGCTGATGAAAAGTGTGACGTTTGTTTTCTGAAAAGCAATTCAAGCTTAATTTAGGAACACTCATCTCCTGAGGGATGTAGAGTCTCAAATCCTCCACCCACAGGCCCATTTCTCTAGGTTGCAAAATCCTCAGTTTACCTTAGACTGGGCTTGGTAACATTTTTCGGCAGAGGAGCCAAAAACAAGCATTTCCAACTTTGCAGGCCTTCCGTCTCAAATTCTCAGTCTGTCTCAAACACTCCGCTCTGAACTTTGTGTCGCGAATTTACCAGGACAGGAAGCAGCTGTCAGTCTGTCCGTGGTCCACAAGCTGGGTTGCAGCTGGCGTTTGCTGAGTTACAGTCTCAAGGCCACTTTTAGTTCTGAGGTTCCAGCTATGTCAGAGATGTAGTGGGTAGATATTGTGTGTGGATAAATGTTCTGTCTTTGTCAGACAGACTTTAAACCAGCCCTTGGAGACTGACCATAGGTCTTTGGCTTGGGGAGGAAGAGGGATGAAAAAGGGACTTCGGTGGGGTGGTCTGCAGCTCCTTTGGGGGTGGCAGAGTTACGTGACTGTACGCGAATGTCAGAACACTAGCAAGGCTGTAAAATTATGGGACTCCAGTAACAACCAATTAAGAAAACAACAAAACACAGGACCTGGATTTATGGCTGGTGAGCACATTGTGAATCATGGCTCCTGGCCCTGCTCCCCCCACCCTCTCCTTTGAGCCTGGGAACCTGGCTTTGTGGATGCAAAGGGCCTGGGGAAGGGGAGTTTCCAGAACAAAGACCTGTCTCTCAGAACAGGAATTCTGTACTACTGCTAAGATAATAAAGATGCCGCGGATGGGCTTCATTTCCAAAACAACCTCAACATAAAAGGAGATGTGGAATTTTTGTGATTTAATTGTTGTGTTTTTCTCTTCTGTGATTCCATGATTTAGTTTGGCAATGATACAGATTAATATTTCAGCTTCTGCTGAACTCAACTGTTGATTTTACTGTGGTGGTGTTGAAGGTTCTAAATATAGACAGACAAGATGACAAGGAGAAACAGCGAACTCCTTACTATTTCATTTTGGTAATTTCAAAGAGTTTATAATGGAATTATTTTAAGATTTATTTATTTACCCATACAAGAGCAGGGGTGCAGGACAGAGGTAAGGGGGGTGAGAGGATTCACCAGAGACAGAGTGGGGAGCACAGCAGGCAGATTAACTGAAACACACTCCTGAGGGGAGCAGTGGGTGGGGTCAGAAGAGGTCTGCCTGGCCATGTGGGTCAGCTCCCTGACCAGGGATCAAACTTGTGCTGCAGTGGCTATGGACAGCTTCAGAGTGCGGTGTTTTAACCACCTGTACCACCGGGGAGGGCCTATATTGTAATTTAAATTTCATTAAACACTCTCAGATTGGCGTGGACAGTGCAGAAACTCGCCAGGGCCATCATGGGTTAGGCAAGTGGAAGTTGGGGCAGTGGAGTTAGTACTTTTCCTGCTGCTCTCCATTGGCAGGCTCACCCCGTCCCAGGCCCTTGGTCCACAGTATATTGAAAAAAAAAAAAATCCCCCAAGAGCTAGTTGTTATCTTTTTTTTTAAAGATTTATTTATTTATTCAGAACTGGGGTACAAGCCAGAGGTTCAGGGGCAGTGAGAAACAGAGTGGGGAGCAGAACAGGCAGATCAGTGAAGCACACTGTTGAGGGAAACAGCAGGGAGACAGGAGAGGTCTGCTGGGCCATGTGGGTCACCTCCCAGTGGGGGATCGAACTCGCACTGAAGATGCTGCGGCCAGCTTGCAGTGCTGCGTCCTAACCCGCTGCGCCACCAGGGAGGGCCCTACTTGTCATCTTATAGACAGTTTTCCCCTAGGTGCATCGATTACTTACTTGGAAAAATTCGATCTACTAAAGGTGCGAGGCTCGTCTTTTGACCTAGGAAGCGTGTGTGGAACAGCCTCCTTCCACGGCCTTCTGTCTTTTTAACACCAAAGAGAGAGCTGAGCTTGGCACCTTTCCCTCCCAGGGGAGCAGGGTATCAGCGTCCCCCTTCCCTAGTGTCCCTGCCTGGCCACTGTGGCGCTTGTCCTGCTGAAGACATCATCAGTCACAATTATTTCAAGTCCATCAGCGGAGCTTTTCCAAGCAGCCGTCCCCACAAAAGCTTACTGTGGGACTGGAACACAGATCTCTGACTGTATTAGTTGTACAAGTACCACCCAGAACACCTTTGCTTATGTGTTTTATTTTGTTGATTTGGTCATTCTGTTACAGGGCAGGGGAGGGGCTCTCCAAGCCCTCACATCTGCCCGCTCTAAGTAGGCTCTGCCATCCACCGCATCAAGATGAAACCGATCAGACCTTTCATGGGAAGGAACTTTAATACAATGAGTGTGCAATACAGAAAAGACAAAGAATATAGCTTCTAACCCACACACACAAAGTTACCTCTCCCCCCATGGGTAAAAGTCCACCCAAAAGGGACTGGCCCAAACAAGGCCTGAAAGCCACCACAGTCTAAAGCACCTTCTGAAGGGCACCCACAGAAAAGGGTCAGCAACGGACAGACAAGTCTGGGAGGAAAAGAGCAACATCAACATCAAGATAAACGCTGCCACCGTCACCTCCCACGGGTCTCTCGCCCACACCTGTGTCACCCAGTCCAGGGCCAAGAAACGGCTGCTGCTTCACTTGTCTCTCTGGCTCCATCCTGCTTCCTTCTTCTCCAGTCTCCTCTCCAGATTCTTCTCTGCTCAGCTCCACCCTCCTTTGGGTGGGGCAGGGAACCTGGAACCTTCCCTTTTCCTGGGGACTCCCTGTTACAATTTGGTCAATGATATTTCTTACCTTGCAAGGGAATACTTTTTTTTTTTTAAAGATTTATTTATTTGTGCATACAGAACTGGGGTACAGGCCAGAGACTCAGAGGTGGCAAAAGACTTCACCAGAGACAGAGTGGGGAGCAGAACAGGCAGATTGACGAAGTACACTGCTGAGGGGAGCAGCGGGCGGGTCAGGAGAGGTCTGTCGCGCCATGTGGTCACCTCCGGGGCAGGCGGGAATCGAACTCATGCGGAAGTGGTTTCAGCTTCTTAGTGTTGTGCTTTAACCCGCTGCACCACCAGGGAGGGCCACAAGGGAATACATTTTAGGTGTCAGTGCGAAGAAAGAAAATATGTCCTGTCTCCAATAATTCTTAGAACATGTAGTCTGTCCCTTTATTTCTTAGTTTCCAGGAATTTCAGAATTCAATTTAATAGTACGTCATAATCCTGGTCGTATTTCTCCCCTTAGTGTGTGCATTGTTGATTACTATATATATATTATAGAAATTACTAAAAAGGACGTATATATGCAATGTTCAAGTCTCTTCCACAAGAGACTGGGCCATTCAAAAGCCTCTACATTGACAAAAGGTTTTTGTGTATTAAATACTAACCAAGCTATGGGATTCAGTAACTCTGCATGCTTACTTCTTGCTTGTAAGAAGTCTGACCTGTCTACCAGAGTGGCCCGGAACCTTCACCTCATTTCTGCAATTACCATCCTGCCACATCATCCCCACTTCTGGCCTGACAAACCTGTATGCCAGTGACAGGCTAATCATAGTTCTCCAGACACACCCTGCCAGGCCCCTTCTTGATGGTTCTTGCAGAACCATCATCCCATCTATGATCCCACTTCTATTTCATAAAGTGAGTTTGTACTTTAATTGCACAGCTACCTAGGGCCTCCAAACCATTAAGGGGAAACTCCATTTGGTACATTCTGAAAGGGTTTGGCCTTCCACACACAAAAGAAAAGAAAGGAGAGCAAGAGAGAGAGAGAGAGAGAGAGAGAGAGAGAGAGAGAGAGAGAGAGAGAGAACGGGACTTCGAATAATAGCTTCCCAAGCAGACAGACATGTGTGCAGCTCTCATGGCACAAATAGGCTCAGCCCAAAGAGGG
Organism: Condylura cristata; assembly: GCF_000260355.1. Taxonomy (NCBI): domain Eukaryota; kingdom Metazoa; phylum Chordata; class Mammalia; order Eulipotyphla; family Talpidae; genus Condylura; species Condylura cristata. The sequence goes on from NW_004567111.1 coordinate 4,077,192, forward strand.
ACAGTGAAGCCCAAAAACTTGTCACATGCCACATGCCTCAGGGACTTTCTGATGGGAACCACAGGCAGGGAGCAAGCAGGTCCCAAAGAGCTGGGACTGAAGGAGCGACCCGAATTCAGCATCTAGTACATGACACGCCACGAAGTGAAGGTGCTGGCTGTTGCTGTCTCTGCCAAGGACGGGCCCTGTGCCTCTCACCATCTCTCTCTTCTCCAGGTCTCCTCTCCACACATCTCCCACCTCCTTTGCCCCATGCCCACTGACATAACACTCTACCCCCCATCAGCTTGTGAGTGGGGAGGGATGGAATTGTGATGCCCATTCTTCCCCCCTTCTTTCACAGACACCCATTCTGTAACAAGGCTGTCATCAGAATACTAAATTATACTGTCCCTTTCTTTAATCACAAGGATTTTAATGAAATTCTTCCAGTGAATGACTTACCTGATAGGGAGCCAATATTGATATAAACTTATTTCTGTTTAGTTTATTGTGAATTACTTTGATGTGTCCTTGGTTAGTCACTGGCTGAATTGTATTCTGTTTAATTGAAACTTTTTTGAGTTTAATGTATCTTTTGTTTTCCTATTGAAGAGCATCCAGGCATTTGCTTAGGCAGATAGGTGGGTAGATGGATGGATATATTGATAATGGGTGGGTGGATGGATGGATAGATGGACAGATGGATATATGGATATATTGATAATGGATGGATGGATGGATGGATGGAGATATTGATAATGGATGGATGGATGGATGGATGGATATATTGATAATGGATGGATACATTGATGATGGCTGGAGAGATGGATGGATGGATGGATGGAAGGATAGATAAATATTCTCAATAGTAGCCAGTTGCTCTATTCAGCGAGTATTGGAAAGGTGTATGGACAGTTAGCATATGCAGTAACACCCATCAAGGTCTGGCTGTCCCTGGCCAAGCCTGCTCAGTGCCATTGTGTGTCAGTTTCTGGAGTAGTGATTGCAGGCCCAGGGCTGCTTCTGTTCTTCTCTCTAACTCTCTTCTCCCCTTCTCTCCACAGGAACTTTTTACCCCTGAATGCAAGTTTAAAGAATCTGTTTTTGAAAACTATTATGTAATCTACTCATCTATGCTGTACAGACAACAGGAATCTGGTAGAGCCTGGTTTTTGGGATTGAATAAGGAAGGGCAAGTTATGAAAGGAAACAGAGTAAAGAAAACCAAGCCAGCAGCTCATTTTCTCCCCAAGCCATTGGAAGGTGAGTGTGGTGTGTGCGCCCCCTGTCGGCTGTATCACACATTTCCTGTTTCACACCCATAACTAAACCCTGGGACAAGGACCCCTGGAGGACAGAGGTGCTTTCTCTGGATCTGGGTGGTGATCAGCGGGTGTCTGTGTAGCTGTGATTTGAAGACCCGTGCCTTTCCTGCACTTACTGTAAATAGGTCATGTGAGGATCTGTCTGCACAGAGATGCCCAAGCCGATGGCATGTACCCAGGCATCGAATATACTCAGCTGTTTTCAGCTAGCCCATTACATTTGCAGAATGCCAGGAAACACCCTCTTGCTCACTTTTTGTATCTCAGACCCTCACTACCCCAACTTTTCTAACCCCGAATAGTCTTAATTCAAAAAACATTTTCTTTTTAAGAATCTGTAGTGATATTATAAATCTGGAGCAGTCAGGACAGTAGGAACACTAAGCCTGGAGTATTTTGCAGTAAAAGTGTTTGTCCTTGCTGTTATGTTGATGCAAGTAATCACACAATGGTGGATTACGTTCACAGGAAATGAAGAATTAATCATGTGGCCTTAAAGACCTTGTCGGTGCTGCAGAGTCCCTGTTCAAATCCATGAGTGGACAGTAAATTCAGGAGTGGAGGCACCTTCCTTTACTAAGATAATGAATTCATCTGCAGTCCCCCGTGAACAATGAACTCTTTGCATTTGCTTTGACGAGGTTCCCAGAGAGCAAGCTGCTAAGTTTTGTTAATGAATCAGAAACATCCACACCTTGCCCCTTCAGGATGCTTACTTTCATCTATGTAACATTGGTTTAGGAACGAGAAGACCATTAACAGTGAGGCTTTTCAAAAATGCTTTGTATTCAACTGTCTTTTTCTTGCAGAGAATTATACTAGCTAGTAAGGCAGTTGTTATAATAACCGTAAGGCTGCTAGTTAGACATTTGGGTTCTCTTTTATTTCTCATCATACAGGAAAGACATAGCCATCAAGAGAAAATGCCCATTGGTTTTATAGTTCCTTTTCTTTAAATAGGATCAAAGTCATTTGAAATGTTGAAAGTTAATTCTTAATTATCACTGGATTTATAATTCAGCTTTTAGTCTGCCTAAACCACTCTTCTTGGTGAATGCCATCTTTGCGATTTCAGTGATGCTAAGTAACTATCACCAATAATTAAATCTGCCTCTAGAAGAAATTATTTCCCGAAACAATTGGCCACCAGGCCTGTCTAGGAAAGGGAAAATTTTGCCAGAGTATGAAATATGAATGAATTATTTTAATTATACAGTAGATTATAAGGAAAATTGGAGTTAAAGAAAAAAAGAAATTAGAAGGTGTCTCTATTCCTCCAAAATAATGTATCCATGATTTTGTTTTATTATTTTAAGTGGATTCTGAGTACAAGTGTACAATTGTAAAACTTGATGCACAGCAGCTCTACAAAAACCATGTTCATGCCCTGGCTTCGTCTCTTTTCATTAGATTTTGTCTTGAATATAAACAGAAAAGAACTGACTAAATTTCTAAAACCGCACCTCTTAGATGTGTAAATACAACTAATACTCAAAGGGCCTATTTATGTCTCTTAACTGAGGAAACATCTGGAAACCAGCCCTTCTGGCCATCCAGCAGGAAACATGCGCGGCTCTAGAGACGCGGTACATTGTGTGCTTGTCACACCCGTCACACAGCTCCCCGATGTGTGTGCGTGTGAGCTGGACATGTAGCTCTATACCAGGAAGAAACAGCATTGTCCAAGAATTGACACATTGTCAAGAGCCGAAGTGCTCTAAGAACAATTCAGATAATGACAAAGGTTCTCACATAGAGGAAAATACATCTCACACGTTCAAAACCCATCTGGGCAGTGATGATGGCCTTGGAAGGTTAGCACCGACGAGGCCCGGATTGATTACCGAGGCTCGTCTCTCACACAACTTCACAGATAATCCAGGCAATCGCTGAGGTGTCTGGAACCTCCTGGTGTCACTAGCACTGGGAGCGACAGACATGGGTGGATCCTGTTACTACCTGCGCAGCCCAGGACCGAGGTGCACATGTACTTTCAAATGTATGTGCCACTGGAACATCCCATGATGCATTGAGGCAAAAGGTAGCCTCCTGTGGGCCTGCACATGGCGGACACAGCTGGCAGTCCATCCGAACCCAACTCACGCTCTCTTCCTACACCACCAGAAACTTCCAAAAGCCTAGAAAGCAGGCAGGGCAGTTTGAAGTCACTTGTATTTCTGAGGACAGTGACATTGGTCACTTCTGAATGTTCTTTCCCAGATTCCCTGGAATTCCTTGTCTAAAAAGCCCACAAGTGATGGATTCTGTCCCCGGATGTCACTCGGACAGTTCCTTGGGACTCACGTACCATCACTTTCAGTCTGTGCGTCTGCCTGTTTTGGCATCAATTATTCCATTTTTTCGTATTTCAGAAAAAGAAACTACTCTTTCCCACAGCTGCTCTTCCTGGGATTGGGAGTGGGGGTTGCATCTGGACACTGATCCAGAGGCGTTGGCTTGGGGGTGGGAGATTCTTGGCTGTTGCTTTGTAGAGAGACTTTGAAGGGACTCTGCTGCTTTTGAACCACCTGAGCGACAGGTAGTTTCATGACCTAGGAGTAAACGATCTGGAGTTGGCAAGAGGACTGGGAGTGAGTGGTCCACGTGTGTTCAGGGTGTCTGAGTTGTCCTGCTGTGCAAAGAGAATTAGGTGAAAGGCTCCCCTTCCCGGAGCTGCAGCGGGCGGGCGCAGGCATGTCGTAGGTGGGGGCGCGGGGGACCCGCGTAACTCCATTCAGCCGTCTCTCCCAGGCACAAGCCCACTCTCTCCCGTGCCCGTTTTAGGCTCATACACCAGGGAATATGAGAAAGGAATGTCTTCCGTTTGGGGCACGGCCACGTCCTCCTCCTCCCCAAAGGAAACCCCCGTGCCAGGGGGTTGCCTCTGCGAGAATGGGCTGGGCCCAGGGCCCGGCCTGTGTGTGTGTGTGTGTGTGTGGACTGCCCCTCCCGGGCCAGGCGGGTAACTTGTCCTTTCTGCTCTTCCTCCTCGGTGCCCTCCCGCCCGTCACTAGTTGCCATGTACCGAGAACCGTCTCTGCATGACGTTGGAGAAACGGTCCCGAAGGCCGGGGTGACGCCGAGTAAAAGCACAAGCGCGTCGGCCATCATGAATGGCGGCAAACCAGTCAACAAAAGTAAGACCACATAGCCTGACGCGGGCGCGGAGACTGACTCGCCCGGGGGGCCCGGCCGAGGGATGTGTCCTTGCCGGACATTCCTGCCCCCGGGCCGGGCAGCAGCGGGAGGCGAGCCCAGGCTGGCTCCTTGCAGTCTCGAACTTGTTGGTTGCCAGCGGCCTGACCCCCACCCGTTGCGCCCCCACGGCAAGAAGACAACCCAGATAACGAGCTCCACTCAGACCATGGAATGCCCTGCCAGATATGGAATGCCTTTTTAATATCTTTTCTGTGACTGTGACACTTCATGTGAATGACATCCTTCACAAGTACACTCAACACCTTGCCTGCTGACAGCTACCCATCACCCTTTTTGAGTCCTGTTTCAGCCGAAATCCATGTGTTTCAGTTCGATTTTGTCGCACACCAATACTCTTGAGTAATTTCTAGTTAGCCGCTGTAAACCTGTGCTGTTCTGGATGTGTCCTCGCCCCGCGGCCACGGGGTGCCGCCTCGCCGTCTGGGGCCCGTGGCAGGGAGGGTGTCCTCGAGCGCTCCCGTGTGGCAGTGGGCTTAGTTCCGAGAGCGAGCAGGGGATCAGGAAGCCTCCACCCCTCCCATTACCAATCGCATCTCTGAAGACTAGGAGGGCGGTCTGCGGCTCCCACTAGCGAGCAAACACACATGGGCCCCCGGCCCAGTGCCAGGGACTTGGGCTCCCCACGTGGGTGTGGCCGGGGTGAGCAGCGGGTCGAGCCGGCGGTGGAGAGTTGTCCACCCTGGCGTTTGACGGCCCCTCTAGTCTCTTCGTGTGCGTGTGTGTTTTATACATATCACAAGCTTACTGGTAACGGTGACATTTGCCTTGCCCAGCGAGCAAGACCCACTGGTTTTTCAGAAAGTGGGTCCAAAGAACTCTAGGCCTTGTGGGCCTGATTAAGGTTCATTTTTCATCTACTAACCCTCATTATTTGGGAAAAAAAAAAAAAGACAAAAGAAACGTCAGTAATTACATCCTGCAAGAATTGCGCTACCTACACCCATTTCCGACATTACCCTTCCTGTTTTTAAGGAACCGGAGTTGAACGCCGTCCCCGGGTCTGGCTGCGTTCCGACTCACCCCAGCCGAGCATGGGCAAGGGCCTGTTGTGTTCCTTTTCTGCAGCAGCAATGCAAACGTTAGTTCTAAATTAGACTTTACTATTTTTGGTGTTCGATGACAAGTTTTTAAACTGGACCTATGAGGGGAAAAAATATTTTTTGAGCTCAGCATTGCTGAGTCGGGTATTGTGCATCACCAGTCCACGCCCCTGGCTCTGCCCCGGCAGCCGGGGGGCCCAGAGGCTGGGTGAGGGGTGCCTTCCCGCCACCGCGGAATGCGGTCTGTAGAGCTGTCTAGGTCCAGCTAAACGCCAGCCCACGCATTCGGCCATCAGGTTTTCGGCCCATCCCATCGATTTGATTTTGTTTTCTGTGTTTTCTTCGGAATTGAAGCCTGCTGAACTCTGAGCTCTTGAAGGGCCAGGAGTTGCTGACCATCGGCGGCCAAGAAGCCTCGGCAGCTGTTCAGGTTGGGTGGAAGGGGTTTCCGAATGTTCAGTGCTCAACTGTTTGGAAATCTATTTGTTAACTGTATGTGTACTTAATAAAACTCAATGTTTTCTTCTCAAAAGAGTTCACTGAGACCAAATCTAACCTCATTTACAGAAAACTTGATGTGGGACGGTACCGGGCCTCTTGTAACTCTGTCCAGGGGAGGGTGACCCGCCACCTCGCCCCCCACCTGCACTGTATTTCCTGGGAAAGTCTTTTGCCACTGCTTTCCTACGTCCACACGACAGCCCTTGCCCAGCATCAAAAATGTTGGCCTGCTTAGCTGATTAAAGATTTAGTATCAATTTAACTGTTAATGCTTCTTTCATTTTCATATTGGATTCCATTTTAATAAATAAAAAGTTAGCATAACGTTTGAGTACATTTATTGTCGATGATGCTGAAGAACAAATACAAGATGATTCTCTGACCCCTCATGACTTCTCTCTCTTTCCATCCTTTACAAATCCATCATTCTTAACAAAATAAGTTAAAAAACACTAGAATCTCATTATCCGACTAGTATGGTTTATTGATGGAATACTGTATTTGATAATGTACGACTAACTATAAATAATATAACTTGAAATTCCAGTTAGAGGGGCTTATAGCCACTGTTTGCCCCCCCACACACGTGCACACATTTACACCACACTCACACATCAAACAACCCCACCTATTTCTCACCTTGTCAGCTCTACTTGCTAAATTCTTTTTCCCCTGCTAGCTTGGTTAAACTTAAGACAGGCTTTGTGTTTGTAAGTTCTGAGAGTTCTGTAAATGTGCACTTCTTGTATGGTTTTTATTTTATTTTTTTTAACGACTCATCTGTAAGGGGATCTATCCCCGTGAAACGATGTCGACATACCTTCTACTACTCTATGTTTAGACATATCGCAGAGGGGCTTTGTGACCTGTGATTTAGTTAGACCATTTTCATGTTGTGTCTGGTCTCACCATTGCATGGGGCGAGGACAGGTCTGATGACTGCATGCAATGGGACCTGCGTATTAAGAACTGTCGGTCTGTATTACTCGACTTACACACAAAGTCAGTCTGTATTGTACAGTTTCTTTGTCCAGTATGATTTGTTGTATTCAAAAATACAACATGTTGAATAAAATATTTATATGAGGCCTATCAAGAAACATCAAACATCTTTATGTAACAAATGGCATTGCATCCCCACGTAGAGAGAAGTATCATGTAAACAAGCTGGTAAATTCATTTGCCCCTTTTATCATGCCAAAGAAAATTTTAGCTCTTTGATACCTCTCTTGCGATATTTTGGGGATAAGACGCCAGCATTTTCCCCTCAAAAACTACGTTTGTTGTTATTAAAATAAGTGCAATCCATCACTCTTGATGTTCTGTGTGGTAACTCTGATGGAATTCATTTGTACTTACAGTCTGTGTGTTCTGTATTTCCATGGACATGAGTCAGTTTCAAATATCTCAAATAGCACATTCCTTTTGCACACATAGCTGGTGTGGGCGGGTTGTTTCTACTGATTTCTTGTGGTAGCTGATTGTTTTGCCCACCCCATCGTCCCTCAACAATGCTCGGGAATGTGCATTGTTTTGGCATTTCAAGTAACACCGCTTTTGTTTGTTTTCTGAAACGATTTGTCACAACTTTACTTGGTAAATGATAGGAGAGATGCACATGGCCTGCCCATGTAAAGAGTGAACTGGAGTTAAGCATTATTTCAAGACAAACCCTGGAGATGTAAATGCTCACTCAGAATGTCTGCTCGCCTTGAGTGTTTGTGGGAGTGACTTCCAGAGCTTTACAGTGGTCCAGAAAACTCCTGCCCCTGGTCTTTCCAGTTACTTGCCCCTTGCAGAGTGAGCCAAATGTCATGATCACACCTAAGCTAGCCGCTTAATTAAAACCATCTTTTTTTTTTTTTTCCTTCAGCATGAACAATATTGGTTTTAGTTCTCTTTTAAGAGATGAACAAGGGTGCGGGGGGGAGTGGAGTATTTCTTTAATTTAGACATGTATCTTTTCATGTAAAGTTTTCTCCCTGCTACGACGGTGATAATTAATATTTGCTAGAGAGACCAGAATGGGACTGTGACTGCCTAGGAAATCCGTCTTAAAAGATGAAAATTATTTTCAAATTTCTTTCAGAAAAAGATTATCCAGAGAAAGCAGTTGAGCTAAAAAGGCAGAGATGTCAAGATCCAGATTCCAGATGTAAATTATATTACTGTGACAAAATACCTTTGGGGTTTTGAGTTTCTTAGCTCAGAAAGGGATACCCAGAGCCTGGTGACCCTCTTGAATAGTAGTTAGGGTTTCAAAGTCTGACAATGACAGTGAACAAAGGCTTTTATTTTATTATTATCATTATCTTTCATGGTTTTCTATATGGGTCACTCTTGCTGGCTGAGATTGTGTTCGTATTAAGTGGAAAGTTTTCTTTCAGTATATTGCAGGAATCTATTTTAGCTCAAGGAGTCCAGGAAAGCAGTGGGGTATGATGACTCTCCTCTTAGACTATAAGGATTTGGTCAACATTTTTTGAAAAGCCCAGAGGAAAGAATGCCTCAGTGACAGTTTGCCAAGGAAGCAGGGTCAGTGCCAGCACCACCAGCAAACGTGTGGCTCCCTTCCCAAATGCACGGGCCGACACGTTGGCCCGTCCAGCAGTCCACCTCCACTGGAAGCTTACGCTGCCCTGCCTTCTCTTTTTAACAGGGAGTCTCTGTCTCAGGGTGGAATCACATATCAAAGGACAAAATAACATTTAAGAAGGGTGGACTTTATATATTTTCATAACTATGTTTATTTATTTCCAACTTTATCATGCCAACAAGTCACTTTTTAACCTGTGGATGTTTGGATTGCTAGAGTCAAAATCACATACATACACGGAAAATAGTACAACGGACACAAAGAAGTAAAAAGAAAATATGTGTTTTAAAAGGAAAGTACTCCTTAGAGTTTAGATACCATGTGATTATAATTCAGTTTCAGCTCAGTGACTTGTAACGAAATGAACCCCAGAAAATAGACTGTATTTAAGTCTTTGTCAAGAAACTTGAACGAAAGTCATCTTGATGGTATAATCATTTTTCCATTCTAATCTTTTTCTTAAAAGACAGAAATGCTGAGGGTCTTTTTCTTATATGCAGGTTTAAGGAGATGCACTTTATACTTGTAGTTGTTACTAATGAGAAGGGCTAACAAATAGAGAGAATGAAAAGAAAAAATAGGTCACATTAGGTTATGTGTGTGATGAGGTCTAGGGAATTAAAGGCAGTTCCAGTAGAGCAGAGATGAGGAAACTGTTGCTTAGCTGTGAGTCAGATCCTTCACAATCTGGCTTTTTATGGCACGGGAGCTCAGAATGAGGTTGTTGGTTTGTTTTCTTTTCACAACTTAAAGTTATTAAACATACAAACAAAAAATACGTGACAAGGATGTGTGTGACCTACAAAGTCTACACGACTTGTTATCTGGCCCTTTTTGAAAAATGAAGCTCTACAACAAGGAATCTTAAGGCCCCTGTGCCGTGGTGGCTGATAATGGAGTGAATCCCTGTGCATCACCAGTTAAGTCATCCAGTTGCTACAGAACAATTATAATAGGTTTGTCTGAGGCTCAAACGCTTAGGAAGTGGAAAGAATATAATCTGTGTTATTTTCTGACTGCTTTCTCATTTTACAAAACTGATAAATCAACTGACTTTCTCAATCATAGAGATAAAACTCATAAAGGAATACTGCTGCACTTCTTAATCTCAGGATAGAGATAACACTTTTATAAATCTAATAACAGAGAACACTGTTAGTCTATACAAATCAGCACCAGTTAAATTCTCTATTAAATAATTTTCGATATTAAATTTTTGAGTAACTCAGCCAATGCATCTTTTCTTTATTTTTGGTGATTTGACTTATAAAGTTCAAACCATGACTTTAGAATAGTTATATCATAAAGCAAAATTTCCAAGTAAAAATTTTCACCTTATGCAATATGGGGATGATTTTGTTTATTCTAGGATTTTACAAAATATAATTCACATTTAGAAGAAAAGTGTTTTTTTTTTTAGCTCTAAATAATTAAAGGCTGCCTAAACTAATGTGTATAAGTAGATTTAACTGTAAATATGTAAGGGAAGTCCAAATTACTGTACATTTTCATAATTCAATGTGAATTTCATAAAAAGCAAAATTTCACCATTAAGAAATAAACATTTTGTTCCTATCATCGAGTGGATATTTGTAATTTCTATTTAGCCAATTTTGGATTTTTTTTTTTTTTAACCCTCTGAGCTTTTGAGAATGGTGCCACTCTATCACAGTATCTCTTCTGACTTCTTTGCCTGACTCAACCTGCCCAGATACATGGATTCTTAGAAACAAGAGAGACTTTTCAGGGAAATCAATGCATAGTAAGGCCCGTCACATCCAACTAGATTTTCTTTTTTTTTAAGGCAACTTACACCATGGAGAAATTTAAATAGTAAAACATCAGATTCCTTGTACATGGAACTTCTGCCCTCTTGAAAACACACGAAAATGTTCTAGTAACATAAATTGAGTATTCCTGAACAGCAATTCATTTTGGGGGGATGAATCATCAGTAGGTAAATATATACTGACACAGTGTACACAACTTCTGTTGCTACTCATTAAAAATGTTCAATTGTGCATTTTCATCCTTTCTTTCATCTTATGAGAATGTCCTTTTGGGAACTGAATGTGAAAACTGACAGATGACTTCATAACTAGTCAGCCTGTTTCTTGCAAAAGCACTGTGATATGGCCTCTGGCCTGAGACATCGGACTTTGTGTGTCTGTCTTACTGTCCCCACCTGGGGTTTCTCAGGCATAAGGAGCCTGAGGGGTAGGAGCAGTGGGCCTGAGTGGCTCTAGATTCCAACGTGGTCTTTACACTCTACTATGTCTTTCTTACGTGGGGACATGCATCTCCAACAACCACGCAATGCAGCGCGTCTCAGCCCCAGCGCCGCTGACCTTCGGAGCCGATCATCCGTGCCCGGGGGCAGACCCTCGCCTCTACCCACCAAAGGCCCGTAGCGCCCACTCCCACCCACCCCGCATGACACCCAACATTGTCTGCGGACACTGCATGTTACTAGGTGACAGCGTTGCTTCCTCGGGAATCGCTGAGGCAAATTATGGAAGAAAAATTCTTTCCGGTGTCATTGACATCAGAGTTTGTTCAACTCACTTTTAATGGGTGCCCGTATTTCATCCAGGCATTGCGACACAGAGAAACGTGGATCTGTCCACGTGGGGATTACACACGGCTTCCTAGCATTATCTGTTCCAGAGGCCTGCAGCAGGAAGACTCCCGCCCCCTTCTTCGGGACTGTCACGGATACTCCGTGCCGAGCCAGATCTCACACGCGTTGCCGTTCCAGCCGTCCCAGCATTCACAGTTCCCGCAGCTGCAAATGCCGTTTCCTGCAACCAGAGCATAGGGAGCGCGTCGTGACGTGGGCGACCGCCCCGGGCCGCTGGTGGCCGACCGCTGGCCAGCCACACCCCTTCATCCACTCTGCAGAATTTCTTACTGTTGGCGGGTCTTAGTACATCTTGCTCAAAAGCTGTGAGAAGTCTGATCTCTCTAGCAACTAATGGCATCTATTTGATGCCCGGGTCAATGGAGCAGAGACCAAACAGCCACCATCTAGCAGAGCTCCAGCTGACCTTCTGGGACATGTTTGCTTTCCTGTAGGAAGCAAGTTGTGTATGACTTATGAGTCAAAACTAAAAAAAAAAATCTCCTGGAATAGTCTGAGATAGGCCAAGTCATCACCTAAAAGAGAAGCCTTGAGCAGTGGCCACGGACAGAGAGTTGAAGTCCAGTTCAGCCACTCACACAAATATTCCTCTAGCTTTCAGTTACAAGCTAAGAGGACAAATATACATGTCTCTGTTTCCCCTGTAACTTATTTGAAAGTAAATGAACCTTGTAGCCAGGTTTTAGGCCTCAACAACTTAGGAGAACGGTATCTGTGAATCGGCTCAGTATTTTCCAGCCCTCCACACCCCAAAGACACACACACCCGTTCCCTGGACACACACCAGCCACCTCTGACTGAGCGGGCCTGGTTTGCTTCCAGGAAATCCCCGTCCCCTCCGCCGTGCTCCGCGTAACACAGACCGTGTGTGTCGGAACCATGTGTGTCAGCTGGGGATTGAGGAGGTTGCTTTGTGGAAGGTTCCCAGCAACAAGCATTTACCTTGGCTTCTACACCTGGGAATAACCTCAGTGCTCACCCCCCAATGCTCACAGCCCCTTCCCCGGTCCCCACGCCCCAACCCCCTGCACCACGGTGCGTGCTGGGTGGCAAAGCATGACCTAGAGCGATGCCAGCAGGGAGTGGCGCACCTGTGCAGATGAGACCATCGTGTTTGTCGCAGTCCCTGTCGTCACAGTCGCAGAATTCTCCGGAAACATACCACTCCTCCGCAGAGCAAATGCACTTTCCACAGTGACAGGAACCTGCAATCACAAAGGGCGTCACTGGCTGTCGCCGCACAGCGAAAGGTCGCCTCAGGAATGCTGTTCCCTCACCACATTGACAATGGGCTTCTAGTCACCTACCTCCCGAGGGGAAGCTGCTGAGTAGCCGAGCGAGCAGAGGGTAGGTACCTCTACTTACTGTAATTCACAAAGGCTGCCCGGGAAAAGCTTCATTACAGATCTAGACAGTTTGAAGTTAGCCTTGAGCAAATGTTGTGTCTGCCTCCCGTCTGGTAGAAATGTCACTGAGCGCCCAGCGGGGTGACGCCTGCGGACGGTGACCCCCAGAGGTGGTGGGAACTAGCTCCCAGCCTCTGCGCTGAATCACGTGTTAGCAGTGTCTGCTCTTTAAGGGAATCGAATCATAAATTCTGCTAAATAAGGATGTATTTTTGAACTAAAATAATGACTTGATTACTATGCTTCAAATTGTAGGTCTTTGTTTATGTGGAATTCTGAAAGTAAGGACCCCCTGCCAAATGGCTGGTTCTCTGCGCCAGAAGCTCATTCAGAGGCTCCTGCGTCTTTGCCTGGCCAGCTCTCCCGTCAGAGTGTTCTGCTGTGATCAATGACAGCTCTAGTCACCCCCACATGCTGACCTTTTAAAAGACCCCAGGCCCAATCACTTTTTCATTACATTCCCTATTTCTCCCCTTTTTACTTCCTACCTAATTGAGATGTCCTCTTAGGTTAGTAAAAGTACTGTGGCTTACTGATAAGCAATTTTATTAAAGGTGCATTTATAAGACGAAATATGAACTAAGCGGTGTCACAAAGAGAAGGAAATTCTCTTGATTTAAATGTCTTCCCATGATAGGCTTAAAAAAGCCTGGTAAATTCAAAATCTGCCCGGCAGGGCAGCCATCAATCAACAGCACCTCTGTGAAAACAACTGAAAAGCGAATTCATAACATAGTTGATAAAAACATAGACAGAAAAGAATTGGCACCTGTCGAGGAGAACGTGGCACACCTGGCGTGAAGACAGCCTGCGTCAGCACTATGGAACTTGGTACTTGCGTTTTAGCCGCCAGAAGCCCCAGCGACCGGGTAAACTGTGTGCATGCCTGTCCCAGCTCAAGGTCAGGGCACGGTCAGAACTGTGTGTGCTGGGAACCCAGTTCTTACGGATGGACTTCACGCTTGCCCACAGAGTGCTTCTTCTAGTCTCCCCTTGTTTTCCTGGCACCTAGGTGACTTAACTGCCCGAGCCACGCCTAGAAGCTCCAGTTGAGATGAGTCTGGAGTCTGGGGGTTGCTTAGCAGCAGGAGGTGACTCCCAGGTCTGCCTGCGAGTGAAGGCGTCTTCTCCTTGGTCTCCATTGCAGCACGTCCTTATTTTAGAAATGTGTTTATCTGTGCTTGCAAGGCTTGCACATTCCTAGACAGGAAGATGTTCAACATTCCACTCTCCTCCCACGAAGGTTAGTAACATAAACTACCAACAGCCCATAACCAAAGACAACCTGAGACAGGGAATTGCCTTTTGCTTGAAATGGCCCCAGAGAGCACAGCCTTATATCGGAGGAGAAGACAGTGGTTCAAGAATTTGACTGTTTTTAGTTGTTTCTAAGTGGCATCTCCCTTACAATACAAATTATTTCTACCAAGAAGCAAAAGTAAATAAACTTTATACGTGATATTCACGTAGCACACCTAAGATACCATCTTTGGATTTTGAAAATTCGTGAAATGCTCTCCACTTCACCTGTCAGTGTGTCGCCTGGCTCTGCTCTAATCACCTGCTTGTTTCTGCATACTGAGCTTTAGAGCCCGGCAAAGTACCCTCCCGAAACTGGTAAGCTCAGCTAAAGTGATAGGGTGTAGGCTGACAGACCATTTGCCAGTTCCGAGAGCCTGCTAGTCGCTGAAATAGGATGAGAAATGGCGATTGATTTTTTGATGTGCTGCGAAAAACCAGCTTTTCTCCGTCAGCGTTTCCCCAGCTGCATCGCTCTCCCGCTCGTCAACTTGTCATCTCAGAGGGAGGAAATTCTACGGCTTGTGAAACCAGGGCCAGTGGGGCCCGCACCAATGAGTGTGGCGCTTACTGCGATGATACACATGTGCCTTCCTTGCAGAGTGCACCGGCCATCGTCACCCACAGCCTGAGTTCAAAATCGCCGCTCTTGGGCCCTCCCTGGTGGCACAAGGAATTGCAGCATTGCACTGCGAAGCCGGCCACAGCTGCCTCAGTGCGAGTTCGATTCCTGGCTAGGGAGATCCACAGGGCGCGGCAGACCTCTCCTGACCCGCCCGCTGCTCCCCTCAGCAGTGTGCTTCGTCAGTCGGCCTGTTCTGCTCTATCTCTGGTGACACCTCTCACCACCCCTACACCTCTGGCCTGTACCCCAGTTCTATATGCATAAATAAGTAGATCTTTAAAATAAAGTGCCTGTCTCAGGAAGGGGAGAAAGACAGCACTCACGGCACAGATGAGCCACATGACCGCTGAGAAGTGACTAGTTGTTCAGCTCCACAGGCCAGGACCCCACATCCAGAGCCCCAGTGCAGCCATCAGAGCTGCTGAGCCACGAGGCAGGAGCTCCCCCGAGGCTGACAGACCCAGCCACACCCACTCCTTCCTTTATTTTCTGTTTATTTTTTTGAATATTTATTTATGCATATAAGAACTGGGGTGCAGGCCTGAGGTGCAGGAGGTGAGAGGATTTGCCAGACACAGAGTGGGCAGCAGAACAGGCTGACTGACTGAAACATACTGCAGTGGAGAGACAGGAGAGGTCTGCTGCACCGTGTGGGTCACTCCCTGTCTGGGGATGGAACTCACGCCACCGTGGCTGAGGACAGCTTCACCAAGCTGTGCTTCAGCCTGTTGTGCCACCAGCAAGGGCCTCCTTCCTTTGTTCTTTTTCTCAGGTTGCGCTCTTCAGAAAGCTCTCCTCTCCTTTCTGTGCTTTTTCCCTTTAGCTTCCCCTCCTGGGGAATCGGCCACATTTTCTCATTTTTCTTCAGAGCATCCTTAAGACTTTAAGTCTTTCCCGGGAAAGAAATGAAAATAACCATGAAGCTACGATTTCAGTCTGATGTGACCTGATCTTTGCTGCCTGCCTGCCACGCCTCTCACAGGAGACACCCGGGCTGCAGCCTCGGCAGATGAGTTGTGTGTCCTGTAGAGGACAAGATGGCCATGTTGGGTACAGCGACTGGAGCTGAGGTTGTTTCTTTAAGCGAACTTGTACCATTTGTCCTTTCCGAGGATAGGGGTTGCAGCCCGGGTGCAGAAGTGGGGGGACTAGCTGGAGGGCGGATCAGCTTAGACTTTTCTAGATGATGTGGGGCTCAGCGGGAATCCCTGGACATCTCAGGACACACAGTCGCAGCCACTGTCTCCAACAGCATCTCTGTGGGTTTAGCCTCATGACCTGGACCAGAGTGGACATGATGGCGGGAAGAAGAAGAGTGTGTATCCTAGGATCCAAGTACCCAAACCCCCAAATAACAAATGTACAGCCTATGAATTTCATCCTCTGCACAAAGGCAGCCAAGTTGGGGAGACCTGGCGATTCTCGAAAACAACTGGTCTTAGGGCGAGGCCCCTGCGGGAGCTGCCCATTGACAAGCTGGAATTTCTTTTTCTGTTCCTCATGCCTGACAAAATGCTGCAAGTGACACAGCAGGCGATTCCGCTATTACACTAACTACTCCATCTGCTCTGAAGGTCACAGCACTGTCTCTCGTTTTAAATTTTTCTAGGGAGTGATTTATTGTCTTCGCTATAAATTTGTAAAGAAATAAAATGCTATTTCTTCATTGTCTCCCGAGGCGCCGACTTTATTCACAGCTCGGAAGCTGTGTTTCACATGAAAGGCTTTTTGCTGGAAACACTTCACTGGGCTCAGCTGCTAAGGGTTAAATACCTCAGGCCCCCCCACTTAGACAGGTCCCATCATCCAGCAAGAAAAAGGCTTTAGGGTGATAATCAGGTTGAAGGGTTTGCGTTGACAAATCTGCAAATCATGGGCTCTCTCAAAAACTACCTGGTCAAGGGTAGAAAATAATAATAATAATGACAACTATCTATCAGAGGCATTTTACCGGGGAGGAGTGGGGAAGGGGATCAAAAACAGTGGGGGGAGGGAAGTGCACTGGACTATGGTGATGGCACACAGGTGATTTGGTGAAGGGAAGCCCACGGGGATTGCAACTGAGATGGGAAAAGGCACAAAATGATGTAAAAATAAACTATTATAAAAAAGCCCTACCTGGTCAATCACACATATCTCGGGTCAGATTTCTCACCTGCTAAAGACCCATAGGCTATTTCATGAGTGACTTGTCCTGTGGTTCTTGGAATGAGATGGCACTCTCATGGGTGTGGGGACAGCACTGACACGATGTGCCCAACATTTTCTGTGCCCATCACAAAGCACAGAGCTCTGATCTCTTCCTTCTTCTCAAATCCAGCAGTGATGCCCACAGAAGAGAAGGAAAGAAGGGACCCCAGGCAGCTGTTGCCCACGGTAGGCACCCCACCCCTGCCACGAACACTGACCCCAAACATAACACACACATAGTGGAGTACACTCAGCTGTACAGAAAACGATGATCTGCTATTTGCCTCAACACGATGGAAACTGGAGAGAATGATGATAATGGAGGTAAAGCAGGAGAAAGACATGTATGGGACAACCCCCTTATGTAGGGAATACAGAGAAATCAAGCAAATGGTCAGAGGAAAACAGATCCTGGAAACCTGACAGTGGAATTGAGGCTGCTCGAGGGAGAGAGGGAGGGACTGATGGAGGTGGAGTGTGTGTGCTCTGGTGGTAAATGCAGAGGTGACTTATATCCCAGGAGGGGTGAATCTAAATCATACACAGTGTTACTGTTGGGGAGAAAGGCTGAACCAACTCTACAGACTCAGGCTTTGTGGACTCCACCCCCACGCCAGAGATCGGAACTACATATCCCAGCATCACCACAGGGAGGACCGCGGGACCGGCTTTCACCAGCTCCCAACGTGCTATTGAGGTTCCAGGTCAGCGGAACTGGTAGGACACATTAACCAACTGGTCTCTCTCTTTCTTCCCTGAGTTATTCATTTCCCTTTCTCTTGTAAATAAACCCACTGTTAACCTTCATGTGCCCCTGCAGTTGAATCTTATTATAAGTGTGCAGGTGAAGACCTAGTCAGGCAACCCAATTTACACTGGGGTTGCCCTGTAACATTACCTCAAAAAACAGTACCAAAAAAAGTGAATTCAGACAAGTCAAGTGTTCTCCATTCCTCCGAGCAGGATGCTCAGGTCTGGAAAGTTTCTTCCCAGTGTTTACCCCCACTCAATGCTACCTCTCCTTTGCTTTTGTTTCTCATTAATCTTTTCCTCCTTTTCTATTTTCTTCATCCTTCCTTCTCCAAGCCCTGCCCTTTGTCTCTTCCTTACACCCCCTCCTTCCTCCTTTTTGCTACTTCCCACAGCACTTGACCCCAAAGCAGGCATTTCCAGGAGTCAAGGCCAACTGAGAACCAGACTGGTAAAAAAATGTGACTGGGGCTAGACACAGACTGAGTTTAAGGGGAGAACAAGCTGGGAGCAAAGTCACTGCCTTCTGCCCCCTTGATGCCCGGCTGCAGTCCACCTGTGAGGGAGGAAGGCGTGCCCCTGAAAGGCGGAAAACGCCCACTAGGGTGGGATTCCCCAAGCCAAGGACGCACTGAAGTAAGCGCGTCTATCCCAGTCTTCAGTCTTCCTCCTGGCGTCACTCGTGACCACACCTGCTTTGGCTTTGCCGATGCCCCTGGCAGTGCTGGCTGGAGTGACCACCTTGCTTCTTGAGTCTCCTGAAGAAAGACATTTACAGCTAGGCCTGCCCAGGGAGGGTTTGAGGTTAAGTGCAGCTGGAGGGCACCTCAGGGAGGTTGCCAGTTTGGTGGGCACTCAGGGGGCTGAAGAGGAGTCAGGAGGCTCCTGCCTTCTGGTTCTCATGGGGCAGCTCCCCGACAGTTAGCTCGCAGGGTCTTTCTGAGCACCTTGGGGCCATGCGCCCAGCTCTAGAGCAGCATTTGGAAGCCCCTGAAGAATTTATGCAGAAACATCAAAATCAAGGTCTCCAGAGTTGACCTGTTTATTCTCGTTCTCTACTGCAGAGGGAGCTTCGCTTCGGCGGGGGCAGGACTCTGGGCAGGCCTGTTTTTCTTCCTGAATTTGTTTCTGTGGTGAATGACTGACTGGCTTGGTGACTTCTTCTCAGTCAACTTGCAGCGCATAACCACGATGCAGCTGACATTAAAAATATATTTTATATTAGCTTGCACACGTTTGCTGAGAACATGGGTGATGAGCAAGCCGGCAGGTGTTGGGGGCCCAATACTTTTCTTTCCTTTTTTCAATGAAAGGAAATGCTGAGTCTCCCCTTGGGTCTTGCTCATATTGCAGCCCCCGCCACATCCACAGGCACCTCTGGAGTGTGACTTCTGAAAATCTGGGGTCATATTTATTGGCATGTTACACACTTGGGGCCATCTGACCATTCTGGGCTATGCTGTTCCCCTAAATCCAACAGCTGGAAACCAAGGCTGCCTCAACTTCTAAAAAAGTATTTTAAAATAAATGAATTGGAAAAATAAAATAACTCAAAGGGCCATTAAAAAAATAGGGCTGTGTGCATTGGGCTATGGCCCGTGATGGGCTTTTGTTCTTCACGAGCTCCTTAACTATCCCACTCAGCCACACACACTGCCTGTGGCTGAGAATCATTCTCGACACCCAGCTCCTGCATGTCACTGTCCCAGCTCCTCACCTGCAGGATGTCACTTCCCTGAGGCCAGTGGGCCTAGGCCAGGGGTCCGTAAATGCAGAGCAGTGGCCAGGAGCGGGCTGCGCGCACTGTGGAGCAGCCTGGCCAGCTCTGGGTGCTTACTCACCCTTTCCTGAGCACAGCGTCCCATCTGCCGCCTCGCACAGGCTCTGGCTCTGGTCCTCCGTCAGGTTACACTTGCGTGGATGTTGGCAGAGTTTCCCGAACCATCCTCGCTCACAAACACAGCGACCGCAGGAACACGAGCCGTGGCCTGCCAAGCCAAGACAGGGCGGGCGGGGAGGAAGATGCGTCACTCAGCAGGAAGCAGGGTTCTTAAGAACAGGTAAACCCGCAGGTCTCCTGCCCGTTCCCTAACACACCCTGCCCTTAGACAGACTTCCTTTGGCCTGCGTCAGTCTCAGAGACATGTAGCTGAAGGGACCGCATGGTGCCAGTAGTCTGGGGAGGGGCTCTTTCAGGAGGGAACGATCCCTGGAAACTACTGTGAGTGGAGTTTTGCTGCCCTGGTTTGTTAGACTTCTGCATTTGCTCCCGGACGGGTGGAGGCAGTGCTTCTCCCCACTGGGCACTACGCCAGGCAGACCCACTGGCAAGGCTGGCGACACAGCCCCTGACAGTTGGGTTCCCGCTACCGTAGGTTCGCCTCCGTGGCCGCGCCCACTGGTGTCACTTCACCTGAGCGCCTCTCTGCCGTCAAGGCGACCGTCGAGGTGACAGGCAACATAGGTTCGGGTGCACAGCCTTACCCCTTTCTTTTCTGTCCCTGGCTCCAGTTTTGAGAGGTCAGTCTTCTGGCCCAGGTCAGCCTTTGTGACAGACACCTACGCAGTAGCTCGACCCTACAGTCGTTAGCGTGCACCCGTTTCCTTTGCATGTCTTGCTTCATCCCTTTCCTACCTGTGCACTGATGCGCACCTGTTATGAACAGAGCAGTGTGCAGGCACTAGAAGAGACAAAACGAGCTGGACACAGTCCAGCCCTGGACCCAGGGACACCTAAAGTCACCGCTCAGACTGAGCCTCCCTGCAACACCATTTGTCGCCTCCTCCTCTTGTCTCTGCGTGGGGGAGGACTCTTGGCAATTCAATGTTATGATTAACGTAACTGAAGCACGACCTCCAAGGTCATCTTTGTCCCTCATGTACGGTTTCCTGGAATTAATAGAAAGCAAATGGGAGGCAAAACCAGGAGACCTGGATTAACAGATTGGTGGCCACAGCCCATCAGACGATGCACAAAAGGTGTTTTTTCATGGGAAGAAAAGAGAAAGCTAGTGTTTAAAATTAAGAGCTAACTGGCATTAGCAAGCTTAACCTCTTGGCTCTACACAATTGGTAGATTCTATCTTCTAGCAAAAAAACAAAAACAAAAACATACTTGTCAGTCTTCCCGGCCCTGATGGCTGCTCAAGCCATCGTCTGCTTCTTGATTTCTTGAAACAATTGCTTTTGGCTCATACCACACCACGCCCCGTTCAAATGAGGCAAGTGATTTCTTTTCTCTGTAATGGCTGCCTAACTCCACTTTAAAAAACGGCCCTCTGCCAACTTCTCCTACTTTCAGTGGCGCAACTATACGCCAGTCAACCACTCCGAAATGCTTCAGATCACACTTGAAGACCAAGCCTCTTGAGCTGCCAACAGAAGACAGCCATGTGTTTCTGAAGGTGCCGATAGAGACACAGAAACACAGGAGAGGTGAGAACCCAGCAGGCCTGTGCAGCCCCACCTAACTTAACTTCTGACCAGGTGCTTCTGATTCTCTATCTCTGAAAGATGGTATCACTTTAGATACCAACTGTGAGACAATTTGAGATGTTATGGACGCCAAGCCTGGAGTACTCCTCCAGGTTTGGCGAGAGACCATGGGGACTATCCTCAGAGGGTTGCCCCGTCTCTGCAGATGGAGTCCTGCCGCCCTGTACTGCAGCCCCCAAGTCTTGCCAAGAGGTTTGTAACCTGCCTTCCTCCACACTCCCACTTTCTTTTCTTTTCTTTCTTTCTCGCTATGGATTGATTTGTATGCTTGTATTGTACTGTAGACAACTCCCAACACATGCATTCTGGCTATGGACATTGGCCTTGAGTCTTAAGTGAAACGTTCCCACTCTCTGGAAGTCAGTGCTCAGTGATCTGCACCCTCATAAAACAGCATCGACAGCAGCAACTTATTTTCACCTCTACTATGGAGTTTTCTCTTCCACCTAGTAATATATATTTACTTATCAAGTAAAGCCATGATTAGACTGTGAATTCCTCAAAAGCTGGAATCATTTTGGATTCATTCATCATTATCATTTTCACAGTCTGAGACATAGCAGCTCCTCAAAAATTATTTGTAGACAGACGTTATTTTTATTTGCTCACTTTTCCAACAAATCCCAGCTGAGAAACTTAAATTGAGTCCAGGGCCTTTTTGCAGGCCTTTGGCAAATGAACTGTTGTTCAAGGTCATGGGTGGCTCATAGACAGCTATTTGCTTTCTGTGCTATGTTAAATGCAGTGAGGTTAGAGAGTCAGCGCTCCCTCAAGCTACATACCCAATGTGTTATTATCATATTGATTATATTTTGAGTTCTCCAATTATATATATATATATATATATATATATATATATATATATATATATATATATATATAAATCCATGTAATATAAGACCTACTAAAGATATCAAAATTTGGCCATCTTTGGAGGCAGGCAGTCTAGGGTACTAAACAAGAGTGAGAAAGAACTTGTACCAGTCCTATCAAGCCATGAACTTGTAAAAGGTTCTTGGCTTACTGCCGCTGGGTGAGTTACAGTTATTACCATTCTGCCATATTGGAATCATTTAATCTCAATTGCAGAGAAAGGCATCCTGCCTTTGACTTAGGGTATCATTGAGAATAACTTAGTCGATCTTCACAGCAAGTAACTTAATAAAAAATTTATATGCAAGGATATAAGAGATTGTTTTTCCTTTATTAGCTCATTTATCATATCCTTGCACAAAGTTCAGTTGGCATCTAGCCCAGACTATGGCCAAGATGCATTAGTATTTAAATGATTTGCTGTCATTTGCATGTATCCCTTAATTTTTTTAAAAGGCTTTAAGGATGTTCTTTATTAAGTCTTATCATTCATTCATCCATTCAAGAACTACTCTTGTACAGGAGGCTAGTGCCATCCCTCCCCTCGTAGTGTTTACACTCTACAGGGGAAGAAACAAGTAACAACAAGCCAGCAAATACACTTTCACTATGAAAGAAGGCAAGCTTGTTAGCATTTTCAACAGAGAGGACATAGGAACAGGAACAGTCAGGGAAGGTAGCTGTAACACCCAGGAGATGAGAAGGAGTCAGTACCAGCATTCTAGGGGAGACACTTGGAATAAGAAAGAGTTTGTCATATCACAGGGAGTGGAAAATGGCCAATGTGTTCGAATAATAATGAGTAAGAAAAATGAAGTAAGTAATAAAATGCTCTCAGGAATGAGAGCACAGCAACATTTATTCATGGTAAGGAGTTTAAATTTTATTTAAGAACAGGAAGCTAGAGATTGGTGTTAGGTGAGAGAATGATAGGAAGTCATTTGCAATTTGCAAATTCATTTTTGCAATTGGTTGGAAAAATTAAGGTGCACTGGGAGGAAGGGGATGGGGAGAACAGGACGGCATTGGCAGTAATCCAAGGGAAGGTGACTGGTAAGGTGGCAGTGGGAGGACAGACAGACAGGACTTGGCTACAGTGGGTAAAGGTTTTCCAGCGAAGGGTAGAGTATAAGTAAGTATCATTGGATCTGGAAGCTGCAAGTGGGAGGGATTGGGGGCGATCATCTGCTCAGTCTTGAACCTCAGGTAACAGGTCACCTAGTGGGGAGAACAGGAAAGGCATTGACACAGCCTGGGATTCAGAAGACTGGCTAAGTCTAGGCAGATTCCTGCAAGAGTTTCCAAAAACAATGCACTTTATGAAGCTCGAGAACTGAGTAAATCTGCCTGGAAGTCAACCTTGGGAAGCTCCAGTATTGGGGTTAAAGTAGAGGCAAATGCCAGCAAGGAAAGGAAAAGGAAAACAGGATGGCTGTGCTGTCTTACAAGATGTCAAGAGGGAATATTCCATATAAAGGAGTCAGGAGACCCTGACTTCTTGGGTCTCCACACAGGCAGTGATCCTTCCATTCATTTCTATTTCCAGAGACACACATCCTGCCTTGTGCTCACCTCCATGCCTCTGGTGTCCTAATCCTGATTGCTCTCCCTACTCCTAGTCCTTCCCCCCCAAATATTCACCCAGATTGCTCTATACCTGCATTGTCCAATATAGTAGTCAACAGCCATATGTAGCCACTGTGGACCGGGGCGGACGGGCGTGACTCCCCGGTGAGTGCAATGACTAGAGCATGGTCTGGCGTCACACTGATTCTCTTTTATGCCACAAAGTTCATGCCTGATTTTCCAGGTTGTAATTTTGATGTAATCAAACTGAATGGCTTGAAGTTCTGTAATTACCTACTCTCACCTTTCCGCCCAGGCCGGATTTGCCCCAGCCTTCACCAGAGTGGGCTGAAGCATCCTGACGCCCCGGTTGGGGACGGCATGGTGGCGTGTGAAGGGGTGCGCTCATGCTGGCCATGAGCGGTGTCTGGTGACCCCTATCTCCTGTTAGCAATGGGGCTCTTAGGGTCAGGGCCTGCGTCTGCCTTTCTGACCACACAGGTGGCATGGGTTTCTAGTTCATTCTCCAGGGGAAAGGGCTCCATGTGTGACGTGACGCAGATCAGGATGCTCAGCTCTGTCCCTCTGACCTTACACCTGAGTTTTCGTCGTCAGCGGCTGAGTCCTCCCTCACTCCTCACTGCATGCTGGGGAGGCCGGGACTCTGGCAGCCTGTGGCGTGCCCTGGCCAGGGAACAGTCCACACTTGAGGCCAGCTTCCTTCTGAAAGGCCCTGTGTTGAGGCTCAGACATCTGGCCCGGCAGGGCGGTGCTGCTCTGTCAGGGACCTCCAACTTTCCACTCCGCACTCGGCTTCCCAGAAGCCCTTAGGACATAGCCCAGGACCCTCCATTCAGCAGGGCTCCTTCTTACTGTCAAGTCCAGAAGCCGGCTGGCTGCCCTTACTGGACCAAGAAGCAGCAAACCAAGGCAGAGAACCACAGAACCTGGCCGAGGAGCAGATAGGCAACAGCCACAATCCGATTCCTGGCCTGTCTCCACCGGAGGCTGGCGTTTGTCTGGCTGCAAGGCACTGCTCCCTTTGCAAAGGAAAATGCTACTTCTAATAACTTAACTCTTGTGTCCAAGAGCAGAAAAGTAGAAACACTCACACTAAGGCACGTGACCCACCACAGAACGCACTTTCTCTGGACAAATATCAACATACACCAAGCAGCAGAGAATAATGACTCACAATCAAAAATCTAGATTTTGAATATAGGTCAACGCCTCAAAAAAAAAAAAAAGTCCAGGAAGAAATACAACCAAACTTCATCAGATGTTATGTTTGGAGGATAGATTTAAGAATAATTTTTGTTGTATTTTTGAAATATTTCACTGTTTTTTAGATGCTGAAGAACATTAATATAAAGCATTTTATAATGCCTTGATACCATAAGATGACAAAATAAAACAAATGGAGTGAAAAATATATACTATAAAGGATAAAATGAACAGTTTGAGAAAATACCCTCCCCAAGGATAACTTTTAAGAGCAGCTAAGAAAGAACTCTGGAGATAAAATAGATTCCTTCAACATACCAGATATTGTTTCACCTTTGTTTCACCTACCCAGCGCCGCCCTAAATGTTTTCCATATCCTATTTCCTCACATGCCAAATATCACTTGTTCAAACCTCAAGTAAAAATAATTCAGCTTGAAAAAAACCTCTGCTCCAAAACTGGGCTCAGCCTCCCTCCCTCCGACTTATCTACAACTCCCTTAATTTCTTTTCCAGAAAAGTTCTTGACCATCAACTTTTACCCTGCGACGGAGGTTGTGGTCATTGGGGAGTGTTCGATTACCTCCGTGAGAATTTACAGCCAGAAATGAAAGAGACACAGAACCCTTTAATAAGACCCCCAGCTGGTACTGTGTCTGCGTGGCCGTGGGCTCAGGAGAACTCAGGAGAGTGATGGAGGGATGGCAAATGGCGAGTGACTGGGGGGAAGAGAAGGACTTGAAGAACTTATTTTTTCTCAGCACATGGAAATAATAGGTACAACCAAAGCATAGCGTCCCACCCATCCAACTTAAAACAAACTGGGGCTCCATCGTTCATCCCACACCAATAGTGACCACGACTTTCTGTGCATGTGTGTGGCGCACTCTCTGCCAACAGAAAGACGCCCGATATATCTTCTTCAGGACCCTATATTCTTCTCCCTCCCATGCAGCCACCTCCTGCCTGCTTCTTTCGCTCTCTCTCTAGCTTTCCTCCTCCCTGCTGCCTCCCCCCCTGCTCCTCCTGCGTGCTTCCTTCGCTTGCTCTAGCTTGCCTCCCCTCTGCTGCACCTCCCCCAAGTCCCTTATGGCAGTTGCTTAAATAGCATTCATTGACCAATCAGAGCACGGTTCACGTGTACATTGGCCAATCAGAGCACTGCTCATGCGTACATTGGCCAATCAGAGCACTGTTCACGTGTACAACAACCATATTTGGGCAAGACACACAACGAGCATACATTGATCACTCGGAAGCATTAACTTCCTTAGAGAGGCGGGTTTGGCTGCTGAATCATGGGGCTGGGGTCCCGGGCACCCCGACACATGTGGCTATTCCACCCAGTGAGGGCGCAATTTCAGCCTCAGCTAGGCGTGGGGAGACACCCACTGCGCTGGCAGAGCTGCAGGAAGGCGGCGTCCGCCTTCCTCCCCTGTGCGGTGGGCCAGCGGCAGGCCATGCCCGGAGTGCCCCCGGGGTTATCTTCTCCACAGGAGCGCAGCCCACGCACAGAATGGGGTCCGTCTGGCTCCGAAGGGGAGGGCTTCTCCGGCTTCCCGGCACCGCCATGCCCAGAGGAGCCAACAGCTCTCCTCAGGGCTCCTCAAGCATAACTTCTGGAAAGTTCTCAGAGCACACGCCCCCTGGCAGAGGCACCGCGCTCCTGGCAGCCAGAGGGGCGACATTCTCACTGGGCATTTATAGCTGGTTCACGCCCCTGCCTGGTGGGGCTGCAGTTTAGCACCCCAGGTCACTGGAAACCCTGGCTCCAGCCGTCTCCCCGCTGCCGCAGCCTTGGGATCGCGTCTCAGGCACCAAGGGGAGGGCGGCGCGAGCCTGCCCGCTGTCTCGCTTCTAGCCTTGCTCCAGGCCTCCACTGTTCCCGGCCCTACTGGCCTCCCGCCGAGCCTCACGCCCCTCTCACCAGGACTCACTGCCCAGCATCCATATTCCGGCGCCAAACCCAAGAGCCG
>NW_004567111.1:4104558-4113451 GCF_000260355.1 Condylura cristata
CCCCCACCCCCGCTTCCCTGGGCGCCAGCGTAGCCCACCGGAGGGCCCTGCTGCTCGGCCCCCTGCTTCCCACCACCCTTGGAGCAGAGCCCCAGTCACTAGCTCGCTGGACCTCACGCGTGACTCGTCGTCCACGGCGCAGTTTCTCTCCGGCTCTCAAGCGTCCCCGGCCGCGTCCCTCTCCCCGCGCCCATCTGCTCAGCACACACTGTGCTCGCGGCTCCCGCGTCCCATCCAGCCCTCCCACTCCTGGCTGCGTTTTGCGCCGAGTCACCACCACGAGTGCCTGTGGGGATCGGGGTGCTTCGCTGGGCTCACACCTGGCAAGCACAGGCTCCGTGTGCCCGCCGGGCGGAAGGCCCTGGCCAAGCCCACCCGGCCCTCCAGTCTACTGGGCCCCCCCACCCCCCACGAGGCTGCTCCCGCGGGGCCAGCGCCTCTCCCTCCTCCAGCGCCTCGCTGTCACCCCGCGGGATGTCTGCCTCCCCCCTGGAAGGTGAGCTCCCGCCGAGTCCCCGGTGCGGGCAGGGCGTCGTGCTCCATAGAGAAACTAGCGAAGAAGCCAGGGGCCAGGTCAGCGTGCCCCGAGGGGAGGACTGTCCACATGCAACACTTCGTTGGCATTTGAAATGAAGCGTCAGCAGCCTGGGGGACGGACGCGAGGAAGTCCTGTCAGGGGACACTGACCGAAAGGGGACCGGGAGGAAGGTTGCTGCTGGGCAACAAGAGCAAGCGGAAGAGACCCCCAAAGCCATCTCCAGGGGGATACTAAGAAACTGGTAAATTCTGGGAGACAAGAGGAAGAAACTCAGCGGTTGCAAAAGGCCAGAGAAGATGAGGGCGGGGGGGGTGTCCCTGAGGCCCAGAGCGGAGAGTCGGGGCGCTTTGGGGGGGGGGGCTACAGCTGCGTCCTGCGAAGAGGTTATATGGAGTCGGAGCTGAAGATCGCCCAGGACATGGGCAGCGGGGATCGCTGACGACCTCAGGAGAATCAGCTTTGTGGAACAGCTGGCGGCTGACTTCCGTTTCCGTGGGCTTCAGCCTGCACCCAGAGGCGAGTCTGCAGGAGGGGTCGCAGCCCCGCAGGTAGCAGAGGTATTCCCAGCAGGTGTGTGTGAGGGCAGGGCGGCTCGACGTGAAACAGGTCTGCAGGATCTGCAGATTTCTCCATGGCGCTACGGAGTGGACACAGCTCCGTAGAGTCCATGAAGTTGACCAGGCTCCGGCTGTCCCCTGCGGCCTTGATCTTGTTAATGTAGAAGGCGCGTGGGCGTGCAGCACGCGTGCCCGACTCGGAACACCTGAGTGTGGGTGCATGCGCATGCGCAAACGTGCACACCTGCACCGGGAGAAGACGCTGAAAGGGCGGCGGCGCCTGAGGAGTAAGCTGCCTCCCCGCCCGCTGCGTTGGCTGCTTTACGGCAACCTGCGAAGATGGCGCCGAGGACTCCACAGTTCTTTCAAGTCGCAAGACCCCACGGTGGACCTAGCTGGCCTGGTAAGTTGCACAGAACCACCTACATAATATTTATCATAGAAGTCGGTAAGGATGTGTAATAGGATATGCGCTCCATTAGGGAAGGTTAGGGGGACGCGTATTTTTAAGCAATTTTAGATTGGCTGAGAAACACAGAAGCTTTGGCGGGGGCACTTGCAGCTGGAGGGAGCTTTGGGGACGTTGTCTCCCTGACTGTGCCTCCCTGCTAGGGAAAATCCAGGAGGAGGCCCCCAAGGCGTCCAGGCTGCAAGTACAAGGCGCTGAAAATGCTTCTGGGACTCTAACTTGGTAGCTCAAGGGGAGTTTGGGGAGAAAGGCTGCTTCATGCCAAAGAAACAGGCGGAGAAACCATCCGTGCCAGCCAGGATGGGAGCCCCGACGGCCCAGGGCGAACGCTGTGCCCAGCATCGAGTTGGTCGGGAAGGCTGTGTCTGACTCTCTCTAGAAACTCATGTGACAACGGTGGTGAGCTCACCACTGGATGCATCTGGGGCACTTCTGTGCCAGGTCATGTCCTAACTCACCTAGACCCACAACCACCCTATGAGATAGCATTATGATCGTCAGTTCACAGGGAGAAATGGGGGTGCTGTCCATTGCCTCAGCCATAAAGCCAGTGAACAGATCACCAAGGCTGGATCAAGCATACCTCATGGCTGCAGCCATTAACTACTACACTGTATTACCCAGGTCTCTCTGAGCATTAAGCTACACAGACACACAGACACAGATGTGCCTGGGACCGAATCTCCACTGCGAGTGTCTCCCATGGGGTAACCATAGCTGTCCAGG
Source organism: Condylura cristata (assembly GCF_000260355.1). NCBI lineage: Eukaryota > Metazoa > Chordata > Mammalia > Eulipotyphla > Talpidae > Condylura > Condylura cristata. The sequence goes on from NW_004567111.1 coordinate 4,106,849, forward strand.
GGGCAGGTTCCCTGTCTGTGGCTCTTGTAGCGGAGGGGAGGTACAAACAATGGGTTAAAATATAGACAAAATAGGCCCTCCCTGGTGACGCAGCGGGTTAAAGCACAGCACTGAGAATCTAAAGCCGCTTCCTCATGAGTTTCATCCCCGCCTGCCCTGGAAGTGACCACATGGCGTGGCAGACCTCTCCTGACCCGCCCGCTGCTCCCCTCAGCAGTGTACTTGGTCGATCTGCCTGTTCTGCTCCCCACTCTGTCTCTGGTGAAGCCTCTCGCCGCCCCTGCGCCTCTGGCCTGTATCCCAGTTCTGTATGCACAGATAAATAAATTTTAATATGTATATATGTATATATACATGTATATATGTATATATACATGTATATATGTATATATACATGTATATATAGAGAGAGACAAAATATTTCTGTAGCATCAGTTATGAGCAAGTGACCCCAGGGGTGCACTGTGAGTCAGAGGAAAGGGCAGTGAGGGCCAGAGCATAAGCGTGTGCGTGGTTCCTCCGAGCTCTACGAGTCCCAGTTGTGAGGGCCTGGACTACAGAATACAACCGGACTACAAAAGTCGTAGATATTTCTGGTAATGGCAGCAGCGAAGGGAGAATCTAAACTAAAATAATGTTGGGAGAAAGTCGAAACAGTTTGATATCAGTGTGGAGAAAACTTGGGGGGGGGGAACCTGTGAAGTCAGTGTCACAGTTCAGCCCCGAGCTTGCCACTTTTTAGTTATGGGGCGTTAACACCTCAGACCTCATTCGCTCCTCCAGTTGTGAAGTGAAGAAAGCAAGAGCAACCTCTCGAGGGACCCCGACGGGGACCCAGCAGGGAAATCGCCAGCACAGCAGCTGCTAGCCAGGACCTTCCCCTTGGCTCACAGATAGGCAAGAAGCAATTGTTTGTGGCCGAATCACACGTGTTTCATAGTTGATTTGAGACAGAAAAGATGGTAGAAAAAGAGATAGATGATGGATGATAATGGATGGATGGAATAGAGGAAGCCTAGGGTGGGCGATGGACGGATGGATATGTCCGTGTGCACAGACAATGGGGACAGAGAATATCCCAGAGTTCCCTAAATTGCACCTGCATTTGGAGTTTTCCCCACTAACTGCCACATTATGATAATTATCTTGGGGATGAATATTCTTTAAGTGTGATTCCATGTCTAACCCACCTCAACCTGGACGAGGATATCATCAGATGAGTCATTTCTACTTTGGGAACGTTTGCAAGACTGAAACACAGAAGCAGTGTGCCACTGCCAGCCGGGGAAGCCCAGGCATGTCTCCGGCTTCTGGAACTGTCCTGGTGCTGCTTGTACTTGAAGGCCTTCCCCCACCCTTGCGTTACTCTCAGAAAGCTCTCGTTTGGTTCTCAGACACCTCATGGCCGCTGAGTGCATATCCCTTGAGAGTTGGTGATTCGGGGGTAATCCTTAGACACACACACACACACACACACACAGTTTTCTAGTTTGTGGATGTTATTTCCTTTCCCATTAGGTTTCATGAGCACAGTAATGAAAATCATTTCAAACTACTCAGTTGCAACAAAGCCTTTCACTGTCGTCATTGGACTTGGTTCATCTTAATCTTTTATCAGTAGCACTTTCCCATCCCCTAAATCAAGAGCTGAAGAGCATAAAGGTCATTACACCCTAACGGCATATTGCTTTTAGACCGAATGACATACTGCTTTCTGTTCCTCTTCCGGTTAAGCTTTTGTAAAGGACAGTAGAGCGGGAAGGCAGGGGAGGCGGGTGGCTTGCAGGAGGCAGGTCGGCTCACCTCCGCAGACCATGCCCTCGAGGTCCTCACAGCGCCGGTCGTCACACTCGCACGTCCTGCCGTACACCCTGCGGTCCCCCGGGGGGTAGCAGGTGCAGCTCCCACACTCACATTTACCTGCAAGACAGGGAGAGCAGCAGCCTCGTCAGAGTCACAGAATGAGTCGGGCTTCCAGAGGAACGGACATTCTGTGAAACCCACTTTTCCAGCGACGGTAGGCTGTGCTAGAAAGGAATTCGGGGACACAATCTTTCTGACCTCCTGAAGGTCATCTGAAGGTCAAGTGCAAATACCCCAGTAGAGACTTAAAGTGACAGTTGTAGGTCAGAATCACTCACTTTACTATGTTTCATTCATCTTTGGAGAATAATTGAGTTATTAAACTTGCTGGGTACTTTGTACTTGTTTAGTTTGAGGGTGCTGCTTGACTCGATGGCTTTAATGTGTTTTGACATTTGAGCATAACATGGTCATTTTTTAAATTATATTTATTTTTAGATCATCTACCCTCTAAGAGAGAAAAATGTTCACAAGTATATTTTAGGGTGATGCTTTTGTGATAATGCGGTATCAATTTTATAGTATACAGAATTCATTCACCTAAATTGTGTGTCAAGTCTCACAACACATAATAGCTTTATTATTCTTAAATTAAGATAAAAAAGTTTTTTTGGGTAAAAGTCTAGTTTGTAGTCAGGAATTCCTTAACAGTTATCACGAAAGCTTTCACCATTTTTTTCTTGAGCTGTAGCTGTGAGTCAAACACTGTGATTCCTTCAAGTGGACCATTTTGTTTTCATCATACACACAGTGATTAGTATTACTAGTCAGGAAATGGGAATATATTGAGGCCAAGTCACAGTACAAGATGACACAATTGGTAAAAGACAGATTCAAAATTCACATCAATTCTCATTCATCTTCAAGCCTGATAACCATTGAGCCGCACTGCCCCTTCATATACTTACAGTGCACACCAGGAGGCCCTAAGAGAAGAAAAACTCCTCTTGCCTGGCTTGCAGAATTCATCCGGGCGGCTCCTCTCGGACATCTGCTCCTGTCTGCCATTAGTCCACCCATCAGCGCCCTCCCCCTGCAACGCTGGTGAGAGACCCAGGGCTCACCCTGCCATGCTGTTGGTCTTCCTGTTGCTGCAGTTGTCTCTTGTCAAGCAATTCTGAGTTGGTCGATGATGGAAGGACGGAAGATTAGTGTGGAAAATCCTATTGTTTCAGAGTTGTAATGAAAGATTATCTAATGCAGTGATTCACGAACATTGCTGGCAAAAGGGCTTGGTCACAATGCTATTGAGAAGCTGATGGAAGATATGGCGGTAGTGTTCTTCAGGGGCCCTGCAGTCTGCCTCTCGTTTTGCTTGGCAGCAACCCCAAGCTCAGCAGGAGGCAGAGGTACCCTTCTCCTGTGTTGTTTACTCTTCTGATGCCCTACTGGCCAGAACCGAGAGACACCAGATACTTGCGGCCAAGTCTTTGAATCTCAAGAATAAAGGCAAAGGCGGGCTCTGGGCAGCAGCACAGTGGTGAATGTCCAGATGTGGTAGCGCTTGGAAGGCAATAGCTGGTGTGTGAAGGCAGTGCAGGAGGGCTGGTTCCTGGCAGTACCGAGCCTCCTGGGGTGCCACACCAGCTGATGGCCCAAGCGTGTCCTCTGAGCCTAAGCCCTTCTGATAAAATCCTATCTCCTCCCAGTCAATGAAGTTGGTTTCTGTTGCCTGCAATCAAGAACTCTGAAAGATATAGACCCTAGGGCTCTCTCTGGAGAACTCTACTGGCAGGCACCTATTTTTTTTTTTTTTTTTTTACAAACTGTCAGGAGAATCCGTCTTCCTACAATTTATAGTAAACTGAAGCCCAGGGACGCTCAGTGATTTTCCTGAGGCCAGTTAACTAGATGCTGCCTGTGGCTGCTACAGGCAGACTTTCTGAGTCTGGATGCTCCCTGCTGTCCGTAAACACGGTGGCCCTCATCATGGGTGATGTGTGAATGACAATCTCAAGGTTGGGGTGAGAAACAGGCAAACTCTAGGCCCAAGAGCAGGATGACAAATAGCGTCAGATGTGAGATGCGAGCACCAGTCATGGCATTCCAGACGCGATGCGGCCCCAGCTACACAGACAGCATCAATTCTCAAGCCTGAGGGCATGTGTACCTGTGATGACAACTTTATGAACACATTATAGCCTGGTATTTCCCTGAATTGCTCATATCTGTGAGCTCTGGGGAAAGGAACACCTGCAACTGGGCATATGTACTCAAATACTTGCATTCAATGTTCTCATTATGGATAGTTTCTATCTTACCTTTATTCCACAAAGTGTTAATTAGGAAAGTGTAATATCTATTCACTGCTACATTCTCCCCTGATATAATTCATGCATTTTTTTTTTCAAATATCAGGGGATAATTAATCATCTTGCAAACTTTTGTCTTTTGGCTATGTATCTGTTGGGGATTTTAAGATTCAGGGAATTATTAGCTGATTTATCTTTATGAATACAACTATTATAGCTTACAGAATATAGCAGCTCTTCATGTAGAAGTAAAAAATATACCTCAAAAAAGGCTAATTTATTGCAGATGAAACACATTATTTTGTTATTGCAATTCACAACTTGGATTCGGTTCCTACCAGGATGTATATCTGTCAGGTAAATTCCCAATCTTCTTCAAGATCCAAGAAAATTTCACTAACATCAAACATCAAGTCTGTGATGTTTACATACTTCTACTCTTAGCAGCTTCACAGCTACAGCAGAGGTAACGCACTTAAGTGTTATCACAGTGTTTGAATCAGTATATAGTGGATGAATGCATTAAACAATAACCACCTCAGCATAGCTTAGCACTATTCACACAACAAGTGAGCTACTCAATGGTAGGGCTTGAATTTAGAAGGAAATTTCTCCAGAAAAACATCTGCATTTTCAATTGCCTGAACCCCATCACCTGGGTTTCCCACAGTGATAAGGGTGAAGCTTGTTGCACAGCAATTTCACCATCTTTATTCACAAGCCTCTTCCTCTTCTTTGGTCCTTGATGGTGAAGAAGGTGGCCATGATTTAGTCTGACACCAAATCTTAAAAAAAAACCTGATGATGTAATTGATTCCCTTTTGCTTTTAATCATTCTTTTCCTTTCAATTTGAAGTTTCATGAACCCCAAATTTCTCAGGATAAACTTCTGATTATGTCATTCCCTTTCAAGTGATGGTCCCAATTGACCATCAAGGCAGAAATCACCAGGGCTTTCTACAATTGGTCCAAGTCACCTTTCCCCACATATATATTCAATGTCTGTAGTGCACTAGTGTTCAGACACTTTCCTTATGTTCTGACTACGGACTCTCTTGTGTATGCTGCCGCTTGGAACCCTCCCCGGTTTTCAATAGCCAGCTCAAATCGAATCTCTGTGTTTCCTTCTTTATCACCTCTCTTATCATTTACCTGGCAGAATTTCTCCCTCCCTCTGCCCCCTCACCCAGCTCTCTCACTAGTAGATCAGTGAGTGCAGCTTTTATATGTGAACCCAGCCATGAACCACAAGCTTCCTGTGGTATAGGCTGATGGTGGGTTTGTATCCTGTTAGCACCCAGCAAAGTTCTCATTGACAGGAAACCCTGGCATATAGATTTATTCTTTTCGTATTTTTTAAATAAAAAGTTGAGTCCAATCTCTTTCCTTTATTTACCAACAGTTTTGATGTTGTGGTACTGTAATATGGCTTCTCAAATGACTATGAAATTAATATTCTCTTAAAGAAAAATAAAGGATAAGAGAGACTCGTTTGTTTAGTACAAATAAGTAGTATTTTATATAACAAATGGAGAGGTAAATCTAAAGAAAAGACATACTCAAGGAAACACAAAGAAACCAAGTATTTTTTAAAAAACAATTCAGGAGCAGATGGAGTCTCCCACTCCTATTAAAATTTTTTTTAAAGATTATTTATACAGGCCAGTGATGCGGAGGTTGAGAGAATTCACCAGAGACAGAGTGGGGTACAGAACAGGCAGATCGACGAAGTACAATGCTGAGGGGAGCAGCGGGCGGGTCAGGAGAGGTCTGCCACGCCATGTGGTCGCCTCCGGGGCAGGCGGGAATCAAACTCATGCGGAAGTGGCTTAAGTTTCTCAGTGCTGTGCTTTAACCCGCTGAGACACCAGGGAGGGCCACTCCTATTAAATTTTAATAAAACAGAAATCTTTAAGCAGATACAAAATGTCAGTCCACTGATATCATTTTGAAAGAGAACTTAATCTCTAAGAACTGTATTTTTAAGGCTTATGCACATTAGCAATGAAGAGTACTGAAGGAAGGCTGGTATATAGAAGTACTGATCAAGGTAGATTTTACTTAAATATTTTAAATGTGACACTTCCATAAAATACAAAGGTGGGACATTGCAATGGGAAGTTTATAGTTCTGCATGCAACTACTCATTTTAACAAATAAAATATAACTCACGTAATTTAAATCTCTCACTTAAATTTAATCATGATAATTACTAGAGGTAATCACCACCTTTCAGAGATGTGTATATATGTTTGCCTTCCATTTTTTCCCCAAAAGTACTAGATTAAAATATAAAACCGGCCCTCCCTGGTGGCGCAGCGGGTTAAAACACAGCACTGAGAATCTAAAGCCACTTCCACATGAGTTCGATCCTCGCCTGCCCCGGAGGAGACCACATGGCGCGGCAGACCTCTCCTGACCCGCCCGCTGCTCCCCTCAGCAGCGGACTTCGTCGATCTGCCTGTTCTGTTCCCCACTCTGTCTCTGG
>NW_004567111.1:4113551-4151588 GCF_000260355.1 Condylura cristata
TATATATATAAAACCTCTGGTTGAAAGGGATATGTAGTCTATCACAGCCCTGTTTACAAAAGCTCAGTTATGGAAACAGTGTAACAGAGTACGAGGACAGGATTGGACCAGAAAGATGTGGGTAAACTACTCAGCTACAGAAAAGGATTAACTCCTGCCATTTGCAACAACATGGATGGACTGGAGCGGATAATGCTAAGCAAAATAAGTCAGAAGGAGAAGGCAAACACAGTGTTCTCACTGTGTCCTCTTATATGCAGGATACAGAGAAACAACAAAGAACCAGTTAAGAACCAACCAATAACGAACTCGTAACATCTGACTGCAAACAAAACTGAGGCAGCCAGAAGGGGAGTGGGGTGGGGACAGGTGGAGGAAAGGAGCCCAGAGGAACATGGTGGAGGGTCACTGGGCCACCAGGGATGGGGAGGGTATGAAATAGCTATCTGCACAGTTTTGAACCAGTAACTCAGGAGCAGATACACAGATGTAGACCTACTTTATCTAAATAAACAGAATTCGGGAAAACAAATTTCAAATACTGACTCACTGCAAAATATTACTTCTTACTGAAATTCAATAGTTATTAAGAATCTGTTTTATGCAAAGCACTTGGTTAGATGTGGCGGTGTAACACAAAACAGAAGATACACAGGTCTTTCATTTTTGCTGTTCCCCATAATTTATCTCATTCAGTCAGTAATAACCTCCAGAAAACATGATGGAGAATGACATATCAAATGTTACACACTTTCATTGTTTTGAGCAACTCTATTGACTTTTTTTCATAGTAAAATGTATTACCACTATGGAATTTAAAGGCCAGTAGTTTTCAATGTTTGTTCTAATAGGAAATTCATATGGTCAGTGTACATATGAAATGATTTTTTCTACTCAGTCATGGGAAATGCAAGCTAAAACCACATGAGAGTCTATCCCTAGGCAATCAGACGAATGAATATTTAAGAACTAATCCTAACAAGTTTTGGAAATACAAAACATGTTTTCACAGCTGGTGGAAATACAATTTGGTCAAAGGCTTTGGGAAACTATTTAGCATTATCTAGTAAAGTCAATATGTTTAATCTAGGAACCAGTCATTGAATTCTTGGTTCTATTCCCTGGAGAAAAGTGTGCACCTGTGAGCCAGATGATGTTTCAGAACAATTACAGCAGAACTATTCCTCATAGTCTCAAAAGAGAAATGTCTCCAATGCTCATCAATAAATATTCTTAAATGGAACACTGTATAAAAATTAAAAGGAAGCATATGATTTGTAATATCATGTTTGAAATTTTTTTTAAATGCAATCTAATGTGCAAGATGTCAGCTACAAAATAACACATAGGATCAGACAGCATAATTCCAGAACAAATAAGTGGAAACACCACAGTGATTAAAAATATACCTGTCAGGGAAAATTGTTAAGGGAAAGCACAGAGCTGAGAGAGGGTGTTTGCATTAATTGGGAAAGGCAAAGGGGAGCTTCTGGGATTCTGGAGTTATTCTTTTTCTGCATCCGGGTCAGGGTTTGATTTGGTTACTTTGTAATGAGTCATATACTATTAATGACTATATGTTTGTCTGGGCATGATGGAGTATGCAAGATGGAGTATTCCTCTATTTAATACCTGTAGCTAAATGAAGTCCCAATGGATTCAACATTTGAATGTTTAAAATAGAAAATACAGACAGAATCGTAAGTGGGAGTTTTCATAACTCTTGCATAAACATGACAAACTAGAAATATATAGGAAAATGTTAATAAATTTGATCATAAAATATCCCATATTCAATTTACTAAAAATATGCACAGATAAAATATGTGCACAAATAAGTTATCTAAGTGGAAATAACGACTTACATGCTGGAGTTAGTGCAGAACCAATAACATGCACCCACATGAAAATAGGCCAAAGACAAAAACTGATCTTTCACAATCAAAATAACATGTGATGATCATTATCAGCAATAAATTATTTCCTGTGGAAATAACTGCAGTCTTAAAGTAATTACACTCAATTAGAGAGTTGCTTGGCTATTTAAAAAACTTGAGATTTCTAAGACTGTTAATACAGTTTTACTGGATACAGTCTGGAAGAAGCCTTCTTGGTGTCTTTTTAAAATTTTGGCCCGAAGATGCTGCAAGGTATATGCAAACAAAGTGATTTTAATATCAAAGTAAGAGAAGGGTCTGTCCTTCTGCAGATGGGCTAGCTCTGTCCTGCTGAATTGTATGATGAAATAAAAAGGAACCGCTTATACCTTCATAAAAACAAGACCGCCTCATTTACAGTCTTAGAAATTCAAAGATCAAAATTTCAGTTAGAAATTTCCCTAATTTTCATCCTTATTAACTGTCAGAGTATAGTCATGGCAAAAATAATCATTTAATTATTCACGAAATTGAAGATTATTAGCGATATGAAAATCATGGAGGACAATCAGATCAAACTAGCCCTTCAATTTACGGAGGATGAAAATGAAGCTCTAAAAGGGAGGTCGCCTTTGACTCACACAAAGTTACATGGTGAATGAGCTCTACATAGGTCACCTCCAGGTCACAAGGTGAACATTTATTCTTTAATCACTTCTTTTTTTTAATTATGTATTTTATTTTTTTACATCATTCTTCATTGTGTGCATTTTTTCATCTCAGTTGTATTCCCCATGGGCTTCCCACCACCAATTCACCCATGTGCCATCACCACAGTCCAGTGCACTCTTCCCACCCCAGTTCCAAAAAAAAAAAGTAATAGAGTAAAAATGAAAACAATGAACAGTTATAAACCAGAGACATTTTATGGGGCTGGAGGGAGAATGGGATCCTCAATCATTTCTATAGCTCTGTGGCTTGACCTTTCTAATACATCGGCTTCCTGGGTTGGTTTTTTCATGAAGAAATGGAGAGAGCTCTGAAAGTATTGCATGCAGAGAAGAGTTCAGGTCTCACTTTCAGGAGTGCTGGTCTGCAATTGGTAAAGAGTGGGGGCTGGAAACTTCCAGATATCACGTGTTATATGGGTGGATCTGAGCTATGACCTTGGACGATGGCAATGATCTCCAGGAGGTATAATGAAGACACATAAATATAATGTGTGCATAAATAACGCCTAGCCGATATGCTCACATTTGGGATGTTTGAGGAATGGTTTTGACCTCTTCAAACAATACCCCATTAAAAACACACATATTCCAGAGTAGGTCTGAGTGGGTGTATCAACCTGGAATTGCAGCATTCATGTTATTCCGCTGGAGTCATTCATGTAGTGAGTATCACGATAGGTTAAACATCATGCCCAGACACTGAAGATACAAATTCAAGAACCATGTTTCAAAAAGTTCAGAATAAAGATGAAATATATGAGTATACACTTTGAAAGTTAGAGGAAGTTCTTGATGAAGGTGACTTGGGGATGAGTCTCAAAGTGTTTGTTGAATATCAACAAGGTAAAGAGGAAGGCAAATAATTTTATAGCCCAGATAGAATTAAAACCACGGCCTCTGACAAATAAATCTGCATGTGAGGCTTTGCATGTTCCTCATTAATTGGGATACTTCGGAAGAGTAACTAAACCTTATTTATCTTGGTTGCATAATGGAATGAAAATGATACCGATAACATAGGACTGTTGTAAAGGTTAAGTGCCATCATCCACAGCAAGTGCATCACGCAGACCCTGGCCTCAGTAGTCATTAAATATTAGCTATTGAGATTTTTATGATAAAACAAACGCTGGGAGGCTTGCATTTCAACGATTCACATAAAATCTACTCTTTCCTTATTCCATGTCTCTATAATAAAAATATCAGTGTGTTTCCTGATCTCGAGTGAGATGTGCTATCTCTCACTGTCACCAGGGCAGCTGGGGGGGGGGTGGGCAGGACGCAGCTTCACTCTCTAGGCTGTATTCCTTTCACTTTTCAAGACAGTAAAAACACACTCACAGTACATGCTCAATAGCTGCCGAGTAATTAGAGGCTCACAGAAAACAGAAAAGAGATTAGCACTTTACCAACACAGTCCTCCTTTGCTTAAAATAATAGGTTTACCATAGCAACATGCTCACACTAGAAAAAAAGCTCATACCAAATGCAGCCGAAGTTCTCTTGAAATTTCTAAGAGAAGGAATCGAACACTTGAGAACTATAATATTCTGTACCATTTCTTCTAAGTGCCAATATTTTTTGAGAGACTCAAGCAATCCTCCATCGACATCAGGGACTACATCACCTTCCATTTCAAAATGCCTGGTGAGATTTCTTATCATTTGAACCACATGGACATTACTGGGAAGGGTTGTCATTGACTTTTGAAAATGCAGATAAAGGCAGCCCTTTTGTTTGTGCTTTTTCAGTACACAGGGTTCAAGTCATTGATTACCTGAGGAAACAGAGTTCAGTAAATTTTGTAGTAATATATTTTTTGCCGTCTGCTCCAGAGGGTCTAAATCAGTAAACAGGAGTACCGGGCTTCACTTTTCTCTCGAGGTTTCCAAGGATTTGAGCAAAACATCGCCGAGAAGGTCTCCTAGACATCTAAACTAGATGATCTCATTATTTCAATCTAAGATAGCGTCTACAAGTAGCATTATCTCTAAATATCAAATGGCAATTTTGAATTTGAAAATAACAGTAACTGAAATTTAAAGCTGAATACAGACATTCAATGATAGATAGTGCAAGAAAGTGGATTAAAAAACCAGAAGCTAGGCCAGAGGGAAATGTTCAGACTGAAGCAAAGAAAATAAAAACAATGAGGAAAAATAGAACATAAGAGACACGTGGGACATGAAATAGACCTAATGCATCAACCTGGATTGAGAAGACAAGACAGAATGAGGCTGAGGCAGTATTCTAAGAAATGGGAGACAAGGTCCTTCTAATAGTGCTTTGATGGGCTGAATTATATCGCTTCAAATTTCATGTGTTGAGTCTTCACTTCTAGCACCTTAGTATGTGATTCATATTTGTAGACAGGAACATTAAATAGCTAAGTGGTCTTGCAAGAGGACATCAGAGTGTCCCCAACCTCATGGTTTTTTAGGAAGAGATCAAGACTCAGGCATTCACACAGAAAGAGAGGTCGGCAGTGAACAAGCTAATGTAGAGGCCTGCAGGAGAACTCAAGCTAGGTGCATTGATTCTGGGGTGATGGCTTCTAATCTCCAGCATGGAGGGGATCTAACCTGTTGTTTAAGCCACCCAGTGGGTAGTGCTCTGCCATGGTCATGCTAGCAGGCTCACATAGGTGCCAAAGGATCAAACCTGCCAATTCAAGAAGCTCCACAAAGCCTAAGGGGAACCAATAAAAAGAAAATCGCACAGCATTGCTGAGACAAAGCACAGTCAAGTGCTGAAGGACAAAGAGGACATCTTCACTTGGTCGGAGAAAGCCCACGTTACTTTCAAAGCGAAAAGTAAGAAGATGGGCATGTTAGTTACCTCATTAGATGTGCAAGTCAGATGGCAGTGAAGTTACATCTTTAAAATTCTGAGAGAAATTTTCCACTAGAATTCTATGCCTAAGACAAAAAATCCTTCCTATTTGATTACAAATGAGAACATTTCCAGACAATAACTAAAAAAAAAGGTAACTAGAAGAGCTTTATTATAAGAACTATCAAAGAAAGCTCTTCACTCACAAGACAAATGACCCAAAAGATGAATGCTAAGATTGAAAAAAATGAAAAGCAAAGATAGAGTAATCCTGCTATAAAAAGTCTGTAGAGTTGAAATAAGGGTGAGTAAGTCTAGAATTTAAATCTCTTGCTAGAATAAGCTTAATAACGTTATCACTCAGGATATTACAGGAAAAGGATATTGTAAATCAATCTTTCTCATGAACTTTGAATCTAGCAATTTTCAAAAAGAATCATATCCAAATGGGTTTAACTCAGGAATCAAGGGTTTGGTTTAGCATTTTAAAATCAACCACAATAATTCACATTGACATAAAATATTTGCCATCACCCCATAATCAATGCACTACATCTTTGAAAACATTCAAAACTCCTTCCTGAGTTTAAAAAAAAGTAACTTGCTTGTTTTGATGAAGGTAACCAAAAATAAATATATAGGAAATATAATATTTAAAAGTAGAATGTTAAAAATGGTGATGTAGTTAGGACTGCCAAATTAGATCCTACTGGAGGAAAGAGGTGGAGTCTTGGAAACAGCTCAGAGACTCTGAATACCTTCACCGTTATTTTCACTATTTCAAGATAAACACCGTAAACACAGCCATAGGACATAGCACAGAGACGTCCACAGCCTAAGTCTGCTACTAGGAAAATGATGCCAGCCAGAGAGGATGTGCTGTTATTTGAACTCTGTAAGACAAGAAGAGATGTTTCATTTTCATAAGACTGCCAAAGGGGTAGTGGTAGAAACAAAACTAAAGGAAGAAAGGAGGGTGTTGACCAGAAAAATACAAGTGATAATCCACACAATGTAAAGGTCCTTGACACGCAGCCTGTCACGTTAGCTTCTCTCCCTGACGCCAGAAGGCAGCCTTGGCCTGAGTTAGGACTGGAACTGACTTTGGTCCCTTCTTCTTATGAGTAAAACTGTGTTTTTGTGTCCATCACATTTCAATCTTCCATAAATCAAAGATATAAGTACAGACCAATAAAAACAAAGCAAAATCACATGTGAGTATTAATTGTCAAAAACATTCAGGTCATTGTTTGAAATGCAATGTCTCCTTTGAAGCAACGGGAAGTTGCCTGATCAGCACTGCAGTGAAATGACTTTTGCTTTTTCACCTGATGGTTATCAAAAGAAATAGACAATACAATCAGCCGTGGCAATGATAGTTAACATCGCTGCTGCAGAGGCATTGAGGCAAAGAGATGCGGTAATAAAAGAGAACAAAGAAAGGCTTCAGGATGGGTGCTGCTTTGAACAAAGATCAGCTCCACATCACATCAAAAGCAGCGTGGGAGGAGCCTGATTACTTTGTCTTGAATCCTCTTTGGCTTAAATACATGGTTGCCAAAGGGCCGATGCCTTGTCCACGTCTGTAACAAGACATTGCACTGATTACACTGGGGTTCAATTTGCATACTCCCCCTTTTTTTGGCTAAATTCATCATGACAAATGCTTGGGGAAATTTAATTAACAAGCATCCTAAGCTTATCATCGTTCAAATCTTTCCTATACTGTCAATATTTTTATATTTGGTGAAAAGATGTGATTTTGAATTTTTAGTAATCTTTCATTTTCTGAAATAAGTCACAAATGATATCATCCAATGACGTCACAGGATGCCGACTGACTGCAGCTTCCAGCAACATGATGAGCAACTAACATACTACCAATAAAGCGCATGTCCCATTGCTGGACTTGCGGAAAGTGATAGGATTCTACAAAATGAAAACTATGGTTGGAACAAGAGCAAATAATGATAAGTTCATGTGAAAGGGAATCTGAAGGTGAAAGCCCAAAAGTTTCCATGTGGGAATTTCAAGCAATGAAAGTAGAGAAGTTGAAACTGAGATCCTTGAAGCTGGCTCCTGGAAAGAGGAGCCCCAACACCATCACACCTTGCCAGAAACACAAATCCTCACTCAAGGCATGTGTCTTCCATTTAGGCCTCACAATTCCCCAGAGTTTAGGATAGACCACACAGAAGCTTCTAGTGGAAGATCAACCACTGTAGTAAGTGCCAGGAAACAAAGCACCATGAGGGGGAGTCAGCAAAGCAACAGGTTTCCAGCTCAGTGCTACAGTGGATATTGGCCCACACCCCACCTGGCCATCCTTTTTCATGAATATCTTTGTCATAGGTATTCTGATGTCTGGATCTCATAGTCCCCCAAACTGGGTCATTTATGCATCTGATTCTATTATCTGTTGTTTCCTTGTCCTGTTTCTCATGTCGTGATTAAATGTCAGAAATTATATATGAAGAAGACAGAGCCTCTCTGGATGATAGTCTTTTCCACAGAAATGCTTCAGCTTCTGTAAATAAATAGAGCAATATGTTGAGCCGTGGGGCAGTGTTGCACCCTAGGGGACATATGGAAATGTTGGCAGACATTTTTTAGTGTCGTGCATCGGAGGGGTACTAATGGTAACCAGTGGGCAGAGGCCAAAGATTCTGTTAAACTTCTTCCACTGGGCAGCTCCCACAAGGAGGAATTATCCAGCCCACAATGGTAATATTGCTGTTCTGAGAAACCCTAAGATGTGGAGGGCAGATTATCTTAATCTCATCCCCACTTGAGCTCACCTGAGGCTGGGTTGCATCTACCCCACGTTTACCTCTCCTGAAAAAGTCAACTGCACTGCATCTAAATGTCTGCACGCAGGGACATACACAGGCACACACAGAAATGGACTCTTCATCCTCCAAGAGGGATCCTTTCAGAAGCTCTGCTTGCCAGCATATCAACTCTGTCATCAGTCACCTCCTAAGGCTTGATTAGGCATCACTCTGATAAGTCAAATAGAATCTTGGCAGTGCTCTGGTATAAGAAAAAGTGATTGATCTAAAATGTGCCCTAAAGTGTCAAAGTCTATTCTGTAATTTTTTCAACTAGGTTGATTATTTGCATCTTGCATTTGATGTCAGTGCAGGCCATTAGCACTTTTATGCCATTACCTAAAACCCCAGTTCACTATAATGTCTAATGAATATTCCCACTATTTCAAGATTCTAAAATTATACACACACACACAGGCACACACAGGCACACTTACAGTTGAGCTAAAATACTGAGCACCTTTACTTCTTAGATTATTTTAAAATGCACTATTAAGATACATATATAATCATAAATCAATACAGGATCAATGTCAACAAAAAAGAAAATACATGGGCATGAGGTAGAACATTTTCCATTGAAGTGAGCTCCAGGGATAACTGTCGTCAATAGTTCTAGTCTATTGTTAATTCCTTTCTAGTCTTCTAGCGACACTAGTTTTGCATATGTGAGTATGAGTAAGCAATGCAATACCACTTTAGATAAAATTACAGCATCATTATTACAGGATCACTTTAAAAGGGGCCATTTTAATTACGTTCATCCTTCCAGTTGGCTCCTTTCAAAACAAAGCGTGGTTGGACTTATCCCTGAGACATGGCACTGTTTTCTTAAAGGAATAGCAACCAAAATCTCTGCTGTGCACATTTGAAGTCTCTCTGCTGACAGGATTTCAAGTGTAGATTAACTTACAAAACTTGACTAATAGGCCATTCATGCTCAGTGGACAGAGAATGCTTATTTAGACACAAATAAGCAAGTAGGCCATCTTGAGGAGAAACAGCTCCTGTTTCTACCCTGCTCTTAAAATTGCACATGAACTCTCACAAGTGAGCATCTTCTTCTTGTGTGGATTCTTAGAACTGTAAGTTAGGGGATCTTTCCCCTTCCTATAAGGTTGTGCTAATGCTGAGTTTTTAGCAGTGAACCATTTGTTCTCTGCTTTACTGTCCATGGAGACCATTAGGTATCTACACATGGACAGCATTCTAGATATTGCACAGAACACAGGGCAGGCATCTAAAGTTTAAATCCAACATAGGGGCTTATGAAGAGGAATATCCCCAAGGAAGAGAATGAGGCCCATCAACAGGAATTCAACTTCCACAGGAAGAAAACTGACCTCGAAATATTTGGTAGCTAAGGAAAACCACTAATATGGCTTGGGCAGATTATCTAATATGTGAGCAGAGTCCTAGCATAAATGAAAGAAAACAACCCACAGTAATATTCAGAAAGGAGACAGGAACGTTGGTTGGTTTGCTTGGTTTGGTTTTTAAAGATCTATTTTATGTATTTATGCATATAAGAGCTGGGATGTGGTGGGTGAGAAAATTCACCAGAGAGGAGTGGGGAGCAGAACAGGCAGATGGACTGAAACACGGTACTTAGGAGAGCAGCGGGGAGCAGGAGATGTCTGCTGTGCCCTGTGGGTCACTCCCTGGCTGGGGATCGAACTCATGCCTTAGTGGTTGGTGACAGCTTGATTGGGCTGCAGCTTAAACCCTTGCGCCACTACAGAACCTGAATGTGAGTGGATTTTCAAGAGTAGTTGATGTTAAGTTGATTCCTCTGTAAGAATGTATCATGTCTTCTGTGGTAAGCCTTACCACTCTTAAGGGCATTACCAACAGTCACCGTGGCAACCGATAGAAAAGTCATAGCTCACGATAAGAACCACAGTCACATCAGCTCATACCCAGCCAAGGCGGCACATTGGGGCAAGCTCTGGCCCTGACTTAGCAGAAGGGAAGCAAAGGATAAGGTAATAGTGGGTATTTTTAATACAAGTTATGATGCAGCAATTAGATTCATAGAAAGGGGAAATGAAATTAGGCATGCAGGAAGTGCAATATTCATTTAGAAGCAGAGAGGAGCTTCAAAAAAATAGTCACCATTTCTTCCACACCAGGCTGCTCTCAATTACAATTCTATGGTTTCCCTGTAATATTAAAGCTTTTGTCACATTTGTAGGAGTAGGAAAAGTTCAACAGGGATTTGCATTTTCTGAGGATAAATTATTAGTGCATTAATTTGACTAAATTTATCTTGTCTACCACCTCGCTTGCCACTACATTTAAATATGCGTGTCTGGCAACTGCTTTTTGCAATATGTCCACTCCCCCACATTAAAAAAAAAAAGAGTTATAAGATTATCCAAATACCTATTCTGTGTCCTCAATGTTGCTTTGGGCTATGAACTGAGATTTCAATGACCTGGTGTTTCCGCCTGTGCCAAGATCATTGCCTCAGGGAGACTTCTGCTTTTAAATAAGGGGGTTACTGGAGAAAAAATGTCTAACGCAGACATCAAAATATCTGTTCTCAGGTGTGGGAAGAAACTCTACCTCATCTACTAACAAACACTTCTTAACTAATTTATTCATTTTAAAAACAAACTAATCTAATGCTTTTTTTTTTAAATGAGAAAAAATAAAACAGATCTTCTAAGGCTTTTGGCATATTTCTGACAAAACCTGATGTGAAATACTGTGCACACTAACCTTAATCAAAAATCTCTTGGGTGTTTTAGGTTCTGATGAGAACTCTGAGACCCAATTGCCCTGTGAACCCAAGAGAGCAAGGCATTTTGAGAAAACAGTCAAAGTCTCTCTGTCTCTCCCTTGTGTTCTCAATCTCCTGAGGCATCTTACTGGTGAAAAGATAAAGAAGCTTACAGAGTAAATGGGGGAACACAGAAAACCTGGCAGCTTCTAGAAAAGGTGAGTTCTGAAGCTAGCCTAAGTGGAGACGGGACAGGATAGGAGCCCAGACTTTTCCTGAAAGCTTAGGAGACTTGAAGCTGGAAAATTAGAACAATCAAAATTGCAATTTGACAAGAGTCACTTGACAGCAGAATGAAGGATTCATAAATCAAAATGCAAAAAAATAGAGTCTTAGGGAAACCAGCTCTAAGAACTTCTTGGAGTAACACACAGGAAGAGTGCCTTTGCTACGGTTAGACAGCGTGAACGGGGGCAGACAGGTCTTCAATTGATTGGCAAGGAGAAACACTAACATGGATCGCATTCCCATAAATAATAGTATCATCCATAAGGTCAGTATTTTAAATACACTTTTAAATCACCTTAAAAGTTATTACCTAGAGAGAACCCAGCAATTCATGCTTTCATTATTTTGCTCAATCATTGGGAAGCCCAACCTACATTGGTTGTATACTCTAATTGAGAAAGAGAAGTAAGTGAGTAGAAACGTAAATATTTAATGCAAACCCTCATGTAAACACACCAGCAACACAGACTGCTGATTTCAGGGTTTTTTTTTTTTTTTTTTCATTTACTCTGCTCTTCTTCCTCATAACCATGTAATAGGAAGATACATCATTTGTGTTTTGAATGATTTCTCAGTTCTCAACCAGTGTCCCATTGCAGAGTTCACAATAAAAACATGAATCAGAGAAACAGATGTGTTTTCACATTTGAATTTCAATAAAACTTAAAAACCTGTGAACAACAAATGAGCAGATGTTCAAAAGTCAACAAGATCCTGAGACTAAAACCTTTCGTTTCTTGACTCATATGTATACGCCTCTAATAAAAAGAGGAAAAATGAGTTGATCCAAATTTTAATTACAGCTCTTCAATCTTTAAAACCTTAAGTAGGTGTTTCAAATGCATAGTGTATAAATTTTCAAGTCATTTGTAATAGGAACACAGAAAGTGCACAGGTCATGTGTATGACTCAATGAATTTTTATAAAGTAAACTAAACTGTTACACCCAAATGTTACCCACACCAATGGAGATGCTTAGCTTCCAGCACTGCCCCCATGAGTCCAACAATATCCCCTAATCTAACTTTTATCACCTTTGTTCAGTTTCTTGGAATGCACATCTATGGAATCATACAGAATGCACACTGTGGCTGGCCAATATTCTTGCTGAGGTTTAGTTATGCATTTTTTTATATTATTGTTTTCTATGAACTTTCCAAATCCAATGAATAACTGTAATGATGTGCCTGAAAAGCTTTTGATGTAAATACAGATGTCATTGTGAATAATGGCCACATTATTCCTTTTTAATTCCTTTTTCCCCTATAACTTTCTTGACTTTATGTGCTAAGTTCACCAGAACACCGAAATGATAAATGGAGGGAATCTTGTCTGGTTCCTAATCTCAGGAGGAAAGTTTTACACTTTGATTTCACCCTTAAATATGTTTTACATTCTTTTTCACTGGTTCCCTCTTCTTTTATGGTCAAACTAGACTATATCTGTTTGAATTCTCACTATTAGATACTATTTTCTTCAATCAACTCTAAACATGTTAACATTGTACAGTTTATCCTCTGTCTTCTTAAATGTCAATCATCTATGGCTGATATACCAATGTCATCCCTATGAGCTTGTGTCTGTTATCTGTATCTCCAAATGTCCTAACTGGTTGATGCTATTTTTTGTTTTGGACTGCAAATATTTTTATTTAATACAAGACATTGTAGAGGTTCTGTATAGCAACCTCTTTCTCCTGAGATAATTTTATCCTCTAGCGAGCTTCAAAATTAGGGGTAGATTTCCTCAGTCCAGTCAAGGACAGAGTTGACTCCAATTCCGTAACAGTCTTCACTAGGTTTGGTTTGTTCTGACTCAGCAGA
Organism: Condylura cristata; assembly: GCF_000260355.1. Taxonomy (NCBI): domain Eukaryota; kingdom Metazoa; phylum Chordata; class Mammalia; order Eulipotyphla; family Talpidae; genus Condylura; species Condylura cristata. The sequence goes on from NW_004567111.1 coordinate 4,126,659, forward strand.
AGGTTTCCAGACATCTGTGAGAACATGGGGTCCATGCTCCTTGGTGAGTCCTGAGGTTCAGTGTTTGTCTCCTGGGTACTACATAATTCCCTAAACTCCTAACCAACTTTTCAGTCACTTTCTCCTTGCCTTCTTTCTCTGTGAAGGCAGATCATCAGCTCATCAGCTGGTAAGCACCTGAGAGTATCTTGCTGCCATTTTTCCTTCTCCCTATCTCCAGGTCATGACCCTTCAAGTCCTATGGCCTTGGCAGCTTCAGCCTATGCCTTCAAGATTCCAGAAAATTCTAATGTCCTCCCTTCCTCTAGGTCAGCCTTCTGTTGGCTGTTCACCTCTTTCCCTGCACAAGGGAAAATCAGCAAATGGCCTAAGAGGAAGCATTGCCAAGACCCCATCACACTTCAACTAACCTCTCTTCTCTGTGAGATCTTGCTTCTCAATACCTGGCATCCTCAACAGCATTTCAGGTCCTTCAGACACACTTGTCTTGTGTTATTTATCCTGTTTCCTTGGTTGTCTGTGGCCACAGCATTGGTTTTCTCATCATAGTGAGAAACAGAATCACTTATTGATTCTACTGATTCTAGTGAAACTTTGCCACAGAAAAATTAAATATTTGATTACAAGTAGATTAAAGAGAAAGAGTATTTCTTTTCCACCACAAAGGACTTTTTAAGTGGAAATAATTCATTCGGTTAGCTGTTTCTGTTACTACTAAACTAACTTACTTGAGGTTAATTGATGGCTGTTACGTTGGCAGAGGCCTGAAAACTATTCTTAACATCATGTGGTATTTTTGCTGTCATTTGCCTAGAAATGACTTTCAATATTTCATACTCAATAGTTAATAAACATCATGCTGAGGCATTTAATTCTGTGGAAGTCATTGAGGGAATGAATGTATATTTAATGAAAGTGTGAGTCCACTACTCAGAGTTCCTCACTTTTATGTTTTTGGTCTGTTTGTTCAGATTCTTTCTTTTATGATTTTTTAAAGATTTATTTATGCATATGGAACTGTGCCAGAGGCACAGGGGCGGTGGGATGAGAGGACTCACCAGAGACAGAGTGGGGAGCAGAACAGGCAGATGGATAAAGTCCACTGCTGAGGGGAGCAGCGGGAGATCAGAGAGGTCTGCTGTGTCCTGTGGGTCACCCCCTGGCCGGGATCAAACTTGTGCTGCCCCAGCTGCAGACAGCTTCACTGTCCTGTGCCTTAACCTGTTGTGCCACCAGGAGAGTCCTCAGATTCTTTCTCTTAAACAAATACTAATAAAACACTTAAGGATGTGTTTTGAATCTTGCTCATTGTAGTATCATGAGCATTGTCCAAGTCTTTTGGTGACACTTGCAAGCTTTATTTTAGTGTGACTCTGCCTTGTACTGCATTTAACTATTTAATCTATAGTTAGGTCTTTAGATATTAGACATTTGTTTTCTTTTTTTCTACTATTGGAGTAAATTTGCAAACATGGATTAATAGATACAAATCATCACATTCAGGGATATTTGCTTAGGTCATTTCATTGAATTAAAGTTACTTGGTCGAGAATAGACTTTTAAGGCTCTTTAATCCACATTGGCAAATTACTGTTAGAAATGTAAGCCACAACTTGTTGCTCAGAGCAAATCTTTTATCAACACGAAATATCATAAACCTTTGCTTTCCAATTTGTGTGTAAACAAGCTTAAACTTCCATTTGAAGGGAACTTTTAGTTCACGGACCGTTTCTCGTGTGCGACTTGTAAATCTTTATTTAGACTTTTCCATAATAAAAATGATAACACATTTCTCCTGAACACCACTGGGGGCATCGTTATACTGGTTATCACAGCACAGTTTCATTCGCTGAGGAGCCTGGAGAAGTGGCCAACGAAACCCTGAATGGCTTCCCACTGCAAAAGGCACGCCACCCTCAACACCGAATATGGTGCTGGAAGCCCAAGCTTCTGTAGCTATAAGGAAGTGGGATTGCAGTAGAAACACATCAATCTAACGGACAGTTGAGGACAGCATCCAGCAGTTCTGTTCCTCCCACTGAGCACACACTCATTGGCATTAATCATTATTAGCTGCTTTCATTAGGCAGAGAACAGATTCTGTTGCTCCTGCAGCAAAATTAAAGACTGCTTCTAAGTCAGGGGGAAAAGCAGAGGGAGAGGGAAAGAGGAAACAGCAAGTGTTAAAGACTACTCTGTCCATCCACTGAGTTATTTATCTATTTTTTTAATTAAAAAAAAAAAAACTGTCCGAGAAAAACAAAGGTGAAAATGGGAAACTTTGCTTATAACACTGGCAAACCTCATTGTCCATGTACGCATGTGCGGAAAGACCACATGTCCTCTTAGCTCACGAGGGCCCCGGAGAGCCCAGCCCTGAGGGTTCATGTCCATCTCCAGGGGCCTCTGTCCAGATTCCTGACACACATGGCTACAGCCAGTCTTGAGTCAGAACAGCTTCTTTCAAAGAACCTGCAAACTATGTATCAAGGCATCATTCTACTTAATTTCCTTAAATGTTAGGAGTGTGGGATCTTGCTTGGGATCACTGATTAAATAGTCCCCTGATTTCTTAGTGAAATGCACTACTTGATTCAGATTCTCAGTGTGCCTCATGAAAAGCTCTATTCTGAGGTTCCCATGGAGCGAGGCACACCCAGCATTCTCTCCGAGGAGACACAGCCAGTGAGATGTCAGTCGAACCAGACATAGGCAGAAGCCGCTGCATAGACACCCAGGAAAGCACCTTGAAAGGAGTTACGTGGGTAAGCGAACTCTTTTACCCTGACCACTCTGCCTTCTTCCTTCCTGAGACATGAGTGATGGCCGGAGACACTGCGGCATCCTTGAGAGCGTGAGGGCACAGGTGGTCTCACTGAAAGAAGCATGGAACCAACATGTCATGTTGCACAACTGTTACCCTGTGTCCAGGCTGACTACCTTCAGATTTTCTTAAAATGAAACTTCACATGAAGTTTGCTTCAGTTACTATGAGATATCTGTTAACCACAGTCAAACATTGCGCTTGACTGACACACTGCTCTGTGTACTCATTATGCTAACAGAGCTGCGTTTTCTTCTGCTTCCTGTCATTTGATGACATTTTTTAATCTATATCCTTCTTTCCAGAATGACTGTTCTCTCCACACCTAGTGCTTAATGTATCACATGACTTAGAAATCCTTCTTACTGTAATATTTTCACCAGAAACTTCACATAATCTAATTTATCAATTACTTTCATAAATGTTAAATACTTATTACTCAGCTGAAAAGAGTTACTAGTTTTTTATTAAACAGAAAATCATAGTCATGGTTAGTTCAAGAATAGGAAAAACCAGACAGTTTAAATTGGCAGTATAATCAGGAAGATAACTAGAAGATATAATAGTAACTGAGACTTTATGAACCAAAAAGTTGTTACTAAACATGACTGCACAGTACATATAAAGCTAATTTTGATTTCTGAGTATTTGCTGAATCCTTAAAAGAAACCTTTGAATCTTTATCTGGTAGATATTGGTTAATTTTTTTTTTTTTAATGTGAGGTAGCTGATTTTTTTCCCTCTTGATATAACATCATTATGGGAGTAGTCAGAAATCTGAGATTATCCTATTTAATATTATCAGTGCTATGTGGGTAACTACATAGACATTGGACATCAGCCATTTCCATTGTCCATCGGAGATATCAGGTACTACTTCTAATTATTTTTTTTTTTTGATTTATTTATTTGTACATACAGAACTGGGGTATAGGCCAGAGGCTCAGGGGAGGCGAGAGGGTTCACCAGAGACAGAGTGGGGAACAGAACAGGCAGATCGACAAAGTACACTGCTGAGGGGAGCAGCGGGCGGGTCAGGAGAGGTCTGCCGCGCCATGTGGTCACCTCCGGGGCAGGCGGGGATCGAACTCATGCGGAAGCGGCTTTAGCTTCTCAGTGCTGTGCTTTAACCCGCTGCGCCACCAGGGAGGGCCACTTCTAATTATTTTTTAAAGTTTTATTTCTTTATGCATACAGAACTGGGGTACAGGCCAGAGGTGCAGGGGTGGTGAGATTCACCAGAGACAGAGTGGGGAGCAGAACAGGCTGACTGATGAAGGCACTGCTGAGGGGAGCAGCGGGCGGGTCAGGAGAGGTCTGCTGCACCATGTGGGTCAGCTCCCTGGCTGGGGATCGAACTAGCACTGCAGTGGCTACGCTTTAACCCATTGTGCCACCAGAGAGAGCCCCACTACTTCCAGTTCGTAATGTGCTGTTTTCTCCAGGAATAGCCCTCTCTCTCCAAATGCAGTGAAAGGTGTGACATGCAAACTTCCAGGGACACACAAACCTGCTGTTTCTGCACTCTGGAGGGGAAGGCAAACTCCAGGACCTGCTGGGACCAGCCTGTGAGCACCGTGAAGGTGAAGAGTCAGCACCTTCCCTCTGATCTTGGCTGACTAAGGGCAGCTGGCTCCTCACGTCCTATCTGCCCAGAGGCTTCAGTGTCTGACTTTGAGGAGGGAATGGGAGCCTGAAGAGACAAAGAATCCTTCCAGTCCAGAAGGTAGGACCAGGGGCTCCCTGTTACCCTTGCCAGGGTGGCTTATTCTTTCCCCAGAGTCACTAAAAATCACACATGAGAACAGCAGCACCTTCAACTGTAAGTCTGTCGAGAAGGAGACATACACAGTAAGTTATGATGATGTCCTGTTCTGAATTGAGAACAAAAACCCATAACAGATGAGACAAAACTTGAAGGGCTTTAGAAAGCCTCCATTTTAGCACCTTTATTTTATAGACAAAGAGGAAAGAAAATTATAGAAAGAGGAAATGAAAATATATATATTCTTTTAATTCATAAAAAAGATGTAACTATATACAGAGTCATAGATATGTACACAAAGAAGTAGACAGAGACCTTCCTAACGAGCTATGATGGACAGACGTGCTATAATTGCTCAAAAGCATTTAACAAGCAGCCACTGTTTATACACAGACATCCACCCACCATCGTTCCTTGTCCACATATACACTGAAACCCTACTTTCTGACAGACATTTCCGAGGTGAAGCGTATGCAACACACACCTGCCATCATTCCTTGTCCACATAGACACTGAAACCCTAATTTCTGACAGACATTTCCGAGGTGAAGCGTATGCAAGCTCCTCTCTGCGGGTTCATATTCCATTTATGGGAATCTCTCTTTCTCTCACTCTCTCTCTCACACACACACACATATGCATGCACACGACACAGCGAAGGAAGAATTACAAATACAAAAATATACTGACTGGCATAAAGATCGCGGTATAGTCCTGATTTCAAAACATTTAGTCGAAGGCACCATGTACAAAAAGCATTTGATAGCAAAATGGAAGCTCCTCTGAAATAAACTAGGTAATCGATTATTTCATTCATTCACTCAGTCAGACCACCGTTGGCAATTATGGGGGCACCAGAGTTTCTAATAAGCCAGGGATGAGTCTAGGTTTTAAGGCCACAGAGGCTTAGAAATGTGTGTGGCTTGTCATTTTTATTATGATGGGTGAAATAGACTAGAAGTCAATAAAAATCTATATTAAGTTCAGGTGGCAAAATAAAAAAATCTCATGAAACAACATATCAGGGAGAGGGACAGAGAGAAGCCTGGGGAGGCTCAGGTTACAGAGTGGCAGGACCTGGGTTTCTTCTCCTAATGCTTGTTACCAACTAGACACCAACGATCTTGACTAAACTTTAGTCTGAGAAAAGTGACATAGGAGTAATTCAAAAGGTTTGTCACAAATAATTCAAATGAACACATTTTATTCTTTAAATTGTGGCAGTCCAGGGGTCCTCCCAGGTGGAGCAACGGGTTAGGACGCAGCATTGTAAGCCAGCTGCAGCCGCTTCAGTGCAAGTTCGATTCCAGCCCCGGAGGTGACCCACAGGGCACAGCAGACCTGTCCTGTATCCCTGCTCAGCAGTGAACTTCATTGATCTGCCTGCTCTGCTCCCTGCTCTGTCTCTTGTGAAGCTTCTCACTGCCCCTGTACCTCTGGCCTGTACCCCAGTTCTGTATGCATAAATAAATAGAAAGAGAGAAAGAGAGAGAGAGAGAGAGCTTATAGCAGTCAGCTTACTCCCAAAACCCTGAAAGCTTTGTTCTCTGAGAGGAGAACTTTCTCCATTGCCACAGACATTTTCATGGCATTCTTGCCTTTCTGAAAGATGATTCAAAAATTAGCGTGTAAAGTTCCTGCTTTTAAGTATAATCATTTTCACTTGTGAATATGAGCAGGGAAGATTATAAGCTGTCAAGAATTTCCAGAGCTTTTGCCCATGATGGAATGATGGGCCCACATGCTGTATTTAAGCCCCAGCTGAATGGATAAAAATAGTATTTAACTTTCATAGTCATTATGAGCTGAAGCAATTTATTGAACCCTTCAATCAGGAAAGAAAACAAAAGACGGGAAATGGATGAATGACTCATTTCTTCGCATGTTGTCTACATAGTGCTATTCTGATAATTGGATGATCTGAAGTTGAAACGAAATTGCATTAATGCATTTTAGAGAAGAGGCAACCACAAAATATTTCTAAAACAAAAACAAAATGCTGTAAAAAGCAGAAAGAATTCAATAGAGCAACGTCTTGTAATTAGAAACACAAAGATTGTGCATGAAATGCAGAAGGAAAGGAGCATTTAAATAAGATAAAAAGGAAGAGTCAGGGAGAAACGCCCTCCTTCTACCTAAAATCCAAAGTGAAATCTTGGGTCTATTCAATGTAGCAAAATGGTTTGCAAATATTTAATTATAAATAAAGTGCACATTTATTTCCATTTTAAGTACATTTGAAGGGGTAGCAATTTGGAAAGATCTGTAAGTTGGTCTTCAAATAATTGATTTGATCATATTTCTTATTAAACCATTTGGAGCCGACTCATTCAGCTCCCAGTGACAAATAGATGGATTTTTGCTTCTTGTGAAACATTTATCTGTATGTCTCAGCATCACTTCTTCAAGAGCAATTTTATCACATCAGTTCAAGACTTTTATCAGGCAGTGTTTCCCAACAGGATGTGTTCAAGCGTAATAGAAAATTCCTTCTTGGGAGAACATGGCTCATGAGTAGGAATCCAGTCTAAGAAAATCTATGAGCTGTCTGAACTTTTCCCTGAAGTGTTTATTTATTTATTTATTTTTTTCATTTCTAGATAAAGTATTGAAAATAGAGCACGGGTAATGCTGTCTTCCCAGCTAATGTAGGTCTCGGCTTCAGGAAGGAAAGGTGGGTGTCGGGATGTAAGTTCCTAGCAGCTCTCAGAGGGCGGCTGGGAGAGGCTCTTGAAGAGAGGACGGGACGGTATCCCTGCCCTTCCGGTCCCCCGTGCCTCATCTTTTTATTCGTGTTTCACAGCATTGCTAAATGCAAGCAGTTAAGCGAGCATAGCTACTCCATGCATGACTGAATGACAAAATTACTTTTGACCCTCAAAGAAGTGACTAGCAGATATTGATTTCTATTTTACTTGGTACTTCCCAATCATTATTTGAAACAACAGCTGCGTTTTTTGAGGCAGAGGGTAAAGCTGTGGGAGCCCAGTGCAGCCAAACCAAGCGACAGTTCCCGGCATCCTCAAGTCGTGCTAAGACACAAGATGCCCCCCCTTCTTGCCCACGCCCCCCCTTCTTGCCCACACCCCGCTCCTGGGCAGCAGCAACTTGCCACATGGTATTAAAGGATGCCTCCTTCTAACCCTACTGCCTGTGAGACAGCGACACTGGTTCCCTTGAAGAAAGGAGTTAAACTCCAGTGGTGAACAGAGCACTTTCCTCAGAACCTGTCCAACTCCCCAACACTGTTTCCAAAACTACCCAATAAAACCTTTCTTGATACATTCTTCATTATGGGTTGTTCTCCCCTTCCACCCTATTTTGTGATACTTGTTTTTGAATACTACAAAAATATGCTTTTTTAAAAAAGGGGCTTTGTATTATTTTTAAATAGTCTATATTTAGTATTAATTAAATGGGTTGTGGGGGGGGGATAACACCAGCCAGGGAGGCTGTTCTAGAGCTAAGACTTACTGCACAGAATCAACTCAACTCAGCTCTGGGCTGCTAAATGATGACAGCTAACTCAAGGCGAGCGGTGCTGGGCCGTGGGAAAGCGTGCTACCAACCCTTAGAAGATGCCCTGATAATTCCAGGTAGTGGGGTATGGGCTCTCGGAGGAAACTGAGGATCAAGGAGGCGCTCAGGGCGCAGCATTGGGAGGGCTTCTGACGGCAGGATGCAGCCAGTACAGAAATGATGGGCGGGCTCAAGATTGTTGTTCCAGTCACTTTGACTCCCCCCACACCCCTTTAGTGATTCTCTCTCACTCTTTTAAAAGTTGATTTATTTATTTTATAGAAGAACTGGGATGTAGACCAGAGCTGGGCATGTGTGTGTGTGTGTGTGTGTGTGTGTGTGAATATTCAGCAGAGACAGAATGGGGAGCAGAACAGGTGCATTTACTGAAATCCACTGCTGAGGGGAGCAGCAGGGAGACAGGGGAGGTCTGCTGTGCATGTGGGTCAGCTCCCTGCCCAGGGGCTGAACTCAGGCAGTCGAGATGATAGTGCTGACTCAGCTCCCCCCAGCGCGAGTGCATGCTGATGTGTGTATGCTGACACAGACACGCGTCTTTACGCACGCACACAACACAGTTTGAATCAAAGTGCTTTTAACTGGGCCTCCGTGGTGGTGTAGGGGTGAAGTCTCAGCTCTGTCTGGCTATCGCTGCTGCTGTGGCCTAAATCTGAGCTCCACTGGCACAGCAGACCTCTCCTGTCTCCCCGCTGCTCCCCTAAGCAATAGACTGCAGTATATCTGCCTGTTCTGCTCCCCACTCTGTCTGGTGAGTCCTCTCATCCCCGCACCTCTGGCCTGACCTAGTTCTTGTATGCATAAGTAAATCCTTTTTTTAAAAGGGCACTATTTAAAAATTAAATGGAAGCTATTCATTGATTGTCTTCAGAGACACTGTGTTCTAGTCCTAGGTTAGTGGAGTGCTTTTAAGTATACTGAATTACTGAAAAATAGCTTTAGCTTGTACCTTATGATGGGAGGAGAAGTTATCAGAGATAATTCTTCTTTACTTCTGCCGTGTAATAAAATGGCCAGAGTGATTTTAAAAACTTTGGAGTGATCCAGCCTCTCAGGAATTTGCAGTCTTGACATCGCCCACGTCTGTGTGGAAATTTCATGCCACGATTTTTGTTTGGATTCAGTCCACTGATTGGACAGATGCTGTCCTAGTTCATTCCATCAAATATGTTTTACAACAGAATTGAATTAGCTTTATTGAACAATAATCACATCCATTTGATTGTGAAATTCACTCTTCACTGAAGTTAAGGTTTAAATCTACTATATCCAGACAATTTCATGGGTAAGAATTAGAAAGCATCCTTTTTCTAGTCACAACAAGTTTATATGTTGATTCCCCAAAATGACAACATGGAAGCTGGACTGGAGCAGGTCTCCCGAGCCTGTGTTTTCAGCTTCTGTTGGCATTTTCTTTTTCAAAGATTGATTTATTTATGCATACAGAACTGGGGTAAAGCCAGAGGTGCGTGGGCGGTGAGACGAATCACCAGAGACAGAGCAGGGAACAGGACAGGCAGACTCAACCCAACCCCTACAGCATCAGGGAGGTCCCTCTGAATCTATGTCAAAGGTTAGGGGAGCAGCAGGCAAAGCAGGAGAGATCTGCTGTGCTATATGTATCACCTCTGGGGCTGGGGATCGAACTCGCACTGAAGGTTTGCAGCTAGTTTGCAGTGCTGTGCTTTAACAAAACGCTGTGTCACCAGGGAGGGCCTGTAGGTATTCTCAAAGACTTTTACAGGGATGCTTTATTAAAAAATGATTAAAGGCATTTTTTTTTAAGACTTAGCTTTATTTTGCATACAAGAATTGGGGTGCAGGCCAGAGGTACAAGGGTTGAGAGGATTCAGCAGAGACAGTGGGGAGGAGAACAGATGGGTGTACGGAAATACGCTGCTGAAGGGAGCAGCGAGTGAGACAGGAGAGGTCTGCTGCGCCGTGTGGGTCACTCCCTGGCAGGGATTGAATCTGTGCTGCAGGGGCTGCAGACAGCTTGACAGCTCTGAGACCTAGCCTCTTGGCCACCCACCAGGGAGGCCCTACGTAGCTTACTTTTATAAAAACCAAAGAAACTGAGAAAACACAATAATATATTTACAAGCCTACAATCTAGATACGTTTGATCAGGCTTCTTATCGAAGTCGGAGAATCCATATTACAGAATGGATCCCTGCAGTTTCTTCTGGTGAGCTCTTGAGGGAACCAGGGGCTGACAGATTTCGGATTCATTCCGCTTGAGAATGAATCAGAAATTAAATGATAATAGATTAAGGCACTGTTCTCAGTAAACAGAAAACATGTCAGTGGTCAAAAGAGTAGGTGAACTTAACCTCTGCAAATTAGACCTGGACCATGGCTAACTTGGAGGCAGAATTTTCTTTGTATACAAGAGGCAGCAGCATAGAGTTCTGAAGCCCCATTGCGCTTCTGCACGTCACTGTTCTCCTGTTCTGAGTTACTTGTGAAATGACTAACTTTAGGGACAAACAGAAAAGGAAACACATTCTATTTTTTTTTAACTGTATTATGTAAAAGAATAAAATGGAGGGAAAGTAAAAAATGTGGTCTCATACCCACTAGAAAAAAATCAGTCTCCTCATTCTGTAAAACAATCATTTGTAAATCTCTACAAGTTCTACATGTTCTAATAGTTCACTGGGAAATGTGTCACTTAAAACAGAAACAGCTTAGCATCTTGATGTTGATGGTTAGATAAATACGAACTGTTTCCCCTCAGCTTTCTTTCAATACTTGTCAAACTATGCCAGTGTGAAGCTATGATGAAAACAGATGATAAAGTCTGGGTTTTCTTTAATTCGGAGTGATCTGTGTCTCTGTATCCTTTTAAACATTGGAAACAATGGCCTTGGGGATATTGTGGAACACGAGTCCCCATTCATTGCTGCTCAAGTCGTCCCCCCTCACTGACACCCCCCACTCCCCTGCCTCCAAAATTTTCCCTAGATGGTTTTCTTACTTCATCTAAGTCAAAGCTCAAACAGCCAGACCTCATTCTCCTCCTTTGTGGCTCATCCCAACTGTCCCTTTTCCCCATGAAAATAGAAATCGAACACCCCACAAATAGTCGCACTCAACCCTCTTTTCCCTTATCATTCTCTCCACTGCATGTATTATTTCCAAAAGACAGTGCCTTTTGTCTATTTGCTTCTCACACTGGAATGAAGGAGATCCTGAGAGCAGGTTCATTTCCTGCTCATTGCATGCAGTTCACACCTGTCACATCTGGCAGACAGCAGGTGCAACGACTTGTTTAAAGAAGGAATGAATGAAACATTTTAGATAGCTAATCCCAGATGACTAGTCCACTTGATGATTTAATCTTTCCTCATAGAACATCTTTATTGCAAATTTCTCTGTCTTAATGGGTAAGTACTTTACCTTGAGTTCCCTAAACTTAAATAATTCATTAACACAAGCCTCCTATGCATGAAACTTAGATGCTGGGGTCTTTATCTTCTATCGATTCTATGAGTCCCTTGCCTACTGCCTCACTGCCAGCCGATCATCCAACCAGCCATGAAGCTGCCATGTTGATTTACCCAGCAAAAATGTTTCAAATAGACGAATCATGTTTCCCCATTCACCAGTTTGAAGCTTTCTACCTCCACTTTCAAACAGCAGGTGCTTAGCCTATCTACTTCAAAAGATCCAATTAAATTGTATTCAGAGTTTTAAAGAGTAGATATTTTTTAACTGAAGTGTCTGCTTTGAGTGGTTAAAAATATATTTAATGGGCTTTGAATGGAAAAAGCCAGTTCTGATGCAGGAGATGCTGCTATTTTCTGTAGCTGTATTAACTCCACTCAGTAATCTTCATCATGAGATTGAGATTAGAAAGATTAAACTAATATTTGTTAGTCAACTTTGTCTTTGCATATAAACTTTATATTTTACCATTTTATGCTTGTTACAGCATGGGACAATTTAAAGAAATCTTTTGCTAGAATTAGTCAACTTTTGGAGACCACTGTGATTAAGACAAAATAATACCATCAGGCCAATGCAATCAGGCATCAAGTCAGGGGTGTAGAGTAAACTCAACTTTCTCTGAACTTTGCTACAGTTGACCCCTGAATTCTCACTATGTTAACAATGGACATTTATTTCCTGCTGGGTCACACATCTGCTGCATTTCCTCTGCTCACTCTCCTTCTGGCCAAGGGAGCTTCCTGTCTGGGACATGCCATGCTACAGCAGAAGGAAGAAACCAAGAAAGTAAGAGGGCTCAGAAGTCTCAACTCTGAACAGTACACTCTTCTTATGTTTCATTGGTCAAAACAACCCATGTGAGTGGGTGAGTAGTCAGATGGGAAAACCTCCCCTCAGCCCACCCCATACAGCAAGATGGGTCCAAGAAGATCTGAGCACAGTAACAAAATTGACTGCTCCATGAAGGCAAAGACAGCACTCAACAGCACTGCATGATTTGCTTCGAGGCAAGCGGTTAGGAAAACTCTTCAGTGTAGCCAAAAGCGAATCCATTCCTTATGGATGTGCCCCAAGAGGCTTAAAGGAAGCTGCATGGTAGTGAGAGGGCTCATGGCCCTTGAGGTCAGGGTGCAGTAGCACCCCCTTTTCACTCAAAGGCCACATCCACTTTAAAGTACACATTTGAAAGTTAACATGTCTCAGCTTTTCAACCTTTATCCAGAAAACCAATCATCAGCTGCAGTGTCTGTTCCTGGACAGCAGCATCAGCATCACCTGAGAATTTGCTAGCAAGGACATTGCTCAGCCTTGGCTCCGGACTCAGGACATTCTGGTGGACATTACAATTTGCAATCCACTGCTTTTTCATGAACAACCAACCACTTTAACAGTAAATAACATTACCTGGTAAAGTTCAACTGAAGGGGAACTGGTCTACGCCGTAGGAATTCCCCTGCTGGGATGTTTCAGAGGAACTGTGTCCTTAGTACACACTTTCCTGGGTCTCGCTATACTCTGCATGTGGTGAGATTATCTGGCATTTGTCTTTCTCCTCTGATGTCTTGGCTTAGCATCACCCTTCCATTTCCATCCAGTTCGTGGCAAATGGCAAGAGTTCAGAACAGAGGACTGACAGAACTAAACAAAACAAGCCCTAGAAATACGGCTTCCGTCGAGGCTGCTAGAGGGGAGGCCGAAGGAGGTGTGGACAAATGGGGTCGGGAGCCAGTAGTCTGTGGGGAAGGGCCCCGGGGGCTTCAGTGGTGGGTGTGCTGTGGCAACATGCCTGTAGGGTGAATGAATATGCTCAGGCTAAACGCCATCGGCCTCTGGCCACGGCCCTGAGCCTGGAGTGCTGGAGGGGCTCCGGAGCATGGGCTCGGGGTGCACGTGCCTGATGGTGGACACCTGGAGGGTGGTGTAGGTGCGCATGAGTGCGCACACCTGAGCCAAGAGGCAGACCATATGGGGGGGGGGAGGGTTGGACAGAGGTCCCTGTGGCAGACAGCAGTGGAGAGCTCGTGTGAGGACGCCAGAGAGCTCAAAGACAGTAAATATTCTCTGGGAGGCCTGCGGCCACCTGCCGCCCGGGACCTCGGCCCCATTGTTTGCCTGGCACCCGGTTGCTTCACCTCAAATTGTGTACAAAGATCATTAAAAGCCGGAAACAGCCCCTGAGGGCTCCAGCAAGCTCCTTAACGGTTTGCCTGCATCCACAGAGAAACTTCTGTGCCTTCCTGCCACCGCAATGCATCTAAGCAGGTATGAACCTATTCCCCTAAGTCACAGTGCTCTAAACCAGTGTTACTTCACTTAAAAAGAAATAAGCACAGTAGTCCTAAGAAAACCTCAGGTAAAGAAAAAAAAAAATAATGTATCTTCTTTACAAATTCTCTTGATGTATAAGGATAAAAGGTGTATAAGTAAGTCCATATTTTTGTGTATATTACCCATTGAATCCATGTGATTGTTCCTTTTCTTTGTTGAGTAATATTCCATTTTATGATTGATTTCTATTTACTGTCCTATATGCACTTTCTCTTGGACTGACACCTCAGGCTTTGTGGGGACAGGGTAGAGTCTACTTTCTCCTCAAAGCAGATAAGAATTACATGTTCTACTGCCAACAGCAATGTGTGAGTGTTGGATCCACAGCCGTGTTTGTCTCCTGTTTTATCCACTCTTAGGGCATGCCAGGCTAACTCACCCACTTTCACTTACTTTCCTGAGAGGCACTGAGAAGACTTCTGTTGTGACATCTGAATAAGTCTCTTCCCTATGTCATCAGATCATCTGCCTTCTTATGAATAGGCAGTAAACGTTTGTATGATTTAGGTACAAGTCATTGTCAGACAGGCATAGCTGATATTTTATCCTGCGTGAGACTGTCATTAAGTGTTTCTGGTAACTAGATTCTGTTTTTATTATAAGACAGTTCAACTTGTCAATATTTATTTTAAAGCGTATGTTCCTTGTCTCTCATAAGTCTCAGTCTAACCTAAGGCCGTTAAATGTTGAGTCACGTTTGCGTCTAGAAACTTGGCGGCTTGGGCCTTCATGTTCGGTGAGGCCTGGTGCGCAATAGAGCTCGTTCACTCCTCTATATGTTTATTCCTTTGTTCCGGCATAATCAATTTAAAAGTCTTCCAGTCCTTTCTGGCTGCTTTGGTGACTAGCAATAACTCTGGACCATCTTCATTTTTGTAAACATACTTTTAGAAACGATTTTTTCATATTCCACATTACTATGAAGTATTAGATGATTTTTGAGTCACAAAAAAAAAAAGTCATTGACACCCTGCCCTTTTCCTCCAGCAAGATCCTCAGCTGAAAACGCTGACCAAAACATGAGTTCATGACCTGCAGTTAGCTGCTCTGATGTCTTCTACAATTCTTTGCAGTGTTTCAGTGCAATCTAGGAGACTATGACATGTGTGATAAATGTTTGCAATTTTCTTCTGCAGTTTCATGTGTGGGTGTCTGAAAATGTCTGTAAAAAAACCTCATTAAGTGATTTTCTTCCTGATTTGTAGAGTTATAAAATAGACACTTAACATCTACATATTATTTTTACATAACAAGAAAACACATTGGAAACAGCATCGCTATCTCTTTTCGTTTGTAAGGAAGCTATAATTAAATGTAAAATCATAATACATGGACATAAAGTACAAATGAGTACATGCAGATAGGGGAATGGTTAAAGGAATTTCCGCAATGCAATATTTACAGATTATAACATGATACATCTGTAATCACGTTGGTCAGTTAGAATTTCATGAAACACAAGCACTGTGATGTTTCATGAGAAGGAAGGGTCTAGAATCTATTTTAGGAGCTACTGGATTGGGCAGAATTAGTGGGTGTTCTTTGTGGGTCTAGTAACATTTCTAGGAGAGCAGAGTAATCCACAGGCTCCTTCTGTGTTCATTGTGGCACTATTTATAGTAGCCAAGTTATAGAACAAATGAAATACCCCAGAGAGATGAGTAGATAAAGAAGACATGATTGATATACGTAACAGAATACTACTCAGCTGTAAAACAGATAGAACTTTGCTGCCGGTAGAAACGTGATGGAACTGGAGGGATTGCTGAACGAAGGAGAAAGACAAGTGCCAGATGATTTCACTCACGTTTATAACTTAAACAAGGACGAGCTAATTAAGGTTTTCACTCACAGTCCTGGTTGATTTGATACAGAGCCCTGGGGTATCATGCAAATTCCTTAGACTAGGTGACAAGATTTGTTTTGAAGTCCTGGTTCAGCCCATTTCAGGCTGCATGGAGGTCACTTAACATCTCTGAACCCCATGTATCTTGTTTGCAAACCCGGATAAAAATCTTCTGGGAATTAAACTGTTGAGTTTTCTGTTTCATTCATTCTCTGTGATAGGTTGTCTGTTTTATTTGCATTTTCACTGCTTTCATTTTTACTGCTTCAGATTAGCTGAGTTATAGGATATCTTGTATTTATGGGTTTCTCGGGAGGGGTGGGTATCATTTCCTTTTATGATATGATCACAAAAACCATGTTTTGGAATATTTCAGTGCTTACAGAAATAAAACAGAGGAAGAGATAAAGCAAATAAACCCTAGAAATTTGACCACAGAACTTAGGCTACAGTAAGGGAGGGAAGGAGGCAGTGGGATGGTGGAGGATTCAGAGTGCTTTTGGTGAAGGGTGGAGGCTGGTAACATCTGGAAAGTTATGAACCCGTAATCCAGAATCACATATATACCATGTTGTAAACCAGTTTTACCACAACAATGATTCAATTGAAAAATTCTCCCAACTGAGATGCAAAAAGGCACAAAATGTTGTAAAAATAAACTATTATATTATTAATAAAAAATACAAAAAAAAATAAATTCTCCAATGAGAACAGTGAAAAGTAGCCCTTGCAAGGGGGTTTAGCATATCTACAACAACACATGACTAAATTAACTGGCTTTATTTTTCAAGATTTGAACTTAAGGCTTTTGGTGTCTGATATCTCAATCTATAAGCAAGTATGTTTGGGTCAGCTGAATGAAAATACTACGTAATGGTGGAAAACCATTTCAAGTACATTCCCATCCTCTCTAAAAATTAATGCAAACTTTCAAAAAAATTCCTTTTTAAACATTAATTTGTCAAATGCTTTACTTTATGGCATGCTGAGAAAGTACTTCAGAACTGTAAAGCTTAAGTGCATTACTAATGTAGTTAAAGCTCAGATTCCAGCTCCCTATAAAATGGTGCCAGTGCCTTTGGAAGGGGCCAGCAGGCATCAGCTGTATTTGGCTCCAAATATCGAGTCTTGTCAATTTTCACAAATGGGCTCCCGGTGGGGTGAAGTAGAGGACTGGGATGAGTTCTGTAATCAAAAGATGTTGGATCCACCGTACATACCAGCAATTCCTGTGAGGTATCTCCCAAACAACACAAAGACTCATGAACTAAAGGAAACCTACACTCCTGTATTTACGGTAACACTATCTACAAAAGCCAGGATATGGAGACAACCTACGTTCCCCAAAAATAGATGAATGGGTCAAGAAGATGTGGTACATATACATGATGGAATACTACTCAGCTATCAAAAAGATAAATTCATGCCATTGGAAGCAACATGGATGGAGCTGGGTGGGATGATGCAAAGTAAACTAAAGCCAGAAGGAGAAGGTAAATTCCACATGTGTCACATGTATTTAGTATTAGAGAACTACTAGAACATAGTATTAGAGAACTATTTAGCCACTAGACATCTTCCTAAAGATGAAAACCATCCCCTGAGATAGAATTAAATCTGCCATCTCCTTAGTGACTTGGCAGTTGGCTTTTCATTGACAAAAACACGTGCAGGAAAAGAACTGTAAGTGGATTTGAGCAGATGTTCAATCAACAATCTACTTTAAAGCCATAATCTACTTTATAACTGAATAGCTAAGTCTGGACCAAACGCCCGTGGAATCAAAAGCTGCCTTGGGTTTCGTCTGTCGCTTGGTGACACCAGCCCTCGTCAGGCATGAAGATTAAATTGACAGCCTTTCCTTTGGTAAACCGGCACAGGTAATCACAAAATCTGCATTGTGTGGCTGAAAAAAAAATGTCCCTTCCCTTAAAAAATAAGGACACTGGATTTGCCTCTGCATTTATCTATCAGCAGGGGAGCACTGTGTGGTGACAACATTCTGTTCCAAAAGCATTATCTCTGAATAATTACCTGCTACATCTCTCCATGGGCCACTGTACTGGCAGAAGCTCTGTTAATTGGGTGTGTGGCTGCATCCACAGACTGCACCTTAGTGTTATAAAAAATACCTTTTCCCTCCCCTACAAAACTGGGGGTAAATGCAAGCACCTCATGAACTGGACTGCAGCAAGTTCATCTGCAGCTCAGTGAAGGGGAAGGTTGCCTCGACCTTCCAAACCACTTAGCAACAAAGAGAATCTGGGCAGCTCCAGCTGGATGCAGCCACCAGGATTTGAGGGGAGCGGGAATCCTCTCCCGCCTGGTTCTCAGTAAAGTCTCCGACTCCACAGGAGCAGGAGCAGTGAGCCACTTTCATCCTGCGTGGAGAGCACAGATGCTCAGCCTTCTTCCAAGTCCCGGCTTTTTTCTGGTCTCAATCCCTGCCCAAGTTCAGGGGACTCTGCAATCTGAGCCCTCCCCGCTCTCTAGCCTAGGAGCTTCGTTTCCTTGGAGTGACAGGCTATTTGAAATGCATTCAGGTGAACACTTGCAGGCACAGAGCAGGAAAAGTGAAAAGTAATGTAGTTACTGGTGCATAGAGTACAAATGTTTACCTAGAGTAGCAATGCAGCTTAGGCAGAAAGAGTGTTTGCTCTCATCGAAGCAGAGGGGTTCACATGTGAGCAAGAAGAAGCCCACACAAATGTTTTATTCTAAGTGACATGAGTCCCAGATTCCTGCTAAATAAAGCATACATGTGAAATCTCCCTAAAAGCCAGGGCCCAGCTGACTTCAGTCCTTCTCTCTTCAAAGGATCTCTAGAAAAATCGTGAGGGCCCTGGGTCACCCTGTAAAAACCACCACTCTGTTTTAAAACAGACAGTTGTCTACATTGCTATTTTTAATAGACTTCACAGGATGAGCTTTAACCAATTTAGTGGGACATTTATGAAACTGCTTCCTTCATTTGTTTTAAGAACAGTGTTTTAATATGTGATTTAGAACAGGCTTCAAAGGATAGCATATATGTTTTAAAACTATGAATTCATTCTCTCAAATGTTCGCTAATCAGACCATTTATCAGACTGGTGATCATAACCAGAGTGAGGGAGAAAGTTCATAGGTTGATTGCATTTAGAATCATGTGTGTCCCCTAAAACTTGCTATGTGAAGGATAAGTGAGCATTTGCTCACCATTTTTGGAAGGAGAAAAACTTGCAGGTGAACTTTTTGCCTGTTCTCAAATACACAACATCATATGAGGGTTTTCAACCCTTATAGGATAATCTTGTCCAGAATCTGTATAGAACCATACAGGGAGGAGAAGCTAAGTACATATATGCCTGTTAATAAGCATAGGGACATAGTTTTTCACTATGTTAAATGAGAAATTAAATAGAACTATAAGAAACTTGAATAGAAATAAGAAAACAATCAGTATAAAAATATGAGATTTTATTTGTTTCACAACCTTTTTTGACTTTCAGAGAAAACATTTATCACCCTTGAATAACCAGAGGTGACTCTACAAATTTCATACAGGACACTGATCTAACACTTAATGTTAGATCAGATCAGTCTGTCACAAGGTCAAGCTAAGTAAACAACAGATTACATTATTGTATTAATGTTGCTAGTTTTATTCAACTGGGTGGTGGTTTACTTTTAGTAGATGAGATTAAAACACTAAAGATTAAAAGCTTAAGTGGAGAATGAAGTCCATTAAATGTTAACAAGTATCAGTGACTTTCAGATATTACACGTTATTGATGCAATATAATATTGTTCATCTGTCAGCAGAATGTAAACGCAAGCTCTCAGAGAAAACAAGTATAGATAATGGAAAATTCCCATATTAACATTAATTGACTTTGAGATTAAGTCACACAAGCAAGAAGTTATATATATACCCCTCTAAGATCAAGAATATGTGGCATATATACACGATGGAATATTACTTGGTGATCAAAAGGGATAATCATGTCATTTGAGGCAACATGCATGGAGCTGGAAAGGCTAACACTAAATGAAATAAAAAGAAATAATAAAAATAAATGCCAAATGGTGCCACTTATATGTGGAATATAAAGAGACCAAACTAAGTGCCAGATATAAAAAGAGCTTAAAACTAACCATTGAGGGCCCTCCCTGGTGGCGCAGCAGGTTAAAGCACAGCACTACGAAGCTAAAGCCTCTTCAGCTTGAGTTCGATCCCCGCCCTGGAGGTGACCCACAGGGCAACGCAGACCTCTCCTGACCCGCCTGCTGCTCCCCTCAGCAGTGTACTTAGTCTGTTCTGCTCCCCACTCTGTCTCTGGTGAATCCTCTCACCACCCCCACAACTCTGGCCTGTACCCCAGTTCTGTGCATAAGTAAATAAATCTTTAAAAAAAAAAAAAAAAACAACTAACCATTGAATTCCAGATTCCATTTTCTTCCCCCATCATGCTGCATATTACAGAACTACACCACAGGCAGGAGACCCTGCACGCACGGACGTAACTGTCTCTCTTACTTGTGGCCTCTATCAGAAACCCAGGCTCTGAGCCAACCCTTGAACTACCTGTCCAGGACCATTTAGCAGAAACACTGCCTTCCTCTGTTGCATTTGCTTAGTCATCCCCTTCCCAGTTGCTCTTAACTTTCAGCTAAGCCCTGGTGCAATGCTAGTGTCTGGACAGAGAGGCAATAATAAGAGAGACCCTGGTTCACACGCTTTTATAGTGAGTCAGCACATGGCCACAACACACAGTGTGCACGGGCTAAGTGGAAGCAGGGAGACGGGTCTGATCACACCGCTGGGTTAGATTGACCCCAAGAGATGAGGTGTCCATGGTTAGCCTCAGCAGAAAGAAGGACACATCAGAACTCAAGAAGCTGACTTGAAGTTCTTCAGCTACAAGAAACAGAATAGAGATAGCTGCGTTTACATCCAGAGCAGGGGGCAGGTTACCAGCCGAAGAGGCTGATGGTGACACCAGCGTCATGAGACGGTGGAAGGTTACGTGAGCTGTGTCAAGCACATGGTGATTTGCTACATTTAGCTATCTGAAGTTCATGAAATCTACCTATGATGCACTCAATCTTTAATACCAGATACAAGCTGAATCCTACAGACTTCTGCATGTAGAGAAAATGTAATTCATTGAACACTTAAACCTGTAGTATGCTTCAAAGCAACAGCCAAAGGCAGAAAAGAAATAGAAAATAAAACCTTCAGCTGCAAACCGCCTGCGTATTTAGATGCTGCTGTCTTCAACCACGGACACATCCCCTCCCTGTTCTGTTCTTTCTGTTGCTTCTTTCTCCCAAGCAGCCTTATGCTTGAGCTGAGATTGTGCGTTCTCACTTAAGCCGTTGCGATCTCTGCTTTATTTCCTTGTCTGATCCAGGCTTTGGGCATAATCCACCAAACTTTTCCACTTCCTTATTTCAATTATCTCCTCAAACCTAATTTGTCATTGCCAAAGTCTTACTCCCTCTTGACCAAGATAAAGGTCTGATTCTTCCTAAGAGAAGTCAGAGGGAGTTTAAAAAAAAAAAATTGTGAAAAGCTTTCTTTCTGTATTATCTTCAGTCCAAGCATTAAGAAAAGACTGAAAATCTCCTGTGTCCACGCCTTGTGCGGGATGGACAAGAGCATTTTAAAAGATGGACTGAGCCTCTAGAGAGTAGGAACACTTCCCAAAGTAGCCGTCTGGGGAGCTCCAAAGGGCTTAGCGTCAGTACAACCGAGTAGCGTCCTGATTTCTTTTAAAGTAGAGGTGAAAAACAAGAAGGCTCTAACCTGGAATTTTTATCATCAAAAATCTAGCTTTTTGTGGCTAGTGAACTAAGGCCTGAGGTCAGGATACATTTTGCTGAAAGGTTTTTGATGCCTGCAAGGGATTCCGGTGAGAAACAACATTCGTGATGACAAAAACCTAAGGAAAACACCGAAGTCCCAGGCGAGACACTTTTAGATTTAAAAGAAAGAAATTGTTTTTGGAAGCTGCTCAAATGGCAATTATTTCTCATTTCACCCACAAGCAGGAAGTGGAAGGAAGCCGGGGCTGGAGGGGCCGGATTCCTGTTAATAGCACAGACGATGCTTATGATATTAACATCTCGAAACAGAAAGCTGTCTGGCTACCGAGGCGTCAAAAGCCCCCCCGGGGACGCCTCACGGTACAGCAGGACTTCATCTTTATAGTGGAGGGGTGACGCCTACGCGTTCCACCTGCGTAAAGGGCATGCTTGTGCATCTCGAGGAAGACTGCAAGGACTGGACAGAGAGGGTTGGGCAGAGAATTTCTGTGTTCTCTGCTCTGGGGAGGCAGAGAGGCAGGCAGCTCTTCCATGCCACCATCCCAGACACAGGTACCTGGCCTTGGAGTTCATGATGATGAATCTAGTTTCTTTGCTTGTAGGGTCCCTTCCACGGCGCTGGGGAAGGCCGGGCCATGGTGGCACATGGTTTTGAAATTTTCTCAGACTGAATGGGTTAAGAAGGTTCTTTGTGGGGCCCTCCCTGGTGGCACAGCGGGTTAAAGCACAGCACTGAGAAGCTAAAGCCACTTCTGCATGAGTTCGATCCCCGCCTGCCCGGGAGGAGACCACATGGCGCGGCAGACCTCTCCTGGCCCACCCGCTGCTCCCCTCAGCAGTGGACTTCATCTGATCTGCCTGTCCTGCTCCCCACTCTGTCTCTGTGAAGCCTCTCACCCTCCGCATCTCTGGCCTGTACCCCAGTTCTGTATGAGTAAATAAATCTTTTTAAAAAAAAAAAAAAGGTTCTTTGTTCTGAGTTCCTCCAGCCATGCTGCCCCTGATGAGCATGGCACCGGAATGACTCCAAAGGTGGCATTTTGGGCATTGAATCAGGAGGCACCTAACTTGGATTTGTGGGGCATACACCCCCTTGGCTTTGGGGGAGCAGGAATGGCTTCTAGGATGGCTCCTAAAACCCTCTTGGGGATAATAATGAGACCCAGAGAGCTACTCATGCTGAGTACCTTCTCATGCCCCACCTGCTCTGGGGGAGATGAGAAGAAGTAAGCATCGAAGTACACAAAGCCATTTCCAGCACTCGCGGAAAATTAGAATTAAGTCACATTGTGGATTTGTTGATTTCCTATTTCACCCCCCACAGATATATTCACCTTACCTAATAAGGTACTTGCAGTTTGGAATATATTCAAAAGGACTCCCAAAATGTAAATCCTACAAAACCTGTGTCTGTTTATCTGCTCTGCATAATGATCTGAACCCGGATTTAAAATGTAGAATTACAATATAAAATGAAAATATTTTTCAAACAATGGTATTAAAGTCATGCAATTGTATTCAAAGCCTATTTAAATAGAATAATGGATTAAAGGATGTAATAAAGTTACATATCAGCTTGGTCAAAATATTTTAATTAGCATAAACACAATCATTAGAAACTATGTATCCAAATGATATTATAAACATGGAATTAATTGAAATGTAAGTGAAAAGAACAGGATCAAAAGTTTAAAAAAAACTGGTTTCGGTTATTTTAAAATAATGCAAGGGGAAAGTCAACAAAGGAATTAAACCTTGGCTAATATCTTTGTTTCTGACGAGAGTAGATGCTCCAGAAGTAAAAACAATAAGCCTCTTAACAGTATTCATTTTTTAAATTCTGAAAAATGTTAAAAATGAAAAATCCAGCCCTCCCCGGTGGCACAGCGGGTTAAAGCACAGCACTGAGAAGCTAAAGCCACTTCCGCATGAGTTCAATCCCCGCCTGCCCTGGAGGTGACCACATGGCGTGGCAGACCTCTCCTGACCCGCCCACTGCTCCCCTCAGCAGTGTACTTCATGGATCTGCCTGTTCTGCTCCCCACTCTGTGTCTGGTGAATCCTCTCACCACCCCTGCACCTGTGGCCTGTACCCCAGTTCTGTATGAATAAATAAAAATCTTTAAAAAAAATGCAAAATCCACTCACAAAACAGATTCTGATGCATATTGTAATGACTGTGTCAAATCATATTTCCATAGAACCATGTATTAGTTTTCTCTATCCGCTTTGACAATCACTATAAGTTTGGTGGCTGACAAACAGCATAAATATTTGCCCTGGCAGTTCTGGAGATCAAAAGTTCTGGAGATCAGAATTTCTCTGGGTTAGACTTTAAGGTCAGCAGAACCGTGACCTGTTTGCTTGCTCTAGGGAAGGATCATGGCCCTGCCTTTTCGCATCTCCTGAGGCCAGTTCTGTAGCTCTCGGCCCCATTCTTCCAACCAAAGTCAGCCTTGGGTGGTTTTCTTGCGTTGAATCACTGTGACTCTGACACCTTTTCTTTTTCATTTTCTCCTTACAAAGGCCCTTGTGACTATATTGGACCCTCTCGGGAAATCCACTACAATTCCCAGATTTGTGTTATTAATTGCATGTTTCCTTTGCCATGTAACCTAACCTCGCCGCAGCGTCCAGGACTTAGGACAAGCCTGTCTTTGGAGGGCCATTATTCTGTTTACCAAAATTACACATGACTTGCCGTGTCCTGTGGTTCTGTCCTGGGGTTATAAATCTGAAGGTATACTTTCTATCATACCTGCTGTACCATAAAGGATAATCAGAAACATTCAGGAAAAATACCAACCGGAGGTGCAGTAAGCTAGTAGCCAGTAATAAGTTTCTTTCTGCTCAGAAGGGCTCTTTGAAGTATCACAATCTCATATCTCACCTCCCTGGCACTGGCCCAAGGTGGAGTAAGTTAGTAAAGTATCCTCTCTTTATTTGGACACACTGATTGGTTCAAAATCTACCATGGTTCCAAGGTAAGCCAGCCAGAGATTTTTACTGACTTTTTTTTTTCCTCCCTTGACCTTCCAAGAAAGAATCTGACCTGTCTTGTCTAGGCACAGTGAAAATATAAGTTTAGGTATTCTTAAAATCCATGTTCCTTCTGTATGTGAAAAATCTATCTGTAGTAGGCAAGATTGATACTAAACTTTTTTTTTTCTTTTTTGCTGTTCTTCCCAGTCCATACTTTTTATTTTATTTTATATTCTCCATCTCAGCTGTAATCCCCGTGGTCTGCCTATCACCAAGTCACCTGTGTGCCATCACCATAGTCCCATGCACTCCCCACCACCATTTTTGATCCCATTCCCCACTCCACCCCCATAAAACATCTATGATATATAGTTGCTCATTATT
>NW_004567111.1:4151688-4157626 GCF_000260355.1 Condylura cristata
TCAGTGTTTTTCTTTTTCTTTCTGGCTTATTCCACTAAGCATGATCCCTTCCAGCTCCATCCATGTTGCTGCAAAAGCCATGTTTCATCTTTTTAATTGCTGAGTAACATTTCATTGCGTATATGTACCACAGTTTTTTAATCCAGTCATCTACTTTTGGGCATTTAGGTTGATCCCATGTTTTTCCTACTTCCTACTGTACATAAAGCAGCAGTAAACATGGGAGCTGCCCAGATTATCCTATGCTAGTAAACATCAGGGACACCCTTCTTGATATGTAGTTGCCACACTAATTAACCACATTGAAGAAATAAATGAAAACATGAGTGGACATTGCTGAACATGTAGTAGCCCAAGACGCAGGCCTGAGTCACCCAGGGTTACTCACCCACAGCAACTGCTGCTCCATGACCTGAGGCACCCACTTGACTAGCTACCTCAGGGTGCTTGAAGCGGTCTCTAATAATTTTACCCTTCTGATACATCCATGATCTTACGGACATTAAGTAACTAAAACATCATTTATAGCAGAGTTGAAAACCAACTGGAAATTATAGAATGGCCATCTCTTAGTTCAGAGACATGTAGGCATTGAAAAACAATTTATTTTCTTTATGAACTGTTTTATTTGTTAGTACAAACTTTTTGTCTATCACTTATTGTAAAGAGAAGGGTCTCCTTAAAACTAATCACAATGATTAGTTGGCGCAGTGGGTTAAAGCAAAGCACTAAACAGCTTGAGCCACTTCAGCATGAGTTTGATCCCCACCCCGGGGGTGACCCACATGGCACAGCAGACCTCTCCTGACCCACCCACTGCTCTCCTCAGCAGTGTACTTCATCGATCTGCCTTGTTCTGCTCCCTGCTCTGTCCCTGGTAAATCCTCTCCCCACCCCTGCACCTCTGGCCTGTACATACCCAGTTCTGTATGCATAAATAAATAAATCTTTAAAAAAAAACTAATCAAAATGAAACTTGATTAGCATACAAATTAAATTCCCTTCTGTTCTTGTTCCTATTCTCCTGCGACTTCCAGAATGGCAGGTTGTATTCTTAGGCACATTCAGTGCTTCCGCACTTATTAATTAGAATGGACAACTCTCCTGGGTAGAGACTAAAACCTAAAACATTATAGTAGAAATGTCATTCTCCTCTGAGAGAAAATCAGGAATGGAATTTTTTTCTCTGCTTGAACTTTTACCTGTGTTTCTAATTATCCTAATAAAAAACTTCAGTGATGAGTTACCATGACTAAGAATAGAATGACTTTGGGTTTGATCCATTTTTTCATTCCAAACTTCAATCTTGCAGACAGAGATGTCAGATAAAGAGACGTCAGATCAGCAAGTCACACACAACTAGCTATCACAACATATTTATCTACTTAAATATGATTTGGATTATTTATTAATTCAAGTATTAAATGATACACTATATAATTTAGACACAGTGTGCTTTGAGTTCCTTAATATTCTCTTGTGGCATTTGTGTAAAAGTATTTGAGTTTAAGCCACATCGAGGTTCCCCTTGCCTTTAGTCAACCATGGGCTTCCAGAATTGAAGGATTGTCAAGTTAAGAATTCTCAGATAGGCCCTCCCTGGTGGCGCAGCGGGTTAAAGCACAGCACTGAGAATCTAAAGCCTCTTCCGCATGAGTTCGATTCCCGCCTGCCCCAGAGGTGACCACATGGCGCAGCAGACCTCTCCTGACCCGCCCGCTGCTCCCCTCAGCAGTGAACTTCGTCCATCTGCCTGTTCTGCTCCCCACTCTGTCTCTGGTGAAGCCTCTCACTGCCCCTGAGCCTCTGGCCTGTACCCCCGTTCTGTATGTACAAATAAATAAATCTTTAAAAAAATTCTCAGATATACAATTCCCCAAATGCTCATCACAACACAAATCCTTCTGGCCAAGGAAACATCAAAATAACATTTTTCTGAGACAGTGTATGGAGGCTGCAAGCAGATCTAAAGGTTCTGAGTCACTGGCAACAACAGAAAGACATATCTGAGAGCTACAGACCCCCCTCCAACACATTCAAACCCAAATTCATCATAATTACACTGGCGACTGATATAAAAATACAGAATCTCACTGCTACCTCAGATACACAAAAACTGACATGGAGCAATTCTCTGAACAAACACACCAAATTCTTTTATGTTTGGTGGCGCCTTTGATTGCCTATTCAGGGATGACTGTCCCTTGTCAGGGCTGACCTCCACCCAGCCTTGCACACCTACCTTCCCACCGCACAGCTTTCGCATCAGGCAGGACCCACAAGACAGTGATTGTCTGTCATGAAGCACCCCCCGAAGCCCCATTTGCTCCGTGGGAAGTAGGGCACAACCAGCATCCCGTCCGCAGGAGGACTGTGCCAATTACCCCAGCCCGCGGAGCAGTGCCTTAATGTGACTGCGTCGCCCGTCCCCAGGGAGCTGTGAAGGTTCCTGATGCCCAGGACACATCCCAGACAAATAAAATGTGGTAGGAGCTCAGTCCCAGTATTTTAAAAATACTTCTTCCACAAACCCTGAGTCTCCTCTGTGGATGCTTTGAGGACAAAGCCCTCCTGATTTTATCCTTCTCATGGCAACTTCATCACCTAAGTCTGAAATTTTGTATAAATCACAGTTTTGCTGTCCCTGTGCTTCTCGCCCCTCCTCCACACCAACTTCCCTCTCTTCTGTTTGGCTCCCTCTCGAGCCTCAGATCTGGACAAACAAGATAGGACTTTTTCTGGGGGCGTCTGCAGAGTCACTTCGGTATTCTGTCACATGAAACTTGCTTTCCTTCTCCAAGCGGTAATGGAAATGATATGTTTTCTCATTGAACGTCTCTGACCAAGCTCACCGGAAGTGCTGTGGACGTCGCTGTCTTATTCGCAGTCTGTCCTCAGCACACCGGGGCAAAGTAGGAGCTCAAGAAATACATCAAGTGAATAGGCGACTGTTTTCTTGTTTGTGTTTTATTCCATTCTACGTCCTTCAGTTCATCTGTTTTGCCATCCACTTGAATTCTTGAAATCCCTCACAACTGCCTACCAGTTTTAAAATGAGCGAAGAAATGTCATGTACCTGTGAATGTCACCTTTAATGTATTCTATTGAGGTGACTCTGATCTACCACACTGTGTACAATAGGGGCACCGGCTAACACCTCTTCAAGTGTGGGTTACCACCCCCACCCCTGCAAATGGGAAAAGTCAGATAATAGCAGATTACTTCACTCTTGTGTGGAACAGAAGGGAACAAAGCAAAGGAATAGACAAAACGAAGCCAGAAAACCTCAGAAAATATACTGCAGAATGAAGATCTCAGAGGGGCCTGGGGAGGGAGCAATGAGGGGAGGGAGAATAAGGGTCTGTGTGTGTGTTTCTCCGTAAATGAGGTGATTTTCTTCTTTCTTGGGGGTTTTGGCATATGAGAGGCAACGAGCCAGACACCCTAAAAAGTTGCAGCAGTGCCACAGATTGCAAACCAGGGAAAAGATCTAACAGGGATACATAAGATTAGAGTCCCAATACCCATCATAACCTCTATAACTGAGAGAGAATTGTCAGTGCTGGAGGCTGAAACAACGGTTATCATCTGTACTTTCCAATGTAGATATTTAGGTGTATGTAGCTTTATTTGAGTAGAAATCTCAGTCGTTCATGTGTTTAATTTATAAATATTAATGCAGTTTTATATTAAAAATACCCAAATCCAAAGCATTTCTACTAATTCCATACCACTTTCACCCCATCATAAAGTCAGAAAATCATTGCAAGTCAAAGAACAGCTTTACTCTGCTTATATTTTATTTTAAAGGTCTTTTAAAGTCCTTCAGTGCAATATAGGGTCTTAGGAAGAAAGAGAGAGAAAGGAACCCTTGCAAAGTGGTGAATGTCCTTGTAAAGAACTTTACATGTGACCTCAAATATTTGCTATTTCATCTTTGGGACCATTCAAACCTTAAGAAGCTCAAGCATGAATAGTGCCAGACCATTTGGTACTATTTACAAGCATCCACATGGCGTGGCTATTTTAGGCATCAAAGAGGCCAAAATTATTTCGAAACTTAAATAAGAAGCCAAAGATTTTTGCCTGTCTTCCTTTTCCTAAATAAAAGGTACCACATAAGAAATAGTTATAGAGAACCGAAATCTCATCCATCTTAACTGAGATATTCCAAATGAAAGAATGCCCTTGCTCAAAAGTATACCATTCCATACCCAGGGTAGACACTTGGTAGAAAGCAGAATTTGGAAAGGCAGTCATCTGATTCCCAAGGGGGAATAATGAGCTCTGTCTGTCTAATTGGTTGTGCAAGAACTAGATAGAAAAGTGAGTCTTAAATGAAAGGCATGGCACCCATGAGCAAACATAAACTGAGCTTGAAAAGACTCAAGAGCCCTTACTACAGAGAGAAGAAAGGAAAACTAGGATGAAGAAGCTGCATTCAAAGTCACCCTGAAGTGTCTTGTGCGTGCTAGCCTGTGTCTCTTGCTCCTAAGACTGAGACGAGGCTCGTGCCTGTGGTTTCACATCTCTTTGCCATTGAAAACGTGTAGGCGTGCAGTACATCCCCCTCCCAAAAATGTGACCCTCGAAATACTCCAGCAGAATAATCCAGCAGCTCAAATGCTATCACTACTGTGCCAGGAAGGCCCCTTTTCATAAAAGAGCCACCTTAGAATTGTTTTTGTCTTCTCAGATTCTGTCAGATGATTTCAGGTTCAAGAAGGAGGAGGACAGACATGAGAGGATGCTAATATATTTTTCTTTTTCATGGTGATTTTAGTTACTTGCTGTTTTAGTAATGACATTCTGGAGGAGGCACTATCGAGGTTAACCTGGTATTTCTCTAACATGGTTTCAACCTAATCACAATCCGTACTTACAGTGTATGTCCTTACTAACAACTAACCTCGTGAACGAATTATTAGATCAAGTTTCCTATCTGTCCCAAACCCCTCACAACACAGAAAGAGAGGAATGGAGGGCTGGGAGAGATGACTTTGCTCCAGACTGTATCCCACCACTGTCTTTTTCTTTATATGAAACAAGAGTGAGGCCCTCCCTGGTGGCGCAGTGGGTTAAAGCACAGCACTGGGAAGCCAGTGACAGCTTCAGTGGGAATTCGATCCCCACCCTGGAGGTGAACCACAGGGCGTGGCAGACCTCTCCTGACCCGCCCGCTGCTCCCCTCAGCAGTGTGCTTCGTCAATCTGCCTGTTCTGCTCCCCACTCTGTCTCTGGCGAATCCTCTCACCACCCCTGCACCTCTGGCCTGTACCCCAGTTCTGTGCATAAGTAAATAAATCTTTAAAAGACAGAGAGAGAGAGAGTGAATGCATTTTCTGTTCCTTGCTAAAGATATTCTTGTGTTAATGCTGCGTCTCAATGCTGCGTCTCTCTTCTAGGCTGTTCCTTCTGCCCGAAGCACATTTTTTCCTAAATCATCATCTAGTGTTAGTCAACCCTACAATTCAATTCTAGCTTCTCTCACTTCATGAAGTCATGTCTGCATCCAAGTTTATTTAGAAATTCCTACTTTCAAAACACACAATCCCTTCTCCCCTACATTTATCATACTCATTACAAATATTTCTGTAAAGGACTAGAGGGTAAATGATCCATGGCTCTGTGTGCAATATTCTCTCTGGGCAATATTCAGCTTTGCCATCAGAGCAAGGACACTGCCCTGTGTAAGTGAATGGCATGCTTGTGTGCCAATAAAACTTTATTTACAAAAAGAGAAAGCAGCTCTGCTAGCCCTGGCTTCGTGGAGGGAGATTTAGCATAGTAATGTGGTCAAAAAATATGTGATTGATTAAACTTGAAAAATAGCATCACCAAAGGAAATGATGTTGTATGCTCTAGGATGATTGTATTTTGAATATATAATATAATATAATGTAAGTTGTAATATATAAGTTGTAATATATGTAACTAA
>NW_004567111.1:4157846-4173567 GCF_000260355.1 Condylura cristata
TAATATATAAGTTGTAATATATGTAACTAATATATATATAAGTTGTATGCTCTAGGATGATTGTATTTTTAATATATCTGTGTCACCATAGCGCTATGATCAGCCCTATAAGTTTTTAACATCTCATCTATCCAAAGGGGTGCATGGGATTTGGATCAGCTGCTGGTCCTAAAGTTGAGGCAAAATGAAGCCAGCCACTGTTTTCTACTAAGAAGAAAGTATGTAGGCTGCAGGAAACCACAAATGTCAGGTCTGGAAGCTGGGCCACACTGAGCTCTACTCTACGCATCTGGTTTGCTTGTTCATATTGAATACAATTAAGTGAATTTTTAGGGACCTAACTGCATCCTTCACTGTACTTAGTGTTTTAAAAGAAATAAATATATAATTATAGTAACAAATTTGTCATAGTTGTCACACATTTCATTTCAGGCACACATAAAGAAACTGGGGTTGAATTCATGTCCAATTTTCTATTTTCATTACAAATACATTTTGACAATATTTGTTGCAGCCTTTACTAGGAAATTTCTCAGCCAAAAGATTTCACTGGTTTTCAATTTACCACATAAAAATTATGCAAGCTGTAATGAAAATTGTCTATTTACTTGGATCAATTCCTATCTTTGACATGGAATGTTCTATTGCTTCAGATTAAGCTTATTGATGGGAACATGAAAAAAATACTCTTGGGAGTGATACAATTTTCTGGAATATGGGTTAGAAAAACATAGGTAAATCAAAATGTATGATGTTTATTGTTTTAACTGAAGTATTTGCACCATCTTTTAAAATTATACAAAATTATTTAATTCAGCTTTTGAATCTCCCTTTTCCTCTATGTTCTGTTGGCTATAAAAATAACAAGGACAAAGACAAGCTAAAATAAAGAAGGGGAAATAAGGAATATAGACAATTACCCACTGCAAAGGGGGGGGGCCCTCAAGTCACCTTGAACATGGCCTTCTTTTCTATTTCACTGAGCTCTTTTCAATTCTTGACATTTCTCTTCAACACGTGCAAATTACACTTTTAGTTTATCAAATGCAGCTTCCTCACATGTTGGAGAGGTTTAATACTGGATTTAGTCAGCAGCTCTGAATGCACCCCCAGTTTGGGGCACCTGGACTTGTGGCCTCCTCACAAAGAGTGAAAACATACCAGCACACAGCCCCAGCACATCTTGAGGCACAAAGGAAGCTGGGTGCCATATTTGCTTCTTCCATCACCTCGATCCTTTTGACTCAACGCTGTCTTTAAATACAGTCCTAATAAATAGCATTTACATTTCTGCAGTTTTGTGAAATAGAGGATGCATATACAGTTTCAGATATTCTAATAAGCTTTTCTGAGTTCCTCAAAAGAAAATAGTAAATAAATTCTTCTCTTTGAGCTTCCATGTTACCATTATGGGTTGTTTGGTGACAACAGAGCATATAAATATGGCAAGAGAGAGTACTATAAGTTCAAAGTACTCAAAAACCGTAGGAGACTCTATGAGGTTCCACGGCTAATTCCCTACCCCCTAATTTACTGTCCCTAACATGACAATGTACTGACTTGTTTCTAGCAGGATTAACAACTCACTTCCATTCTCCCCATCGGGTGCATCGCCAGAAGCAGGCTCATTTCTTCTAGATAATGAGAGTGTAGATGTCATTTTACAGGGCCATTTCTGCGTTAGCTGTGTTCCTTAACAGCAAGAGTGGAAACGCCATGTGTAGGATCTGCCTATTCCCTGTCCTTACGCTCTGGCAGATGCAGGGGAAACAATCAGTCAGGGCACTCAGAACAGAGTGAATCTGAATCCCACTTGCCTCCTTGAAGTACTACTTGAAGATTATACTCCTTCCCCTTGAAGACTTCTGTGTATTTCCTATTGCAGGTCAGTTACAATTAGATACTTAATTAGGCTCCTGAGGATTTTTCAAATATGATGGAAAGCACAGTAGGTGGGGCGAGGCTCAGTCTAGCATGTGTGAAGGTCTACCTTCCACAAACGTTTAAGTCCATAGCTCCGTGTGGTTAACTGGAGCATGACATTGAATAGCAGGTCTCCAGAATAGACTCATCTTCCATAACGGTGACTTTACTCTCACTGAACAATTTCCCCTTTCCTTCTCCCATCCCCTAGCAACAGAACATTCCACTTTCAGTTTCTAAATGCTTGAGTATTTTGTAAATCTCTCTTGTTAAGCATCTTACCAATACATAACCAAGAAAGCAAAAGGACACAGGACATTTTGGGGAGTGTTGGATGGTTTATTACCCTGCTAAGATGTTGGGAACAGAGGTGTGGACATATGTTCAAGCTCATCAAATCACATACAGGAGATATGTGCAGGGTATAGTTGTGTCAAATTCACTTTGTCAAGGCTGCAAAATATTTTATTAAAAATTAAGACTCTCTTCCCACCAAAATTCCAAAAATATATGTTTGGAGGACTACTATTATCTTTTAAAACATCTTCCCTGTTTCAAATAATAGCATTTTGTATATACAGATCAGAAAAGTAACAATTCAATTGTGACCCCCAAACAAAACAACACAGAGCATAAAACACCCACAAAAATGCCTGCATCCTGGGAATCACTGCACTAAATAAAAGGAAGACTATTTAAAGATGTGCTTGCCAGGACAAAGAAGAGATGAATTATGATTTGACTTGAAAAATCTCCAGATGGTGGGAGTTTGGCATGCTATTACTCTTTGGAAGTGTGGTCCTAGATAAGGGAATAGAACTCATTTGGTTAACTCATTAATTAAAGGATACTAATTGATAAAAATGAGGACATGCTTCTATTTTCTAGATGCTACAGTATTGAACAATTAGCCTGAATTTATCATTCTTCCTCCACCTTACACCTTCCCTGGTGGGGATGTTTGGTTTCATGTGTTTAAGGACGAAAACATAGGCAATATCTCTTAGAAGATGCCTGATAACAGAGAACAAAAGGCACAGAGGCAGGCGACACAGCACACATGGGATGTTAGGACCAAACAGAAAGAGGACTTAGACACAGGACAAATGATGATCAAAGAAGGCAAAGACTGAAAACACAAGCCTCTGAATAATAATGCCTGCAGCTAAATAATGCCTGCCTTCCTTCTGATGATGATAGAAGTCAATGAAAGGACTTGATAAAAGTTTGTAACACTAAGAGCAAAATATTTTGAGAGAGATCATTGGTTGTCTAGTAGGGGAAGCGAATCCCTCTTCAGCTCCTGGCAACAGGGTATGCGGGTGCAATTTTTCTAGAGGGTAGAAGTTGTTTAGGCGATATTTGCTGTTGAAAAACTTTACTATATTTTTCCTCATTTATATGAATACATTCCTCATATAAGAACTAAAGACTAAGGATCTGTGTAAATAGTCTGCTACAAGAATGTAAATGATGACATTTTGAATAGAAAATAAAAGATAATTTAGATGTCTAATGAAAGAGAACTGAGTGTTGGTTTTTTCATGGATCAAAGGTCTAGCACTGTTAAATTGTCATATTTTCTAAATATTAATTTTTCAGTGCATTATCATCACCCATGGAGAGATCGTGAAAATTCATTTGGCATCATTGAGTGGAGTTCCTTTTCAAGAGCCCATAGCTATAACAGGTATGGTTCTAAAATATTGGTCTTTCAGTCTTAGTGGTTAAGTTCCTTTGCATTTACCACATTCATGGAATACTATGCAACCGAAGCAATGATTTTTCAGATAAAATATTTATAACAAGGAACATATCTACTTCTGGCACTTGCTATGTAAGATGACAGCTGTTCAAATATCCAAGTTCTTTTTCTGTAAAAAGAAAAGGGATAGCTCTTCCCTCCTTGATGGATTGGAGGGCTATTATAAAAAGTCATGCATTCCATGTTCTTAGTATGATTTATTTCCTGTTGACAGAACATAAAATATCAGTGGTAAAGAATATGTACATCTGTATTTATTGTGACTTAAATGTTGAAACTGATAAGATATGCAGGTGGTCAGTTAACCCTTCACGACTTTTAGGCTTATCTCTTGAATTAGATATGATTTTTGTGTGTGGCTTGTTGATGTGCTTTGGTGTAACTGTGTCCTCTCTCTATGCATGTGGAAGGGTGTATGAGCAGGAATTCTGCCACAGTAACAAATAGCCCCAATATCTCAGCAGCTTAGAGACTCCGAGCTTTGTTCTTCTCATATTACAGGTCCTTAGTGGGTCAGCAGAGGTTTTGGTCATCTTCACTTAAGACCTGGCTCATGGGTCAGTGACCATCTCATCCTGAGAGGCAGCAGAATAGCAAATCTCTCACTGCTTCTTAAAACCTTTGCTCCAGAGTGACCTGGAGCCTACATTTTTTGGCCCCAGCCAGACACATACTCAGAGAAGAGCCTCCACAATAACAAAAATGTATTTTTAGTTCAAAAGAGTTTTAAATCTGAAGTGTAGACTATCATAAGCCATTTTAATTTTTTTGAACAGAACAGTGATATAAGAATAGAGAAAATTGTCTCCACACCCACCCCCCCAGCCTAGAAATTAAGAAGAATCATCAGGTGTCCATACTGACCATAAGAGAGTCATCTAAGTTAAAAGAAAAGATATTATAAGCAACACATAGAAATCAAGTAGAGAACTGTACATTGGCTGTGTGACTCGTATTTTAGAGAAAATGAGCACACTGAGCCATCACCAGAAAAACAAGCAATCTAATCTAATATCCAGAGGAAGAAGCTTTCACCTGGCCCACAGGTAGACTGTTGGGAGAAACATTGGTAGTTTCTACCAGGAGACTTATTCCTTGGCCCAGTGGGTGAGCTAATGAGGTTGTCAGGCCGAGGACCAAGGGGCTTGGAATTACGTTCCGCACTCATGTAACCACAGCTGCAGTTAATATTCATAAATTGCAAAACTAGCCCTTGAAAAGTCTGCATATGATCACTTGCTAAAGCCACAGAACTTGCAGGTGTAGCACTTTGAAAAAGGGTCTCTGATTGCTTGGGGAGTCTCGACTGGCTGTCATAAGATCTAGGTCTGTAGTCTCAAAATCCTCGAAATCATTTCACTCATCAAAACCCCCATTTCCCTATGAGAAAACGAAAGAAGCTTATTATTCATCTGTAAAGCACTGTCAACGGTAGAAATGAATGCTTTTTAAAAATCATAATTGCTTGTATACATTGAATAGCATTTTCAGAAAATCTTTAAGACTGTCCTGCTTACAAATGGTAACTAAATAAGCTAGTGCATCTCTAGGATAGGAGATAGTGTTTGCCAAGTTTTACTAAAGCTGGACATGTAAATGAAGCTCATGATAATTCTCTTGCTTTTACACTATATTCAAAATTTAGAGACAAATGAACTTAAACTTTAGGTGATTTTCTACATGTGAGATATATCTAGTATGTTTTTCTATTTTTTCCATGATACAATTTGTTATTTTTTTTTTAAAGATTTATTTATTTGTGCATACAGAACTGGGGTACAGGCCAGAGGCTCAGGGGCGGCGACAAGCTTCACCAGAGACAGAGTGGGGAGCAGAACAGGCAGATCGACGAAGTACACTGCTGAGGGGAGCAGCGGGCGGGTCAGGAGAGGTCTGCCACGCCATGTGGTCACCTCCGGGGCAGGCGGGAATCGAACTCATGCGGAAGCGGCTTTAGATTCTCAGTGCTGGGCTTTAACCCGCTGCGCCACCAGGGAGGGCCTACAATTTGTTATTTTTAAGAATAAATTTTAAGAATGGTAGTCTGAGGGATACTAGTCTTTAATCTTTGTTACTTTAACACATAATGGGTTTCCTCCAGCACGATAAGGACAATATTTTATTAATGCTGGTAAGGTAATGGTTCTTGTCTTGGGTTACTGGTGAGAGCCAGGGCAAGCCAGACATGATCCTGAAGTTAAAAATCCCTTTCCCATAGCTTACTCTCCCACCAGTAATCATTAGTGCTAAATTGGGAACTCCCTATGGTATTGGTATTGATTTTCTACATAAGGATAAGTGTAAACAGTGAAAAGAGCCAGTAACAGAGAAGGATGTGCAGAAATTGAAAGCTTCACACACCGGTGGTAGGGAGTATGGAACTGTAACACCAATTAGAGACAGTGTCACAGGTAGCCCAGAATTTAAATAAGACTTACCCTATAACCCAAAAATTCCACTCTGTTTTATACCCAAAGAAATCAAAACACAGGTCCAAGTGAAGGTTGAGCATGAATTCTCATAGAAAATTCTGCATGATGGTCAAAGAGCAGAAACAGCCTAAATGTCCATTGAGCGGTGACTGGATAAATAAGCGGAGTACATGCCTATGAGTGTGCGCAACCCCACCCTCGAAAGGAATGGCGCAGCAGGGAGCAATGTGTAACCCTGGAAATGCACAAAACCAGGAGCAGAAGAGCACGTATTTAATAGCTCCATTCAATGAAATCTCCACAGTGTGAAAATGCAGAGTTGGGAAGGGGGTGAATGTTGTCCAGGGGGTGGGGGGAAGACAATGATGTAGAACCGGTAAGAGGTACAAGAGGGTGTCTTTTCGTGGTGACAAAAATGTTCTGGAATGAACTATCACAGTGGTGATGGCTGTGTGATCCTGGGAATATGTGGAAACCACTAAACCAGACTCCTGAATTCTATCTTCATAATACTAATAATAAAACCATCATCATTTTTAAAAGAAAACCATAACATAAGATTGTATTTCTGATCTGACATTCAGATAAAGGAAGTCTCCTACTCTTTTGTGAACAAATTTTAAGACTTATTCATGCACACAGAACTGGGGTACAGGTCAGAGGTGCAGGGGCAGTGAGAGGCCAGAGGCTCAGGGGCAGTGAGAGGATTCCCCAGAGACAGAGAGGGGAGCAGAACAGGCAGATCGACGAAGCACACTGCTGAGGGGAGCAGCGGGCGGGTCAGGAGAGGTCTGCCGCGCCTTGTGGGTCACCTCCAGGGCGGGGATCGAACTCATGCGGAAGTGGCTTTAGCTTCTTAGTGCTGTGCTTTAACCCACTGCACCATTAGGGAGGGCCGTGAATAAAATTTTTAACAACTTTTATTATTTATTCCTCCAAAAGCACGTTTCACATTCACTTTGTGTGTTCAGGTAGGAAGTAAAACTGTATTTCTTATTTTTAGTAATCAGCAAGGATGTAACGAGTTCTCCTCTAATGAATTCTTGCTTCACACCCATTTGTACTCCTGTGTGTGTGGTGGGGGCCGAGGGCACCACCTCAGGCTCCCCCTTCCCACACAGCACAAGCTCCTTCAGGTCTGTCTGCTTACAGGATCCTTCCCCAAAGCCACTCTATTTCTCTGTCTTTCACACATGGAAACTGGAATTGTTGTTAGTTCATTAAAAATTAACTAGATAGATAGATAGATGGATAGATAGATAGATAGATAGATAGATGAGAGCATTTTATTGCTCAAATAGTTTTACTATTAAATAAACTACAAGTGAACAAATTATGCCCAATCCAAAATGGAGTCACTGATGTCAAGGCACAGGCCGCTCTGGGGAGCTGAATTAGACGCACCCAATGGACACGTGGGCACGGTGATGAGGGAGGACCCCGGGGGCACCCTGGATGGACTTTGCAGGCCCTCACCCCAACAGCCAGACACTCTGGCCTGGACAGGAAGACTTGCGGGGAGGTAGAAAGAGGCAGCTGGACACCAGCTGGGCGCAGGCGACCTCTACCCGGCTCTGTTTGCTGGACCCGCCTGGCTCCTGCTCCTCTGTCCAGGGACGCCGGACCAGCCCACAGGGCCCGGACACCACGAGCCCTTCACTGCACACACCTGACGGGGGTGGAGCCCGGGACACCTCGGGGGGTGGGGGGCGCCCTCTCTGCTCCCCCTGGGCTCATCAGCAGTGACCACGTTCAAGAGCCGCAGCCTCACAGGTGCGCCGAGGGGGAAACGGGACAGACGGCTCGTGGTGGGGACTCCTGTGCCCCCAGTCACCCGCTCTGGCCAGGAGGTGGTGGGTTTTTACTCGTCTCGGGTCACCACGAGTTTGTTGGCTTCATAAAGCGCAAGCACCCTGACTTCGCGCAGCCTCGGGGGAGAAGCATGCAGCTGAGGACGGCGTGCAGGGAACCCCTTGACGCCACAGCCCGGGAGGCGGAGGCCGGCTTACCCCTTCCGGAGCAGGGCAGGCCGGAGCTGCCCCGGCACTTCTCTGCGCTCTCCTCCGCCGACAGCGCGCAGGAGCGCGGGTGCTCGCACTTCTTCCCGGACCAGCCCGCATTGCAGTAGCATCTTCCGCAGTTACACTGCCCATGACCTACGCAAGGAGTCATACAGACAGTCAGTAAACGAGGTGAAGACAGAATTCGTTTTCATCTCAACACTGAACATCCCACGCGAGTGGACACACGCGAGTGAACATCACGTGCGAGTCAGCATCTTCATGGACACAAATCTAACGTAAAGGCAAAGAAAGGCACTTCCCCCTCCAGTTCTTCAGTTGCTGCTTTCTATGAATTGATCACGAGGGACACAGAACAAGGGGCCGCAGCGCTGTGACCTTGAATCTGTCCAAATCCAGGCGCGCGAGAGTGGGCTTGGTCTGCTGGACTCGGGAGTTGATGGGGGGGCAGGCAGTTGACACGAGTGAAGGCGAGCATAGAAAATGGAAAACCGTCTAGGCCAGCCATCCTGCACACGCCCGAGCTCGTCTGACGTCGGAAAATGGAAAACCATTTGATACTGCAACAGGGGCTCATGCCCTGGGCCCCCCACCCTTGATTCTCATGATTGTTGACTGCTAACAGTACGGACTCGGCTTCAAAGCAGGACCCCATGTGGCACTCACAACAGAGGGCTTGCTTGCTTGGCATAACTCAGGAGGGGAGGAAGGTAGGAACTGTGCAGGCCTGCAGAGGGCTGAGCTACTCAGCCTCTGAGCTCAGGACAGCACAGCACCATGCATTGCTGCCTGGCACTGGGGCAGAACACCAGCCTGTCCTGTCCATCGCATTAGTAGTCAAACCCTGACTCCCTGGCCCACAGATAGGATCACAAGATAATCTCGCTAGAGTTTAGTTTGTTCATTTTTTTTTAATTTATTTATTTATGCATGCAGAACTGGGATACAGGCCAGAGTTATGCGAGGTGAGAGGACCCCCCCAGAGACAGAGTGGGGAGCAGAGCAGGCTGATTGACCAAGTACACTGCTGAGGGGAGCAGCGGGCGGGTCAGGAGGGGTCTGCCGCTCCGTGTGGATCACCTCCCACCTCCGGGTACGGATCGAACCCGGAATGCCGAAGTGGCTTTCGCTTCTTAGTGCTGTGCTTTAACCCACTGCACCACCAGGGAGGGCCTAGTCTGTTCATTTTTAAGCAGGGTAGTAATATACATGTATCCAGAAATGCATCACCTATCTCAAAATGCTCACACTGATGGGTATTGACGTTTTTTTATTTGAATCCACAAGGGTTGCCAAGTAGGAATACAAAGGAAAGAAAGCAAGAGAACTCACTGAGCTTTTTGAGATGCTCCTTATGAAAGATGGAATAAAGAGGGTTTCTAAAATTACTCCATAATATGTATGAAGAATTTGACGGAAGTAGGACTACACATTCTTCAAGTTATCTAGTACAAATTTAATGGATAAAAATCCATACTATTTTGTCTATGGCACCTAACAAGCAAAGTATACATTTTACATATCATACTAAATAGACATTATAATAAGGTCTTTTCAGATCAGTCCATTTTACCAATACTCCAGGAGGCTGGTGGGAAGATTTCTACTTTTTGAGTTTAAAAACCAGGATAACGCAACTATACTGATGCTTTTCACCAGTCTAATTCTTCATGGGACAAAAACCACAAGTCAAAATGGAGTGAAATATTAGAAATCAGTGAATTAAATTTCTCACTTAACACTAAATTCAGTGTGTATTTATTGAGCACCTACTATATGGAGTTTACAACAAATTGCTGTCACCAGTAAACTTGCTTCTGCCCAAAAATCCAAAATTAAAATGTGTTTGATAATAACTGAATAACTCTTATTAGACCCACAAAAATGAGACATTTTTTATTATAACAATCTAGATTTACTAGCAATAGTAACTTACAGATTATTACATTCCAAACCCACCCCCTACACCAGACTTTCTTATGAAAATAAGAAAGAAATTTGCAAACAGAACTTATATTGCAAGTGAACAGATAAATAAAAAAATTAAAATCAGTTTTAACTTTCAAGTACAAAGCAATCCAGCTATTTTACAGGAACAAGTAGTTTGAAATTTTTGAAGACAAGAGGTTTTATCTGAGGACAGTGAGTTCTGCCACGAGAAACCTGGACAAAACACAGAACTTGCTGCCATTTTTAGGAGACTTGTTGACACTTCAACAAAAGTGTTGAAACAGAGTTAGACTGAAAGGCGAGAAAAGCTGGAAGAGTCAGGACAAAACACCCCGTGGCTGGGGAGAACCCACCTTCTCGGCAGTTGCCCCAATTCCAGGCAGCGACGCCTGAGACCTGCGAGTTGAGCGGGAGGCTGCACAGGATGCTTGTTAGAGCACTGCGTGCTCAGGTCTACCGCTGGGCTGCGGGTTTCACAACAGTTCTCAGTCCTCATTTTCTAGCTCAGGTATAGTCACAGTCAACATTTTCTTTAAAAGTTCATGGTGTTGGGCCCTCCCTGGTGGCACAGCGGGTTAAAGCACAGCACTATGAAGCTAAAGCCACCTCAGTGCAAGTTTGAGCCCCGCCTGCCCTGAACGTGACCCACATGGCGCGGCAGACCTCTCCTGACCCGCCCGCTGCTCCCTCAGCAGTGTACTTCATCCGTCTGCCTGTTCTTCTCCCCACTCTGTCTCTGGTGAAGCCTCTCACTGTCCCTGAGCCTCTATCCTGTACCCCAGTTCTGTGTGCACAAATAAATCAATCTTTAAAAAAAAAAAAGAAAAAGTTCATGGTGTTAATTAACGCTACAGTGATAACCATATCCAATACATACTCCTATCAAATTAACATGCAAACACCTTACATTTGCACAGAGGTACATGTCAAATATTTTTCAATTTAAAAAATCTGCAGGGAAAAAAAAAAGCCAATATGTGAAGGTGGCCAGGGCGATTATTTGGTGACTTGCTCTGACTTTTAGCTCTTTTAGCTCGGTCCAGTTAATATGAAAAATAAGCCAGGTTCATTGTGAGAACATGAAAACATTTGGGAAGAAATGCAAATGCTTTAGGCACAGAAGAAGAAGTCTCTGAAAGTCTTCCAACTTTTTAATTTTTAATTTGTTTTATTAATGTCAGTTCCGTTGGTTTATGAGGTTGTTAGTCTTTTGGAAGCCCAGGGCATTCCTTCAAGGGAAGTCGCCACAGGGCCCC
Organism: Condylura cristata; assembly: GCF_000260355.1. Lineage (NCBI taxonomy): Eukaryota > Metazoa > Chordata > Mammalia > Eulipotyphla > Talpidae > Condylura > Condylura cristata. The sequence continues at coordinate 4,169,194 of NW_004567111.1, forward strand.
CGGAGTCCTTCATCGCCATGAATTGAGCTCTCCCCCCTCCTTCCCCTGCTCCTTCCCCTCTGGATGTTCTACCACATGAAATCAGCCAGGAGGAGGAAGATAAACACCAGTGGTGTAATTTCCATGCAGAATACAGAGAACCCGAGCGAAGGTTTCAGTCAAGACAACCGAAAGCGACCTTGGAAATGCACCGCGGCCTGGCCAGCTCTGCCTCTGCTTTCTCTTCCCGCTGTCCCACTGCCGTTGCTTCTCACTCAGTCTTTAATCTGTTTACCCCCCTAACACTATGCTACCATTGCAGCTTCATTTTCCAACCTCTGCTCTTTCTAGGCTCTTCTACAATCACCAGGAGGAAACATGGCCCAAACATGGCCCATTCCTGTGCAATGCCACGATCACCTTGAAGGGTCACGCGGTTAGCACCTGCGCTGCCCCAGGTATCGCCAACTCCAAGCAAAGTTCAGGACATGTCTTTACTTTTGCAAAGTACCGACACTGTAATGACTTTTCTATAGGGAAAGGTTGGGGGGAATAACTAACATCTAACTAGTATTAGGACTTAAAAAAATCCATATGTGGATCTCCCTTTCAAGATGATGCAAACTGAACACATTTAACTGCTTCCTTCCATTTCTATTCTTTGTGCTCTGGGATTCCATGGCGACATCTCCCTGTTGCACAAGTCCTATCAGACGGTGCGATTTTCTAAACTAATGAAATGCCAGCCAGGACTAGCTTTTTATTTCCATCATTTTGGTGGACAGGATAGACTGAAAGATGGGGCGTAAGGTCACATGGTAGCGTATTGCTCAAGTTACGGGGTTGGGAGACAGCAGTGTTAGGCAGTCAGCAGTGACAAATGGACACTTTCAGGGCATCGGGAAGCAGAGTCTGAGAGCAGGTTATAGGCATGAGGCAGCAAACACGGCAGCAGGCTCACTTCAGGATGACTCGCTTTGCCCTGGTCATTTCAGTTATGCTCAAATCCTGACGACAGTGTCATCTTCTTTAGGGTATGTGTGCATGTGTGTGTGCAATCATCCATACACAAAGATACAGCCACGCACATGCTGTGGATGATGAACAGGAATGAAAGAAGAAATGAAGCTGATTTACTTGCAAATAAGGATCATGTGTTAAAACACAAGTATCCTTGCAGCAGCAGGCACAACACAACTATCTACACACCTCATCGAACACTCTAGTGGCTAGAGTGGGACTGAATGGATAAAATGACAGTGTCAGTTAAAATAGCCCACTTAAAAAAGAAATACAAAATTGTAAACGGTGAGCTCACAGAGAAAGAAATAAGAAATTTAAAACACCAACTTCAACTAATCCACTGGGAGATTTCGCTTGGAATTAAATAAGACCAACACTCTCAGAATGGCAAGAAAAGGGCTAAAAATAAAGTTGCATTCCATCCGAAACTCATTACACGCCAGGCTGGCATAAATCACCAAAGGATATCCACGCAGTCGGCTTACTTCAGTCTCAAAACACATTAACATTCTCAACATTCTCAATCTTATGGTGCAACTTAGAATGGCAATTAGGGAAATGGTGACGACTGATAAAAGTGCAAACATAACATGGAGCACTACTGCTTTACTGAGGATGAAAAACATTCCAGAGGAGACGCCTGCCCCAGGTCAACGTGACGGGAAAAGAGCCTGAGATTTAGGGCCATCTGGGCATCCCGAGGACAGCTCTTCCTCACAAAAACAAAATTGGGGCCCTCCCTGGTGGCGCAATGGGTTAAAGCACAGCACTGTGAAGCTGGCCACAGCCACTGCAGCATGAGTTCGCCCCAGTGAGGGAGTGACCCACATGGTGCACCAGACCTCTGCAGTCTCGCCCACTGCTCCCCTCAGCAGTGTACTTCAGTCAATCCGCTGGTTCTGCTCCTCGCTGTCTCTGGTGAATCATCTTATCCCCACACCTCTGGCCTGTACCCCAGTTCTTGCATGCATAAATAAATCTTTAAAAAAATTGAAGAAATTAATTTCTATCACTTAGAGATTAAATTAGACGCGTGCACATGTGTTTCCCAGTGGTCCCTAAGGAGTTATCTATTTCTCTAGAGCTGTCTCCTCCCTGGTAATAGCACTCAAGCCTAAGTCCTGCCTTTCCCAAACTCAAATAGCCTGCTGTTGCCCAGAAGCTTCACAGTGGACTAGCACCTATTTGCATGTGCTAGGTATTAGATTCGATATCCTCATGCTCAAGTAAGCTGGAGAAAAGAAAATATTAAGAAAACCACGAAGAAGAGACCAGACATGGACAGTATCGGACTGTACTTGTTGAAAATCATCTGTGTATGCTGGACACTGGCAGATGAAGCCGAGTTGGAGATCCGCTGTGGGTCAGCTCGCTCACCCTGTTCCTGGCAGGGGCGCTGCTGGTTTTGAGTTCTAACCTTTGAGCAGTGTTTCTCCTGGGTGAGCGAGAGCTAGTTTTCAGAGGTCGGTGCGTTTTCCTCTCTCTCTCTGGGCCCCAAGTGACTAGTAGGTGCTGGGCAGGTTCAGTTGCCTTACGGTGCAACTGGCTCTTTTGCCAGTGCTTATGGGGGTCAGAGAGAAACTTAAAAATAGGGAAGTGAGGCTTTCTTGCTGAGAAGGGGCGTCAGGAGGGCACTTACCCGAGCAGAAGTCGTCGGAGTAGCGGTCGTAGACGGCCCGACAGTCCCGCTCGTCGCACTGGCAGGTGGGCCCGTGGATGTCGCCCCAGTCCCCGGTCGGGTCGACGTCGTGGCAGGAGCACTCCCCACACACACACGTGCCTGCCGGGAAAGTCGTGTTACGGCTGCAGGGACGGGAAGCACCCGGGACGAGGCGCACCGGGTGTTTTGCGTGCTGGGGCTTCTTGATTTGGGAAAATCAACTCACAGAAAACAAAAAACAAAAAACAAAGGTAAACTTCACCTAAAGTGGGCAATGGAGATTCTTTCAAACAAAAGTGACTGCTTCTAGAATGGTGGTCAGTGTCGAACTGGATTTGTTGAAAATTATCTGTGAATCCTGGACACTCACAGATACAACCACTATGGAAAGCTGTTTGGAGGTTGCTCAGCAGGCTGACAGCCATCATGGGTCACTGGGAGATGGGAGACTGGGTGCTGGGAAGAGGCCCAGTGCAGGTCATCTTCCTGTGAATTCAGCTTTAGGGCAACAAGCTAGTGAACAAGGGACTCTCATGGCCATCAGCCTCATTCAGGCTGTGCGTCCCCCTCCGCCTCCACCAGTTCGCGGGTAGCAGGTGTTTCTACAGGACATTGGTCTCTGGGGCCCTGTGCTTGGCTGCAGGCCCCATCCTGGTCCATTTTCTCCAGTCTATTTTCAAAACAAAATGGGTATTGCCCACATTCACACAGTCAGCATCCTACAGTGACACCATGAGAGTGACAGCTGACATTATTGAATATAAAGCACACTAATAGAAACATGTCTTTATATGCTAAATAAAAATACAACATGCATTGGAACATTGAATGTTCAATCAGATCTGTTCTGCATGAAGAGGATTTTTATTCCAAGTTCAAACTTTTGGTTTCCTTTCTGTGTGTGCAGAAATGTGCCACATTTCATTCTTCCATGTCAGTTAGTAAAAGAGTGACATTGGCCATGTAGGCGCTGTCTATTAAAGGGTGGCATTCCTTTGCAGAATTGAAAATTTTCCAGCTTTCTTGATGCTCATAATTTTATAGAAGGAAATGTGGGCCCTTATTTTATATCAAGTCACCAGTGTAATTCCACGGGGCTCTCTTTTTCTACCAGAACAGCTTGCAAAGGGGACAATAACAAGTATTTTTAATAGAAGTAGTCAAACTGATCTGGTTTCACCAGTGAGTTGACTCAGTTTACATCTTAGCAATGACAACATATTTTTCAAGTCCATGTTTTCTGTCAGTCAAAACTCCTTTAGCTCTTTGATCCATGTTTATTTCTTGTCTTCAATGTCACACTTTTTATCAGTCAAAAGCTGAATGACTTTATCAATTCTGCATTCCAACCCACACTCCTATTTACTCATAATTAAGACAAGGAGAGTTTTGTGGTTTGGTTTTTTCTGAATGTGCTCTGGATAATTAGATACTCATGCTGTTGATGGCTGTGTTAGTCAAGAGACATTTAGCAGAAGTATCTACAAGAATTGCCTTTTAGCTGTACGGTGCTATTTCTGGATGGCCGCCAAAGAAATTACAGTCCCTCTGTTAACTATTTGTTCAGTCAAGCTTAAAGAATGACAGTGACTTTCTTATCTTTCTGCTTTCTACTCAAGAGGAAAAAAAAAAAAAAAAAACAGGAAGAAAAAAAAAAAAAAAAAAGAAAAGAAAATTAAGGGGTTGGAGTTGTGGGTTGTAAAGGAAGCCAC
>NW_004567111.1:4173667-4199065 GCF_000260355.1 Condylura cristata
AAAAAAAAAAAAAAAAACAGGAAGAGAAGATGGCTGGTATAGTAAATGTTGATGGACATCAAAGTCAGTCCTTGAAGACGAAGCCTCCCACCCCCAAACCACAGAGGAGGGTTAAGCATGAAGAGCTTTGTTTTGCTCTCCATGACGCAGTGACGCATGCATATGAAAGACACACCTCTGTTACTGCAGATCTGGCCATCTGGAGATGTGCATCTTTGCTTGGTCTCCCAGGGGGTGACAGCACACTGGAATTCACATTTATCCCCATGCCAACCAGCCTCGCAGTAACAGTTTCCACAGTAACACTTGCCATGGCCTTTACCCAAAATGAATTTTAGACAGTGAGGGAAAAAAAGCAACTTTCAAAAGCAGAATTAACTTTCTACTGCTTGGTGATCTTTCTGTTTTGCTTCTTGGAACTTATATAATGTGATCATACAAGGTTAGATCAATTAAAATAAGGGGAAAAGAAATAATAGAAAAGTTCCTCACTCTTTAGTTAAAATAACCCGATGATGTATTTTGTCCCCCAAACATCATATTTATCCCTAGACTTAGTCCTTGCACAAAGACAGCAAGCCCAAGTGTTCATTTCTGGAGTGTTAGGCAGGTAGGCTATTACAATGAAAACATTTAAAATAATTGCCGTGAAAGTCTTTTACCTTCTGATCTCAAAGGTATGTCTCTAACTGGACTGTATGTGAGCATTCACTTAAAGGGCATTTCTTGACTCATTAAAACATTTCATTTGACTAGGTGTTGGCTGATAACATAATGCAGGAGTAGACACAGAAATCTGTATACCTGAAACCTACAAAATGCTAGAAACCAATGTTACTTTCATTAATAATAAAAGATTTCATTGTAATTGATGATGCAAAAGCAAAGGAATGTATAGACTTGAATGCACATTTCTTAAACCGGAGGGGATCTTTCACCTTTTCATTCAACTGTGGCTCCAAAGGTGTTCTGTCCTACTCTGTAGAAAGGAGGAAGGAGGCTTTCAGCCGGATCAATGTTCAGTACCCATTTAGACTTATATTGTGGATCCTTGGCTTTGCAACCAACTCTTCTATTTGCATGGAGGTACCTTGATGGATAAGAACCTCCCCCCATCATTTTGTGTCCCGACAATGCCCCGCCCTTTCAACACCCACCTCTTTATAAACTCTTACCTTGAGCATCTGTGCTTCTGCCCAAGCAATCTGTACCCATATCTAGCAACCCCACCACAAATTCCTGCAGAGGGCACGTGTTTTTATCCTCAAACGCACATCTGTGTCCTCTGTTTTTGCAGTTATACTACTGACCATGAATGCTTGTTCTTGTAAATAGGATGTAAACCACATTCACCTTGGATTTAGCTTCTTAAACTATTCTTTGTTTTATAGCAATTTGTGTTTAATCAACATTTATCACTAAAGTCTTTGTGTCTTCCTTTTTTCCTCTCTGACAGCTGTAACCCCAGAACTGGAGGGCTCGTGGGTAAAGCTGTTTTCCTTTCTTAACACTATGGCATTTTCTGGCCAAAGGCAACAGCATTCAGAGAGCCTTGAAATTCATGTCTTCCAGGAAAGCGAGGGGATTCAAGGAATGTTCTAGTACTTGTGCCATTCTTTCTCACCAGCTGAGATATCCTTCAGCAGAAACATACAGAGACAGAGGGGGCAATGGGGAAAGAGACAGACACCAGGCATACAGGCATACAGTGCCATGTTTTCTGTCTAAATGAGCTGAACTTGGGGTAGCCAAATGATATCTCTTCTTAATCTAATAGGCAGTAATGATTTCAGCTGCAAATTTTAATTTTAATGTGCTCTCCTGAGCAAATGTAAAGGCTATTAAACAATTTCATCAATAATAAAATACAAAGCACACATTTTATTTATGAACCTAAAATTCTCTCTACATGTACAAAGCACACAGTTTCATTCTAGTGCTGTGTCACGGCCATGGGAATTTGAACATTACCGAGGAATAAAGCAAGACTGGCATACAAAGCAGAGAGGTTTTCGTAAGAATTGATCCCCTTCTGAAACTAGGAATTTTTCCCCTGCAATTTCAGGAAATCTGCGTAAGGTTTGAGATGTTTAAAGATTACCATGGCATTCACAACTGATCATAAATCTATATTCTCCATGCCCAATTTCTCTGCATATTTATAAAAGTCAGCATTGAACTATGGTTTTATTTTTTAATGGTGACAGAAGTGAATAAGGAAACAAAAATTGCACGCAGCCGTCCCTATATGCAGAAACGGAAAATCCATCCCCGCAAATGAAAATACCATAACAAGACACATCTGGCTAATTGAGAGAAAACAGAAGCTCAGGACAATACACATTCCAGAAAACAAAACAAAACAAAACAAAACAAAAAAAACAAAAAAACAAAAAACATTGCTCTCTGCTTTGAGAGAGCAAGATAATCTGCCTCTGTATTACTTCACTGCTGGGCTGTAAAATCACCTCTCAACAGATTGGCTTCCTGGGGCTGACATAGAAAGACGGACTCTCCCAGACCATGTCCCATCTAGGGGCTGATGGCAGGAGCACTGTTATCCATGGCAGAGGAGGCTGTACCATGAAGCTGCTTAAGCCCCAAACAAATGAAAATAACAAGTGGAAAGGTGGAGTTCAACAGTTTCTGTTAGGTTATTTCAAGTTAAATGTTTGTCCTTACACAGGCAAATGGGTTTGCCTTGGCAGTGAGCATTACGTCACACTGGCCCCAAGCATGTCCCCTTCTTCTGTATTTATCTGTAATAATTGGAGGTGAAACATGCAAAGGGCAAATGCAGAGTATCTATGGGTAGATTTATCCAACTGTTCTAAGTTTGGGGCTGATCCCTTTAGAAGAATTGTCTGGACAGCATCTAGCTTAGGTCACTGGCCTTGAAAATGAGTAGAAGGTGCTTATTTGTCCATGAAGCAAGGAGACTAGAGAAGAAAGGGCAAGCAGGCCCCAAAATGGAATATCAGGATGGGCACAGGAATCGAATCTACAATTTGTTTTTGTAAACAAAGCCAAGGTCGCCAGATATCACTGTCAATTTCCCTATGACCCTCTGTTTTTCCCTGTTCACACTTGTCCCTCATCCTTCCAGGTCAAAGACTCTTCTGAGATCACTCTGCTTTCAGGACAGGATGCCATGGACCAGAAATTTGTCCCTGATAAATGAAATAAGCACTGATTATCAATAGAGAGGTGAGGCCAGAGGTAACCAGAGTGAGAGGTGTAGGAGCCCAGAAGGAATTCTTGCGTTCTCATTTTCCTAGTCCACAATTGCAAACTAAAGAGTGGGACGGACCTGAAGATAGGTGGTGAGGAAGGACTCTTTCCACGGAGCTCCCATGCAGGCCACGGAAGTGGGTCTCTGGAGTGAGGGGTCAAGTCCTGGGCACCAGGCAGACATAAGCCTAAATGCCAGCATAATTGCTGACTGACCATGGGCAAATTAGGATTTTATCCAAACTCCAACTCCCATACTCCAAACTCTGGCATAATTGATTCTTTTTTGTCAATTAGTTTATTTATGTTTGCATACAAGATGCAGTGCAAGCCAGCAGTGTGGAATAGTAAGTGGATTCACTGAAGACAGAGTGGGAAGAACTGGCAGACTGAAATACACTGCTGAGGGAAGCAGCAGGGGCGTCACTGCAGTGTGGAGTAGCTCCCTGGCCAGGGAGTCAAACTTGTGCTGAAGTGGCTGCAGATGGCATCACAGTGCTGTACTTAACTGCTTGCACCACCAGGGATGGCCCTGGATAAACTGATTCTTATCCTAAGGTGAGACTGTGACCTTTACACGATGTGTGTTAAGGACTTGCTGCAGCGCTGGCCATTAATGTTAAGTACTTCTTATAAACCAATGTTACCTCAATGCATAAAGGCATGTGGCTTAGAAAGGGAAAGAGAACAAAAATAAAGCATGTAGTTGAGAAATTGGGAGTAAAGAAACAAAATAAATCAGCTAAGAAGAGCAGAGAAGTTGGAGTCTAACTAGGCCCACTTCAGCTGTGCAACTGGCTGGTTGTCATAGTGATCTGGTGTCTTCTGGGAACCACTGGGTGTTGCACATAAAAGTGCTAGTCAACTCAGAAGGTCTTAGTCTAACTTTTACATGAAGTGCTTTCCTTTAATAAACACAGGCTCAGATCAAATTAACAAACTTAGTGTAGAAATTGATAAATGTACAATGAATGGAAGCTGAAGTACTTTTATTAATTTCTGAAAAAATGAACATACATACCTCCACATATTTCTTCTGTTTCATCATCTATGCATTCTCTATCATCACACTCACAAAATTTACCATAAACCAATCCATTTCCATCGGTATTATCACACTTACACCTGCCGCAGTGACATGTACCTGGACCATTAAAACAAAGCAAACATCACTTGTTAAATGCATATAAATTACAATTAATGAATTTGTCCTATTTTCCAGGAAATAGAAATTCAAAACAGTTTAAAATACAAATTGTGGATTTCTGTGGGTATAGACAGATAACAGGACATTCTTTCTTGAGAGTATTATAATACAGCAATTATATTTTACAGCACATAGCTATGGTTGACCTCTAACAGTTTCATGAAAGTAAATTTGATCTCAAGTGAAAAGCTACTTTATTCACATCCATCCCATTGATGCATGAATGTCTATCTTCTGATTTCACGTGGGTCTTAAGTGAAATAAAGCAGAAAATTCTAAGCATTATGAGGGATGTAACCTTGCTTATCTTCCTCATCAGTATTTAGTCTCTGCTTTGCAAAATATTTGAACTTATCATTTATATAGTAACTGTTTTGTGGAATTCATTATCAAATGCATAGCTGAAAAATATATGATTTAATCATTTCACATCTGCAGTCTTACACTGAACACATGTAATGGCAATGGGTTTTGTTAGTCACAAGAAGCTAAGGGTAACCCTCAGGGTAACTCAGGGCAGATCAGGCTTTTACAGAAGCACTGGAGTCATCTGGTCTACCACACACCACATTCTCAAACAAATTCTTGGATTGGACTACAATCCTGGAATAGAATGAATTCACTGACAGAAAGACAGCATCTAAATGATATTGAATGGTAAAATGTTCAACTGAAGAGCATCCTTTTTGGTATTATTTTTCAATTTCTAATTGTTCATCACAGTAATCGAAGCATATATATTGAGACATTAGCACTCATGAAATACGACCCTACAGGTGGAAGTACAACAGAGATTAAGTCAACCATAATTCTCCTCTTGAGTTTTATATGAGAAAAAGCCAAGGCAATAAAATAAATGGTGAAGAAGAAAGTGTTGGAAAACATAGGAAGGGAATTGAACTGAGACACGAAGGTCAACGATAGTGTCTCTAGGGGAGAAGCTCTTCCCTGAGAAGAAAACGCTACATAAAAAGGAAAGCTAAGAGAAGTGAGATGGTAAAGAGTCCCACTTCCAGCAGGAGACAACAACACAAGCTTAGGACTGAAGAGAAAATAAAAGAAAAAAATCAGAGCTCGCCAGACTCGAGGAAATAATGTGGAATGAGAGGACCGCAACCACGGAAGATCTTGTTGACGGAGGTTTTACAGGTCACGTTAAAGACTTTCTAACTTTAATCCAAGCTAGTGAGAAGCCACAGAAATAGTTCTACAAGGGGGTACTCTCTACAACACACATTTTCACTAGATGATTTAGTCTGTCAGATGGAGAGTGATTTAAAAGGTGACAAAGTGGGCAGGAGGAAATGAGTTAGTCGACTTCTCTGCAGAAATGATGATGGCAGCTGAGCAAGACTGTGGGAAGGAATATTTGGGGAGGAAGAATGGATGATGTGGTGACTGAGCATGAAAGGAAAGGGATGGGGAGGAACCAAAGAGGGTGTTGCTATTTGACTTAAGTGACTGGATATTGGTAGTGAGGTCAACTGGGGAGAGCACAGAGTGAGGTCTAAGGCAGACTTGTAGCCAAGTGCAGGTTTTAACCTCCTTAGCTCTCCATATTTCATTTCAGAGATCTGTAAATAATATCTGTCTCATACAGAGAGAACCAAGTGATAAATATATCACCCAATTACCTTTCTGAAATCACTATTGCACCTAGTACCTAGTAGCTTTCTATAAATCCTGGGTTCTTTCCTTTCCCCCATTAAAATGCTGAATATGTAAGCATTACTTGCGCTGGATTTAGTCCATATTATGGACCCCAAAATGACCTGTTTTCATGCATTGTCTGTGTGATTCTGTACATCATTCACTAGCAATTTGCTGTTATCTGTAAGAAATTTTTTTCTCATAGCCTTATACAAATGGTGATTTGGTAGTTTTGAGCTTCATATTTTTCTTCTCTGAAAGGAGATGTGAAAATTTCCTTTATTAGCTTCAGTTTCTTATGTTTCTTTTTATTAAAGCTATTTTATACCATGAAAGTTCATTTCAAATCTGAAGTTTCAATTCCTGGTATTGCCTCATCCCATTTTTTCCTCTAATTATCACCCTTCTTTTTCATTTTCACATTGATTCATATTGTGCTTTAGCCATCCGTGGGTCTAGTCATTAAGTGTTTTTTGTTATCCATTATCTTTTTGGCAAAGCATTGGTACTGGCTATTAGAGATAATAAGATGAATAAAATTAAACTAATTAAATCATAGACATGGAAGAACAGTTAGATAATCAATAATTTATACACACACACACACATACAAAACCAGATGACTCAAAGGCATTTGCACAAGCAGATCTGTGAGAAATGTTACACATCTCAGTCTGGCTCTGTGAAGGAAAAAAGGAGTAATTCTATAATTGGTATTGGATGTAAGAACTAAGTTTCAACAAGAGAAGATGTAGAAAAAAATCTTGTGATGTTGAGGGAAGAGCCTGGGTGGGTTAAGGAATAAGGATGGAGAATTGTCTGATCTAGTTGGGAGAAAAGGCAGAGTGCAGAAGATCCAGAAGATGGGTCCAGGATTTTTGATTTTACCTCTCAGGATGCCAGCAGCCCTCCTGGTTTGGAGCAGGGCATCACTAGGGCTGTGGGTGCAGGAGTTGTCTTAGGGAAGGTAGGAAGTCTCCGCCTCTGAATCCTGCAACTTGTCCCTGACATCCCCACAGGCAGTACTCTCCTCTCCACACATCTGAGCCGTTCCTGGCTGGTGTGGGAAGTTTACAACAGCGCAGAGTCTTCCTGTCTCACCCATCAAGCAGAATTCACAAGCGAGGCTCTGAGCCATGACAGATGGAAGTCCAGACCCAAGCGCCAGCCTCCCATGCCCGTGCTCTGTCATGATGCTTCTCTTTCTTGGTTGCCAGTTAGCGCAGTCTCTGGGATTGGTCTTCTGCTTCCTGCTGGATTATTTTAGCTCTAACTTTTCCTCCTGCCCAATATAGGTGTCTTTCTCTAGGATGACGTCCTCATCTGGAACACCAGCCTACAGGCTTTGCACGGTGTCTGAGCCTCCCCTTGGCTCTGAGTGCTGTCTGTGTGCCTCTGCAGGGATGCCTGTGCGGCACCTTCACCCAGCTACAGCTCACCTGTCCTTCAGTATTGTTCCCCTCTCATTCACCTCTTCTCCCCCTTCTACTCCAAGTTTCTTCCAGCAAAACTCATTGTATTATGGTGGGCGGGGTTGGGGGGTGGTTAGTAGAAGGAACTTACGGATTAGTGAAATTTAGTGGATTTGGGAGATAGTCCTGATACAGGCTGGTAGAAATAGACACTGAGAGAAATGTGCTAATGAAATTGCCAAAGTAAATTTGGAAGTCTTTGATACTGAGAAGAGAAAAAGAAAATAAAGATCTAAGTGGAATGCTGAGTGTAGATGTATGCTTTGGCCTAGTAACCTTAGTTCTAGAAATTTACTTTGCAGATGCACCTCCAAAAATACAAAAACAACTTTGCATCAATTCATTCATTCATTAATATTTCAGTTTTAAAATATTGGAAACTGCCTACTGTCATAGTAGATTGACTGAATCAACTGTCACCAGCATGGAAATGAGTTTTACGCATCTTAAAAAAAAAAAATACCATGAGACAGTTCTATGAACTAATTGGGAATGGATTCCAGAAGAAAATGTCGAGTAGTAAATGGGTAAATGGCATACTATCTTCTGTGCAGGAGGAAAATTTCAATAAGAGCATGCACATATACAAAGGTACATGTTGTACCTTTACAATAAATAATATCCACAGATACAACTGAATGTTTAGCAAAGTTGCTTACCTGGAAGGTGAGAATCAGGAAAGAGCTGATTCTCTGAGTGTATAGTTTTGACTTTGGGAGATTATTCCAAAAAATAACCCTTCTATCAGAGAAAATTATGTACATGACCAGGCATGTTCATTATCAATGACCAGCGGGTTCTTGGCTCACGTGGGGTCTCCTCTCCCTTGAGGTCCCTAGGCCGTACTTAGTCCAGGAGGAAAACCCTCATTTTGACCCATTCACTTTAGAATTTACATCCATGTAGAGTATCCATATATATTATGTCATGAAATTTGTTCTTTTTTCCCACTAATCTGCCCGATGTTAACTTAATTGTTTTACTAATCCTAGAATTCACCCCAAAGGGGTGGGGAGAAATTTCCTCTATACCCTTTTGAATTTAACCCACATGGAATCATTCATTGCTGACTAGATAGTAAATTTTATAGATTGCAAAATATCTCCACCAACCCTGTACCAACAGGGAGGATATTCAAGTCAGATCCTCACCTTTCGTTTGTAGAATACTGACAAACGCCTCCAGAGCTACATGCGATTTTCTCTGAGAGCTGTAAAAACCCACTAGAGTCCAGCCCAGACCTCAAAGCAATCGAACCAGAGCATGTAATGTAGGGCAAGAGCTTTCTCTGGTCCAATCCAGTGGGATTCACGGCTAAAGCCTGAGGTTTATCTCTCAGATGCCCTATACTCAAATGCTAAAAGAATGTTTCAATAGAGTAACTCTGGCCCACACCATAGAAACCCAAACCATGTTTGATTTGTTTTATATGGCTCTGATAATTCCTGCGAACATCCTCTCTGTAAATGTCTACGTGAATATTTCTAAACAACTCCTGTGAAATATAAAAATATTTTGGTCAACAAGAAATTGCCCTATTGTCTGATGTGTTCCTATTTCCTATTATTGCTTTATTATATCCTTTGAGTTTCACTCCCAGTCCAACTGAAATTTCCATGGCAAAGGAAAAAAGATTGGCTGCATTTGATGCTAAGGTATAAATTCAAAACACCTTTGATCTGTTACAGCAAATAATTAAGGCCATTTATGCAAATCCTTTTTAAAAGGATTTTACTTGAAAATGTAGGATTACTCCTACATTCCAAGCCATGCTCACAATTTATATAAAACATGGTGGTGATGTTTCCAAGGAACACCCTGCTTGAAGGAGGCTTTGGGAACAGCTGGAGAAGATCCAATTTGCTGGTCTCAGCAAGATGACAGTGTGTTGTTTCGTTTTCTTATCAATTTATCTGAATTTCATTTCTCAAAATCTACTCTAAAGCAGGCTCACTTGGGTTCGACCTTTCTAGATACCCACACATTTCCACTGAAGACTAGAATTTGCTGTCTCACTTAATAATTTTCATAGGCTAGAATGCTTACCTGCATTTGAGCAGATGATATCCTGAGAATTCTTGCACATCTCGTTGCTTTCTTTCTTTGTCAGGTCACAGTGAGTGGGGTACTGGCAGGCAGCCCCCCACCATCCAGGCTCACACTCACACTTACCGCAGTCACACTTTCCATGGCCTGAGGGTAGAATGACACCCAGTTAGTCTCTGTGTTTACAAGGGAAATCATCCTTGCAACTACAAGCTGGAAGTCTGAACTATAAAAATTTCAAACATGCCTTTACAGCCACTGAGGGGAACTGCTATAATAGACAACATAATGGCGTATGTGAATTTTATCGCCATCATCAACTTTGATAGATCAGTCTAAAAGTACTGAATTAATGCATAGTGTCATTAAATAGGTAATAAATGATAGTCCTAATAAACCACAAGGTCAGAATATTTAGCCTTAACAAAAATCCACCTGATACCTCTACATTTAAGAGACAAATGCTCAGTAAAATTATTTTCATTTAAATGCACTGTATGACACATAGAAATCCCACCTCTCTGTAAAGAATCTACATTAAACGCCACTAGGTTGACCCTTGGTCTTATATATATTTGAATTTAAACTGTAGTAAAATTATAGGTATATGTTAAATACTACCTTGGGATAAGTTGGGATATGTTAAATACTACCTTGGAGTAAAGGGGATGTATTTTATTTCATGATGAGAAAAATTGATTTGGGAATCAAAAGGCTAAAAGTTATATTTATCTGTCACCACAGAGACATCTCAAAATTTCATGCCCTTAAATCAAATTGTACTGTTTTATTGTGATATGCACTTGATTAAGTCCTACTTGGAGCCTATATGTTTATACAGTCCGCCCTGCTCACAAGTACGCATAATCCTTGGCACTTGTCCTCAAGGAACCTGTAATCCTCAAAGTTGAGGCTGATATGAACAAATGAAGGTGTATCTTCAGTCAGGAATGTTTGTCAGATGTTGAGTGCACAACACAGTTTATGACCTGAAGATAGGGGAGGAGAAAGAAACCTGGACTGTTTGAGGTATTCCTTCAAAGGAGAGCAGAATTTGAGTAGGCTCTAGGCCAGAGTCTTCTTACCGTACTGAAGATAATAATATTGTCTTAAAGCCTGAAATGCATAGACCACAGTGGAATGGCATCATTGATCGGCTGCCATGGTCATTCAGCGTGGCAGCCAAATCTCCACAATGAGATCCAGATGGTGGCGGGAACTAGTGGCTCCGAGGCATCCCACTTGGGCTTATGCAGCAGACCCTGAATCTGTGATTGGCTGTGACTTCAACCCTGTTGTGTGCCCATGTACGTGACTCTATTCCCATTTCATATTTCCAATTAATTATTCCATTTTACAAACAAAACCTTGGGTGCACCTTAATTGCAATTCATGGTACTCAGTGCACATTACCCTGTCAAATTGATTGTGTCGTTTTGCGTTCCTGTCTGACCCAGTGGATATTGACAATCTCAGTCAACTTGGTATCATTTACAAGCATAAATGATCTCTCCTGCCAACAATCTAGTCTATTTAAAAGGGTATTAAGTCAAATTCTTGAAGTGGCTAAGCCGCTTTTGCTAAATGAAGTACCTTGATAAGTGTAACGGCTCTAATAATGTTAGTGTATTAGGCTGATATACAGGAGATCATCACTTTTATAAGTTGAATATTAACTATTTCTCATGATTCATCTCAATAAAAAGTCTTGTTATCAACAACAGCAAATAGACAAGAGTTTGAAGATTAGGTAGTAACTATTTGCTGAATCTAGAATAAAAGGATACTCAATGTTCCTTCTATATTGGACTGGATATTGTTAATCAGATCCTAACTTAATGTATATGTAATGGATGGGTTATGTGTGGGGGTGAAAGGTTACATATTTTTTAAGTGGGAGAGATATTAAAAACGGGAGGGGAAATGTACAGATGATAAAGAAGAGCCATCCACCCAAATTAGAACCAATGGAGCATCAGTCGAAGCAATATTTTAAGGTGCACATACCCCAAATGTCATCCGTGGCGGTCATTTCAATAACAACTTCCATAACTTACTGGGTAGTAAGATAAACATGGAGGATAGGTTCTATCATATTCTTCCTTTAGTGTGCCATGATGTACATCATGAACCTCCACAGAGGTCCTATCGTGGTCTAATTATTTCACTGTAGGTAGCTCAGTATACATATATATATATATTTTGGAGGAGGGTTAAAGGGCACCTTTTCCTCCTAATTTGTATTAACATCCTAGACCAATATTGTCAGAGTGTTCATTTTTTACTGTACCTTTAGCATCTGATCAGAGAAAGAGATGAAAGTCAAATAGGATCAGGTCATTTGCCTTTATATTGTTTCTAAATTTCATACTTAGTAAAGACCTTTTTTTTTAAATATGTATTTTTTAAATTAAAGTGACACTAGTTGCCAACATTGTACACTGTCATATGACCAGAACTCTAAGTGCCCCCCCGCGGTGAACATGACCACATCATACTCCCCACCACTGTCCTGGGGGCCCCCCACCCCTCCACCGCCCCCTGGCAGCCATGCACTGTCACCCTTCTAGGGCTAATTTTCTGTCTGGGGCTGCATGGCTCTTTATTTCTCTATATCCACATCAGTGAAACTATCCAGGATTTATAGTAAAGACTTCTTTGATTCACTTTCCTCCACTAAGGAAGCCAAATAAGATTCAATTTTTGACTGTCAATAATGCCCTGCAGAATCTTATTTGGAGGTAAATATACAATTTTTAACAGAGAAAGTCATCTTCAGACTCTTTTCACTTTATCCAAGTGAGCAACCACACAGTCTCCGGGAACCGGTCTCTCCCTCACGGCAGCCAGGTAATCTGCCTAACAGTGCCAATCACACGGCTGCAAGACAGTGCCCTTTTTCAAAATAATTGACGCACTGTGTATAGTTTCCTGGGACTGCCGTACCCACCACTGTAATCTGAAACACAGCTGCAGAAGTTGACTCCCAGTTCCAAAACCCAGACACCTGAAGTCAAGGGATCCCAGGCTGGTGCCCTGGGAGTGTCCGGATGAGACTGCATGTCTCCTGCCGGGGTGGTCGCGCGTGGGCTCTGTGGCTTGTGAAGCTGCTTCCAAAGCCCATTTGTGTCTCTACGTGCCTCCCTGTGTGTCTGTCTTCATGTCTTTCTCCTCTTCAGGGGGCTCCAGCGCTTGGCTTGAAGCCCTCTGACTTCCGTCTGACTCATCTTGATTTCCAACATCGCCAAAAACCCCGTTTCCAAATATCACATTCACTGACCCCAGGTAGTGGGATTTCATTCAACTTTTGGGGAGTCACAGTTCAGCCTGCACTAATGCAGCTCATAGATACTGACTATTGTTCTCTTCCTGAGTCATGTTCATGTAGAAAACGGGCAACTTTTCCTCTTAGGTATGAACGCAGGACCTTTCCTGCCCCTTCCTACGGGGTACTGGGAGGGTCTGCGAACCCCCACAGGCATCTGGGCACTTGCCCTGCTTGGCTCTCCTCTCTGGGGTCAGCCCACAAAATGCCTCTTTAGCCTCCAGTCCAGGCTGAAGAAGTGGGCACGACCACGTGCCTTCAGGGAAAGCCCAGCAAGCTAGGGAAGAGACAGGGGACTTTGCGGGTGGAAAGTTCTGGGTCGCAGGCAGCTCAGTCGAGGTCAGCATAGGGGGTAGGCTCAGGCCCCTCGTCACCATGTCCCCCTGGCCTGTGAGACACCCACCCTACCCCGGGCTTGGGAATGATGAATTATACCTGGAGAGGCCCACAGAGGCTCCCCTGCATCATGGGGGCCATAAGAGATCTCTGCTTGCTCAGAACAGAGGGTGTCTCTAGCCCAGTGAAGCGTCTGTTCTTGGCTATCTAGACTACCAGCTTCCCATAACGCTATACTAACTAAAAGGTCTTCTGAAATACTGAGGCTGTGTGTGCGTGTGTACCTGTGTGATACTTGCATGAATTTGGGGGATGTGTTTGACTTGATGAAAATGACTACCTAAGAATCAGTCAAAGCATTGTGCCTTGATTTGCTGTAATTTGTATTTCATCCCTTGATTTCAAGTTATCAGAATGCTAACCATTCTATTAACTCAGTAGCTCCCTAGGAGAGCTCTGCTGTAAGTTGTCATAAAGTGGAGAGTAAAGAAAAGTTGCTGATAAGTTGATCATCTTGACTGAAAAAAATGAAATGATTGTGTTGCGAGCAAGTCAAAGAACATTAAGTCATGCATTCTCTATAATACAAAGATCACCCCAAAGAAAAATAAATACCAATAGCTGGCCTGGAGACTAAGTTGAGCTCATTTGTGCTCACTTTTAAAACGTTTCAGTAACTCAGGAGGTACTTTATAAAATTTAAAAACAGTTTATGGACAAGGGAATAAATATTTTTAAATGAGTTGTTATTTAATTTTCTTCAAAATAATTGAAATCTACATCAATAAATAGAATGTGTAAATGGGGAATAAAAACTTAGAAAGGCCACACTTGTTCTTAGGATAGAATACTCTGGTCCTCTGTTCTCCTAGGCCTACCTCACTTCTTGAGGAGTGAAAAATAGAGCTCACTGAGCAAGAAGTCTCTTCCAGAACCATGGATATTTGGTATATCTGCATGAACACACCAAAAATCATACGCAAAGAATAGCAGGACTAAACAGTGAGCTTAGCAAAAAGAACATGGGGGGGGAGGGGTGAGGGCCAGGTGTGGGCGGGCCCGGAGGTCTGGTGGGAGGGATGAGAAACTGCTGAGTCAAAGAGGCCAGGAAACACAGAGCCCCAAGCCTGGGAAACACTGGGTCATCTTCTGCGTGACTTTAACACCACCAAATACACACACTTGCACCCACTCGGAAAAAGAATTCACAGATATTGGAAGAGGAGAGACAAGTTGTAAAGAAGTGGACATTTAGGTGATGGACTGGAAAGGAAAGGCCATGCCTCACAGCCAAGGTATTCAGCCATGTCGAAATGTGACTTTAACTGTAAAGGGAGGCAGGAGACTGCCAGGGCAGCGGCTGTTGCTCTGAAGAAGAGGCTTTCTCTTTCCTTTCCCTCCAGGATGTCCTTCCTGCTCTTGACTCACAAGCTATTTTGTCCCCCATTTTGAACATCTATAGTTACTGTAGTTCTTCAAGAAACAAAAAGTATTGCCATCCCATTCGACTTACAATGCCATTTGTATTTTAGAGCTATAGGGTCGCCTCCCTCAGGCGTTACTACACCGTGCCACCAGCACCTCACCCACAGTCCTGCACCATAGTCCACTTCTGGATAGACATGCTATAGGGGTGATCAAATTTAAAATCTCCAATGGACCCTCCCTGGTGGTGCAAAGGGTAAGAACTCGCTGCTTCAGTGCGAATTAGATACCTCGCCCCGGAGGTGATCCACGGCAGACTCTCCTGACCCGCCCGCTGCTCCCCTCAGCAGTGGACTTCGTTGATCTGCCTGTTCTGCTCCCCTCTCTGTCTCCAGTGGATCCTCTCACCTCCCCTGCACCTCTGGCTTGTACCCCAGTCCTGTATGCATAAATCTTTAAAAATATATATCCAATGCAGAATCATTCTAGAAAATGGAGCTTGTCTTCCCTTCTGCATTAACATACAGATGCTCTGGAAAATAGCTTTTCCATGTTATATTGCACGGCATAACCTACGTATATTAAATTTGTGAGTTACAAATCACTCTTAAGTCCTCGTCTCTTATTTCATTATCAAAATGGCAGGAAGAAGGTATCTCTATGCTCAGTCACAGAAGAAGACGTTCTAGGGCATGTCTTTAAATGATCTCTAAACTCACCAAGTTCTCAAGTTACCCACTCAGCTCAGGTGCCTCAAATGCAGAAGCAAGAGTGAAATCCCCTTGCTTCCTGTTCGTTCCTCTTGCGTTACCCTCATCCTTTTGCCTCCTCCCTCAGCCCCAGAGACTACGCCAAGTCCTGTTCTTTCAAGGAGTTTTCATTGCTTTGTTTTCTGGTTCTCCTAGGGTCCCCCTTCCTCTCTCTCCTCCACTTCAACCTCAGCCTCCTAAGAATGATGAAATCCAACGACTGTCTCATAGTCTTTACAAACTGTAGTCAACGCTCCCTCTGCCAAACACATCCTTATCTTTGGCCCCTGCTCCAAATCCTTTCCCCTTTTTATTCATATCTCCCAAAAGGGTATTTTTCAGTTCCAGTCTCACTATATCTTTCCAGTCAGATCTTAATCCTACCATTCTACAAACATTTCTGAAGATTATGTACTTCAAAAAACTTAGTAAAATGCTGTTGAGTAGCATCAGCTCACAACACTGTTTGAATGTAGGGGTACAAGCGCACACATCCTCAGGTGTATGTTTTGCGCCCACCTTCCGCTAGAGCACTCAGCTCTCCTCCGTACCCTGGGGCTTCCCCCTTTGCTACCCACTTCCTCATTTCCTGTTCCGGCATCCTCAGCTCTGCAGTAAGATTTCTAGGGTTCGTTTGGATTTGTTTCATCTGTGTCCTGGTTTTATTTCTCTACTCACATATGAGTGAAATAATCTGGTCTCTGTCTTTCTCATCCTGACTTATTTCTCTTAGCGTCATCCCTCCAGTTCCATCTAGCTGTAAGGTTTCATCCTTCTTTTAGCGCCTGCTATTCCATTTGCACATGTCCACATCTCGGTCCTCTTAGCTGTCATTGCACACTTCAGTGGTTTCCACATCTTGGCTATTGCTAATAGCTTTGCCATGAACACAGGTGTACCTATAGCTCTTCAAATTAGTGTTTCTATATTCACCAGGGAGAAGCCTAAGACGGGAATTGCTGGATCATGTGGTAGAACTATATGGTTTTAAAGATTTATTTATACTTACAGAACTGGGGTACAGGCCAGAGGTATGGTGGGTGAGACAGAGCGGGGAGCAGAGCAGGCAGAATGACAAAGTCCACTGCTGAGGGCAGCAGCAGGTGGATCAGAAGAGGTCTGCTGTGCCATGTGGGTCAGCTCCCTGCCTGGGAATTGAACTCGTGCTGCAGTGGCTTGGGAGACCTTCCTAATGCGGTGCTTTAACCCACCAGAGAAAGCACAGAAATATTTTTAATGTTTCCAGAACCCTCCACCCTGTATATCATAGGAGCTGGACCAGGTTCATTTCCCACCAACAGTGTCACAGGTTCCTTTCACCCCACAGTAAGCCCAGCTTTGCCAACCAGATGTAACTATGAAGGAGACCTGAGATTAAGGTCACCCTATCTGAAAGTAACAAATGAGCCTGCCACCATTTCCTGATTTCTGACAGAAAAACATGAGACTTTTGGATCAAAGTCCAAGGAGTGGATCCCTCACACCAAGAGCACTAGCTGAAATAGCTCCTTGAGTCAGTCACATGAGCCTCAGGACAACAGGACGAAGCTCAGATGATGCTTGCAAGTGCGGGAGGTTGTGTGACAGGGGAGGGACCACGATAGAGAAACCGACTCTTACAATGGGAAGCGAGCAGCCTGAGCTTGGCCCAGAAGGAACATTGTTCTATCACACTGGGTTCCCAAGAAAATTTCCTCTGCTCCAGAGACACACAGGGTCTGTCTCCCCAGACTATTCCCTGTAAATGTCCATGAAGAATGTTCGAGAATGAAAGCAAACACTGTCTGTGTTGACAAAATGTGCAGAAGTACAGGTGACCATGGGAGAGTGACTTCCAAACACTTATTAGTATCTTAGCACCTACATTTATTAACAAAGTTCCATTGCATGCAGCCGCAACAACTTAGTATCCTATTTTGAAGTTTTGGTCTTTCAATGCTAAAAATAACATTATTATAAGTATTTTTCCTTGCACATGCATCTTTGTGCAGAAATATGAGTAGATCTGTAGGCAAGTTACTATAAATGGAGTTTACATTAAAAGGTATGAGTATCCTTAAGATTTTAATGTGCACAAATTTGTTTCCAATACTATACCAAACACACTCCCACCGACAGTGTGTGAAGATACACTTGTCAGCTCACAACACACACTATTCTCAAACAACATGTGTCAGTAGAGCTTTAAAACCCATGCTGTGTGTTTCCACTGGTATGTGTCTGTTAGGGTTTTGGGTTCAACCTCTTCTCATCGGTTCACAAATCATTTTTGTTTAGAAATAAAACCAATTTTGGAGAAAGGAGTCAATTATGCTAAGTTATAGTTAATACATACTAGCTTTACTTGGCATATATTCAGATACACACTAGCTTACAGTGAA
Source organism: Condylura cristata (assembly GCF_000260355.1). Taxonomy (NCBI): domain Eukaryota; kingdom Metazoa; phylum Chordata; class Mammalia; order Eulipotyphla; family Talpidae; genus Condylura; species Condylura cristata. Next base: position 4,191,490 of record NW_004567111.1, read on the forward strand.
AAATAGAGTCAATTTCAATTCATGCGATGACTATTTGTTATTCCTTATAAGAATCACTTTTTTCATGTAGATGTTTGGTTTTAGCTGTGGAAGACCTAAATCACATCATATTTTCTTTCTATAACTTTTCTTCTAGGTCAATATAAACTAGAGGACTCAAGTGTAGTTTAAAAACCTGCTTTACATACTTGAAATTATAATTATCTTTCAAATGACTTTTGCAAATGACTCATTCTAATACTGGTAAATTATGGTTCATGGTTTGCATAGACATTAATAATAAGCTTTAATTCATATGACATTTAATGCTTGGTTCAAATAGAGTTTCTATTATGTAATAAAAATTCAACATAGGATTAATAAATGCTCATAAAAGTATCGCACAATTATTTTCTAATAAACTGCATCTAACTAACTATAGATAATTATTACTAAAACCAATTGCTTCTCACACAAATAATCCTGTTTCTGTTTTTCAAATGAGAATGTAGATTACATTTAGAGACCGTTTTAAGGTAAAATGCCTGGGATGTGATTACAGTAATTGAACAGGTTGTGATCCATATCAAACCATTAATTGTCTAGGAAAGGAGAGGAATGTTTCTGCTTTACATGAAAAACACATGTACCCTTAATTACTAGTTTACAATATTTGTTTAATCAGAATTATTGAATCTCACATGCTCAACAAGTTTGTATATTAAATGAAATCAATTGTTTAGCTATTAAAAGTCACACTTTCATGTCAACTTTTGTCAGACACAGCATGGCTAACACAGTCACTAGTACTGCTGCAGGTTGTCAGTTCTAAAGGCTAAGCTCAAAGCCTGTCTTTGAAATGATGTGTATATCACTAGAGACTAATTTGCACAGAAAATTACCTTGAGCTGGTATATTTTTATTATTTAAGATATATATTCTACTTTAAGTATTGCTTAAATGACTTAGCCAAATCATTTTACTTCTTAGTGTCTTTTCAAATAAAGAGATAAACCAACCTAGAGAGTCAATTTCTGACATTGGAGATGAGCTTTCAGGGAGTCAGAATAGATGTAATCTTTCTGTAATGAGACCTGTAATACTCGATTGTATCTCAGTGTGCACTTCACATGCCTTAGGAGGCCAGGCATGGGCGGGATGGAAGGGAGGGTTTAAAGGGCTCACCATTCTAGTGATACAGTGGTCGCCGGTGGGAAGGCACCGGGAGCCATAGCAGGTTAGGAAATGATGAATGGATCATCGACTAAAATATCCACCCTAAGTATAGAAATGAGCAAAGAAAAGCTGAACAGTAGATTTGTACTTTCAGCAGTGAACTTAATGTAGTTACATACTTCATACACACAGTGATTCTCCATGACGCACCTGAAACTTACATCATGAAATGAACACCTGAAAGGTAACTTAAAGTAACTCAACATTTAAAGACATAATGCAAGGCTACTTCAACAAAACTATGTAAATAAATTAATAATAAATACATAGAAGACATAAAAACTAAAAGATAAAATAATCTTACCTACATCTACCAGAAAAATTTGTTTTGTGCCATTGATTTAAATTGAATATTTAAAAGTCATTGCTCTCTGGAACATACACACATACATTCTGTCATCCCCAAATATTGAGCTGGCATACCTTTGATGAATAGCATACCTAATCAACTCCAATAAAATGAACAAGACTTAGAGTTTGGAATCACTTTTCATTTCTAATCAAAAGCTTTTTAACAGTTTTTAAACATTTACCATTTAAGTGCAAGCATGGAAAATGTTAGAACACAATCAGGCAGGGACCTTAAGGCTGCCCCCTCAAAATAGTCATCATCAAGCATCGGAAACAGTGTACTGGGTTTATCTGGGGGCAGTGCTCAGTTTCCAGTGTCATAATAGAGACAACACAACCCAATCGGACTAGCCAGAGAAGGAAAGCTTGCCCGTGCCCGGCTCCCTGACATGAGCCAACAAAACCCACACAGCTGGCTCTGTGCTTGCCCAGGGATCCAGGCTGAACTCGGTGTCCCCAAGGTGATTAAAATGCAGGGCCATCGTAGCAGATACTCCACGACAATGCCGAGGCCTGTGGCTGCCTGACAGTGCTGAGATTTTGAAATCTGACCACTGAGTCTTTCAATGATAAAATGAATATAATTAACCTCTTAGATTAAACCTTTCAGATTTAGTCTCAGAACTCCAGCAGCTTGTCCATATCACGGTCCTCAGCCAAATATTGATAGACATCACACAGATGTTTTGTGACTCTTGCCCCCAATAGGAATTTTTTATTTTCTCTTATCTATTTAATTATAGGTCTTTAAATAACTGCAACAAAAATTGGGCCTAATGTTAGATGTTAGGACCTAAGGCTTCTGAGTTTCCACTGATAACTGTAATCATCCCTAGCATAGAGAATTGCTATTATTTATATTCATTACTTCTGTCAATTCTTTTACTTTATGAAAAGTGTTACAAATAACAAAACATTTGGCAAGTTTAGGGTTTAAAATTGTTTTCCATCTGTACATTCTCATTTATAACTTCATGTTGGAGAAGAATTACATAGGTCTGGTTTCCTTTCCTCCTTCTAATTGTTAAGTGTCAGTAAGTGAAGGGGACGCGATCAGACTAAAGCAATAGTTTGGGAATGTAGAGCTTATAATTTAGCAGAATTAAAGGGGGAGGAGGGCCACATTTCCCCCAAAATACCCACAACCAAGTAAACACGTTACCTCAATAAAAAAGTAAATTTTTTAAAGAAAACTGGAAGCTGATGATCAGTTCCAGGGTTCATTGGAAACTGTTGTTCCTCAGATACAAGCACCCCGAAAATGTGTTTTAGTTCAAAAACCACCTTACTGAGTCAAGCTCTCATCAGTGTCCCTGGCTCTGCCCAATGTCTCACCATTAGTGACATCAAGGAGCGCAGCACGAATACCCATCATAAATGTGGGTTCTATACCAGATGGATGAAATTTAGATGAAACTAGGTTTCATCCTGTGCTGTTTCTGTTAACCAAGACCCATCTCTGGAAATTATGAAATATACTCAAATAATTTAAAAGTACATTATTTAAAGGATCAGAATGTGATAATATTCATTTCTATTACAAGAGTACAGATAAGTGCAGATACAACTGACTTTCAGTGTTGGTTTGGAGGTGCCCCGTCAACAGGGAAGGGAGAGGGGTGCCAGAAATAGGGGTAAAAACAATCTCAAGGAGAACCTTTTCTCCAATTGAAACTGTGGAAACAGGAGTGTGAGGAGAAATCCACACTGGTGGTAGAATCCGGTTATGCTTGGAAGTAAAAGGATAATCACTAGAGCCACTGTTGTTATCTTAAGAAGTGTAAGATCTACCAGTATGTGTTAGCATATCACTGTCTACAAAGAGAACTGAAAGGACCCTTTATTCTCTAGCAAAATATGTCAGGGAACTCTCCACTCTCCGCTGGAGAAGAGCTGATGAAAAGAATAAAAATGATCCCCCCCCCCACCCCTCTCACTTAGAGGCTCATAGATTAATGGCTCTTAACTAGTAGAAATGGTTCTGTCGCCTTCTCTCTGTCACCTAGATTAGGCCAGCTAGTGACTCTGCTTTGGCCACAGTCTATAATTCTCAACCTCGTGACTCGCCCCTAACAGACCTGATGTGAGCAGCAGTGACTCAAGCTTTGGGGACAGCCAGCCATCAGCAGCGATTCCTGGCAGCCGGAACACTGTCCCTCCCACCAGCTGGTCCCGAATCACTGGAAGTGACATGCTGGTTCTGGGAGTAATTTGAAGATTACCCTGATGGCATCACACAGATCACATGGTTTTATTTTCTCTGTACAGCACAGTCAAGAAACTGATGCATGCCCATTGTAAGTTCAAAGTGCCAAGAGAAAGAAAACAGGCGACCCGGATGGTGAACACTGCCTCTCCCCAGTGAATAAGCTTTGTCGTGCTTGTGACATTTGCCAAGTCACCTGCATGAGTTACAAGTCAGGTTTTCTAAGATGAAAAACAAGCCATCTTGGATGAGTCTGAATCCGGCCCAGAAGGCTCACTTTCAATAAAGGTACATGGTATTTTTGCCCAAATATGCTATCTGGATATTAAAACTCATTACTGTGACATTCAGTTAGCAAAAACACATTCCATTTCCAATGCAGTGGGTGGCTGGCTGCGGGCTTGGGTCTCTTTCCCAGAGAGCTGTGGCGGGAATGGTAGAATCCACCACGCCCACTGTGATTGGCCAAGGAGGGTAAGCGTGGGAAGAGGAAAAGGCTACTTTGTTTGCTATCCAGAAATTAAGGGTATTCACAGATGACTGAAGCCTCCCAGAAATAAAATCAATATCCTATGAAATCTTGTATCTACACTCAAATAAGTATGTTAAGCACAAGGGAGCCTGGAAGGGCGATCCCTTTCGTTCCATGGAACAGGTGTGTCCTAGGAAAGGTAACTGGGAGAATTTTCATCAGGAGACATTGTTTTCATATAGCTTATTTTTTGAATTAACACAAAAGGAAAAAGAAAAGCCTCTGCATGATCTGAAGTTTTTGCTTAATGTTTTAATTTGACTACTTAGTTTATTATTATTTTATTGCAGTATTATTGGTCTATAACATTGTTTCCGTAAGTTGGTCATTGTAAATAGGGTTGCCATGAACTGAATGTGTATATATATCCCTTTAAATTAGAGCCTCTTCACTCTCCTAGGAAACCTAGGAGTGGACTTGCTAGATCATATGTTAGTTGATAAAATTCTGAAGGTGATTCATACTGTTAAGCCTGATCAAAGTACCTGGGGGAGAGAGAAGCAAACTAGATTTACCCTGCAAAACAACTTGGAGTTAGATAGTCATATACTTCCTAAGGATATTTTTTAATCATTATCTTAAGGCTTAAGAAGTTGCCTTGTGACGAGAGTTGTTATAAACGAAACAGGAGTTTTCAGGCTTTTGCTAAAGAAGACAAGGAGACAGTGGTTTTGCCGGCCCGAGCCTCAGAGTAATGCCTGACCTTCCATGTTGTCATTCATCACCACACCGAGGCTCGGAAATAGCGGACGGGTGGCCATTTTCCCATATGTGGGAAGAAGGCGAGGAGGGAGCGTGACCCGTCAAGCTGGATGCAAGTCAGCTCCGGAGCGCTGGGCGCTTCATGCGACGACGTGCATGGAGAAGAAGACGCCCGCCAGGCTGGTGGGGGCAGGGATGCAAGGTCAGTCTGTAATGGGGGCCTCCAGGAAAAGCGGAGGTTCTAGGTTCCCTGCCCCACCCAGAAGGAGGGTGAACTGGGCAGAGAGGAGAATCTAGAGAGGAGACTAAGGAGGAAGGAAGCAGGATGGAGCCAGGAGGACACCTGAGGGGGCCCAGGGAGCAGAGACAGGTGAAGAAGCGGCTCTTGTTTCTTGGCTCTGGACTGGGGGACACAGAGACCCGTGGGAGGTGACTGTGGCAGCGTTTATCTTGATGGTGATGTTGCTCTTTTCCTCCCAGACGTGTCTGGCCATTGCTGACCCTTTTCTGTGGGTCCCGCCAGAGGTGCTTTAGTCTTGTGGCGGGGGCTTTCAGGCCTTGCTCGGCCCACCCCTTTTGGCTGACTTTCAGCCACGAGGGGCTGGGTCACTTTGGGTGCTTGATTTAGAAACTATATTCTTCGTCTCTTGTGTATTGCACACGCATTGTATTAAAGTTCCTTTCCATTAAGGTCTTATGTCTTATCTTGATGCTGCAGATGGCAGAACCGGTTTAGAGCAGGCAGGTGTGGGGGTTCAGGGGTGCCCCTCTCCCTGCCCTGTAACAAATCCACCTGTTCTGTTCCCCACTCTGTCTCTGGTGAATCCCAACATGCACTTCTGGCCTACACCCTAGTTCTTGTCTACATAAATAAATAAATCTTAAAAAAATGAAAGAACGGAAAGAACACAGCAATGTGAGTTGTTTTTTGTTGGTGGTAGCCATGTGGGGTTTTTTTGTTTTCTGTTTTGTTTTGTTTTTGCTGATCTCGGTTGCCCTAGGCTTTTTTGCCTTAAAGTTGAAATGTAAATACCAAACGTTGCCAGGGGCAGAAGGAGGCAATCAAGGTCACATAGCCCTGAGGAGTTCCTGATTTTTCACACCTGGAAGGAGTGAAGATAAAAGCCACACTTCTCCCTGGTGACCAGCAGAGACTTAATGTCACCTCATCTTGGGGGAAATCAGAGACAGAAACGCAAATAAATGTCAGGAGACGCTTCAGAGTCAAAGTTCATCGTGTGCCCACGTGATTTTACAGCCTCAGCTTTCTAAATGGGAAAGGCATGGAGCAGTATAAAAACAACTCCGTCCAGCCTGGGGAGGGACCAGGGAGCTCTCCATGCCCTGCAGGAGACTGGACATCACCTGAGGTGTTTCTACCTGCTCATCCCATAAGCACCATGCACCAGCGAGAGGAGTGGCAGCCAGCAAACACTGGAACCTAACCCACAGCATTTTCTCGACTTTTAACTCAAAGACTCCCTGAGAAGCGTCAAACGTGATTACCTGTGTTGTATCGTGACACTTAGTCACTGTCATAGTTTTTATATCTTTTCTTTGGCATGTGCATCTATTGAGCTATAGGTTAACAAGGATCTTAACATGTTGTCAACACTGGTCCAGGCGAGAGGGTTTCCTGGAACAGACACGGCGCCGATACCCAGTGGATAGTGCCATGTCGAAGGCCTGTGGTCTTGGGACGAGCTGACCCAGCTTTGTAGCGGTGTGATCTTAGACACAACTAACTCTGCCTGAACTTCCAGGATAGATGTGGACACTGATCATTTCCTATCCGTGGTTCATTTACATGTGGTCATCTGCGCCTACAGATTGAAGGTGTCTGCATCACTGCTGCCTTCTGGAGAGAAAGCGGAGGTGGGTGGAGAGCAGGAGGCAGGAAAGCCTGCGTGGAGAATTACATTTCCAAACACAGATGAAAACAGAATTCAAAACACTGCTTGAAAACTATTTCCGGAAGTTACAGATAAACCAAAATTAGCTCCATCCCTTATCCCAGTCTCTAAAGAAAAAAAAAACCTGATTCTTAGACTAGAAAAACATAATGGAGAAAGGGGGTGCAGATTGTTTTATTTTCCTCTGCAACACAATATTTCAGTCTTCTAGTCAAGAAGACAGCGTCTAGGTGTGGGTGTGCAATTGAGTTCATCAGGCCCTCCACGTTGTTACTCTCTCGGATGCACATTTAAGAGCAGAAATAAGTAAAACATTCTAGAAGAGAAGTAGTTGAAAAGGATTAAGTGGCTAAGTCGCATTTTCATTGACTGATGAGAAATGAATTGTGGCTTGAAAACATCACAGAGAAGAGCCGTCCGATGACTCGTTTGAGGTGCTTCTTCTGGAGTCCAAGGCTCCCGAAAGGGGCTGTTTCGTTTTGTTTTTGGAAATTTGCTCTATTGTGAATGATCACTTTGAGTTTGTGATAGACTGGTCTTGGAGAACATGGGGGTTCCAGGCTCCCTGTCCCACCCAAGAAAGGGGGGAGTGGCTAGGGAAGAGGGCTGGAGAAGGAAGGGGTGGGAGCGGGGCGGAGGCACGTTGGCTTCCTGGCC
>NW_004567111.1:4199165-4235456 GCF_000260355.1 Condylura cristata
GAGACCGGGGGTGGGGGTGGGGCTGACAATGGCTGCTTTTATCTTGTTTTGCTTCTTCTGTCCCAGACTCACTATACACATATAATCTGACTTGTGATTAAAACCTGTACGACAATCATCAGTTCGACTTGCATCACTCACAAAACACGTATGTGTACCTAGTGAACGAGAGTCACTATCTTTTATGTGAAGTCACTGAGTATTGGTAACACCAAGCCCCTACGGCAGCCTCCAGCAGCAAAATCATCCCTTTCATCCCTTTGTTTCAACAGGTATGTCTCCTTTCTCGGCCTTGGCCATTGACAAGATCACAGTGGGCTTGCAAGGCACGTGTTCCCCTCAAGATAACTATCATGAATCCCTACAACGCTTTTCATTTGATGTGAACTTTCGGAGTTGCACTTTGCCTTTTCTTCCTTAGAAGGAAGGAATATGGGCGCCCTCTGGTGGCCGAGGTCGGTATGGCCGCGCGGCTAGAGCTGCCCAAGTGCCCTCGCGGGGGGCTTCCGAGCTCCTCTGGATGGGAGTAGCCGGGGTCACCCAAGTTCAGGCGTGAGTGTGAGGGCGCGTGCACACCTGACCACGTGGTACCCCTTGTGAGGCCGCATTGTCAATGGTTGCTTTAGAGTCAGGGTTAAGCCTTGATATAAAAGGGAAATCAAAATTAAGTAGCTAGGAAATGCAGGTAATTTTTTTAAAGATTTTTTTTTATGCACACAGAACTGTGGTACAGGCCAGAGGTGCAGGGGTGGTGAGAGGACTCTCCAGAGACAGAGTGGCGAGCAGAACAGGCCGACTGACGAGGTACACTGCTGAGGGGAGCAGCGGGCGGGCCAGGAGAGGTCTTCCGCGCCATGTGGGTCACCTCCGGGGCAGGCGGGGATCGAACTCGCACTGAGGTGGCTGCGGCCAGCCTGCAGTGCTGCGCTCTAACCTGCGGTGCCACCAGGGAGCGCCCAAAATACAGGTAATTTTGACAACAATGTGGGGTGGAGGACGATGAAATGTCACGATCCTAACAGATACAATTACTATTCGATAGAGAAAGAATGAATTTTCATAGTTTAGGTAATTATGAATAGATATTAGTAGAGATAATTATCGACATCATTTGTTTCTGTGTTGCTCGTCTTTCTGCTATTCTCTGACTAGACAGATGACATCAAAGAAGAATGAATTTAGAGAAGTAGTCCTAGACATGATTCCTCACTAAAAAATGAAACTTAGATGCTGTTCAGTAACCAGCACTGTGGTGACCCAGAAGACTGAGCCCTTCTCAAAGGGATTTGTTTCTTCCGAAGGAGACATTTGCTGGAGGCTACTAGCCTTGGTAACTTCAATAATGAAACTTAGCAAGCTTTTAGCTGATGGCAACACCATTTTGTTGCTTTCGGATGCACATTTCCCTGGATCTTCAATCCAGCAACGTTTACTTAATTATAAGGTTTGTATCAGCCAATCAACACACCATACAATGCGGACGATGAAGATGAGTAGGCAGAATATTTCATATAGGCTATGTCTTCTCATTTTAGAGCATGTCCTCATTTAGACATCATCACACAAAGATACAGAGCATAAATTAAACATTAGAACTGCTTCGCATCTCACAATGCAAAGCAGTAACTCCTAGGAAGCATTATAGTTTAGGGTATTGATTTCATGTGATTAAACACAAACACTTAAGTAAGTAAGTGTTTTGTATGTGTATCTATAAATACTCAGGGCAGTACCTCATGCTCAGTGACTGCAGAAAAATGAAGAAGAACTGTACATTACACATTATTAAGTTGTGTTTTAGATCAGCAAGTATAACACGTGAAATATTTGCCAAGATCATTTTTATCTAGAATATTATTAGCCCAAAATAATTACTGCAGTTGTGAATAATACATCCTTATTAAGAATTCATTACTTGTAGGTCAATTTCAAAACTTGATTTCACAGGGTCAATGGTTCTCCATTAATCTGAAGTGCAATTATGAAAAACCAAATCAAGAGCTTTAGATTTACAAGCGCAAGGGAATCATAAAGGCACGGGAATTCTAGCCTTAGCCCAAATGCTAATTTTGACTAGTAAAAATCATTTTAAGCAGTCTTTTATTTCTCTTTTTAACTTATAATATTCTCTTAAAGACATAAAAAATTGGGGGAGCTTGGAAGAATTTTTCTTATTGTGGCCATAACAATGACATTACTTAGGCACCATGTATTCATGTTCTAAAACTTTAGTGTGCACAAGCACAGGAGAACCTTGTGGGTCTCCAAGCTCCAAACCTAGGAATCCTGATTTTTCTAAATCTTACCGTAGCCTGACCTTGCACCACAGCAGAGACATGTACCCACCAGACAGCAGGGGCACCTCCCAGGGGCATTAACATTGGCCACATCTGGTAGGATTCACACCTTCATCATTTCCATACCTTCCGTAGCCTTCAGACTACTTCCTGGAATCGCACCATCACTGGCTCAATGTTTGTTACGTGAAAGAATGCAAGATTTTTAGTAAAGGAAACACTTCTAGATGAAACGAATTCACAGCACCATGAAAGTATTTCCTGCCACACGAGTCACACTAGTGGGCAGGACACCAAACCACTGCTATGTCTTGCTGCAAGACACACCCAGGCAGTGATCTGGTGTATTGTGCTGAATTCCTGCTTCAGAAAACCCGGCACAGATGCACCCCTCCAGTGTGGGGTGGGGCAGCCTCGGCAAGCAGATTAACAAGAAGGAAGTTCATCAGAAGAGAAACCAGGTACCCCAGGGAAATCAGCACAAAGCAGCTGTCTTTATCTCACCAGCCTGCAAGAAGAAAACCACTGACTGAGTTGTCCGTAAGTAATGGTGACTAGTTGTCACCATTCCGGAGGCTGGGGTGGTCAAGATCAAGGTGCAGGAGATTGGGTGTCCAGCAAGGACCCACCTGCAGGGTCACATATGAATGGCTCTCGCTGAGTCCTCACAGGGGAGACTCTCTCTTGGAATAATCTCCCCTCTGACACTGACTCCTGCCATGTTGAGTGTCCCCATAATTTTCCTACTCCTACTCATTTTGTCTATTCTCACTTGTCCTCTCTTCCAAGCTCAAGACACCTCTTTTAAGGTCTCTTTTATAAGGTCATGAATGCCATTCACAAGGCGTCCGCCCTCCCAGAGACACCACTTGGAAATACTGTTTCTCTGGGAAATAAGATAGCAAAGTAAACCAGCCGCGGAGTCGCAGACATTCACCCCATAGCAGGTACGTCCTGGCCGCGGTTCTCAGTATAGCTTCTGGCTGACAAAGGAGCGTACACACCCTCCGAAAGGTCTTCGTGCTTACCTCCAACCTACCAACAATGACCCCACAGACCTAGCGCTCTGGTGAGATGATTGTGTGTGACCTGGGGCCAGGGATAGGAGACCTCACGCTCACGCAAAGGGGCGGCACCATCTCTTCGCAACTTTCCCGGGCAAAATAAACCTGAAATGTAAATCTAACACAGTTCTAAAGCTGAAACTTGTTAAGGAGAAAATGGAAATGCTGGAGTGGAGGTAAATCTTGGTGAGAAAAGGGGCCAGGAGGGTCTTATCCTGCAGAGGCGGAGGGACAAGAATGGACTCAGGGTCAAAGGTCTACCAACGTTGGCTTAAAATGAGAACTCAGGAAGGAGGTTCGGAATTGTCAAGGAAAGCGGAGTGTGGGGAAACTCAAAATACACAGGAATGGTGCTACTATTAGTCAGAGAGAGTATTATTTTAGGAACACTCCTTAGGTATTTTTATCAGCATCTTAAAAATAGTCCACAAAGGAAGACGTAGCAGGAGGACTAGACCAGTTCTTCAGGCATAAACATAATTCAAATTAGAATCACAGCATTTAAATCAGCCTGCGAACAGAGAGGAGCTACATACTTTGATTTGTCTGAGACAAGGAATTCCCCCTCCCTTAGCTGAAGCCATTCACAAGACCATTGGCTCAAGTTTTCTTTTGTAGTATCACCACCACAATGGAGAGATTTAAAATAACACCTGTTTGTTATTTCACAGGTGATGCAGATTTAAAAAACACAACAACTGTGATCAGAACATAGCCAGGTCTCTGCTCAGGGGTCAGAAGTCCTGCTCTGCAGGCCAGTGTCATGCCCGTGGTCTCGTCCCAGGGTTCGAACGGGGAAGGGACCCCACCTGCAAGGTCTTGCTAGTTGTTGGTGAAATCCATCTCCTGTGATTGGAGGATTTAAGAACCCTTGCCTCTACAAAACCAGGATGTAAAGAGTTCTGTAGCGCACGAAATTAGGTCATTCCATTTAGTATAATCTCCCTTTTGATTAGTTCTAAATAGACAGGCAAAACATCCTCATGTTTGCCAGGGAGTTAACACAGTCAGTGAGTTAAAGATAACGCCCAGGTTCTAGAGAAAGGATCACACAGCGCATGATACTTCGGGAGTTTGCTTAGACTGTGTCTGCCATACTGCTTTGTTCTCAATGACTCTTACTTTACACTCAATTCAGAGTTCTCATTTATAGTGCCCTACATTGGTAAACTCATAATTTCTGCAAATTAAATTTACCTCCCATTCTCCTCCTGGAGACTTTTTAAAATAGAACAGAGAATGATTAGTCAAAAAAAAAAAAAAAAAAAGACAAGAAATGAAAGAAATCCGCATAGGGCAGATTTAATCTTCCTAGTATTCTTCTTTCTCGAAGGTCAATTCATATTCTGTCTAGGCAGGAACATTGTTAAAATAAATTAATTATTGCGTAAATCATTACAGTTGTAAAACATTCTGACTCAAAGTTAGCAACAGGAAATTTGAGAAGAATGTCTTTTCGAAGATTAGTTGATTTTTAGCAGTCTAAAGCAATTATAGGCGTGCGTGTTTCTTCTGTTCATTCTAGAGTGGTCTCTCTGCACTGCCTAGCTCCTATTTTCTCCTTTCCATCCTTGCCTAAGGAAAGCCACTGTGATAGTTTTCAAACCTGCCATTAGGTCTATGGATAACCTTCCAGAATAATAAAAATAATAATAACACCTGTGTCAGTGTTGAAACAATCACACCGTGCTAAGCAAACCAGGCTTGATGGCATCGTCACCTCTCAACATGGACATAATATCACTTCATGCTTTTAAATACAGTGAAAATGAGGGGTGCGTGTTTTGTTTTGACAGGGAGGATGACTCAACCCCTTCTCCCCATAAAAGAGCCTATGGAATATTGTGAATTGTTAGTGACAGGCTAGGAAAACTTAGGACATTCAAATGGTTAATTTGTTTGTGACTAGCAATTAGAGGACTAGTTATAGTTTACAGTGGCTGGCAGTCTGTGGGTCTACGAGCAGGGGGTGGCTATTTACCTGCCTTTTAGAAAGCCATGCTGCTATGACCAGCTCTTAACGATGACTGTGCTGGTTACTGAGCATGAGAAGCGTTGCCAGGGAGTCACCTTCACCTGCTCGTCTCAGGGAATGGGCGCCCTTCATGCATGTCCATTCCAGCCCAGAGTCATCACCCTTTCGTTCACACCGTCTCGTTTATATCAATTCACTACAACCATTTAGATAAATAATGACACATAGTGAAAATGCTGCCTAGAAAGTGACTAAAAAAATATCGTGGGGATGGCTAGGAGTGATGGTTACCTAAATATGAAGGTACTTAATGCCAGAAACTGTACATTTAAAAATGGTTAAAATGGTCTTCATTGAGTGTTTTTGCCATTATAAAAAGGTCAAGACAAGCTTGTATCTTTCTAAAAACATTAAACATAGAAGAAAAAGAATTTTTTGAAAAGGGGCTTTGGCACCAAGCTATGCAGGCATTGTACGTGAGACCTAGGGAGGGACTGGGAGTTACAAGAGATGATGCTGGGGGAAACAGTCCTAACACACGCTGATGGGAATTAGGCTGTGTCCCTGGTTTCTGGGGAGAAATGGTATAGGCCATTTTCTCCAAATGCCAGAAACTTAATGAATAAAAACACAAGTTTGCAAATTATAATATTTCGAATGTAAATACATGTGAACACGTAAATTTTGTAAATCATCAGCCTCGATACCTTATAAGACAGGAGGAACTGGTTTGATGAAGAAAATAAAGCATAAACTCCAAAAATTCTGTGTTCCACATTGTTTATTGCAGCGTAATTTACAATTACCAGGACACAGAAACAACCTAAGTGTCCACCGATGGAGACTCGACCAGGAAGATGTGTAACCACACAGTGGGGTCCTGTTCGGCTAGAAGGAAACCCCTGATAACAGAGCAGAGAACCTCCAGAGGACTCTGTGTGGGAAAGCAAGTCAGAAAGATAAAGACAAATGTGGTATGTTTTCTGATATAGGAGTAAAACAGTTAGCCAGAGTAGAGGAATTGACAATGCAAGATAATTCTAAACTAGCAGGCATTCATAATCAAACTGAATTGCCTAAGATTAAGAGGGAAGAAAGGGCCAAAGAGTTTTAAAGGACAGTGCTCGGGAAAATGAGAAAAAAATATAATCCTTAGAAATTAGAAGCATGTTGGATCCTCCCTGGTGGTGCAGCGGGTTAGGATGCAGCAAGCCAGCCACAGTAGCTTCAGTGCGAGTTGGAGCCCCAGTTCCAAAGGTGACCACAGGGCGCGGCAGACCTCTCCTGTCTCCCTGCTGCTCCCCTCAGCAGTGTACTTCCTCAGTCCACCTGTTCTGCTCCCCACTCTGTCTCTGGTGAATCCTCTCACCGCCCCTGCACCTCTGGCCTATACCCCAGTTCTGTATGCATAAATAAGTCTCTAAAAAATAAAAGAAATTAGAAGTATATCATTTGTTCACATGCAGTGGATAATCTGTGCAGAGTCAAGAGAGAGCTCAGGAGAAAAGAGCCCCCACGAGCCACCCGAGCTGAAGGAAAGCAGACATGTGCAAGCCACAGGCCAAGAAGAGACCTTGAAGCTAAAACAACTTTATCTCAGAAAACAACTTTATCTCAGAAAGCCTCTTGTGTTTCCTCCTGCCAGGAATCCCTCCCGGCGAGGAGATGTTCTGTGGAGCCACAGGCAGAGGTGAGGAGTGGTGTGGAGGGGACAGACACGCGTCTGGGGCTGCTTGGGAGATTTCTCTGCTGGCCCACGCGTGCTCCTCATCCCTCGCCCGACGCTTTGGTGCATCTTCCCATCACCCTGCTACCCCGCTGCTCATGGCCTTTCACAAAGGCTGTGATAAAAATGCCAACCAGCAAAACCCTATTGACACAGTTCTCTCCAGAAATTGATCCTATTGCCATGACCATGGCATTTCAGTTTTGTCTTTAGCCATTGAATAAGTTTTACATGTCTTCTATCTGCAATGTTGCAGAAGCAGATGAAAGTAGACAGCTATGCCTCCTGCAGTCTCATCAAAACAAACAAACAAACAAACAAAAAAAAAACAAGGAGAAAGATTCAGCACATTAGGAAGGACTTGTTTAGCTCAGCAGTACCCGGTCCATTCTAGGACATCGAATGTCCTCAGGTTAGATCCATGTGGAGCACATTGCTATGGGCCCATCATTAGGAGAATACTCACTTGGTAGGAAAACCCCCCTCTTCAGAAGTAGCTGGGCCTCTTGCTAACGAATCTCTTTCATGTCGCTGCTGCACAGTCATCCCGGGGCTGACATGCTGCTCAAAGAGCCTCTGGACTCTGCTGCCAAGGTGACCTTCAAACCTACAAACTTAGTCCCAGCGAGTCCAGTTTCTTTGCTGGCCTCAGTGTTAATACTCTGAGCAATGAAGGCTGCCACCCCAAATTGCTCCCATCCATGGCTTCAGGTTGGGTAATGCAATGGTACAGTTGCTCCTGGGAGATCGGTAACAGGGAGAGGATACAAATGTGAGTCTGGGTGGCCCTGCAGGCCCAGGTGGAGCCTGAGATCGAGCTTCTGTGGACACAGAAGCCGGGGGTGGCACCAGAGGATTCAGAACAGGCTTCTGTGGTGAATCAGGGACATGGGCTAGGGATGGGATGCTCAATTTCTTTCCGTATGCACTACTCTATTCCTCTGTATAAGAACGATATTTTGCGTTTAACATTTAAAGAAGACAAAGTATATTGCCTATTATATTGTTTAAGTTCTATATCATAGTTTTGAGAATCTCCCTTCTAAGCAAAGAAGCAGGTGAGCTCCCTGATCACACAAGCCTGCAGGGCAGAAACATCATCTTAACACTCACAGGTTTGAGCTATTCCGTATAGGTAAAATACAGTATGTAAGTATCTGTGAGATATATCCCACATCCCATGTGGCCTAACATGCATGCGGACAAGTCATTGATCTGTAAGCACCATGGTGTTAAATGATTATGAATGAAAAGCAAAAGAATGGAAATAAGTTAAGTCCACATTAGAAATTTAATCAAAGGGATAGGACAAAGTCTTATTAAAAGCAGAGGAAGAAAACAAAGAGAATGAACTGGTCAAAATGAATGAACCTGATTAATAAATTCAATAATCTAACATAACATTAAACCAAAAGAAACATAACACTCAGATATTTAGGAAGAAAAAGCTTAGTTTATAAGAGCATGACCATGTGAAATTATAAAATTGTTGTCAAAAATACAAAGTAAATACAAATCAAAAGTCACTTGCATTCATTAGGGACTATGGAATAAATGGCAATACAACCTAAAATTTCAATGCAAGAAGTAAGTTAGGAGATAAAATAGAAAGATGTGCCAAAGCAGAAAATCTGCGGTTGCTGTGTGCACAGCCACCACATTGCGATTCCAGCAGTGATTGGGGAGAGGAAGAGCCGACAGGAGCGTGAAGCTTGTGCCGCTCGCTGTGGCATGGAGTCAAGTGTTTTGTCTCTGGCCAGCAGCCTCGTGTGTTGCTGGCACTCACGCTAACTGGCTGCTGCAAGAAGGGTAAAGCCTTGCACATTTAGTAGTCACCTGTGTGTTCCTGAGCTGAAATATACCAAGGCACCCTAAAAAGTCTGGTAAAATAAAGAATATTATTTTAAAAATACCCATTACCTTACTCATTATTCCTCCCTAACTCTTCCAGTACAGCTGGCTATCGCCTGCTTACGACTCCTCCCCAGACCCCGTTCTCCTAAACGGCACATATTGTGCTATGGATTGTTGGTTGCTTATTTTTTATCTTCTGCCCCAGTATGAGCTCTTAAGAGATGTAGACACCTGATCCATAGTGGGCACTCAGAAAACATTCAAGAAGGTGGTAAAAGTGGCATTTGTGTTCATACTCTTGCTACTAAAGTCTTTGCTTTCTTTGATTGCCAAAGCACGTGATTTGGAGTGAAGCATGAGTATCCTTTCAGTCATTTCTACTGACAACCCATCCCCACGAGAGAATTATCATTCCAGTTGGCCTGTGCTCTGTGTGAATATGCTATTAATTCTGGCCTTTTGTGAAGGTCTATGCTTTAAATGTTTATAATAAATAAGTAGACAAAGCTTGAGGTTTGGAAATGGCGTGAAACACAGCATGGATAGCCAAAGCAGCCTGGTGCTAAGCACTTCGTGGGCAGATGACCTTCTGAACATTCTATTTTGTCCTTACCTTGGTCCACTTATGTAGAATTAGCCATCATTGTGCAAAAGGCTGCGTGGTGCTGTTTTTACTTTGACATTATGTGGAGAAGCCATTTTCTCCAAGTGCAACATACATTCCAGAAACCTGCCAGGTAGATTTTCACCTCAGGCACAGACAAGACAAAATAGATACAGAGGTGTGCTTAAGCCAGTAGTCAATCAACCAGCAACATTTTGACTTCTTTAAATCCTCTTCCTGCAATGTAGCTACCACGTCTTGTGATTACTTTGGAAAGCTCAAGCGATGTCTCTGACTTCAGCTTTTAACCAGTGCTCCCCCGCCATGTGTATAGGTTTATCTGTGAAAATCACTTTGTTAGCAAACTTGTGATGCTTAAGCATTTTGATGTTCTTGATGAAAAATTTGACACCGATTTTTAAACTGATGCACAAACATTTGCTTTATTAGCTCATGCTATCTTTGTATACACAATTACAGTGTACTCTCACTACTTTTTAGAAGTAACATTGATTTGCAATGTTACATAGGTTCCAGGTATACAGCATTATAATTCAACATCTATGTAAACTAGATTTTTTTCCACCAAAAATCTAGTTTCTGACCTTCATCATACCACTGATTCCTTTTACACAATTACCCCTGTCCCCTCACCTGATGACCATCATTTCTAGGGTCTCCTCATTTATGGTGACATTGGAAGGGAACTTCCCCAACGGCCACAGGGAAGGTCACTTTAAGCTGCCTGAGGCCTGCTCCCTGCTGCAGTGAACAGGATCTGGGCATCCGCCAGCCGGAGGCCACGTGGTCGCACTGGCCCTGAGGGCTTTCTTGACTGTGGGCTCCAAGGGAAGAATGTGGTGTATTGTCCTTCCTGACTTCAGAGTAGTATTTCACATTCCCTGCTTTAAAACTCTGAGGTCAAATTCCTGTCACCATCTCTCCCACAGATCCAGCAGCCCTTTCTGGGGAGTGGACCCCCGAGAGACCCTTTACATCCATTGCGTCTGATGTGGTCAGGCAGGTGAGACCCTCCATCGCTGACCTGGCCACAGGTCACTTAAGCAAAGTAAGTCCACATGCACAGGACAAGCGTGCATGTACGTGAGCACACAGCTTTAGCCTTCTGTTGTTTTGGATTCTCCTGCCTGACTCCTGATTTTTACCTTCCCACACTTCACAGTACAGTAAGATCCTGGATGCCTCCTATTTGATTATCCCATATTTATTTTCAACAAATAGGACATCTGGCTGGGTGAAAATACTTGTTTCAAATGCTGTGCCAGCTTGAATAAACCTCAGCCTATCAATATGGCTACACATAAGATCCCATGAACACAGCATTTAAATCAGAGGAAGGAAATTACTAGAACGGGCAAGAGAGATGGAGAAGTGAGCATGGACAAAGACCGAGGACCAGCCGGCCGGCCTGGCCCCATTTTCGCTTCTTCCAGAAAAGGCTGATGGAGAAAAGAAACACCCGAATCATTTTTCTATCATAAACACTGTAATCAAGCAAATGTGAAAAAGCCTTTTTAGGGGAAAGAAAACCTCTGGCTTTTAAAAAAATTATTCATACATATAGAGCAGGGCTACAGGCCAGAGGTGTGGGGGGTGAGAAGCTTCACCAGAGACAGAGTGGGGAGCAGAACAGGCAGATGGACCAAAGCACACTGCTGAGGGCAGCAGCGGGCGGGTCAGGAGAGGTCTGCTGCGCCACATGGGTCACCTCCCAGGCTGGAAGTCGAACTCATGCTACAGTGGTTGTGACAGCTTTGTAGTGGTGCTTTAACCCGCTGCACCCCCAGGGAGGGCCAGCCTCTGACATTTTCATAAGTGACATTTCCTCTGTATTATGTTCATTGCCCTTAACTACAAATTTTGTTGCAACAATTTTTGTGATCTGTTCATATTTGTCTCTCTCATAATTACCAACACAAGGCACTAAATTGTAAAAAATGTCAATAAAAACATATTCATTTAGTGCTTTTTATTAAAATACCCTGCAGGAGTGTCCTACCTGTGCCCAGAGCATCAAAGCAGTATATCAGTAGCAGGGCTGGAGGATGAGTTTGCAGACCAAGAAAGTGAAATTCTGTCAGAGCTGTATCTCAGGTGCTTGAAATGCCATTCTAGACTTTCAGATGGTGGAGAAAGGCTGCTGTGTGGCAGGTGCCCTGTAAGTGCTGGTCAAGTAAGTGCAGAAATGAATGAAGAATCAGCACCGAGACAATGATCACAGCCGAGGGGGAAGAGTTAGGTCGGAGTTCATAGGACACACAGCTTCTGCTGCAGGCACATTCCATTTCCTTGGCTTATGTGGGGATACAGGAGCAGAATCTTCTAGTAACTCATTTGCCACACATGGCTTAATATGTTTTCTTAATCTCTCTTAATAAGCAACGTGCTTTCTTAAATTGGAGAATAAAAATACTAATTTACATAAAAATTAAACGCTATGAAGAGCTTAAAGTATCTTATGTGAGGGCTGCTGTCATAAGCATCAGTTGTTTGGGGTTTTTTTAAGTGTGTGGTATGTCTATGAAATCCATCAGTGGCATGACGGGGTAGAGCACAGCGCTCCAAAGCTGGACACAGCTGCTTCAGCACGAGTCACGTTCTGGCCAGGGAGCTGACCCACATGGCGCAGGCCTCTCCTGTCTCCCCGCTGCTCCCCTCAGCAGTGTACTTTGTCAGTCTGCCTGTTCTGCTCCCCACTCTGTGTCTGGTGAATCGTCTCATGCCCCCACCTCAGGCCTGTACCCCAGTTCTGTATGCACAAATAAATAGTTACAAAAAAAAAAAAAGAGAGAGAGAGAGAGAGAAAGAAAGAAATTCCATGGGGATTAGAGAATGAGCCGGCCACACAGAGCTGGCAGCCCAGGCTCTGGAAGCTGGGTTCAGCCTCACAACTTACCACACTGTGGTCAGCCCTTGCTGTGAATGTTCAGTAGAGGGGTGAGATTTGGAAGTTTCCAGAAGCTGGGCCTCTGTGGAAAGACCGTGGATTGTAAAAAGACTTTTTCCTGCCTCCCCATTTTGTCCTCTTTCTTTCAAAGGCATACCCAGATCCAGGCTGCTTGACTTCTTCCTAGAAATGATTCCAAAACCTCCAAAACAGACCGGGAAGATCCGGCCAAGGACTTCAAGTCAAACAGCAGAAGTCACGAAGTGAACCCAAGTCAAACAGAACTCTCCCTGCTGTGAAACAGAACAGGGAGGGCTGGTAAGTGCTGGAAGCCACCTGGACTCTGTGGAGCTCTGCTTTTTAAAATGTAACATTTCATTATATTTTAGATATATTTACGGTCAAGAAGAAGCAGGAAATTTATGTTAGATAAACTATAAGTAACTTCGACTGGGTAACAAACTGGAGTAGGAATCCTAAGCTTTATTTCCTTTGTTCCTGAAAACATTCAGACTGGACAGTGGCGTCCACATGACCCTCCACTAATGCAGGGTTCCCGAGTTGTTATGCGTGTGTCCGAGCAGACTGGACTAGTGTGTGTTTAGAAAGGCTGTCGGAGGCCTGTGAAAGGCCATTCCCTGCCAAGATGGCGCTGTGCATGAATGAATCAGTGACGTGAGAGATACTGAGGGGCTGCACTCATCGCTCCAACCTTGGGAAAGGGAACCTTCCCCTTTTCCACTGGGGAAATGAGCTGGAATTCTCCTGACTTCTGTGAGATTCAGGATCAATTAGTAAATGAGCTTTAATTTTTGTGTAATTTGGAAGCATCATAATCTCACAAGGATTTTGTGGCACTTGGTTAATCTGCAGCAAGAACAGTAGGCTCTGTAGAAGAAAGGATTCACGCAAACATAATACAGCATGAGGAGCCACAGAGACAAAGCACGCCATGATGTTTTTAACTTGGCGGTGTTTTAACTGCCTCCTTACAAGTGAAACTTCATTTCCAGTGTGGGTCAGCAGGCATTCACTACATTAAGCTTATTGTCAGAGAAAAGAATCCAGTGGATTCTGTTCACAACTATTTGAGAAAACCATTTATATTCTTCAGGGTACATTTCATCGGAACTATACCAGTTAGAATAACTTGGTGAGGGTTTTTTGAATTGACTGACTTTTTCCTATGGTTATTCTGAGAGATCACAAGAATGGGATGGGGAGGAAATCCCCCCCTTCTCCTTTCCCCCCACCAAACAGACACCCACAGAGGCAGTAGATGGCACCCGAGAAAGACTCAGCCCATGTCCACCGACAAAGTTAAACTGAGAGGACAGAGCTTGGGGGCCTGGAAGCCAGAGACGGAGCTGGAACACCAGAAGGTAGCACCGTGCCCAGGCCCAGACTCCATCTGAGGAGCAAGATACGAGACGTGGGATCCGGGGCTCAGCCTCTCCTGCATTCCTACTTTCTCTTAGGAAAGTAGGAAAATCTTCAAACGTAGACTTTTTTTTCCCATTTTTTAAGGTCATCCACAACTGATCCCATTCCAAGGCAGGCTGACTTGTTGATTAGCTGAAATTGGCACACGGCCTGTGGACTGAAAGTTTTAAGGGACAACTGATAAGCATCCTCAGGGCCACACACACCCTGATTCATGCATTCTCTGCTGACTGTGCCCCTTGCTTTAGTCAGTGACTACCCTGGAACCCAGCTGCTCAGGGCTCAGACTCTGGGCCTGCGGGTGTAAATAGAGATCAGCCCCCTCCTCATGAGCGGTGCCTGCTTCCCTGGCAGAATTCTCCTGTAACACTGGTTTAGAAGTACTGGCCCAACTCAGCAGGAAAGAACAATCTCACAGTCAGATATTTGGGGGAAGGAGGACAGATTGTGAGCTAAGTAGGAAAAATATCTTCTGGTGTGACGATACACATCTAAAGAGGTGTGACCCTCCACCTCTGAGCCACACACTGCGCTGTAAAGCAATGTTATCATAATTTTAAGAAAAGGCACAATAAATCTGAACCCAGAATACCAAAAAGTCTTCTCTTTGGGACTAAGACAGATATTTCCTAAAGCTGACTCTGTCACCCAGCACCTACATGACTGGATACAAGTTTCCTAAATGCCTTAGTTCTTTGATTCTTTTTTTTTTTTCTTAAAGATTTATTTACTTATTTGTACAGAACTGGGGTACAGGCCAGAAATGTGGAGGGTGAGAGGATTCACCAGGGACAGAGTGGGGAGCAGAACAGGCAGATTGACGAAGTCCACTGCTGAGGGGAGCAGCAGGCGGGTCAGGAGAGGTCTGCCGTGCCATGTGGTCACCTCCGGGGCAGGCGGGAATCGAACTCATGCGAAAGTGGCTTTAGCTTCTCAGTGCTGTGCTCTAACCCGCTGCGCCACCAGGGAGGGCCCTGATTCTTTTTTTAAAAAAAAAATTATTTATGCATACAGAACTGAGGTACAGGCCAGAGGTGCAGGGGATGAAAGGATTCAACAGAGACAGAGTGGGGAGCATAACAGGCCGACTGACTGAAAACACCGCTGAGAGAAGCAGCGGGGAGGTCAGGAGAGGTCTGTCACGCCATGAGGGCCACCTCCCTGGCCTGGGATCGAACTCCCGCTGCAGTGACTTGGACAAACTTCATCGTGCTGTGCTTTAACCTGTTGTGCCACCAGGGAGGGGCCCTCTGATCTTAACCTATGCTATAAGGATTCAAAAGACATCTACCTACAGGGAATGATGTGAAGGATAAAATAAGCCCTTGGCAGCAGACACAGTCACGCCGGGCAAGGCTGTGCTGGCCCATCAATGTAGTTATGACAGTGACTGATGCTTGCCAGGGGGCCCACTGCAGGGTCAGAAAGCTGCTTCCAGGACTTTCACCCCAGCCGGGTCCTCCCTACGGGAGCCAGGCCTCCCTCCCTCTCCTGCATCAAACTCCCAGCTGAGGGTGGGCAAGCGCCAGCCCATCCGTGCTGAAGGTGTTGACTCTGCTGTCCCTGGCTGTCTGGGCTTGCTAGGTGTCCCCAGACTCCATCTCCAGACCTGCTGGGCACCGTGGCAAGGGGGTCCTTGGTGTCTCCCAAGAAAAGGCATTCATGGATCACCCGCATAAAGCCCAGCAAAGCTTATTAGGAAGTGGTAGGACGAACACTGCATGAGGCCGCGGCAGCCTCAACAAGCAGCGGACTGCCCAGCAGTGCGGCCCGGGAGTTTTATGGGCTTTTTCTTTTCTATTTTTTCATTATGCAACCTTGCTCCCATCCCTCCTCCTGATTTCGGGACTAATTGGAGCTCCCTGGCCCATTCTCTGTTTGACTCCAGGACAAACTGTTGTTAAGATTCTTCCCAGATCTGCCAGGCTGTATATAGCCCAGAAAACAAGACTAGACCTTGCTGGACTGTGGATTACAAAGGTGAGGCTGCACTCCCTAACACCCCACCCCTGCCCCCCCACCCCAGTTCCGGATTCATGTATATTCTTTAATATCCCATGCACATCTCTGGGTTTCAATGGGAACCTTTTCAAGAGAGGGCAGGAAGCTTCCGCTGAAGTATCTTCCCTAGACATGGGCCACCCACCTTGGAATCAGAACTGTGGGTTTGTAGTAGGAGAACGATGTTCCCCATAATGGTTTTCAGTGTATGTGTCCACAACTGTAGTGATGCAAAAGCCAGGGAGGAAGACACTGAGGTTGGTGAAGATAAAAGGATGCATGATTTCCAGGGAAAACCAAAGTCCATGGTTATTGGCATTGGAAAACTCAATAAAGTGGGAAAAACTTAAAAATAGATT
This sequence comes from Condylura cristata, assembly GCF_000260355.1. Classification (NCBI taxonomy): domain Eukaryota; kingdom Metazoa; phylum Chordata; class Mammalia; order Eulipotyphla; family Talpidae; genus Condylura; species Condylura cristata. The sequence goes on from NW_004567111.1 coordinate 4,215,397, forward strand.
TGTTTGGCCCTTCCTGGTGGCGCAGTGGGGTAAAGCACAGCACTAAGAAGCTAAAGCCACTTCCGCATGAGTTCGATTCCTGCCTGCCCCGGAGGTGACCACAGGGCGCGGCAGACCTCTCCTGACCCACCCGCTGCTCCCCTCAGCAGTGGACTTCAACGATCTGCCTGTTCTGCTCCCCACTCTGGTGAAGCCTCTCACCACCCCTGAGCCTCTGGCCTGTACCCCAGTTCTGTATGTACAAATAAATAAATCTTTAAAAAAACCAAATAGATTTGTTCTCTGCAGGTTATAGTTACAACCATTTATTTGGAGCTGTTTATGATTCACGTCTAACTAGCGTCAGTGCAAGCACAGATATGTTGTATGATCGGTAGTAAAATCATAGAGCCAGAATTTGTAAACTTCAAGAGCCTTGAAGATGCGTAGGTCAGGCCTCTCCTTCGCCGACAGGGAGTTTGGAGGGAGAGGAGTCATGGAGTTTGCTGGATTTCAGAGCTGGGCTGAGGAATCCCAGCCAGTGTTTTCGGATGCCCAGGGCTTATCTGCCTTTGGGTGTGATTAGAGTGTGAAAGTCTATACTGAGCACTATCTGTGGTTTTGCAAAAAGGAGGTTTTGAACCCCAACTTCAATGGGTTCCAGAAAATCATACCAGTAGAAATAATTTGTGAGAAGTAGTAGCTCGGAAGTTAGAGACTAGGAAATAAAAATGGGGGTCAGGACATCTGCAATGGAGAAGTTGTTGGAATAGATTGAGGCTAAATTATAGAATATTGAGAAAACAAGATCAGTGAAACTTTTGAAAATGTCCCACTTGGTAATGAAATACACAATTAAGGCATAAAATATTAAGTTTTATCTCAATGAATTCCTTCTAGCACATTCATTAAAGACAGAAGAAAGCCATGCTGGTGATATGAACTGTTGTAAGGTTCCTACCCAAAGGGGAAAGCTGTTTCCTAAACATGTCCCAGACAATGAACCCCCCCCACCCCAGTCCAAGTGAAGACCCCTGGATCCTCTTACAACACCCACCTAGGAAGCCCCATTGTCCATCAGCACCTCGTTGATGACTTTACAAGTACCCAAGTCATCTGCTTGAAAAAAATATCTCCCCTGGCCCTCCCTGGTGGCGCAGCGGGTTAAAGCACAGCACTAAGAAGCTTAAGCCACTTCCGCATGAGTTCGATCCCCGCCTGCCCTGGAGGTGACCACAGGGCGCGGCAGACCTCTCCTGACCCGCCCACTGCTCCCCTCAGCAGTGTGCTTTGTCGATCTGCCTGTTCTGCTCCCCACTCTGTCCCTGGTGAGTCCTCTCACCCTCCACATCTCTGGTCTGTACCCCAGTTCTGTATGAATAAATAAAATAAAATAAATAAATAAATAATCTCTCCCCTGCTAGTTCCTTCCTGGAGCAGGTGACCTGTGGACTCAGAGGTTCTGTGCCCACACCAGCACCAGCAGAAGGAGCAGCGCCCTCTGGGGATTAACTTCTGAGGTGCTCGCAGGATGGTTGAAGGCAGTGACCATCTGTGGAGAGGACATTGTTTGCCTGGAAGAGGTGAGCACGTTATGTCTGGGAGTACGAGCGGGGGCTGGAGACGGAAGCTGCTGTCTGGTGATGCCAATGGGGAGCTCAGTTCTCGGGGTTCCCAGATAGGAAGACACTAACTAATGGTCACCGGGAGTCTGTCCTGATTTTTAGCCCTGCTACTTACGTAGTTGGGAGCCCTTTAACATCAACAGTCTCTAAAAAGCTCATTTATTTAGACTATAAGGATTACAATGTAGGGTTGCAATTAAGGATTGAAGTTAAGGATTAAAAATAGTCGGCACCTGCTAAATCACCTGCTGTCCTCACTGATTTATAGGCCTAAGACCAGCAGAGATTCTGAATCCTCCCTGACTGGCTAGGGATATTAAGTTACAGAAAAATACAAAAGTAGGGAGGAAAGCCCTTCACTCGTTCCACATAGTTCCTAGGAATATTCCACAGAGTCACCTCCACAGGTCTGTATGCTGACTTTCCCATACCGGCGAGGAGACAGGTGTGCAGTAGTTGTTCTGACTTATTAACCTTGATGGCTATCAATTCCCCTCACCCTAAATTGTCATACTCGCCATTTTAATGACCCTAAGTCATCATATTGTTAGTGTGCTACAATGTTTTTCATATTATTGGGTAAATAATTTGCTATTATAGGCACCAATGCCTTAAGCACCTTCATGTATTAATTTCCTTAAATTTCTAGAAGAAACCATTAAAAAATTCATAAAAAAATAAATCCCTGGAAGAGAGCTTACTGATTCTAAGTATGTGGACTTGTAGGAAAGTATATATGAAGAAAATATGATATATGTCACAGAACAGAATACACAATATATAAAGATATTCATTTTTTAGAGGTGTGTGGTATATCTGTCATGTTGTATAGAGAAGTAAGAGAGTTAAGCTAATATAATTACATATTCTGAGCACAGGCTTATATTGTTTAAGCTCCTTTCAAATTTTTACTAGAAAATAATATTCATACCTCCTTAAAGAATTATTTGTTAATCAAGAAGTCAAACAAAACTGGAGGAATAAATGAGTGATCACCAAAATTCAGTATTATAGTTAATTTATCACTTGCAAGCTAATCACATCTGCAAGGAGAACTAGTTTGGGGACTTTAATAGGAAGATACATGAGCACTGTGGGTTTTAAGTATCTCCCTAAAAAAGAGAAAGGAGTTTAAATTCCCTGCTTGCTTTTTGGCTATTTGTATGCATGATTATTTTATGATTACCAAACAGACACATGCTATAGATGATCTCTTATCACAAAAGTGGCAGATAAACACCCCGGCGAACTAGGATACTTAGGCGAATGAGATGGAAAGGATAAACCTAAATATGTGCTCTGGGTTGAGTAGAAAGAAATATCATTAGTTACAACATGTCTACAAATCTACCCTGGCGAACATCCTAAAAGGATCTGAGATTAGAAACTAGCAACAGATGGTAACGTGTTTTTGCACAAAGCCAATTTTTCTATGACCTTGAAATTCTGAAATGTCCCCAAAGAAGAAAAATCAGATGGGCTCTGAGTCAGGGTTGTCCTCGGGACAGATGAAGCTAATGGACTTGCGTCAAAGAAAGATGAGATGGATGGTCTGTGGCCTCAGTCGCCCAGCTGCAAGCACATTTTGCCATCAGGCATGTAGAATAAATCCTTGGGTGATGGGAAGGACAGATGTGCAAAACACATCAGCAGGATGAATGGGGCTGACGGTCCAGCTCACACGGCTGGGGTGGGGGCTGTGGGGTGCAGTTGAAGCATCGCCTAGAACAAGTGGCTGGAGGTAGACAGCTCCTCCCACCCCAGACCGGAAGTTCTCCCGGCCACACTGGTGTCTGCGACTTGCCAATTTTAGTCAAAGACTGAGAAGCATGATGAAGAGAGCATGCAGTGAGACATAGTCAAATGACTGCGTGGAAGACCGCTTCATGCTCTTGTTTTCAAAAAGCAAGTGAAAGCTGGCATCTTCTGAAAGCTTCCCCAGCCTTCATTAGACTCATCATCCTTTATCAATTCATTGGAATAGGGGATAAAAAAAAATCAAAAGGCAGGAAGCTCCATTTTCCCCAGGTAAGGGAGTTAGAGAAATTAACTGGACCTTTATGCATGAACTACTGAACTATAAGATTCCTTGCTCTGAAAATCAACTCCTATTAGTCAAATTTGGAAATTTCTTGGGATGACCTGAAATTGGCTTATTCCATAAATCTGTCCTTTCTGCCTTCCCTTCCACCCATTCACACATTCATTTACTTACTTATTTGTGCATCTAGTATGTGCTAGAAGAAGGACTTACTCCCAGAAACCTTGACGTTGACTCCAGTGAGTACCGGGGCAGAGGTATTATTGCTTTTTTTATAATGCATTTAGCCCTGGGCAGCCTGAGGCATCTTCATTTGAACATGGCAGGTGAAAGGGGATGAAAACGTTTAGAATGGTTAAGGAAGTCAGGCATAAAGAAAGAATTAACAATATCCATCTAACATTTGGAGAGAGGATTGTACAGCAAGACAATAATCTGAGACCCAGGACCCACGAGAGAGAGACCCATCTGAGTTCCTGCCACTTAATTTACCAGCAGCTGAGGCTGGTGGGTTTAATCTGAATCACTTATATAGTGGATTTCCTAGGAGCACGGAAAGCAGAAGTAAAGTGTAAAATCTCATCCTTGCAAGTTCCAAAGATTTCTGGGGAAAGAAAGTTCCAGAGAAAAGGGGGGCCCAAAAAAGGGATGGAGGAGGAGGAAGATACACAGTGAGCGCCGGCTGCCCTCAGGCTGGGGTTCCAATACTGCTTCCAGTCAGGCCCCTTCCCACGCAACAGAAGCTGCCATCAGAAACCTGGGCAGGAAAACAGGATCCACTGGAAAGTACCAACAAGCCTAAAAACTGCAATAAAGTATGTCAGCTGCATTGAGCCAAATGGATTTCTGGACTCTCAAAGCCACATCATTGATTCTATTCCTTTTCTCCCAAAATAGCAAAATCACCTCCTCACTGAATAAGGGTTGAGCATGACCACGAATTAGAGTCACAGATGTGAAGCAGCTGAACCTCAAAAATGTCCCTGGATATGCTCCAGAATTGTCAATATTCACTCAGGTGACTCAGCCGTTATCATCTCATCAATCAGCTTAAATGCAAAGGGAACATTTAAAAGCATCCAAGGAAGATGTGGTATGAGAAAATGGCAGGTGATAGAGGAAGAATTGTTAGGCTCTTTGCAACCCCTTCAGAGATGAGTAACACCCCACCTGTTAGGCCTGCTGTGGCAGTCTTCCTCATGAGAAGAAAGCAAAAATGCCGGTTGTTGTGAAAGTTATCAACTTTTTTTTTAAAGATTTATTTATTTCTGCATGCAAGAACTGGGGTGTAAGCCAGAGGTGCAGGGGCTGAGAGGATTCACCAGAGACAGAGTGGGGAGCAAAACAGGCAGATAAACTGAAGTATACGGATGAGGGGAGCAGAGATCTGCTGTGCCATGTGGGCCACCTCCCTGGTCGGGGATCAAACTCGTGCTTCAGTGGCTGCGGAGAGCTTCACAGTGCTGTGATTGAACCCGTTGCACCATCAGGGAGGTCTCGAAAGTTGCCAACTTTAAGAGGTCATTTGCTGCAGGCATGGGGAGGGTGAGCTGGTCCGAGGACAGGGTTAGAAGGAAGCTAGATTCTAACTTGACAAACTGCACCATCTGCTGACCCAGGAGAGGGGTGTCGTTCACAGTCTTGAATCAGAGACACAGAACCAGAAAGCGTTTTATCAGCAACAAAGTGAACATTTCACTCACAGTAACTTGTAGAGTTACCAGCTAGAGCTGTAAAGCCCTGGAACATTATATAGCAGAAAAGCCACTAGAACCTTTAAAAATTATTCCTATAGGCTTTTCAGCCAAATGATTCACCTAGAAACCTACAAAAAGCTCCCAGACACCCAGTGTGCTAGTAAGCCACCAGTAAACAAGGGAGCCAGCAGGAAGAAGACATTAGAGGTCTTTACCAAGTATTAATAAATGTCTTGGACTTTGGGCAATTTGGGGGATACAGAGGGGCTTCTAACTCATCAGCAGAAAAAGTCATTACTCAGGGGTGATTTCTCGAAAGAGCAAGAATCTCTGCTCCCTCTCTCAGAAGACCTACCAGACTTAAATCTGAAGCAAGGAGATAAACAAAGCCATTGATTGAGGGCCTACGTTTGTCAGGTTGTCATATTTTTTCAGGATATTTCTTTGTAGTTTAGTCTCCCCTCTGTGCTGATTTTTGATTCTTACCCTTCTGAAGCCAAGGACACTAATCCCCTCATTCTTCAAGATCCATCTGGAAGGCGCCACCTATGATAACCCCAGACAAAGCGAATGGCTTTTCCCCTCCCCAGGAACAACAGATTATCCACGCCACGGATATTCACACACTTTTATGTTATTTTAATGTCCTAGGTTCACGAGTTTCAAGCTTGGACCGAACTTCTTTACTAAAGAGGACGCTGTGCTTGGTAGTTGTTCATTAAGTGTGTCTGAGTCAGCTCATATTATAACAAAACATGGTAGTACAAGTGGCTTAAACAACAGACATTTATTTCTCACAGTTCTGGAAACTGGGAGAGTCCCAGGTCAAGGAACTGGCTGAGCTGGCCCTGGGAGAGGATGTCCTTCCTGGGTGCAAGCATGGCAGAGAAAGAGAAAGCTCCGGTTGGCCCCCTGAGAGTGCACGGGCTCCATCTTAGAGGCTTCTCATCTATACCTAGTCACCTCCCAAAGTCCTTTCTGCTGATTCCATCCAGTCCAGTTTGAGACTGGAGGCTGGACACAAATTTTTAGTCTGTCAGAAAGTACAAACTAAATTGAATTAAGAACATTAGCCCTAGTGAATGTTCCCATCACTGCAAGTGAACTCTTGAGACAGCACCTAAAATGAAAACATGTTGTTTTTCTCTTGTTCCAAAAGCTAGCAGTCCTCGCTCCGAGACCTTCAGCCCACCTCTCCATGGTTTCTATTTTCTCATCCATGAGTCAGACAGACTGAACGCTGCTGTATCAGAGTGCCCGGTACATCGCTGTCCTCGCCTGGATGGCTCGCCCATAGCAAGCACTTTGGTTTTTTCCTCCAGCACAAAAAAAAAATAAAACCAAACAGCCAAAGTTCATGAACATTTCAAAATGGAATTTACCAAAATTCAAAAGCACGCTGCTCTCACATAATTTTTGCAAAGATGGCTATAATTGCCAATATAATCTATAACCTCACTGCCAATTACAACCGAATGTTTAAATCATTTGCAATTTCCTCTTTTAGTAATGTCAGTGTAAGCCTCCAAGCGGGCCCTAATGTGGCAGGTTCGGTATTATTTTAGGTCACGGTACAAGGACAAACTGATAGCAACAGGCTCCATATAATTTCCTGTGCTGCTCATACGTTTCCAAGCAACTGACCTTAGATGGCTGGAAATTAGCTGGAGCAATTTGACGTGATCAGAACACCTGCCTCGTAGCTATAACGACACATTTCACTTGGGAAATTCAATGTGCTTAAGTCACTTCTAAACCCGGATATTTTTACCTAATCATGGAGAGAACCACAAAAAAAATAAAATAAAATAAGCTACATGTCCAAAGTCACTGTGTATACTTGGACTCCAAAAAGCAAATTCAAGGTTTATGAAGAGCTGAAAACATTCAATTGTAATATATTGACCTTAAAAATATAGGTCGGGGGCCTCCTTGGTGGCATAAACTGTTAGGTGCAGCAGTGCGAGCTGGACGTAGCTGCTTCGGTGCAAGTTTGACCCCCAACCCCGAGGTGACCCACATGGCGCGGCAGACTTCCCTGTCTCCCCGCTGCTCCCCTCAGCAGTGGACTTCACTGATCTGCCTGTTCTGCTCCCCACTCTGACTTTGGTGAATCCTCTCACCGCCCCTGCACCTCTGGCCTGTACCCCAGTTCTGTATGCATAAATAATTAAAAAAAAAAAAAACAGAATATAGGTAGGTAGTTCTTTATGCATGTTTAGAGTTCTTTTCCCTTTCATTGATGCAACTTAGAGAACATCACAAATAGCTGACACGTGAAGTCTATAGTCTAGCCACATTTTTTGTTGAAAAACTAGCCTAAGTAAGACGTGGCTGCTGGAGGCTGCTATGAGCCTGCAGGGGGACAAACAGGCAGCACTAACTGAATGCATGAATAGTAATAAGGCCACAGAAGAGCAATTAGCATGGGTGATTAAAATTACCATCACTTTACAATATGAAACATGACATTTTAATAGCTTATCAGGTTTTTAAGTTACAAGGACGATAGACTTTTAAAATATGGACCCAAGTTGCAGACCTGAGCCTGGGACGCCCACCCTCATTTCTCAGGCTGAATTCCACTGTCACCTAATCTCACTCTTCTCCGATAGCTCATCCTTTTTTGTCTTTTTTGCAGGCGCATCCTTTTCCCTCTGAATGTATCTTTTAATAGAGAATTGAACAAAAAGGAAAGGCGTTGTCTGTACTGGCCAGCGAGGGGCCATTTCTAGTTCCCTCCATGCCCAATGTGAACCACACTTTCAGCAGGCAGCATCTTCCCACTGCCTGATGGGCTAACTTCTTTAATTCTGCTCGTCTGCCAGCAATGAATTCTTTTGTCAGTCTGGAAGGTTTTTATTTCACCTTTTTTTTTGAAAGCTGTTTCATGGAGAATTGCTTTCTTAGCTTGCAGTTTTCTCTTCTGTGTAAAAGGTGGTGTTTCACTGTCTTCTGATTTTCAGGGACAGAGAGAAATCTTCTGTCCCCATTCTTACTCCACGATGTTGCCTCTGTGGAGTGTCCCTTCACCATGCATTTTAGGCTGTTTGACTATGATGCCCCCACCTCCACCCCCCAGCAGCTGTTGTCAGGAATCTTTGCTTATTGTTTGGGTTTGTTGAGCTTCTTGGATTGGTGGGTATGAGGTTTTCATTGAATGTGAAGCTTCCAGCCATTATTTCTTCAAATATTTTACCTGTTCCTTGGTCTCCACAGGAGATTCAATTATACATCTCTTCTGTCATTTAAAATTGTGTCAGGGAGAAGGCTCAATCAGCTGCCAAAGGCCCAAGTTGTCTCTGCAATGAAGCCTCCATAAAACTCCAAAGGGCAGGGTTCCGAGAACTAAGCATCCCTTACCACAAGATAGCTTGCCCCAAGTATCTTGTCTATCTAGTGGGTCCCACATTAAATCCTTTCGTAATTAGCCAGTGATCTAGTAAATAAATGTTTCTCTGAGTTCTATGGACTCAAATTAGCCAAATCCAAAGAGGCGTGGGTCCTGGTAAGCTCAGAAGCGCAGGTAACAGCCTGACTTTACTACTCCCAGTCTTGGGTCTTTCACTTGGAGGATCTGATGCAGCCTCCAGGTGGATGGTGTCAGAACTGAGCTGAATTCTGGACACCCCTCTCCGGTGTCTAAGAATGGGTGTTCGGTGGGGGTTGAGGGATGTTTCTCCACACTCACCTTGGAACTTGGTCTAGGACCCACTTAATATTCACATTGTGTTTTAACACAATTGTCGGTATTTTGAATTTCATAATCAATCAAACTTTATGGAAAAATTAGTGTCTAAACAACCTATAGTTCCCTATTAGAAAAAAAAAAATTCTCCATTAAACGAATGAGGTACAGATAGTATTGACAAAGTTTACAATGGCTACCTGGCCAAACAATGGTTGGTCTGAAGGTGCACAAAATTTAAAATGTTTTAAAGTATTTTTTTAAAACAAGTTAAATTCTATGTTTGTTTACAAATACAGAAAAACCCCCAGAATCTGAATAATGCCAAATGTGTTGATTGATTCTAATTCTCTTAAAGTTCTCCAGTCATAAGAGAAATTCAAAAACTAGCTTATTCATTGAGCCACCTACTATGCTTCATGATTATTCTTTGAAGAAAAGTGTGAAAATTAAAAGAGTAAGTTAACAAAAAGTAGACTAGTGGTTTACTCAAGTGCATATAAAAACAACTATTAGGCCTATTTTCTGACATGAATCAATAACTTGGTGTTTTATGGCATTTGTACGCAATCTGCTGCTAGATGCTATAAAATCACTGGGTTGGTTACATTTCTATCAAGATAATCTCTAGTTTCCCCTTTGACTCACAGGACGTTAAGTCTATTTAGTAAATTCATTTTTATGCAATCAATATGAATTGTCTTATTGTCTATTCACTTCGGCGTATATATTTTTTTCTTGTTAATTTTCTTGCCCCTTGATGAAATTTCCCAAGGCGCCAATGCAATTTTTCTATGTGATTGATATATTTAAAAATTAAACATACTTTTTTAAAGATTTATTTGTTTATGCATACAGAACTGGGGTGCAGACCAGAGGTGCAGGGAGATGAGAGGCTTCACCAGAGACAGAGCGGGCGGATCAAAAAAAAAAAGCACACTGCTGAGGGGAGCAGCGGGGAGACAGGAGAGGTCTGCCGCACCATGTGGGTCATCTCCGGGGCCAGGGATTGAACTCGCACTGAAGCAGCTGCGGCCAGCTTGCAGTGCTGTGTCCTAACCCCTTGTGCCACCAGGGAGCGACTGAAACATATTTATCTTTAAGTTAATTTTAAATACCAGGTATTTGTTATCACATCAATCAACTAATTTCTCTGGAGCCACCATATTTGAATATCTGTGGGTGAGAGAATTATTATGAACAGCTTCTCAGCTCCCTCCTGCCATACTACCTGGCAGCAAACAAGAGCTGGTGGCACAAGGCACACGTCAGACACAGGGTGTGGTCACGTGACTCCTTCTGCCCAGTGAGACATGGTCATGAGTGCCGGCTCAATGGACACGGAGCATTTCCTCTCCCACTCTGGTGTGTCTGGGAAGCACAAGGAGAGGGTGCAGCAGACTTGAGGCCTGGCTGAGCATTTCACTTACAGTCGCTTTGTAAGCCACTGAGTTTCTGGGTAGTTGGTAACACAACATTCTTCTGGCAATCACAACAAAGCCCAGAGAGAATATTACAGAAAATAGGATATAATTCCTGCCCTGGAGGGGTGTAGACAGGAGTGAAGAGGGAGTAGTCAAGTAAAATCAACAATGGTAAAAATAAGAATATCTGCTCCTTCGTGTATACCGGGGGCATTTCTGAGTCTTCTACTACTCAAAATGGCATGATGAGATTAATAAGAAGAGACACGAGAAGGTAATTAACCTCCCAGATTCCCATGGTTCACGATAGGTAGAAACAGCCAGGGAAGCTTCTCTTTCAGAGTCCTTATCTTGTTTCTTATTGCATGGCACACAGGTGATTTGGTGATGGGAAGTCAACAGGGGTTACAATTGAGATGGGAAAAGGCACAAAATTATATAAAAATAAACTATTATTATTTTTTAAAATGGGATCTTAAACATTATATTTAGTCTTTCTCGGGCTCAGGTCTTTATCTCCAGAATGGCAAGATGACCTACCAGTGGGTTTATTGGGAGTCCTTATCTTGTTTCTTATTGCACATCTGAAAACCAGTTGTTGTGGATCAATATTATAGATCTAATTCCAATTTGAAGATAAGGGGGGTAATATTTCCTGGGCATCTGGTATCTGGTGGCACTGTGATGAATGGTTTAACTAAATACAAGTGTGACGGATGGCACAGATTTGGATGTCAGACAAAATGTGAGCTTAAACTTTCACTCATAGCAGGATCATAAAGGACCAGAGGGGGGGAAAAATGATAATGAACAACTATATACCAGAGACATTTTATGGGGGGTGGAGTGGGGAATGGGATCAAAAAATGGGGGGTGGGGGTATTGCATAAGACTATGGTGATGGCACACAGGTGATTTGGTGATGGGAAGTCAACAGGGGTTACAATTGAGATGGGAAAAGGCACAAAATTATATAAAAATAAACTATTATTATTTTTTAAAATGGGATCTTAAACATTATATTTAGTCTTTCTCGGGCTCAGGTCTTTATCTCCAGAATGGCAAGATGACCTACCAGTGGGTTTATTGGGAGAATTTAACACCACTCAAGTTCATACAGAAAATCCTAGGTAATGTTATCTGTGTTCTCATTACTTTGTCTCAACTTCATAATGACACTAAGGGATACGTTCATATAATTAAATAGACTTTTGAAAGTCTACCTCATGTAATGTTGCCCTTCTAGAAAGGAAATTTTTTCTAGGCCATTACTGTTCCCCTGCAAATATCCCAATTGTTCAGCAAATGCATGCTAGGTCTTCTTGCTAGAGTGACTAGTCAGTTTGATTCTACCATGTAGAGTAACAGAGGCTATCATGATTTTTGAGGCCTCTACACTCAATGGGTAATGAATTTCAAGATGCACATAAATAGCATTTTATTGTACTTTAATAGCTATGTGCAGATAGTTGGGGATTAACTAAATACCAAGTCTACTTTGTAGAGTATTAACGCCTGTATTACAACACAGTGCAGGCACTGGAAACTCACTACATGAATTATGAAAGTGAGAGTGCTTACAATTCTCCCGGTAGTAGAACTTTGGAGGTAAGCTGAGGGTAACAGGGCTTCTCTCCTTAGGAGTTAACGGTAGGAACGGAAAACCTCGCCACCCCTCCCTTGAGCCTGCTCTCACTGGATTCAACTCCTCTTGTTTTGGAGGGTTCCGGTTTCCAGTTATCAATACCTTGTCCTCCTCTACACATCTTGGCAATGTTTAAAAAATGGTTATTGCATTTAACTTAACTGAGGCTCAGAGAAGTTAAGGTCACACAATAAGTAACAGTCATGGCGATGGAATAAGCAGATTGTTTTGGCTTTTAATTCTAACTCCCAGACATGTTTTAGCACTGTCTACCTCTACATTTCCATCCCACACAAACCTGCTCACATAGCTTTCCCAAAGAAAAAATTACTACATTAAGTAAGTAAAGACTGCATTAATAACATGCCAGCATCCTGCTACTCACAAAGTTTAAAATTCTATGCTTGGTATAGCAGCCAGACTATCTGAAATACAGGAGGAGAGTTTGCGGAATCCCTACCAAATTGGTGAGTGCATATTTTAAAAGATGCCAGAAGCCTTCCTATCATGAGCTAGAGGTTGACCCTGGTCTCTCCTAGCCATCAAGGAAACCCTCGTGATGACCCAATCCAGTCCATTTTCTAGAGATACCCTTTTCCTGTCACTCTGCATTTCTCCTGACTCATGTTGCTTGGTCTTCAAAAAGACTATTCTAAATATACTGAAATCTGCAATGCTCTGGTTTTCACATTATGACTACTTCAACTTTTTGAGAATAAAAGGCAGGTTCTAATGTGACCCACTCATAGCAGGCAAAAGACGTAATACACAAAATACTACTAGTTCATAGCCAAGAAAGCAACACACACGCACACACACACACACACACACACACACACACATTCAGTCCTAACTTTCTTTCACTTTCACAGACAAAGAAGAGCGTAGGACCTGGAAGAGTTTCTCTTATTGCTAACTCCATAGATTCCATTTTTGGGTAATAGCTGGATAATCATAGTCACTATGAATTCCAATTACAGCTGAGAGAAATGCTCTTTGGTGGTATAACGAGTCATTAAGTTCTGGTGATGTCTGATACTTACACTTCTTTTGACACTAAGTGAGTAAAGGTCATTCTGCCTGTATTGCAGCTTTTATGTTTATTATCTCCAAACTAAGAGAGAAACAAGTTAAAATCAGCATTCTAGGAAAAATCAACAAGTGTTATACTTTTAAATGTAGAAATGACTTCCCTGAAAATTACATTTGCATTTCACACTTCAAGTTCCTGAAAGTATTTTCCCTAAATAAGGTAGCTCAGGACAACTTTAATATGCTTCATGAAAAGTTTGCTATTCATTCCAACAAGGTCACTTTGTAAAATAGTTGGAGAAAAATAATGCCTACTATCTCTTAAAAGTTATATGTGAATTGAATGAATTCACATGTATGAAATATCTTCCAGCAAAGAAACTAGAATACGAGGAGAGAGTTTCCCATTATTCCTTGGTAGTACTGATGCAACATTAATGTTAAGGGTCCTCTCCATTCGCTCAGGCGATGGAGATAAAGCTTTTCTGTACAGGCCTACCCAAATATTTTCTTTCTTAAAACAAATCATTTTCATGTCAAGACTGTTCTTGGCATAATATAACTTAAAGCACTGACCAAGAAAGTGTAAAAAAAAAAATGTAGCCAGTAACTTGTCTTTTGTATTTTGGAGAGGAAAAGGCCTTAAATGCCTAAGTCATTTTGTTTAGCAAAATAATTGGTTTTGTGTGACTATTTAGCACAGCAGAAAATGATAGCTTTGGAAGAACAGTCGTGACCAATTAGGAAAGACATTTGCCATGTCTTGAATTTCTGACTTTGACTCCCTATTTCCCCTTAATGACAAAATCGTAAATTAACAGTGACTGCCTTGCCATAAAAGAAGTTTGTAAGCCACACCAAAGCTCAGTAATCTCTAAAAATGTTGCTTCAACCTGCCTTCCCATGAAAGTAACCAGATACAGCGGCAGCAGGAGAGTGAAGAGGCCAAGTATGTTCACTTGGAGTCACTTGACTTTGGAGCTGACCACAGTGTCCAGCGAGAACGAAAGGGCTCTTGTCCTATGACATGAGTTAGGGCGGGAGAGCAAGGCTCCGTTTGTGGGCGCCCTCACCAAGGTCTTCTTTTTCTTTTCCCTTTATAAAGCTGCTATTCTTTCATCCAGTCTTAAGTAGGATGATTTAGACTAGACAGAAGAATGAGCTCTATTATAAAATATCATTTCTTTTTTTTTTTCCAGGAAATGTGATCCTTGAAAAGACAAAGCATGCTTTCCAAAGAAAATGAGATTTGCAGCCCACTTCAGCTCTCTGTCTTTATCAGTTTAAGATTTAATGGGAAATAGCTGGAGAATTGGCCCGTGTAGGGCCCTTGGAATCCTCCATGGTTCTTTCAGCCCAGCAATGTCACACTTTTTCCCTTTCTCAGATGCAATCTATGACCTCAAATCCCAGGTGAGTCTTGAAATGCAGCTTTCCTTACTGGTAAAGGCTTCATGTCCCTCAGGTCTACCTGATTGAAGTCATCCTTTGCCAAGTCAGCAGCACATAATGACACCATTCCTAATCAGGTGTATGGGTCAGTGACTCCCCAGGGGTGTCTGGAACCTGCCTGCTCTAGAGAAGGTCTGTCCACACACATGAACTGGGAGCTAGAACTCTGCCCGTGTGGCAGTGCGTGTGACCAATTAAAGCTGGAGGCTGAGCATACCTGTCTGTCTCCTATTAGTAAAATACATTCCCCGCTCAAAAATACCCCAAAGCTGGACATCACCACCACGTTCACTAGTTTGATAAAGTGATACTTCCACGCAGAGGCTGAGAAATGGGCATGCATTCGAGGGGGAACCAGATTCTTCCAGGCCGGTTAATTTTAAAACCAGTTTTCGATTTGAGAACCATAGTATCAATATCTGTTGGTGAAGCGAATGAGAAAAGAGATACAAACCCAATAGTGAGAATAAATGGCAGAACAATATTTGAAGGAAATCTGTAACAGTAATGATAGAGGACAAATGTCCTTCAGGCAGAGTGACTGATGCTGGTCTAGAGGGCAGGAGAGAGGCAGTCTGAAGCATGATGAGAACTCACCTGTCGGTGTCAGTCTGCGGAAAGGAAAAGTGATGTAGAGCATTAACAACAGAACTGGACCAGATAAAATATTGGCAATAACACTAAGATACAAGGTTCAGTGAAGAGCCAACGTTGGCCGTGGATGGGTAGATAACTATGGGAACTCCATCTCCTCCAGTTTTTCTTAGCCTTTCTGATGCCACAGTTTCATCTTCTTGGTTTGTTTGGTGATGGTTCCCAACAGCTTCAAGCGTCTGCTCTTGCAATGACGAGGCCTTCACTTCGCCTTGCTGGCTCCACTACCACATCATCCTAAAATATCAAGGTGTCTGGATTCCTTTACGGAAGCCTGTGTGCCTGAGACATACTGAGGAGCATGATAATAAGGTGGGGATGTTAAACTTCTTTATCCATTCAGTAAGCACTTACAGAACTCTGCCATAGGCTTAGTGCGCCACTAAGTTCCTGAACTATTGAACACCTTCCACTTGAAAATGTCAGAAAAGTAAGTATACAATATATAGAATGTAATTCTACACTTAGGGCTGATTTTTTTTTTTAAGATTTATTTATTTATTCATACAGAACTGGGGTACAGGCCAGAGATGCGGAGGGCGAGAGGATTCACCAGAGACAGAGTGGGGAGCAGAACAGGCAGATCACGGAGCAACGGGCGGGCAGGAGAGGTCTGCCCCGCCACGTGGATCTCCTCCGGGGCAGGCAGGGATCGAACTCACGTGGAAGTGGCTTAAGCTTCTTAGTTCAGTGCTTTAACCCGCTGCGCCACCAGGGAGGGCCTTAGGGCTGATTTTATTTGCCCAAATCACAAAAGTAGGTAGATGGAAAAGTGGTGCTATTGGGGCATTTCTTCTATCTCCTAACCCAGCCAGGTGCCAATTAATGCAAACTGCGTCTTAAGTTAGAGGATCTCAGATTCAGAAAGCTCTAAAGCTGTTTTGTCTCATTACATTATTCCTTCCCTTTTATTTTACATGTCAAAAGGATGAAGAAAATTCAGAAGTTAGCAAAGAATGAAAAATTTGTAACGGTATAATTGATTGTCACATGCAAAACAACAGAAGTCAAAATTGCTGTGAGGCTATAAAAACATTATCATTAATTTTCTAACCTTGTCTTTTAGAAACTAGCTATAAGAAGTCCTCCGTGATTTTTGTGCCCGAGAGTCAAGGATTTAGCATACAACCTGAAGTTTCCAGGAGTTTCCAAACTCTTTGTAAGAATGTGTATAGCATAAAAATAGGGTAGTGACAAGATTAGAACTATTGTTTTTCATAAAAAATATTATTTTCTCTTCTGCCTTTGAACAAAATTTTAGTATTTCAATAAGAGGATTACTTTGCCAAGTGTTAATTGTAATTCAAATGTGACTTCAACAGCCTATAGCATTTAATTGGCTAAAAACTGTGGGAAAAAAATCAAATTAGCATTCAACCAAGTAATTTTTTACTTTCTTCATGGTGTTTATTGAAGAGATAGTCACAGAGGAATTCTCCAATAAAATACTGATTTACACAGGTTCACATATGTGATAATGATACCAGGATGCCCTTGATATCACACATATTAGCAAGACAAAGGTGAAAATAAAATGGACTCCTGGCTGCAGGTAGCTGTCTCCCAGGAAAGGCGTTTCGGGATGTTACCTCTGCAAGTAACATTTAGATGCAACACACACCTATATAAAAACACATATTTACTGGCCCTCCCTGGTGGCGCAGCGGGTTAGAGCACAGCAGTGAGAATCTAAGGCAGGCCGCTTCCACATGAGTTCGATTCCCGCCTGCCCCGGAGGTGACCACATGGCGTGGCGGACCTCTCTTGGCCCGCCCGCTGCTCCCCTCAGCAGTGTGCTTCGTCGATCTGCCTGTTCTGTTCCCCACTGTCTCTGGTGAGGCCTCTCACCACCCCTGAGCCTCTGGCCTGTATCCCGGTTCTGTATGCACAAATAAATAAATCTTTAAAAAAAAAAAACACATATTTACAAGTGTGTACATATTTATAAGCTCACATACACATTATAGAAACACAAACATGAATGTTTGGCTACATTTACATATTCATAAAAGTGTGCATAAATTAAAGTAGGATATGTATTCGTGCATATATAAATCCATATATGTGGGGGGGAGGGGGTGTGGATAGATAGATCTAGATCTTCTTAACATCTGAGGACATCAACACTTGGAAGACTTCAAAATACCACAGATGAACAAGAGGCTAACAGAAACAATAACTAAACTCCTTGCCAAAAATAAGCAAAATTTGGGAATGAAATAAAAGTGAGGAATAGTGACAAGAAAGTGGAATTCAAAAGAGGGGGTGGTGAATGAAGCACCCAACAGAGTAGTTGAGAGGTTTAACAACTAGACTGATTACTACCCAACCATAATTGTTGGTATCCAACCTCATCACCGGTATGTCCAGGACGTTCTGCATCTTTGCTAAGTGCTTAAAACTCAGTAGTTTGGATCTTGGTTTGTATTATGTTGCTTTGAGCATTTTTGTAGGTTGAATACGTGGGTTCTGGCATCAGCGCCCTTGAGATCAATTCTTTGGAGGAGATAAAAGAACAGCCTGGAAATAGAAACATCTCCGTGGACATGAGAGCCAGAGCATAAGTGCACTGAGAAAACCCTGCAAATCTGCACAATCTTGAGGCTTCCCATACAGAAAAATAAAAATTCCAGAGTCAGGGACTAATCACATGACGTGGAGGATAAGTTTCTGGAACTTTCCACTGGACTGAGTATGATGCTATAAATCAGGGTGAAGAGTACAGGAACGAGAGCACACAAGTGAAGTCCCTGAGGAACCCAGGGTCAGAACCACAGCCATCACAGCCAGGAGCTCAGCCTCCTCCTCAGGCAGCTGGCTGAGGCTCACCCAGCCTGACGTGGCAGGGCAGGCATGCTGCCTGAGGAAAGATAGTCCCAAACCTCGCTGACAATCAAAGGAGCAAATGAGAAACAGAGAAACGTGTCTCCAAAGGAAGATACACTAGAAGGAAAATAGTTGTTGGAGAGTCAGTCGGCCAAATGTCTAACTGGAGTAGAGGGACATCTGACGCTCGTCACTATTATACTATAATAATGTAAGCATTGCTATTATCCCCATTGATGTGGTGATTGTCCCCATCACAGACTGCCAAGTGCAAGTTGCAAACACTTCGGAAACTTACACAGTTGGCAGCTGCTGGTCTGTAAGTCACTTCTCATAACCTAGACCCAGACCCTAGTGTTCCTGGTCTGCATGATATGGGAGAGACTCGGGCCCAGGGAAATTAGATCCTGCGGGTGATCTCAGAAGGGAAGAAGAAGACTCAGTCCTTGCATCCTGGGTAGAGTATGAGTGGCAGCTCTGTCCTTTACTGTCCACACAGCACCCCCTTTAGAGGACAGTGGCCATGGTAGGGAGAACGAGGGCTCCCAGAAGACCCACTTGCTGGAGTCTGTGAGTATGTTGGCACTTACATGCTAGGATATGGAGAAAGGGACTTTGTCCCCGTGATTGAAATTATGGATGCTGAACTGGGCGATTGTACTGGACTAGCGGCTTGGAGCCAATCTAACGTGTGAGTCCCTAGAAGTGGACCACTTTTCCCAGTCTGGAGGGAGAGGGAGGACAGTGGGAGAAGCTCACCGAGATGGCAAAGGACCTGCACTGTACAAAGGGCCTGGGGCACATGCAGAACCAGAGAGACTTCCAGCAGACCAGGAAGACCCCAGCTCATAGCCAGCAAGGGAATGGGGACCCCCCACCCTACAGCTGAATTACATTAAATTCTCTTGGCATCAAATGACCATGAAATGAATTCTTTCTGAGCATCTCCAGGAACAAGCAGAAATGGCCAGCGCCTGGGAGACTCGGGTGGGGCTGCAGATGAACAACCCGACAGGAAACAACTCCATGTTGGTTAAGTCCACAAGATATGAGCCAATTTGTTATAGTAGCAGCAGAAAACTAACACAAGGCAGGAGGTAGCACGTCTTATAACTCCTGGGACAGGAATTCTCCAGACAGGGGCACCCTGGGGTCTTTGCTCCTGGAGCACTCAGAGCGCACTTCGGCCCCATCACCATGAGACCAAGGTCAGATTTAACAGCTTCCATCTGAACAGGTCTGCAGTTTCTTGAAGAGTGAAAACCTTTACTTTTATGTCACTTGGGGTAAGACAAGATGCATTTGTGCAAAAGGAATAAGCCTAAGAAAGTAGAGAATAAGGATGCCGAAGATGTCCACTCCCTGCTTTCCAGAATCTGTAATATGGTGGCATTTACATGGTCTTACGGCATGAGGAGACTTGAGTGAAGAGGATGGTCTCATGGTGGTGACAGTATTCAGGGGTTATCCAGGAGGGTTAACCAGGCAGCTCTTTTGAGACATGGATATCAGCTTTAACAATCGTATCTCAAAATATAATGAAGACATTTGAGAGCTCGATGGAGGAGGTTGACACTGCAAGCTTAAAACTTGTAACACAAATTTGTTCCCATATGTCCTCTTATCTCTCCGGGGAAATTTTATTTAAAAAATAGCTGCTGAGCTTGTCACATTTACACTATGTGAACTAAACACCATAATGCTTGATGCTTTATATAGGTGTGTGTTTATATATAACTATTATATGTATACACACACACACACACACACACACCACGCACCTTTCTAGTCATCAGGGTATATGGATGACTGAGCCGAAGGTCATGTAAAGCTCCATGTAAAGAGGTAAAACTGAGAGATAATGAACAGGTCTGCTGTTTCTTGAAGAGTGAAAACCTTTATTTTTATGTCACTTGGGGTAAGACAAGATGCATTTGTGCAAAAGGAATAAGCCTAAGAAAGTAGAGAATAAGGATGCCGAAGATGTCCACTCCCTG
>NW_004567111.1:4235556-4253957 GCF_000260355.1 Condylura cristata
AGGAATAAGCCTAAGAAAGTAGAGAATAAGGATGCCGAAGATGTCCACTCCCTGCTTTCCAGAACCTGTAATATGGTGGCATTTACATGGTCTTATGGCATGAGGAGACATGAGTGAAGAGGATGTTCTCATGATGGTGACAGAATTCAGGGGGTTATCAAGGAATGCCCTGAAATATTGACCGAAAGTTTGTTTTATAACCAAACCCTATGCTCAATGATATATTTCACCAAAATTAGCTTACTCCTTATTACGACATCACAGGCATAGAAACAATCTCTGGAGCAAGTTTTTGTGCTAAAGAAGTTCAAGGGATGTTCATGCACCATGAATACCTGTACCCAGAAAGAAATAGACCACTTGTGATCGCGTAAACACTATCACTTTCAACGAGCTCAAACTGAAGTATTTTTTATGATTCACAATATAAGAATCCCAAAGGACTTCACTTTCAAAGGACTTGGTTATCTAATACAGCTGCTCTGGAGGCCAACCAAAATAGCTATCCTTGCTCAACCTTTGGAGATTTGGGTCAATAATAGGCCCAGATTACATTTAAAGAAAATTACATTTACAGTGAAAATTGTTTTCACTGCATCAAATGCCTAACATATGCAAAGCGATCCATCCACCCAACCATCTGTCTCCTTCTTTCTTCCATCCATCCTTCCAACCATACATCCATCATCCATCTATCTCCACACTAGTTCATCTTTTGCACCATTATAATACTGTGCCATATACATATTTCCATATTAATACATATTAAGTTCTTTCTTAAGCAAAACACTATTCTAGGTGTTTTACATATGTTTACCTTCACAACAATCCCTAGGTGGGTACTGTCATTGTTCCTAGTTTATAGATAAAACCAGGCTCAGGAAGTAACTGCAATTCCCACAGCTGTAAATTCTTGGGGTTGGGGTTGGAATGAATCCTGGAGAATTTTCCCCAGAACCCACAGTCTTAGTAACTATGATACTCCATCAGAGTAGCATTTGGCCTTGTTCATAGAGGTAGTGCTGCTGAAAGCTGCTCTCTCTGGAAGGAATGTATCAGAGGAGCTGAAGACCCAGGCATATAGAATCCTAAAAGGCAACCTGCTGTTTCTGGGATGAAGTCATCTGTAATCGATTTCTGTATAATATCACTTGATCCCATTGTCAGTGCCATGGGACTCCTTCAGTGCCATGGGACTCCTTCATGACAATGGAGTTGACAAGCTAAATCTGAGGCACAGACAGACAGGCAGGCCAGCTGGAGAGTGTCCTGAAGAAGGACAGCCTCACTGGCCTGGCAAACGCAGTCAGCCGCCCAAGGGCAGATTTTGTGCCCAACCTGCTGAATAGACCTGGAGGACAAGGACTAGAAAGAGGAGGGTGGAAAGCAAACAGCCTTTTCATCCAGCCTTGAATAAAGACCAGCCTTTGGCCTCTCCAGGAACAATCACAGAGCCAACAGAACCATGGCTGACTCGATGCCCGATGTGAGTCAGGGAGGAAGGAATTTGGTGACCACTAGGTGTCTGAACAACATCGCTAGCATGGGAGAGGGCCAGAGCGCTGGCTGCCTTTAAGCGCCCTCCAGGAGGGGCGGCTGCGCCCCACTAGTTTCATTGGTTCAAGGCTGCAGCTCACATCTTACTTTCAGATAAAAGAACAATTCAAAATGCCCTGGGGAAAAAAATGTGCTGAGAACTCATGATAGGGAAGAGTCTTGCCAGAAGCAACATACACCAGAGAGGTTGGTAGCAGCGGAATTTGGATTGAAATAGTAGACAATACTGAGCTTTCATTCCAAAGGGCCACGTCAGAACTCCGCAGTGTGGAGCCTGATGAAGTTAAAATTTCAAGTAGTGGGGTTTGGTATGTTTAAAGGGTTGAGCACAGCCTGGCCCGGTAAACACCTGGAGCCACACCTTCTGCTCGGATCACACGTAGGACGGTTTCCCACTGCCAGGCAGCCTGCACCCCAAGTATTCTCAATTCTGGGGCCCCGTGCCAAGAATAAAGCTCCCCCCAAACTCACCCTTCCTCTCCCGGTGTGGCCCTTGACTCTTTGCTACATCGTGGGTAACATAACTTGTGAGGTTTCTTTCCCACCAATTTGCCAACGCCTGGCTGGTGCATGGTGCTGGCCTTTTACTAACGTGGTGTCATTCACCACGAACGGACTGAGGCTCCTGGCCTTCAGTAAGTCGCACGTTTATGTGAAGTTAGCGGTGTCCTAGGGAAAAATACCTAGACCCTCTCCAACAGCAGAATTCCGATTCCTCCTTGAAATGTGCGGATTATACGGGTTTATTTTTACTCCGCGTTTACTAAGTTTCACTGCAACGGTGAAATTCAAGCAGCTAAAACAATACAAAGCGTGAAAGTTTCTCCTTGTTCCTTCCCCGACAGGTGCACCTGCCCATAACCCCTGTACATCCCTCGGGATGTAGGAGAGTAAATGTCCTGTGTGATGTGTGTGATGTAGGAGAGTAAATGTCCTGTGACGCCGGCAGGAATAAAAGACAGGCTCAGGCTACGCAGGTGTTCTGACCAGCACCTTAGATTGGGGTAGGAGGGCAAAGGGTTCCGCTGGGAGCAAGCTGGGACAGCGGGGTTTAGTGCTTCTTGTAAATATGATTTCAGATTCTAGAGCCCACAGCACCAGGGAGACAATGGTGGCTCCCCCATGCCCCTGGGGGCGGCCGGGTTGTGGGGAGAGGGCGGCGCGTCCCGCTTACCTGCGCACACGCTGCCGTCGTAGGTCTCGCACACCCACTCCTGGCACTCGCACAGCGGCCCGAAGTACATGCCCGGCTGGGGCACGTGACAGATGCACACGCCGCAGTCGCACCGGCCGCGGCCGTGGCACAGAGCGCCCCCTGGAGGCTGCCCGGGCGCCCGGCAGCGGCGCTCTGACTCCGCGCGTGACAGCCGGCACCCCGCGCCTGGGCCGCTCCTGCAAGGGCGACAAGCACCCCGCCAGGGTCAAGCACGGACTGTGCAGCTCTGCACCGCGTTCCTGCTCATGCCCGCTCCAGTCGCAGGCAGACGACCGCCAAGGTGGTAAGTCTCAGGGTGGCGGGCCCCTCTTTTCTCTGGGAGTCAAGAACCTCCCCCTACTCCAAAGGGCACCGCGGGGCTCTCCCTGAAAAATGACCATGGCGCAGAACGTCTGGGCCGTGACCTGCCACCTGGGAATAGGGGCATCTTTCGGGGGAGTGAGGTGATCCAGCCCCGTCCGGACAGGGCTGACCCTGAATCTAATTTTTTCCCAAGATTTATTTTATGTATACAGAGCGGGGTACAGGCCAGAGGTGCAGGGGGTGAGCGGGGTGAGGCAGATCCACCATGTACACTGCTGAGGGGAGCAGCGGGCAGGTCAGGGGAGATCTGCAGCTCCATGTGGGTCACCCCGGGCCAGGGATCGAACTGGCGTTGAAGGGACAAGGCTGCAGTGAGCTTCACAGTGCTGAGCTTTAACCCACTGGCCACCAGGGACGGCCCTGACCCTAAATCTTAAGATTCACCAATACCTGATACAGATTTTATCCATTTGTATTGCATATAAATCCCAAATATTAGAGGCAACTAATCCACAGATGATACCTGGTGGACTCCTCTGACCTCTTTAAAACCACCCTGCACATGCTCCCGGAGCTGCATTACCCAAGTGTTGGGGGTAACGTGCTCTTTCCATGCACCCCGTCAAACAGATCGGCTACAGTGGATTACATAGCAAAGCCTTCTAAGATTATGGAAAACTCACTTTGTGTAATTCTGTGACTATTTGCTCTTCTGTGTTTTTGATATTCTAATTTAGAAGTGTGAATGCTTGCTGGTAAATTATATTTCTATTATTACATAGAACCCTCTTTATCTGTAATAGGCTTTTTGATTTTGAAATCCATTTTTTTTTAGATGAGGTTATCCAGCTTAAAAAAAAAAAAATTAAGGGCCCTCCCTGGTGGTACAATGAATTAGGTTGCAGTACTGCAAGATGGCCTCAGCCACTTCAGTGCGAGTTCGAACCCCCCCCCCCCCGGGAAATTACCCACATGGTGCAGCAGACCTCTTCTGACCTGCCCACTGCTCTCCTCAGCAGTGTACTTCATCCATCTGCCTGTTCTGCTCCCCACTCTGTCTCTGGTGGAGCCTCTCACTGCCCCTGCACCTCTGGCCTGCACCCCAGTTCTGGATGAATAAATGAGTAAATAAATCCTTTTTAAAAATTAAAATGAAAAGGCCTGTTGCTATCTGATGCCTGGGGGGGAGGTGGTTTTATAAGAAGGAAAACGTGGCTGTGTAGAAAACTGGCCTTGTCGGGAATGCCAGGCAGAGTGCTCTGAGACGTTGCGCTCGCTATGCTGATGAACCTCACTCTTTGAAAGTTTAGCGACTGCCTTCTGCTTCAAGGTCACTCAAAGCCACAGACCCCTGAAATAAGCCTGCGCCCCATTACTACAGAAGAGGGCACAGCCCACCCAGGGCTGACGCTGGCTCATGCCTCCTGATTGGCATTGCTAGGGAAGAAATCACACTTACGCAGTGGGTGTATTTTTCTGAGAAAGAGGCAAAGGGGCAGAGGTGAAGTCCCAGCAGCGCAGACACAAGGAAGGCAGAGAAACAGGTTGAAAACAGATTAGCCAGAGTTCCTCACTGCCCTGGGCTTCAGGCTGCGGTCCTGCAAGCTGAGCCCAGCCACGCCGAGCAGGGCCGCCGTTGGGTCTCAAGAAAAACAACCCGGACTCACCTCAGAGAGGGCGAGAAGCTCTGAGGAACAGCTGACAGTCCTGGGAGGAGAAGGGAGGATGCGAGCAGCAAGAAGTTCCCGAAGCCTGTGGGCTGCATGCTGAGCTCCCTGGGGCGGGGGCGTTGAGGCCGCTACCGGGGCTCTCGGGAGCTGGGGCGGCAGGGGCGTGAGGTGCTGCCAGCGGAGGGCGGGCAGAGGGACCCCCGACACCCAGGCGGCCAGGTCCAGGCGTTCCCTGGACTTGTAAGTACTTGAGGAGCCGCGGAGGATTTGGGCAGCGGCAGCGCTCTGGGCGGGGTCCTGGTGCCAAACCCCTCAAGTGGAGTCTAGGCAGGAAAGTAATTAGAAACAGTTGTACAAGCAGATGGTTTGTTTTGACATAAGAAAAATGCCCTGTTCACGGATTTGAGAAAACCCTTGCTTCCTTCCCCTGTGGGCCCCGGCTGTGTTTGTCAAGGGGGTATTTGGGCTGGCTGGTAGGAAAGGGACAGGAAATACGCCCCCAGGGGAAAGCAGGCTGCAGGCTGTGAGCAGCTGGGCTGGGACTTTTCAGGAAGATGCTGGAGGGCGTGAGTTAACAGGGGCCCGCCAAATTGACAGTTTGCTTTGAACGCTTTACCCTTTGTTTTAACATGATGAATCTTTCGGGTTTGAAGCCTTTAAAAAGTGTGTCGTGCTTTGGTGTGTTTAGACCGGTAGTTTATCAGCCACATTTTGCCTGGACTTGGGCAGTTCACATTACAGTTGTCCTCAGCTCACCCCACTCCACCCCTAAGAACCAAGTATGTGGGGGAAGTCTCTCTAGCGCATCCACTCCACTGAAACCGAGCCAGCGACTCTTACGAAGCGCCTACTGTGGGCCAGTCTCTGAGATCTTTTCTTTCTAACTGTGACAATCATCCACGCTCATGTACTCATTTTGCAAACCGGGTGCAACCTCTGTTCAGGACCAGGCTCTGGGCGGATAGTGAGGACACAGCCGGGAGCTAGGGAACCGTGAATCTTGCGAATCCAGTGAGCAGGTAAACGTGACTCAAAACAAGCACACAAATATTAGAAAGCAAAGGGTGGAAAGAGCAGTGGAAGCGAAGCCTGTCGCTTCAGATTAGCTGACAGGCGCCAGACGGCTGCCTGGGAGCTGAGAGGTGGGGGGTGAGTGCAGGTGACTGGGTGGGGATGGTGTGGGTGGGGGAGTGGGGGGTGCATTCTTTTTCAAATTGTGAAGAGCAAGGAAGGAAGGCACGGAGTGACCCTTGTGAGAAGGGGCTCAGTTGCTGGAATTCACACTGAAAGTGGGATGAGATTGCAGCGCCATGCTGACCCCTGCCGCGCCATGCTGACCCCTGCCTTGGTGGGTTTCTTAGAAAAAGCACTAGGGACGAAAGAAAGCATGCTCCCTTCACTCCGCAAAGAGTGCTTTGGAGTGGATGTTTCCTCAGAAATTACAACCATACAGGCTGGGGATGGTTAACTATCAGTTTAGGGGAAAATCAGGAAGCAAACAAGAACCAGGGAAAGCTGAAACAGGATGGCATTTCTCCCTGTCACCTACATCAGCAGGTGCAAGGCCACTGCCAGTGTTTACCCACTGGGGCCAGAAGGCAAGCGCAAGTTCTCTGAGCAGAGACCATCCTTTATGTCCCCATCACCCTCTGCCGGGGATGCAAGTTGCTGCTGACATTTGTCAGCCGGGGCTTGTTCATGCTGGAGCGGGAACAGTCCCGGGCAGGCACTCTGGGCAGGGGGTCGGGCAGGGGGTGGTCAGGGTATTGAATTCCGGAGCCCAGGGACACAGAGCGTGATTGAGAAGGAGCAATGCGGGCTCTGGACTGGCAGATTCTCTGGGCCACGTGAACTTCTCCCATGGGGGAGGAGAGAGGAGAGACAGAGGGAGTCCATACACCAGTCATTCTTGGCGTGCAGGGGCAGGGTGGGAGGGTGTCCTGCAGGGTCACCTGGGAGCTTGTTTCCTGTGCAAGCTCAGTCCCCAAGCAGATGTACTGAATCACAGGGTGCGTATTGACAATATCCTGAGAAATCTATTTGCACAGGGTAATTTGAGACAACTTGCAAATCTCAGAGCTGGGGCTGGGTCACAGGACCTGGAGCTCTCACTGGCTCAGGTTCGACTGCCGCCTTGCATGCCTGCCTAGCCACGTGTGACCGGTGAGGAGTGAGAGTGGTCTGTCCTGCCAGTTGCAGACATCTTGGTGACTCAGGAGATGGGACTAGTAGAAGGAATGCACCCACTCCATCCCTGGCTAGGAATTTGCAGTGAAAACAAGAACCAAGAACCTTTCAATAAATGATCATGTGTTCCTTACCTGGTGCATGTATGTGTGTGTGTGTGTGTGTGTGTGTGTGTGTGAGGGGAAAAGAAAAGAATCCTGTGCAATGCGCACCTGATGTGCGCATATCTCTTTCATGAGGTGAAGCAATTGGTGTGTTCACACCGCAGGGTGCAGTGAGGAATATGTCCAGGACTGTGTGCAGCTGGGAGCTGGGAGGGGAGAGCCAGCGCCAGGAGACAGAACGTGTTTGAGTGTTCAGTTCATTTTTTTACTCTGACACAAAGTAATATTCCTAGCAAATTGAAATAGTTATACTGTGGCTGATGTGGCGACTCAGTAGAAAGTCTTCGATTCACAGCAGTTCTGTGAAAACAAAAGGAATGACTTAAAATGCTCTCCTGTTAGTAAACTTTGATACTTTTTCTGCAGAAGTATTAACACCCTGGAGAAACCCCTTTCTCCTTTCTTCCAGTTTGCAGAGGCCTCAAGGACCGACTTCTAAGCAGATCTGGCATAGCACCCAGGTAACAGCGACCCCAGGGTCTGGGACGGGGCGGGGTGGGGGTGTGAAATGTCCCATCTCATATACACCCAAAGGGGCTGAAAACATCTGAGTTAGTCCCTGAATCTTCATGTCACAACATCACAGAAGCTCAGTGCCAAGGTATCGCTTCAAGATGGAGGGCAAACTGGCTGCCGACGGGCCCCAGTGGCATGCTCACTGGGGTCTGCCTGTAGGCAGGGAGCAGGCTCCTGCGTATGGTAGACTCGGACATCCTGTGCCCCAGTCAGCACGGCAGGGAAGACTTCCAGAATGAAGGCAGCCAGGTGTACGAGACTTGAGTCTGAATGAGGTTGTTCGGAAGTCTTCATTTATCAGTCTGTCTGTCCTCTGTCTGTCCATTCATTCATTAATTCCCTCATTGTCCCTCCTCTTTCCCTCCCTCCTTCCCTCCTCTCTTAGCCCCCTTTTATTTTATTTTCTTGGCAGCCCTTGTTCAGGATCTAGCATGACATTTTTCCATCTATTTACCTGGTTGGGTATAACCTACCACTCTCATCTGGAAATCAAATCCCACGAGACCAGGAGCCTGGCTTCTTCTGTGCTCTGTTATAACTGCAGTGGTTTGCAGAGTTGCTATAGATAGAGTGAATGACTTTTTAATATCTGATACACCTTGATTAAATTCAACCATTTGAGCTAAAAGAGAGTATTTTTAAAAACTGGCATACTGTCAGGGGATGAACTTAAGCAACTAAAATATAAAAATCAGGAAGAAAATTATATTTGCCATGAAAAACCTGAAGAAAGCTAATCTTGATTTCAGATAATCAGCGGTCTTCACTCAATTCTCCATCAATGGCACATTAATACACTAATTGTTCAATCACTTATAGTCAAGTTTGAAGTAGAAAAAAGTCTCACTTTTAAACTAAAACCCACTTGTATAATATTTTCAACTAAAAAAGAATCTGCCAGGTTTTCAAATAGCCAGAATTACACCAAAGCTTTTAGGAAGACTAAATATTCCCAGGCAGCAATAAAAATAAGCTTAAATTTCCAAGAAAAAGAACTTTTCATCTGGGCCAGGGTTGTGGAATAGAAGGTGTTTAGTTAACATCTTTTCCAGATGTCAGTGCAGACCTGGACACAGCTTTTCCTCCCACGTAGTAAGAACACCTGGAAATGTTAAGCACCTCTGGGATAACAAATAATCTTTCATCTTCTGTGTATATTTGCCATTCTAGTTGATATGGAGGGGGGAAATCTAGATGCATTTTCATTGACTTCAAGTGCAAAAATGTCTCACTTCACTATTGTTCTATCCACACGAGTAGACTCTTAGTTCTTACTGTGCAGCTCCAGTGTTAATCAGCTAATAACCAGGGGGCCTAGAAGCAGGAGCGGACAGGAGGCCACAGCACTGGCTACTTGTTCTGCAGAGGGCTGTTCAGGCCGGCTCTGCACCCTCCCTCTCACCTGCCAAACCTTCCCTAGGGCTGCTCAGGCTGATGCTGTTGTCCTCGGTTGTTGACCTTGCCTGGGCTCTTTAACCTGCTGAATTTCAGTTTGCAAATGTCACGGTGGAAGGCAGCATTGGTCCTTTCCAACTCTACATTCGTGTGTTTTCTTTGTATATTTGTCCAAAGGCGTCCAGTCAAAAAAGGGGATACACTCATATCCAGGTATATACAGGTATATATGTCATGCTACGTCTCATCCACAGCTGGACCCGATCAATTTCAAAACAGAAAGAGTATTAGATATATATAGTGGAAGCTAGTACTTTGGAGAATATAGAAACTAGTATTTATCCTGAGACTGGGCATTTAGACAGACCTAGTCTATGTACCATACTTTTCCAGGAGTTAAAGTTTATTTCCCTCGTGTTTTTCTTTGAATCCTTTCCCACTGCACCAGCTGGTCTATGACAAAACTGGAGACTCCAACTTTCTCCCCACTGGGGTTTACTTGGGTTTTTATGCAGTGAACGCCATCCGTTGCTCGGTTTAAAACTCTTCTTCACGCTGCCATGTCCATTATTCCACTCTTACATGGTAGACTTCATCCTATATAATCAGGAAAAAATAGATTGTTACAGAGCAGGGAGGGGGCACCCCAAACCCCCAAACCTGCCCGCTCTGTATCCACCATATCAAGAAAAACTATACAAGACCGTAATGGAAGGGAACTTTAATATAACCAGTGTGCAGTAGAGAAAAGACAAAGAATAAATCAGACACCCAGACTTACCCAACCATTTGTGGGTAAAAGTCCACCCACAAGGGATTGGCACAAGCAAGACCTAATGCACCTTCTGGGAGGGACCCATGGAAAAGGGTCAGCAACGGACAGACAAGTCTGGGAGGAAAAGAGCAACATCAAAAGCAAGATAAACACTGCCATAGTCACCTCCCTTTGGGTCTCTCAACCACACCTGCGTCACCCAGTCCAGGGCCAGGAAACACACCTGTCTGTCTGTCCCATATTCCCCTTCAGGTCTCCTTCTGGCTCCATCCTGCTTCCTTCCTCCTCAGTCTCCTCCAGATTCATCTCCTCCCTCCTCAGCTCCACCCTCCTTCTGGGGGAGGCAGGGGCAGGGAACCTGGAACCTCCCCTTTTCCTGGGGACCCCCCTGTTACAAGGCTATATTTAGGTGAGGAGCAGTGATTGGTTGGCAGGTGAGAGTGAGGGGTGCAGACACTGGGACCCCTCTGCAGCGATGTTCCTAGACGCTGATAAGCAGCAGGGAAAACAAAGACAGTGCAGGTGCCTTTATCAGCAGCTGCAACAGCAAAAGGAGCCGCTCCCCCAGTAACTGGCAAGATACTAGACTGAAATTACAGTTAGAAAAGGCATCAGAGGGGCACGGGTGGCATTCGTTTGCCTACGCCACTTGCGGACATTTTCTTCTTGAGATGAAAATTATCAACGAAACCTTTCGTCTTCATAAACAAGATATAGACCACCTGAGATAAGCCTGATAATCCATCAGTAACTCATTCTGAATGATGGGGCATACATGAAACTGCTTTTACCAACAAGAAGAGGGACTAACAAGGCAAGTAACCAGCAAGAAGCACTGAGAAGCTGAGTGAGAACTGGGTGACACAGCCGACTCGGAAGAGCCAGCGGCTCGGTGTCTTGCCTGTGAAGAACTGTGTGGCTTAACAGTCCCCCACCTCTGCTTTCCTCTTGAGCCCAGCAACTCTGTGCATTACCCTGGGCTTTCAAGTTCTAGTTGAAATACTCGCACAAGTTTTCCTTCAATTCAACTTTCCCCTAAGTCAATTGCTTTCGCATAGTGGAGTCAAGTGAAGCTTGGTTTGTAACACAGAGAGAGAGAATCAGGTCCCTCACCTTACAATCCTGATGTTTTCAACTCACTCTCTTCCTGGGTCTATTTAAAACTGACTGGATATAACAGCAGATGGAGAGATAGCATCACTTTTTTCAGTTAATGAGGTAAGACCATAAAATAAAGAAATGAGCTAAATTATTTAACTTGTATATTTTCACCAGGTGTTAGTACTAACAGAATTATCGTGAGGACTGAAGTGTCCAAGTTCTTTAAGAGTGGTGAAGTAATAATTCATTAAAGGTCCTTTCCCTTTCATTGAGAACTTAAGGTATCAGTCTCTTTGCTTGTTATATTTCATCAACTGTCAGATGCCATTTATGGGAAAATTCACCACCAATTTCTGTACTATTTGAGAGAGAAAAGAGAGTAACCAATTAAGCTGTGACATGTGCTATCATCAGATGATTTGTTTTATACTTATTGGAAGAGCTCTTTTAGGCTTGTTCAACAATATATTCATTTTTGCCCTATTTCCCTATTTTATTAATAAAAGGGAAAATGCAAATGAAGTAAACTGGTTGATATATCCCGAAAATTTCTTTGCAAAGTCCCACTATTCCTTATTCGACTTATTCGACTTAGAATGTTTTGGGTTTTGTGTTTTTTTTTTTAATGTTCTCTCATCCTCTGCACAGTTAGTGGTAGTGATGCAGTTTTATCTACAACAATCTATAAAAGAAGCCATGTTCCTTTGGAATTGAGCTACAGGCACCAAAGGCCAATTTCAATTCCAAGTTCTAGAATTTTGATAAACTCATCTGAAATTCTGTTAAATTCAACACATGTCCATTATTTGTATTTTGTTATATAACATCATAAACATTACAATTAGTGCATCATGAAAGATTGTTTCACTACGTTTCTTATCTAGGAAATATATGAATATTTTTCATGTAATTATATTTTATCATCATGCCTTGCCATCGGATGACTCCTCTGGTCTCTGCCAGCTTTTTCCAGTTTTACATTGTGAGAGTATTTTGAAGACTAATGAGGACATACTTATTCAACATCCTCCTCTATTTTATTTTCACACTAAAATAGGAAGCTTTGGCTCCCTGGTGGTTTAGTAATTAGACATTATCATGGTTGTTTTGAGATTGATTTCTGGTCAGGGAATGGAAATTTTTCAGTTCCTAATATAAAAATATGTGACTGTCTCACTAAAAATACCTACTGCATCAAAGAGAAAATTATTCATACCAAGCATCAAATATTGAACAATTGAATTTGTGAGTTAATTGGTATTTAGTTAATTCATTAAACAAATGTTGATTGAGCAACTTACAGACAAGGCAAAATAGGGATACAAAATCTTATATGATTATGTTAGTCCCTTTCAGGGTCTTAGAATCTAAATCAGAGCGTATGTGGTTATAAATAATTTCCATGAAAGACAATATGGAAAAAGAATAGGCCCAGTTTAACCATTGGAACATTCTCTAAAGCTCTGATTAATACCTAAAATCTTTCAATCAAGATCTAAAGGAGATTTGAGAATGAAAGCCAGAGCTGTGAAAACCTAGTGTGCTATTTTGAATGTTTTCAAATGCTTCCGGAATTAAAGATGAACAAAAAAGGCTGAAAAAAATATAACCCAGTTTGTTTGTTTGTTTTTCTCCCATCATTCTTTATATTCCTTTGACCTGCTTCCACATTCCCGACTCCCACACTTCCACTTAACCTCAGAAACATGAGGTTTCTATGTTGAATCATCCTCTATGGAAATGTTCACCATTTGGCTTTATCATTCTGACTTGCTTTACTCAGCAAAATTCCCTCAAATGCCTTCCATTGGGAGATAACAGTACATTCCCCATAACGCAGAAGCTTCCCTCTACTGCTTGGGCATGAATATTGGGAAATTATGTTGGAAAGAAAGCCAATACTTTCAATATGCAAGGTCAGTATAAAGAATATGCAAGCACAAGTTTGTTTTTCCGTTATGTCTCCAAAAGAGGGGAAAAGGAAGAGGAGGAGACATGATGGTTCCAGTTCTCTTTCCCCAAACAATTGGCCCCTTCACCCAATTTTCCCACTCCTCTTCCCTTCCTGTCTCCTAGTCTAGAAGTTTATTTTTCTTGTCTTTAGCATATCCAGTTGTTTTCTCTATATGCCACACACAAGTGAAGCCATATAGCATTTGTCTTTCTCTGACTTATTTCACTAAGCGCACATCTTCCTGACGTTGCAAATGCCACTTCTCAGTTGTTTCTCACCTCTCTGTCACCCATTCTGGACCTCCCTGGCCTCTGGCCAGCTGTGGGGTGGCTTGCCTTGCACAGAGCTCCCTTCCATCAACTTTGAGGGGTGTGCATACTGGTTTCCAAAATATTTTATACAATAAATGAAATCCTCAAGGCAATTTTCAAAGATTTATTCCTATTGTAACTGGGGGGTCCCTAGGAAAAGGGGAAGCTCCAGGTTCCCTGCCCCAGAAGTAGGGTGGAGCTGAGCAGAGAAAGAAGGCAGCAGGATGGAGAGCCAGAGGAGACCTGAGGAAGCCACGTGGAGCAGGGAGCATGAGATGGAGAAATGCGCGTGTTTCTTGGCCCTGGACTGGTTAAGCAGACGTGGGTGAGAGACCCGTGGGGAGGTGACTCTGGCAGCGTTTATCTTGATTTTGATGTTGCTCTTTTCCTCCCAGACTTGTCTGGCCATTGCTGACCCTTTTTGATGAGTCCCGGCCACAAGGTGCTTTAGTCTAGTGGCAGCTTTCAGGCCTTGCTTTGGGCCAGTCCCTTCTGGGGGGACTTTGTCCACGAGGGGAGGGGTAACTTCAGGTGTTTGATTTAGAAGTTATATTCTTTGTCTTCTGTATTGTATATTAACTGCATTAAAGCCCCTTTTCATTAAAGTTTTATATGTTTTGTCTTGATGTGGCAGATGGCAGAACCCACTTAGAGCAGGCAGTTTTGGAGTTCAGTGGTGCTCTCTTCCCCTGTCCTGTAACACTGTCCTGATGGCTTAATACCATCTTTCCTCCTTTTATCTGAGCTTTTATTATTAACGAGCCAGAGTTCACCATATTCCAGGATTCTCTGGAAACAGCCTCACTGTTCAGAAGTCCACCAGCTCCTTTGGTCAAGGGCTCACTGCGTCTCAGTGGCTGTATTCTCTCAGCAGTCTCTAACTGCTATAACTTTTACTCCTAATTTCTCAGGCTTTCCTACATAACATTCTGAAACTTAGCTTCCTCTGAAAATATAATCCTAAAGTAAAAAAAAAAAAAAAATGGTGAGCTAGGGATTTTCTTCAGTTTTATCTACAAACTATGCATAGTGTGAAGATCACACCTCCTTCTACACTTAAGATTTTTTCCAATCCAGTGTGTCCCCTGGAATTTCTCCCGTATCATCAGATAGTTTGTCTCCATGAGAGAAATCATTTGCATTTCTCAGCCCCCCAAGTCCTTCTGCCAGGTTCAAGAGTCCAAGCTTTTGCCTGAGGCTTAATACCATCTTTCCTCCTTTTATCTGAGGTATATGCTAAACTGACCTCCTTTCTATGGCTGATTCGAATGCAAACAGAATCTACTTGAAACATTAAATGGCCATTTGACAACGTTGCAAAGGCTCAAATCTGACTCAGCAGATGGACTTTTGCCACTTAGTTGCTCTCACAGGTTTTAGTGCTTCAGGTAACACAGCTATAACATGAGGGCAAAGCCCAGGGGGATTCAGAACTGGTGCAAGTTCCACACAGGGATGGTGGTGCCGAGGCAGGCGGAGCATGAAGAGAGCTGACCAGTCTGTGCTCCTGCCTCAGGAAAAGGATTCTTGTGCCTTCATGCCAGCTACTGAGCTGTGTTGCTTGAGGGCTAGGTTTTATAAACAGATTCTCCATAGTTGCATGTTCATTCCAGAAATACTTAACCAGACTCTCCAAGGAAATGCTTACAATCACTCAAGTGATTGTAATTATCTTGCAATTTTGGGAAATAAGTTTTTAAAGAAAAGAAAAAAAGACTATCTCCTAATAGCTTGTAACATTCAAATGGTGAATGACTATTTTGTGAATATCTGGTAAGTGGATGCATGAAAGGAATGGCCCCCAACTTCATGCATCAGGCTGGAAAGCCCAGGAAACAATCCATATGAAACCTGCCCTTGTTGGTGGGTAGAAAGAAGGACACCCTGAGACCCCAAACCTCCCTGCTCTAAATGGGTTCTGCCATCCGCAGCATAAAGACACACATAATTTTAGTGCATAAGACCTTAAATAGAAAAGCACTTTAATACAACTAGCTAGTGGGCGATAGAGAAAGAGAAGAGAAAGAATATAGCTAAAATGGATTCCAGTTAAACACCCAGAGTTACCCATCTGCTACTGGGCAAATGCCCAGCCAAACAAGGTTGGCCCGAGTGGGGCTGCCAAGATCCAAGAGGGAACCCATGGGAAAAGGCAGGAGGGGTCAGGCAAGTGTGGAAGGAAAACAGCAAAATCAAACCCAAATCCAGGTAAAGGTTGCCACTGGCAGCCTCCTCATGGCCAGTTCCACGTCCCTCAAGCACTTGGGACAAGTCCAAGGCTGACAGGCCACCACCCCAGCTTCTTCACATGCTTCTCTGCTCCATGTGTCTCCTCCAGGTCTTCTCTCTCTCTTTTTTGAAGATTAATTTATTCATACAGACCTGGGGTACAGTTCAGAAATGCAGGGGCAGTGAGAGGATTCACCAGAGACAGGGTAAGGAGCAGAACAGGCAGCTTGACAAAGTACGCTGCTGAGGGGAGCAGCGGGCGGGTCAGGAGAGGTCTGCCGCGCCATGTGGGTCACCTCCCTGGCCGGGGATCGAACTCATGCTGAAGTGGCTTTGGACAGCTTCATAGTGCTGCGCTTCAACCCATTGTGCCACCAGGAAGAGCCCAGAAGGTGAGGTTCAAATAAGTAAGGGAGTTTACATTGGAGCTTGCCTGAAGCAAGCCCTGCACACAGAATTTCAAGTTTATAGCAAGGTCTGAAAGGGGTTCAGTTAGTGTACAGTCCAGATGTCTTCATGGCCTTTCTCAAGGTTGCTCTTTGGAATTACACGTAGTGAGAGAACAACTGGAAGCATGTGCATTTCCAGGACAGAGGAGGGAGGGAGAAGTCTCCGATGATCCATTCAGCTCGCAGATTACACAGAGGAATTTGCTCCTGGTGATCTCTGGGTGACACCCTGCTGACGGCCTTTTCCAACACAGGGACACGTGGGGATGATGCCTGTCCGAGGGTAGCTGGCAGCCCGGGACATCTGCAGTTGTTCTTTGCCTTTTGCAGACATGTGTGCCTGAGCTAGCCAGATCTTGCTCTCCATCGCAGGTTAAACTCATGTTATGTCACTCACTGAGCTTAATTTGTCAAAAAGATTTTGTAAGCCAAACAAAATACACTTGCAAATGACACTGAACGCACAGGGCAGATGTGTTGGGCCCTGATAAAGAGACAGAGTCGTGGAGCAGGCGACATAGTGCAGGGTGCTGCTGAAGAGCAAGCTCCTGGCCTTTTTCGTGGTGACCCAGTCACACAGCGTTGGTCACCCGAGGAAGCGGAGACGGAGACGGGGAGTAGAAGCAGCAGGGGAAGGGTGGAACTGGACTCCTCATCTGCTGATAGCTTGGTCTGAAGGTCAAGCCCTGACTCCCAGTCAGGATTTCAGTCCTATCCAGAAGGCGTCCACTCATCAGCTCCTGGGGTCCTTCGTTATACATCAGGCAGCGGCCCACCGGGGTTGCTGGTCATACTTCGCGATGTGTGAGTCGGAAGTACGTTTATGCCTCCGTCCTCAGCCCCCCCGGCGTCCCCGGTCTGACCTCCTGATGCAGACCCTTCCCGGGGCGAGCCAGCGTGATGCTCTTAACTGATGCGCAAGGACCTTGTAGGGTTGGGCTCCTGTGACCCGGCAGTAGTGGCCTGGCTTTAGGAAGACAGAACTGTAGCAACAAATGGAGGCTGGATAGGCGCTCAGGGTTAGCAGACCCACACAGACATTTGCTTTCATGGTACTATAGCTATGAGTGGTACCACCGAGCCTGCTGGACAGAAAAGATGTTTCTTCGTGCTCCTTCATTTTGCTGATGAGGAAATAGAAGGGCGCTGAGCAGGTTACCAGGGGTAGTGTGGTATTTCCGAGGATTGTCTGCTCCCATACACATTCCTTCCTACAGGTTCTGGAGTGGAGATCCCAGGGCTGCCTCCTGCAAGCTGTGGGTCCCCAAGGCTTTCTGAGACATGCGTGATACTCACACAGAGTGGTTCAAACAGAGCAGAGGACGCCTCACCTGATGGGACTGAGGTTAGTAAAACTGTTGATCCATGAATATGTTTGATCTGTTGATCCTCCTCACTTGATCCATGAATATGTTTTTCTGATGAGCCTAAGTTGATGAATTCCAAAGAATGGCACACAGCTTTCTGTTTTATAGATACAGACTAATATAGCATTTAGATAAAACAATTAAGAGCAGTAGTTTCAGCGACTAAATAGGTTGGTACATGGTTTTTCTAAACATGCTGTGTCTCGGTTTACCAACGCTTAAGTTACCTTCTACTTTGCGTTATGAAGAATATCGCCAGGTGACTTCATCACATTTAAAGCAATATTTCAAATAGCCAACCTTTCTGAAATCTGCAGAAATTTAGGAAGAAAAAAAAAACTTACATGCTCTGTATTTCATGATGGGCCAATTACTTTAAATTTTTCTTTAGATAATTCAAAGGATTAATAGTGCCTGATGTGAGTGGATGGGGAGGAGAATCCTTTTAGATGTAACTGGGTTAAACAGGCATATTTAATTGATTTTCTATAGGTACATTTTAAAATGTGTGCCTACAACTTGCTTCCTTCCATCCCTTGAGCTACCGGGTTTTGGACAGGGACATGTTGTAGGTTTAGGAGTTCTGATTTCTCTTTTAGGAGAAGTCTTGTGCCTGTGTGTGCACGATGTGAAATCACGGTTGAGGGTTACCAGCTGGGTTTACCTCCGACTGCAAGGCAGGATGCCGGCCCCAGAGAAAATTTTGGGCAAGTGCGGGCAGGGGGTGTCTGCCGGGCTCGAACACCAGGCTCAGTCTTCCCCTCCCTCCCTGGGTCTGCTCTGCCAGGGGCCCCTGGAAACAGGCAATGTCTTGGGGTCTTCTTGCAGCCCCGGAAGGACCAACCCATGTCCGAATGGGCATGCAGCCTCCTCCATGGAGCATACTACTTAGAAGACCGCACTGAGTCGCCGACGCGCTCCTCAGCGAGGTTGACACCTCTGTCCAGGGCGCGCGCACCGCTCGTTTGCCCCTGGGCAGCCGCTGGGCATGTGCCCCTCGCGTGCCGTCCCCAGGGCACCCGCCACCGCGCTGGTGAGCGCCAGCGGCGCACCAGCTGTTGCTGGGAGACTGACTGCGGGTGGCAGCCAGAGAGCCGGGGACCCGCGGGCACCCGCGCCGCCCCCACTGCCGCGCAGCGTCCGGGGCGGCCTCTTCCTTCCACCCCCGCGGCCCCCGCGCCAGCGCCCACTCTGGTCTTTTTAAGGC
>NW_004567111.1:4254395-4291283 GCF_000260355.1 Condylura cristata
GCGGCTGGGGGCCTCAGCCAGCCGCTCGGGCCAGCGCGCGGGAGCCGGCGACCTGCCTGTGCGGTTCAGAAGGGCCTAGGCCGCCGCACCCCACCCCCAGCCCCTGCAGTTGCTCCTCTTGACTGGCGGCCAGCGGCTCCCAGAAGGGGCCAGGCCCGCAGAGCGGTGCCCTGGCCAGGCCACCCTGGCTTGTCATTGAGCCATTAGGAGTCGCGTGTGCGCCCCTGGCTGGAAGCTCAGAGGGCCAGAGCCTGAACACAAACGTGGGGTTCGTTGGCTCTCTGCCGCCTTTTCCGCTTTCGGGCCCAGATCCGCTGTGACCGACCATGGATGGGCTCCCTGTTTCCACTTCCCGCAGATTGTCCAAGGTGTCAAGGGACGCGCACACCCGCCCCAGGCCGGGCCCGCTTCAGTGTCACTCTGTGCGGGGTCGTCAGCCAGGCCCGGATTTGCAGGGCGGGGGAGCGGGCTTGGGGCCCCAGTGACAGTGGCGTGAGGAGTCCAGGCGCGAGAAAACCTTCAGCCGGCGCAGGTGGCTGTGGTGGTTTGGTTTCCACGGCACAGTTATGCCATAGCTGAAGGTTGATTGCAAATTAAGCAGCCAAGAGCTCATCGGGGCAGATGAGCTGCAGACGAGCCGAGGCCGGTCCAGGAGCCTTCCAGAAGTTGCCGGTGCAGGCCGGCCTCTCCTGAGGGCTGGGCGTGTCCGGTGCTGTCCACAGCACCGGCTCTTCTTCCTGCATGCGAGTGGAGCCAGCAACCGTGTCAACCAAACAGGGAGGAAAAATCATGCTTGGGAGAGAGACTAAAGAGGCAGCCGGCTCCTGGCCACTCCCTGGATGTGACATGTTGGCAGGACAGTGCTGGCCACTGAGCTTTGCTCGATAAAAACCGAATGGAAATGAGATGAAGTGGTGCCACTTCTCTCTGTGGAGATGACTCCTGGGTATTCAGAGAGGAGAAATGGACCCCTCTGAAATGAAGTCACTACTCAGTAGTGTCATCAGTTTGCAGCGGGCCCTCCCTGGTGGCACAACCTGCTTGGTTGAAGCTCAGCACCACACAGCTAGAAGCAGCTGCTTCAGCATGAGTTCGATCCTCTGCCAGGGAGGTGACCCACATGGCGCAGCAGACCTCATTAACTTGTGGAGTAGGGACATGGAGGTCCCAGTGGCATACATCCCTGTATTTTATTATTTATCTAGTTTCAGGGTTTTCATGGCTTCTTATATTTATTTCCCAGGGAAAAGTCACATGTGGCTTTTGAGTGTGTGAAGTCACAGTGACTCACAGCTTTCTATCTTAATGTAAAGCAGCCACTGGACCAGGAGCTGGGAATTCAGTGAGGAAAAGAGATAGGCGCGGGCCCTATGAATCTGTCTGAAGAGGCAAATCTCATCAAGTTTTGGCTTGGAAATAATCATTTTGAGTTTAAAGACATGAAAAACTGTCCCCCACTTGCCGGGGTGCCAACATTTTAGAAACTGACCATCCAGTTATGTCATTCTTACCTGTCTGAAGGGTCTGACCAAGGAGTTTTTACATCTTTCCAGCTCTGTAGGCGAGTGGAAATTTTTCAGTTTGTCCTTTGAATTTTAAAATAAGCAGGTGTGATAGACATGGCAGAGATGATGGAGCAAAGAGAATAAACATCTATAGCCCCACTGACCTTACATGAGTCACTGTAACATCTGTGTGTTAGCTGACCTTGGTATTGACTTCTGAAGCAGTATCTCCGTGAGACCACAGGGACAGTGCAACTACATCAAATGGAAAATGCTCAGGGTGCATTTTCCCAAGTCTGAGCCCCAAGTCTAGAGTTGTGGTAAGAGAAGACGGAGTCAGGAGAATTAGGAATAGGGGCGCTGTGGACCCCGCCCTCCCAAGCAATCACCTACTCTGAGATCAGAGTGAGACTGATCTCCAGGGATGCAAAGGAACTTGGGGTGAGGACAATGGGGGTGGAAACCATTGGAACGCAAGCCATGTTCCAAGTGAAATAAAATCCCTCTTTTAGAGAAAACCCCCCAAGTATGTCAAGAAAGATGGGTTTTCATGCATCAAAGAAAAATAAGAAAAAGTAGGTAACATCTAGATCTATAGCCTGGTGAGCATGTTGGTTTTGAAAATTAAAAGCCTGGAAATACTACATTCCTGGTCTAGGCGGATTAAATAGAATTTATATAAAAGCAATAAACTGAGACTATCTTGGGTCCTTACCTGTCCTCTCCAAAGTTTAATATCAGTAAGCAGCAAACTAATATACTGAATGTGTATATTTG
The DNA here is from genome assembly GCF_000260355.1 of Condylura cristata. Taxonomy (NCBI): domain Eukaryota; kingdom Metazoa; phylum Chordata; class Mammalia; order Eulipotyphla; family Talpidae; genus Condylura; species Condylura cristata. The sequence goes on from NW_004567111.1 coordinate 4,256,678, forward strand.
GAAAAATACTAGCAAACAGTTCTCATAGATACTAATATGGATTGAAAGTGAAATATGAAATGATGAAGAAATGCATACTAGATAAGTGCTACCAAAAAAAGAGATAGATATATGTAAATTAGGGCAATAAGTTGAAAAGTAATCACATGAGAACAAGGACTTTAAAGTAATCCAACTTTCTATCTTTAATAAAATTATAATTACAAACATGTCTACATAGTAGCATCATAGCATTATTTATGCATATAGCCCAAAGTGCTCTCCTGTGTATGTTTTTTTTTTGTTTTTTTTTTTTGGTGGGGAGCAGGTTCTGTAACTTATAATGGACTAAAAAATCAAAATCAGCATTTCCACTGAGGAAGTGAAGAAAATAAAACAGAACTACACAGAGGATCATGTTCAAAAATATGAATGAATTCATTAGGAAACAGATGAAATAGGAAAACTTTGGAGCTCACTGGAGGTTAAAAAAAAGAAAAAGCACCACAACATTTAGACCCTTAACGAAGATTAGTCAATAACTCCCTATCAGGTAGATTCTGTCACCAAACACTACGGAAGTGAGAAGAAGAAAACTGATACTGGGAGTTAGTGAAGAAAGATGTTGGAGAAACTGAGAAATTAGCAGAATGAGGACCTGGAATCAGGGAGTGGTGGGACATATTCATCAAGCGAACAAATCCTAAGACCTTTTAGGGATCCAACCAGCAGAACAACAGAGAACATGGGTGGGTAAGAAACCAGGACTTCAGGCTTGGCTGAGTGTGGTTATTTTTGTCTTCTTGTGTCTAATGAAAACATCTAAATACTTAATCTCTCAGTTAATAGTACTTACAACTGTTTTTTTTTTTCTGTTTGTTCTCTATTATAAATATGAAATCCACAGAAGATTAGTTTCATATATACTTGGAGGAGGAAGTGATTTTTTTTTTTTTTACTTTTTTATTTCTGAAGAATATAAACGAAGGAAGCCTGTATCAGACAAGGTACCAGTCAGTGATGGCTTAATGTGCTATTGAATATATGTTACAAAATTTGCTGAGGTTTAAAAAAAAATAGTCCTAGATTTTATAAAACCAGTATAGGACTTTTGTCAAGATTGAAACTCAACTATTTGTCTGAGAAGCTAAAGCACAGAGATTAAAATATAAAGAAATATATAAAGATTTGGAAAGTCTCTCCTGAAATATGTTTTCCATTGTCCTCAATTCAATATGTGTCAGTACTTCTTGGAGAAAAAAAAAAAAAATTAAACCTTGGGGAGCCTGCAGATAATTTTCTACCTTTTTAGTAAGTCAAAATTTAGAGCAATTTAAAAACCTTCCTATTTGAACTAGACAATTTGTGACCTTCCTTCCAAGAAATGATAGTCTTTTAAAATATATATTCTACATCAGACGATTGTAGAAAAGTCAAGAACAGACTTGATTTTATCTTCTCATTAAAAAAAAATTATTCTGATTGAAGGAATCTATTCCATTTAGTTTTCTAGGGGCAAATTCTTAAGTTCCACTAGGAAAGCTTGAGAAAAGAATTTACTATATATTCACAGCTATATATCAAAATTTTCATCTTAATTTTCTCTTGTGCCTGTATTGGCTAGAACCGGTGTATCATTGCCGCCCCCAAACCATGAATCTTGACGAGGAATGGTCACCTGCTCTTGGCAGTGTGGCACAAGTGATCCATCCCTAGTTGGCACCAGGGCTGGGAGGGTTTGTAGGGTATTTTAAAACCATCTTTTCCCAGGCTCTTCCCTAGAAGTTTCCGATCAAGTGTGCGTGAGGTGAAGGACCTATTTGAGATTTAAAATCCTCACTGGATGATTCAGATGTTAAGTCTTCTTCGGAAACTGCTATTTAAAACCATCTGCCTTCTTTGTGCAAACTTTTGTGAATCCTTATTACAAAATTAGCCGCAGATACAGAGGTTTCCTTCGGATAAACCCCCTGTTTAAATGTAATATGGAGAATTTTTGAAAACCACTGTTTTATTTATTATTGTATTATTTTTATTGAGGTGACCTTGGTTTACCACACTAAATTTAGGGTTCAGGGGCACACCTCTTCAGATGCATGCTATCATATCACACCCACTAGCAAGGCACTGATGGTGCTCCCCCACAGTTTGTGGGTCCCTCCTGCCCCTTGTTTCCACCCCCTCTGATAGTCTCAATGCAGCAGTCAGGTTGCTAGGATTTGTTTTGCATTTTGCACCACCCATGGAGACTGTTCTGTGCCTTTTATAGGCTGTTTTGCAGGCTAGATCAAGATTTGGGGAAGACCAAGACATAGAGGGGAAAGGAGAGATTGGTGCTGTGAGTCCAGGGGTGAAATTTCCAGCCTAGGTTAGTTCTCCCAGGGCACTGGTAAGACTCAGCTACCTAAAGAGGAAACAGTGCAGCCGCCTGCTTTTCCTCTAAGCAGGAGCCGAATTCTGATTCCAGGGAAAGATGCTTCTAACCCGTTTGGTTTCAGAGCAAAGGCGACGACTCAGGGGACTGAAGACAGGTTGCTCGAGAGTGGTCCGAGGACTGGCCTTGCCCTGTGGGGCATCCATGTACCACTCAAGCTTCACTATTTAGACTTGGGAGAGGCTAGAAATCAGAGCCCTCCCCCCCCTCTGCCCCCATCTCTGATCTCTGGGAAAGAAGTTTCTGTCCCCAATGTCATGGAAGGTCAGGTTGAAAGACTGGACAGCGGAACACTGCAGGAGCTAATGATCAGCCATCAGAAAGTGACCTTGGCCAGGGCACCCTCTTCCTCCTCCAAGCCTCAGCCTCATCTGCTGGTTGGTAATAACACACAGCTGCCCCCGGCGTGTGAGCAGATGAGATAATGCACACAAGGCTGTGGACTGACACATCAGGACCCCAGCAAACGTGAGGTGCAGTCTGCTTAAGCGCAAAACTAATTGACTTTCTATTTTACTTGTTTTAATGAATTGATCATTTTTTTAAAAAGATTTATTTATGCATACAGAACTGGGGTACAGTTCAGAGGGGCAGGGGCGGTGAGAGGATTCACCAGAGACAGAGTGGGGAGCAGAACAGGCAGATTGACAAAGTGCATTGCTGAGAGGAGCAGCGGGCGGGTCAGGAGAGGTCTGCCGCGCCATGTGGGTCAGCTCCCTGGCCGGGGATCAAACTTGTGCTGAAGCAGCTGTTGCATCACCAGGGAGGGCCCTAAAATCCATCATTATTGCAAAAAGAATTGTATGACAGTTCTTGAAGCTACATAGTAAGAATCCAATTCCTTGTGGCCTCTTCCCCCAAGTCTCCCCACTCCCACAACTGCCCCAAGGAAACAACTCTGAATTCTGAACTTGCTTCCAGCTCCTATAGATCTGGCCAAGCTTCCCTGGCTTTGTCTGTGCGATGGGGATCATAGGAAAAATGACCCCAGAGTGGTGTGAAGGATTTGGAAATAGTTCCTCACACAGGCCAACTTTTCATAAATGTTAGCCCTCATTTTTCAAGAGGGAAACAAAACAAAGCAAAAAAACAACAACAACAAAGGATCCATAATACTTAAACTTGATTCTCTCCTAAAGTTATGCTCACTAGTGAACAGACCATCGTTACCCTCTCCATAGCTAAAATGCATAGATAGCCGAGCAGTTTTAAGAGGGTGCCCATGCATGTTCTCATGGAACTCGCTACCGCACAAAGCCCTTTCTGCAGACTGACAGTCCTTCTCTCACGCTTCCCACCTCTCACATGGTTACTCGAATACAGTAGATAAGTTTATGACAATATAATGTCAATGCACCATTTTTGGAAACTTTTAAACAGTTTTATTGAGTAAATAGCTCCACTGGGTCTGGAGTAGCTTCCTGGGAGGACAGAGAATACTGCAGAGAAGCCACAACCTTGACTGTGTTGCAAGCTTTGGAATTTGAGTGTGACAAGGAGACTTCTTGGTAAATCTCTTCATTCTGCCCAGTCCAGCCTCTGCAGGGAAACTTATAACCTCTTAGCCTGTATCACAACTGCAGTCGACTTTTTTGTTTGCACTTTCTGAGTATATTCTGGGAAGAATTTATGAGACTGAAATGGACAGTGGGAAATTAAGAAATCTGTCAACCTCAGGAAGTTAAGACAGTTGTCTCTCTACTACTTGATGTAAGATCATCAGGTGGGAGTTACTAAATGCTTCCCCCCCGCCACCCCGAAGTTTAAGAAAGACATAATCAAAGCACAAAAGAACAGTTCTACAGTTCACCTCATGGAAAAATGCAAGATGATTTCAGTAACCTGGAAAGTGACATTTAGTTCGATTTGATGAGAAATTTGATGAATTCTTGCCAGCAAAAAAGATACAGTTTTATAAATGTGTGACTGAAAAACCATAAAATGAATCATATAGTAAAATTGATTTCAGTTTCTAGAGATGAGAAATGCCTGTACTATTTTTTACAAACAAGAGTTGCCAAGAGTTTGTAATGACCAGATGTATCATTAGCACATGTTTAAAAGAAGAACGTTTCTTTTTATTATTATTTAATATGATACTTACATTTTAATTTCATAGTTCTGATAGCCACATTGTCTCGACTCAGATCCTGGTCACACCGATGTCTGCATTTTCTCATCTGTGAAATTCTTCTGAAATTGGATGACATGCTATAGGTCATCTTTAGAAGGAGGCCTGGCATGTGGCCAGCCTGTTGTTACCTGGCGGTCAGAATCATTTGGAAGGAAATTGCTCAACCAGCCCACTGCTTACCATAGGATCTGCCTTCCTTCCAAACCATTCCATCACCTTTCTGTGAAGTATATGTGGGCACAAGTGCCTACGTGTTTAAGCATTGTTTTCTGTCTTATGAAACACCCAGGCAAGGGAACATCTGTTTTTACATGTCATTATTATTAAGACCAGGAGACCATCTTTAACATTAAATTTGCTTATTTATTTTCTTACGTTGTTGTTAACTTGTGGGCAGTCTTGATTCCTCCTCTCCAATGAGGTCCTGTAGCTCCCCCCCACCACAGCACCCATGGTCCATCACAGTCCCTGGTGCTCCTCTTCCCCTGTTCTGACTTCCCTCCCTCTGCCTCTCCTGCTGGATGCCATAGATCTATGGTCATCTTGCAAGTGTTGCCTCTTTCCTGCCCTTTTGTTCACTTCCTGTATATGCCACATGTAAGTGAAATCAACCTATTTTTATGTTTTTCCTTCTGACTTATTTATTTCAGCATCATCCCGTCTTGCTTCATCTATATTGCTGCAAATGGTATGAGTTTATCTTTTTGATTGCTGAGTAATATTCCATTGTGTAGATATAACACATCTTCTTGATCTATTCACAAGATGCAATTATTGGTACCCCAGTGGTGACTGCTGGGGTTCTGGAAACCCAAGGGAAAGAATCCTGTGCTAGGTGAGCATGGGGGCTGTCGTAGGGGAGGCATGGAAGGAAGAGCCGGGTGACCAGAGGAGGACACATCTTTGGGCCCCGCGCACAAGACAAAAATGAAGGAGGAAAGGAGGGGAGTTTCAGCCTTTAGAGATGAGTTAAGAGGTGCCTGCTGGACAGAGAGATGATTCACCAAAGGCGCTGAGGCGGCTGCACCCTGGGAGATGGTGGAAGGGCAGGTGAGGATGAGGTGGAGCTGAAGAGCAGAAAATAAGAAGAATAGTGCATTAAAAAAACCCAAGGCATAAAACCTGTGGGGCTCTATTCGTCTGTTCTGAACAGACATGTCTTTTGATGAGAAGGAAAGTTGACAAGACGGAATGGACAGTCTAACTTTACAGAAATAACGACAGTTGGCAGTTTCCAGATTAGGAATAACCAGCCCCTTCCTCTTCACTATGTTGGTGTGATGCTGAAGGACACCTGAGGATTTACATATGCCCGTGGCAATACGCATTCAGGACTCTTGTTTGAATGTAGATATTGAGGGTTTACTGTTTTGAGCTCTGGGCCATTTGAAAAAGAGAGGAGAAATACTTGAAATAAGAACGAATATGATAGAGGTCAGCTAAAATACTGATAACCTCAAGCCCACTCTCTCCCAGAATACAAGGGGGGCCTTCCTCAGCTATGAATTTGGCCTCAATGTAGAAAGCTGTGTTTACATCTGTTTACCCGGCAAGGCCTTGCACATTGAAGAACGTCGGTGAACACAGGGGATGGTAAAGACTCAGTCGCTGCGGACGTAATCGCCGGGCCGCCACACATGGGGACATGAACCAAGAGGAGGCCCGGGACATACACAGGCAGCAACATCATTCGGAGGACAGGGGCTGGGGAGTGCAGTTGCAGTGCAAACCCAGGAGAGCCACAGGAAGAGACGAGCTTCGGGAGTGCAAGCTCCTGACAGTTAAAGAAAACAATGTTCCTGTTCATTTTATCGAGAACGGGTTGGAATGGTGAAAGGAAAGAGCAGATCCCCAATAGAAGTAGGATGTTGCCATCCCAGAACACAGAGCTGGATTTGAACCATTGCAAGAGGACAGTGAGCCGACCTCTGTCCTCCTCCTGAGGCGCCATTAGCTGTTTCTCAGCAAAGGTGAACAGTGAACCCACTGGAAGCTGTCTCCTACTGCTGAGCTACTTCAACACCAACTATTTTTAATAAGTGCCCAAAAGCCATATTTTTCAAATTCAGTGTTCCGTGTTCCACCTAAGGAAAGATACTTCTATAAACAAACAAACAAAAACATTAGGTTAAAAATATCTAACAGTGGACAGACAAAGATACACAGAAGCAATTTCCTATCAAATTAATAAGCTCACCTAGGAAACATAAATATCGCTGAGGCTTTATCAGGGGAACGATAGGTCTGGCCACTGTTTTATCGATCCAACACGAATGCCTGAATGTGGCAAACACTTCTGTGATAAGGAGGGTTATTACAGTCCACAGCCTCACGTGAGTTTGGGGCTCTTCCTGTGTTTATGACTTGAACTTATATTACCACTTGAATGTTTTGTACAAGACTTAATATTTTAAAATCAGGCGGAACACCAAGGATTCAGGAGCTGGTTGTTTATTATCTGGTGCATGACTAGGTTCTGTCCGAGGTAGAGCATTTTTCTTGGGCATCATTTGGTTTAGGGACTTGACAGCAGGTGAGTAGGGTGAATGTGGTTAAAAGTGCTTAGACCTCAATTCCAATATGTGTTTTGGGGATCCCCACACCAACAAGCAGTTCTCTCTGACATTGGCTGGGTGTCCTATAACTCAATTCCGATGCTGCCTCTCAGGGAACAGTATCGGATTCCCTGGGTTATGGGCTCCATGTTACAAGATCACCCCCCCTCCCCCCAGCTGCCAGTTACCTGTGCCTCTGGCCGGCGGCTCTAGATTGGGCTTCTGATGGTCCTTCTCCTTGGGTTCAGATGCCAGTGGCTATTCTTGTAGTTCCGATCAGCTAGTCGTGAGCCAGACGATCCCAGGGTCCCCTTCTCATTCCATTGATTTGCTAGAGTGGTTCACAGAATTTGGAGAAACAGTTAAATCACTGCATTACTTGTTTATCATGAAAAGGCTCTAACTCAGGAGCATCCAGCTGGAAGAGCTGCAGTGGGCAGGGGACATGCGTGTCAACCACGAGTGCTCAGACCTGCTCCTTTTACTTTGGGCATTTTATGGCTGCTTCGGGGACATGAGTGTTGACTCCAGGGCCAGGGAGTGGAACTGAAAATTCCAAACTGCTAATCACCTGGTTGTTTCTGCTGACAAGCAGTGAACAACTTAAGTGGGGTGCAAAGGACCCAAGAACGTAACAGGAGAAACTTAATGCCCTCAATAGCTAGAGAAAATTTCAAGGGTTTTAGGAGCTTTATGGCAGAAACAAGAACTAAGACTAAATACATACTATTACAAGTCACAGTACCACAATGTGTAAAAACTCATGTCATTCATTATAATTGTAGTGTTGCTAGTCAGCATGGAGATTTATGAGAAAGGGAATCCGATGTCTACTTCTGTACATAAGCCAATCCATAATGCAAACCAAAAGTGGTTTGGATTCAAATTAATATCTGCTTACTTACATACACATTTGTATTAAAAGGTTTGTGGAATTCATGTGCAAAAGTTCATATTTATACTTCAAAAATTTTCGGACTGTACCAGATCCTAAGAGCACTAAATGGCCACGGAGAAGTCTCCATTGACTCACTGGACATGGTCTTCTCGCTGGTGGGTCATAACATTCTCTGGTGTGATCTAGAACAACATTGTGGAGCCACTCTGTTCCCTCCTTTGAGTTAGCTGTGTGATCTTGAAGGATTTCTAAACATTCGTTATCAGTTTTCAGATACGTAGGAGTCTGTCATCCAAAAGGCTTCCCAAATTGAGGCCACCAGGTGTTCCCCCACAGTAAGTCAGACAACGAGCATCATTTGAATATTCTGCATCTATCTACATATCGATGTCAAGAGTCCCTCACTGCAATTATGTAAAATAAAATTAATTAGCGCAGCCTACTGCAAAGCCCGTATTCAAATCCAATATCCAGGGCAAAGCAGCCTGGACATACCTAGCACATCTTAAAGCCAATTAGCCTGATTTCCTCAGGGAAGAGGAGGGTGTGTTAGCACAGATGGAAGAGGGATTGGATTCAGCACGAGCCTGTGCCGAGCTAGTGTGTTACTCCCTTTTCCTGTGGGAACTGCAGCCATGTGCACCCAGAGAGATCCAAGGAGAGCAGATAGGAGAGGAGAGCTCACGCCTGGTGCTGAAGTGTCCACATCTTCGTGATGTAGCTTGTCCACGCCTGTGAGCATGGAGGACACTCCCCTCCTTCCCCTGCCTCGTCGTCTGCAGGGGCCAAGTCAAAACCTTAGGCTTTGCCATCAGACCAGGCCTCCTTTACATGGCAGGTTATTTACTGCTCGGAGAATGTGATTCTCGTGCTTGCATAAAAGACAAGCGGCTGCTTCTCCCTCTTGGCAGGCTTAACTGATTTATCACTGCTAAATGTCCCCCAAATAGTATATACCCCAGCAGTGAGCATCTCTGCTTTCTTTAAGAGCCAGTACAAGTGAGAAGTCTCTCTGTGGACCCAGGGTGAGGAGGCACCTTTCTAGCATCTCCTATTAAGCTACACTCGCTTACTGCTTGTGTTCTGGCAGTCCGACCCATTGCAGCCCTTCTTCAAGGGCTGTTGGTTGGCGGGAGGTGGTAGCTTTGGGCACCGGTAGGTGACTGGTACCTCAGGAAGGAGATGACTCACAATTGTGGGCATTTAAGTGGCAAGCAGGCATCTCATCTCTGAATTTACTTCAGAGTCACTGGATAAAGAGACAGAACCACAGCATCCACAAAAGGAAAATAAACTCCATTTAGAGGTGGTCCTGCACCTTCTCTCTAGCTCCCTTCATCTCGGATGGTGGGATCACACTGATGAGACTCAAGGAGAGAAACAGGCGTAGAGATCCAGGGAAGAGGCACTTGTCTGAAGAGTCAGAGCTACATTGAAAGAAGCTTGGGCATCAAACTAACACATTTCAGTTTGCACTGGAGATAACAGGGATGCTTCATGACTGAAGCAGGAGAGTGATGTGGAAGGAAATGGAAAGGCAGGAAGGAGTCAAGCAGAGTGGTCTGGAGGCAGAGGAGAGGAAGGGCCACTGGAAAGGACAGGAGACCAGGCATCACCGTGGCCAGAGTAAAGCACGAGACAAGCTCTGGAGAGGAGGAGCGCCTTCCTCACTTTGGCACTGACCTTGAGTGCAGTTGTGTCCTTGAGTCTTCTCTCTATTGTGGGTGGAAGGATGGCAATGGGAGATCAACTTGGGAAAGAGGAATGTCTCTGAGTGTCCTGTGCAGTGAACCCAGGGCAATTTTGGGGAGATTCGAGCACTTCTTCCGGCGTGGCCAGCTACATTCTGACTCGGGCGTCCTGTGAGTGGAGGCAGGTCTGGGCATGTGAACATGTACCTCGAAAATTCTAATTCCCTGTGTTCACCCTGAGCAGTAAGGCTGTTTCTCCCCAGTTCCTCTAGACACGGGGCTCTATACTGGCATGCAGGCCGCTTACGAGGAAGTGGGTAGGATTGAGGGGATCCAAGCTATTATTGTCACTGATTTTTATCTCATCCTTTAAAAACTATCGGCATGTATTTATTACCTGCAACAGACGGGATGTGTGTGGCTGGCAAGTGCCTTGCATTTTGGGGGCTCCGTTTTTGAGATGAGGGCAAAGGTAGCTTCAGCGGCTAATCCACCCTCTCTCCCTACCCAGACTGTGCCTTTGAGCTTGCTCACCGGAGCTAACTCCAGCATGCTGAAGAGGAAGCAGAGCTCCAGGGTGGAAGCCCAACCCGTCACTGACTTTGGGCCTGACGAGTCCCTGTCGGACAGTGCAGACATCCTCTGGATTAACAAACCAGTAAGTTTCTTCTTGGAAGGCTTGCCTAAAAGAAATTTAATCCATTGAACTCAAAAATCCTGTATCGTTGGCTTCGAGACATCTGTTGGGGCTCAATAGATAGAGCATTCTTGGAGTCTGGAAGTTGAAAATAATTCAGATGAAATATCAGAGCTCTCCTCTGAGTTACTGGAGAAGAAAGATGTGGGGGGTGGGATGGGGAGGGGGGTGTGGTCTTCTCCCTCCAAGTCTATGCACTAATATCTGCATCATACAGAGTAGACAGAAGAATGCCACCTCTCAGGCTGATGCAAAGCTGGCATCCAAGATGAGGAGTCTATTCTTGCAAATGTTTACTTCTAGTTCTCTGCATGTATGAAAATGCCAGAGGTACTCAAGTGTTTGGAATTTAAGGTCTCTGAAGTTGCAAGTGTTGAGTAAAAGGAAGGGTCAATAACATAGCGGGTAGGTCATTGAAGAACTTGTCTACCCTGCTGCTGAGTTCAGTGAGTGGGAATCTGATGGGGTCTGCGCTCCTGGTCTTTGTAACCAGCCTGGCGGCCTGGGCGGCTCGGCACGTTCATGGCACCGTCCAAAGTCCACTCTGCACCCCAGAGCAGCCTGGCGCACACCTGACTTGAAGAAAGGGGCCATTCCTCCCCAGAGCTTGACTCGTCCTTGACCTTGGGCAAGGTGATGCCCGGTCTCCGGCCCTTTCCAGTGGCCCTTCCTCTCTTCCTCCAGACTACTCTCCCTCCTGCGATTCCAAATCTGATCCCGCCATCCTCCTGCCTTAGTTGCTGAAGCATCGCTGTAGTCTGCACTGCAAATTGAAATGCATCAGTATGACACCAGGCTCTTACACTCTGGCTCTGAATTTTCAGGCAGGTGCCCCTTTCTGGGATCTCCACATCTGTGTCCCCCCGACCCTCATCACGGCGCGCTGCCCCCAGCTACCACTCCCTTGGGGCACTCCCCAGCCCGTCTCCCTTGATGAGTCAATTCTTCCTCTGTCACTGCTGCTCCAATGTCACCCCAGCCCCCCCCATTCTGGAAGTTTCCTTATTTGATCACAGGAAACAGTGAACCTGTTCTGTTGCCACTTATTCGGTATTTGTATCACCTGTGTGGTGCGTACTGCATGCACACTCACTTATTTTACTTTATAATATAATAGTTTATTTTTACATCATGTTGTGCCTTTTCCCACCTCCGTTGTAATCCCCGTGGGCTTCCCATCACCAAATGACCCGTGTGACATCACCATAGTCCTGTGCACTTCCCCCCACCCCCACCATTTTTTATCCCATTCCCCACTCCACCCCCATAAAATGTCTCTGGTATATAGTTGTTCGTTATTGTTGATATTTTCTCCCCTGGCCTAGATGCTCACTTTTAATTCTTCCATGTTATAATCAGGTAAAGGGGCCACGTGGAAATACAGCTGTGTCAGGCAGTGCATGTCACATGGCTGTGAGTCGCCCGGGTTTCCCATTGCCATGTCCTCAGAGCCCTGCGTCACTGGGGGCCTGGCTCAGTCGCCCCACTGGGAGCTGAAGGAACAGATTCAGACCCTCCAGCGGCCCTTAGTGTTCACTATGGACGGCGCTTTCCCAGAGCTTCTGAGACACCAGAATTGGTGCCTCGGAGGTGCCGACTGAAGTGATTAAGGATTAATTAGAATTCTTTCTCTAGATTCAGAGCAGATTTGTTGTGGAGGAACTCATCTTCTGAAGCTCTTTCGTGTAATTAGAGCCTTAGTGTTGGAGGTCCAGATGGGCCCACTTCACACGCGGATGTTTATTGACGTGCTTCCAAATTGCATGGAGAATACAGCAAGCCTTGAATTAAAGTTAATTACCCATGACTTATAGGGTATGGATTTAGGGGCATTTTGTCTGCATGAAAATATGTCAGATTAATATTGCTACCCACTCACCAGCCTACAAGGTTCTGAATCTCTGCAAAGTTCTAGCCATTTTGGTTTTTTGTTTGTTTGTTTTTCTGTTTTTCATCTTGGGTGCTTGCTAGCTTGGCAAGCTAGCGGTCCATCTAGTGTGAAACGAAACATACTTTTTTTGAGAGGCGTGTAACACTGAAGGAGTAACAAGTCTTTGTATATATCCAGGATAACCAATAAATGGCATATTTAAATTATGATTGCAAATTGGATGTTAGTGAATTAACTAGATTCAAGTAATTTTTTATTATAAGATACTGTATATGGATAATTGTGTTTTGTACATAGACACATCTATGTCCAGATACACATACACACATTTACCTTTAATTCTTACATGTTAGTTGGGGCTAAGGAAAAAAATCCTCACACATATTGTGTGTTTCTAGAATTGCTCAGAAACTCCTATTTTATAATTATGGAAGGTCTGCCTGGGCTAAATGTGAATAAAACATGTTCCGCAAAATAAAAATGAAGTCCCTTTACTATCTTTAGAAAATGAAAGATGAGTTCATATTTTAAAATACGTTTATACAAGGATGTTACATGTCAGGTACAATAGAAAGCATTTTAAATTTTTCTCTTTTTTTTTAAATTAACTATTTTTCTTAAACTGTTGTAAATTTGGGGACATTACTTGTTTTTTCTCCCTTAGTTGCTGTCCCTGTGTGGTAAACTTATGCAGTGGAATATTACTCAGTGATCAAAAAGGATAAAATTCCTTGTAATAAGCATTTCTTGTGCTCCAGGCTTGCCCATACGATTGATATCAGGGAAATTTCAGTAAATATAATCTGGCCCCTGATTCTAGATGCTCAGAGCATATTACAAAGTGTAGAATAGCACATCAGCTTCCTACACGAGGAAGGACACATTTGAATGGCATCGGGATCTCCATTGTTGCAGACATAGGAAGGCTCCCAGGAACATGTGCTTGATGTAGAGGCTCAGGTCCGAGTGTTGGTCCTTCTAATGCTGGTGCAGAAAAGTGGCCAGCCTGCCTGGACCTAGTGAACTAAACCGCAGAACTAAACTGCGGGAATAGTAAGAACATGTTTAGCCCATCGCGGCACTCCGCTGCCTTCGCTTTGCATTTTTGTCTTTCCTTATCTCATTCTGGGGAGCAGTGTGATCTGTCCGCGCAGCTTCCAGGCGCGCAGTAACCCCTCCCGCCGCTCTTGCAGTGGGTGCATTCTCTGCTGCGCTTGTGCGCCATCATCAGCGTCATCTCCGTCTGCATGAACACGCCCGTGACCTTCGAGCACTACCCTCCGCTCCAGTACGTGACCTTCACTCTGGATACGCTGCTCATGTTCCTCTACACGGCCGAGATGATAGCGAAGATGCACATCCGAGGCATCGTCAGGGTGAGTACGTGCGCTTCTTGATTGGAGCTAATAACCACCATGCGTTAGCTTCTAAGTCAGCTTAGTAGCTTTGCCCTATGCCCGTTGGTCAAGCACAGCACGGCTGATGAGTGGGGAATGGTGACTCGGTGTAAGTTTTAATTTGCATATCTCTTTTGAGAGTGAGGTTGAGGCTGATGTTATGTATATAAAGGCCACTTTCAGGTTATATTTTGATAAAAATTTGGGCACTCTGTGTGTGCTGGGGTCCTTAACCTGTTGAGGTGGAAGCTGCTCGTATTTAACGGTCTTTGCTGGTGGGTGTTCCTGGCCAACGCAGTTCTTCCTAGCCCAGATTTTGGGCAGCCTTCGCCTTCTTCCCAGTGTTCTGTTGTATCGTAGGGGAGTGTTTTCTAGTTCTTCTCAAATAGATTTTGCATGTTTTATCTCATATTTACACCCTGGTAGTTTACTTTACCTTTGGTGTGACATCTTAATTTTCCATGATGTATTAATAAAGGCTCTTGAACTCCAGATGTTCTGTTACAGCCTGCTACTTTACTAAATTTGCTGAGTTCCTATATTAGTTGTAGTAGTTTTCCCACTCATTCTTTTGGTATTTCCATGCCATCGTATCCTATGCAAATAATGATAGGTTTGTCTTTCCTTCTAATTCTTATTTCTACATGTTTTCATTGGTTTAGTTGGATCAGTTAATGTTTGCCCACAACATTGTAAATAATATTGAAACAGTGAGTCCCTGGTTTATCAAGGGACTTCTACTGTTTCCTCATTCAGTAATATGAAGAATTTGGGCTGAAATGACATATATTTTATCAGGTTAAGAAAATAAACAATTTTTGAAAATGGTGTCAGGAATAACTTTTAAATTTTATTGGATGCTTTTTTTTTTTTTCTTAGCTATTATAGTCTTGGCCCATCCTATATCCCTGGAAAAATCATTTTGAATGGGTAGTGACATAGTTTGACTCTGTATTAATGCGAAATTTGTCTGTTATTCTAGTCCTTGTTTTAATAGTCCTTGTTTTAAATTCTGTTTAACCATTGTCAGGTTTTGATATCAGGCTTGTCCATGTTTGTGTATGGAATTCACTCTGCGTTCTACAGTAGTCTGACCCTAGTCTAGTAGAAGTGACACCATTTTCTTCATGATTTTGATTTGCATTTCCCCAATGATTACTGAAATTGAACACCTTTCATGTATTTGTTGGGTGTTTCTGTGTCTTCTTTTGAGAAATGTCTATTCAGGTCCTTTGCCCTTTCAAAAACATTAAGCTACTATTGTGGTTGAGTTGTATTAGTACATTAGTCATCCAGATGTGTACTTTAGAGACATACGATTTTTTAGTTGACAATTAAAAGGCTGGGACAAAAAGCACCCAACAGCTAAACTTTTGATCCAGCTTAGTTCAAGCAGGAAAATCATTTGTTACAGTAAAATTATGTTTCTAATTTGAATTTTATTGATTTGCATTTTTGTATAATGTGCTTTGGTTGTACAGTGATGTGAGCAATGACTACACATGGCATGTATATAAGTCATATCATAATAAAGTACATCAGTCCACACAGGGGTGATGCCTTTTACAGGATCTCTTGTGGCTCAAATTCGAATCTTGTCAATAGCTCTATGAGAGATTAAAGAGGAACTATGAAGAACTTGTCTGCCAAAACCTATTTTTCATGAAATAACTTTATTTTTTTCTACTTTGATTCATTTATCAACAACACTCAATTTTTACCCTCTTTGACCAGAACAATTTGCAATTATGTGCTGCTTATACACAACAGGACCAGTGTTTTTCCTGTTTACATGGGAATATTGTGGATATGTGCGTGTGTGTGTCGAGTTCTGATCTAAGCATCAGGTAGACACTCAGTTTATGTGTCGCATCGTCTGGAACACAGTTGTATATTTTTGCTGTTAAAATATTAAATGTTTAATATGCACTGATTTCCAACTAAAATATTTCTAAGAAACAGTCACATTTAGTTATTAAGTAATACCAGTATGTCATATGCCTTCAGTATGGAAGGGTAAGTGTGACTTGATGTATAATATGTCTAAATTTAGGGCTGCTAGTCTTTCATTTTTTGAAGGATGTGTTCCTTGCATAACACCATTTCAGCCCAAATAAAACATTTCTCGAAGTCAGCCATTATATAGTGCCTATCCATCATTCACAGCTCTCTAAAATTATTCCTCGCCTGGTTTGGTAATGTCACATTACCCCTAAAATTCATACTTAGTGCTTAAGCTAATGTGATCTAATAATGCCTAGTTTATAAAATTATCTACAAACCAAGCCCAGAAACTTTACTTTTCAAAACAAAAGTACTGAAATACAGTACATTTTCCATACTAATACAAAAGTACTAGAAAGAGGCTTTCTATGATTGCCCATTAATTTTATCAATCTAGTGGTTTAACTTATTAAACAATGCATGAATACATATTTAAGATACTAATAAGATGGTTAAGATGGATGTGTAATATAAATATGAGTTATATTCTTAAACACAAGCACAATTTGGAAGTTTCCTTTGAATCACTGAGACATTTAGTTTTCATTGAATTAACATTGGTTTACAACATATTATGCTATTTAGAGGGATAGGATCACACCTCCTCCGATGTATGTCACCACACCTCACCCACTGCCAGGACACCCACAATCCTGCCCCATCATTCATTGGGTCCCCTCCAGACTTTATTCTCTGCCCTGCCTCTGTCTTGTAGTCACAATTCAGTAGTCAGATCTCTAGAGTTTTTGTTGGATTTTTAAAAAAGATTTATGCTATTTATTTATGCATGCAAGAACTGGGGAGTAGACCAGAGGTGCAGGGGGGCGGAAGGGTGAGAGGAGTCACAAGAGACAGAGGTGGGAGCAGAGCAGTCAGGTTATCTGAAATCCACTGCTGAGGGGAGTGGCAGGCAGATCGGAGAGCTCTGCTGTGCCATGTGGGTCACTCCTTGGCTGGGCATCGAACTCGTGCTGCAGTGGCTGGCGATTGTTGATAGTGCTGAGACCTTGTGCCATCAGGGAGGCCACCCAGCATTTGTCCTTCTCCTTCTGGTTTACTTTGGTTAGCATCATGCCCTCCAGCCCCATCCGTGTTGCTGCATATGGCAAGTTTATCTTTTCTTATGGCTGAGTAGGGATCCACTGCGCGGATGCAGACATCTTTCTAATGAATTCATCTGTCTGTGGGTGCCTGGCTTGTTTCCATCACTTGGCTAACATGTAATGACCCTCACAGTGAATTGGTCACTGCTCTAGGGGAAGGGACAGAAGGACCAGAAACCCTGTCCTCAGAGAATAGATGGCCACTTGGGAACAGGCTACTGTAGCGGGCGACTCCCCAGCATTTGCTTCCAGTCAGTTCCCGAGAACTTAATAGAGAACATATTTTTGCAAAGTAGGAGCCTGTATTTCCCTTATTCAGCAAGAAACTACTAATGTATTATGGCAGCTTCAGCCAGCTTCTCTAGCTATTGCTCATCACTCTAACACTAGTTAACAAAGTATTGGGTGTTTCTGTAGACAGCATTTTACACACTAACACTCAGTAATCTGAACTGATTAAATACACTGGCAGATGTTCTCTATGACCTAACAGAAATGGGTATACACGCTCTTATGTAAAGAAATATATTTAAGAAACTAAAGAACTAATATGTTAAAGTTTTGTCTACCATATTGAATTGCTGTCATCAGTTGTAAACGGCAATATCACTTTACAAGTCCCTAAAAATGAAAGCATGCTGCTAATTACTGTTTTAAGATGTAAACTGGTAATTGAGACATCAGTCATAAGATGCCTCCTAAATTCAGAAACGTTTAACTGTTTTAGGGAAGTGGGGGCTGTGGAGGGGACCAGACAGTGTGGGTTAGAATTGGTGAAAAGGACCAGTAGACCCAGGTTGGTAGACTCGAGTCCAGAGCCCCTAAGAGGCTAAGGGGAGAAGGCGGTAGGAAAGAAGAAGTTGGTGATGTGCTGTAGGCAGATAATGCCAGCCAAGATTTCACCCAAAAGGATGACAGGGCCAGGGTGCCTTGGCCTCTCCCCCTGCTGCAGGACTCACGGACTCTTACATCTCAGCACACAGCAGATTCGCTGTAGCACTTCTGCTGTTCCCATAGAGACTTGCGGGAAAATATATTTGCAGATATAAATAGTGACCGTATAGACAGTGTGATCTCAGCGAGAGGCCTTTCGTATTTTGTGGAAATGCCATAGTGGTGGCCTGCAAAAGGTGTGGGGTGACACTATAATGAAAAATTCTGCTTGGGGTTATCAGAGAAACCCTGAAGAATGACCAGTGTGAAGTGACGTCTCAGAGGACAAGTCAGTGTGGTTTATGGTCAGCGTAATGGGACAGGAGGCTCGGTGGGACAGCCTGGTACTTTAGAGAGAGCTAGAAACAGATATCACAGATGGGATGCAGAGAGGGCGGGAAGCAGAGATGGCTGAGGAGGGCCCTGCATGGCCAGCAAGGAGCTCAGTTTCCTTCTGTGGGGTTCACATGGGAAGCTGCACCTTCTGATTTATATTTGAAAATTCACCGTGGAGACAACATACTTGATGTACTACAGGAAAGAGAAATTGAAAGTGGAATGTCCTCTGGGCCAGAAAGTCTCAGCAATGATTGGAGGAATGTGCCTGTTGGAAGGATTTCACATCTCTTACAACACCTTCCAAATGCAGGTGTCTGCCCACTAATTCCCACTTTCCCATAATCTGTTTCTAATTGCCTTCCCAGTAATTTCTGTGCCGAGAGGCATTCTCGCTCCCTGCATCCCTGGAGGCGCACTGGACCATTTGGGTGATGTATGTTGGTGCTGCTGTAGAGCATCCCAGGGTTTGCAGGCCGAACTCTCCAGGCAATTCTCAGTTGTCTGTTTTCCATCTGGCGATAGACCTAGGTAAAGGGAGCATGCATCCTCAGAGCACTACTGAAATAATAAATAATAACGCTGAGGCACAGTGACAGATGGGCCCTGGGAACCCCGAACAATAAATCATGTGCCCATGAAACCGTGCACATCATTTTGTAACTGCAAAATAGACTCCTATAAATGTCTTCAGCTTAATGTGCTTGGTTTCTTTGCTTGTTAAGTACTTGCTTGGCAATTTAAGTTATTCACTTAGACTGGATAATTGATTGGCAGCCTCTGAGTGTTTACCTATATAAAAATTGAATGACAGCTCTGGACTAACTCATCTCTGCAGCCCCCTGCTTGCCGATACGGCCGGTAGTTCAAGCTTCTCCTCTCTGCTTTTCTTCCTGATAATCTAACAACAGACAAATCAAGCCTTTCTTTCCTAGCTATGGTGCTGGCTTTGCTGCAGCCCTATCAGGCATTCCTGTGTATAAGATTCTGGTTACACATTTTGGAAGCAGAGAAGAGGGACCGCTTACTATTTACAAATATTGTCACAAACATGCTTCAGTAGAATTCTCTAGGTTGAATCATAGTGGCTTTAATCAGTTACGGTTAAGAGCTTTCAAAATACAAACGGGAGAAAAGACAATTTGATAGATGTATCAAACACAAAATGGAATGTGATAATATATTTCCAAATGAGAATATATTTCAAAGCTGGATTCTATTATATTTATTAAACCATATTTTCAGCATCACAAGCATTATTGATTATCAATAATGATAAACGTGACATCAGTTTCAATTCAGTTATATTTACAACTACATTGAAATGCACACCTTATATAAACCTTGATCCCCTTCCTATTTGTATGGCCCCATCTCTGCTTATTCAGATTGTACTAAGTTAGAAATATCCAGAAAACGTCTCATAATCTCATTTGAGGTATTTCATCACCACACAAGGACAGAATCTTAGTTTCCCAATGTTAAGTTGGAAGGTATTATGACTTTTCTCATCTCGCCAGGAGTCAAATGATCATTTTCCTTAAGGAACAATACTAGTAGTTTCAGTGAACAGATTGACAAATGGAAGCGATCATAAATTATATGCACCGCTGCTTACTGTAGGCTTTGTACTCTGCAAATACTCTCTAAGATACTGCATATGTGCTAACTGAGTTATCATTTCAGACCTGTTGTGTATTTCACTCTGTGCTGGGACCCTAGGGAAACCACTCCAAATTTCCCGATATAAAATTTCAGTGTGCTCCCAGTCCTCAGCACAAACCCAAACATTTACAATCAAGAACAGGACGTTTGGGCCCTCCCTTGTGGCGCAGCTGGTTAAAGCACAGCACTGTGAAGCTTGCTGCAGCTGCTTCAGCACGAGTTCCATCCCCAGCCAGGGAGGTGACCCACATGGCACAGCAGACCTCTCCTGTCTCCCCGCTGCTTCCCTCAGGAGTGTGCTTCATCAGTCTTCCTGTTCTGCTCCCCACTCTGTCTCTGGGTCTCTGGTGAATCCTCTCACCCTTTGCACCTCTGGCCTGTACCTCAGTTCTGTATGTATATAAACAAATAAATCTTTAAAAAAAAAAAAAACTTCTTTTCCAGGGTAGCACCCAATGACAGGGTTAGAGAAATTTTAAGTGGGTGGCCCAAAATGCACAATTAGATCTGTTCAGTTGGCGGGACTGAGGGAAATGCATCAAACAGCCGGATGGGAGTATTGGGTGAGTGACACAGCATGAACGTTGCTTATGTCCATGAACCAATTGTTGCTTGTCGTTTGATGCGTGAGCTGAGATGATGGTCAGGTTAGATTGTGGTTTTGTTGAGAGTGGAGGAAACAGTTGGCATCGCGTTGGAGGGCTTTTCAGGAAGACAGCACAGCGCGGAGAGCAAAGAATACTGAAGAGAAGGTTTTAACATGGTTTCCAAGGTGGGAAAACCTGTTCATGGTTTTTCTCCCCTCTACTCCTATATAACACTGCTAATTAAAGCTTTTGAAGAATATTGACTATCTCCAAGAGACATGGACCAGAAAATAATATGTAAAACTATGCCTAGTGGATTAAAATACGTTGCCTATTTTGCCAGCAAAGTCTAAAGCAGCCGGTTAATTGACCATGACACATTAGCTGCCGCCAGTGTTCTTGGCGAAAGCACTCTGCCACTGTGGATTTCTGGGACGTCCGAGGCAGGAAGCATGCCAGGCGAAGCAAGCAAAATTAATTCCTAATTCACAAATAATTGTATACATTATGTAACAGAAGCGTTGCTAAGCCAGTTTTTGTAATACACGATAATTAGAAATTAGAATGTGTTTGAAGTTTTTTTTAAAATTCTGATCTCCACTGGCGCTTTTAAGTGAGTTAAAGTAGTCCATCCTTTTGCATAGTTCAGAACACACTTGGGGTCAGCTTGGCGACATCCACCGCGGTCACAAACAAAGTTCTATAGTACAGAATCACTACAGCCAGCCGCTGTGTGTGGGCGCTAGCTTTCCATTCAGACGTGGTGAGGCCCATGGCTATCAAATCTGGCTGCATTTGTGCCAACTGTTTGTGAAAGTTAAAGTGTTTACCTTTTAAAATTTTAATTTTGAAAATCTGTTTGAAAAAATGGAAAGCGCGAGCGTTAATCAGAGGACACATATTGGATCCAGGTGAAAAGCTTGTCTTCCCCCGCTCTCGTCCTGGCGCTTCAGTTCTGCTCCTGGGAAGCACCGCTGCTTAGCTTCACCTTTATATTTTGAATAATCTTCAACATAATGAAAAAATTCTCCTCCTGTACCTTATTGAGTATAATTCATGAGTAGAGCAAATCATCAGCATCTAAAGAAGTTATCATATTAAAATGCATATAACAGTTTTTAATGACAAAAAAAGAAATGAAGTGATAATGCTTTTATGGGGAAGATGCGTATAAACTTTTGTTAGCCTGATTGTGTGCAGGTGAACCCAGCGATCTGTAACAGTTTTTTCCCCTGTCTAACATTCACTTTTAATTGTTCCTATTTTTAAAATAGTTCTCTGTTGAGGTCCATTACATATAGTTTTCATTTGGGGGATTTTTTTCATTTTTTAATACAGTCACAGGTATGCTTAGTTCTTCCAATAGAGACCAAGTGCTATTTTTCTCTTTTTGTCTAACACACAAGTAAAGAACACATTTTAAAAATAAAAGCCCTTTTGAACATACTCACTTATTTTTATTCATAACAGTTGTCAACATATAATGTACTGCATAGTTTTCATTTTTAAATCAACTGAGACTGTGGGTTACATCAGGGCAGGAGACTTTCTTTGGCTCACTGGTGTATCTCTGCGGCCTTATACTGATACAGAGCAGTCTCTGCGCATGAGTGAGTGACTGAACAAGCCAAGGAATTGATTTAATGAACTGAGCAGCTACATGGAAACTTCAGAGTACAACTTTAAATAATCGGCATGCTATTTTCTTTTTTTGAGTATTAACAATTAGGCTCAGAAGAAACTGGACTTTCTTTTTATTTGCAGTTAATTGTGCACTGCACAGGCAAACACGATACCTCTCCTAGCAGACGCTTTGTGAGGGTTTTGAAGACAATCACCATATCCTGAAACTGTTTGTTTCCTATTTAATTTGCATGCATATGTGTTTTCATCATCACAGGCATCCTGAGATTCACTTTTATTTTCCATCAAGTATAAATCAAATAATGAGCATCGCACTTAATTTAGTAGACTCATTGTCCAGCTGGCCACCAGCGAATCTCTGTCTCCACATCTCTTTTGTGGGTCTTTTCAAATGCTTGGTTTGGTTGATGATCTTACTACTGATACATTTACTTAGAAATTAGCACTATTTTCTCTAAACTCTTCATAGACGTATTCTCCCCATCTTTCCCACCTTGACTGTAACTTTAGTGTAAGTGCTCTGTGTAGGGCCTGTGGGAAAGAGTTTTTCTCTGAGCTTCTTGGACTGTTTTTGGCGATGACCTGCCAATACAGGTGTCTGGTAGAGTAAACTTGTCTCCTTGGGGTGTGGACCTCGTGTGGGAGGCAGTCCATAGCATGTGACCTTGATGTATAGTTCTCTGGCCCGAGCACATATTTCTATAAACTGTTTCACTAGGTTTCCATCATCTCTGTAATGGTGGTGCCTCCTTGGTGTTTGCAAAATTGAGTTTCTACCTCACAACTAAGTCAGATAACTTTCCCTAAGTTACTCATCATGCCATTAGCCTTGGAAACAACATTAAATGTTTCTGGAAACTTCTCAAGGAGACTTTCTGAGTCTTTTTTACTAAGCATGGAAGGTCCCAGAAATGATTTTTTCCCCTAAATATCCTGCAACATGTTTGATCATTTTTGTTTTTTAAATCTTGGAGTGATGTTCCTATTTTTATTTTTGAAGAGGATTCAGTTAGAGCCAATAACGTGACCCAATTCGAAATTGAGTTTCACGTAGAACTAGTGGTTTAATGGAGGAGTCCTGATAAAGCAATGGTCTCTCTAGGGTTTCCAGTTCTAACCTCATCGGGCTTTGTTTTGTCTTTCCAAAGAAACTTTTTTTATAAAATACTTTTTTTTTTTATCATGACATACACTCTAATGTCAGAACAGTTTCACTGTTAGCAAGTGGAAGTGGCATGTCTTCTTGATCTTTGCACTACCTATCTAATCTCAACTGAATATGTTTACCTTTGAAAATAAAGGCAAATTTCTTCTTCATTTTCAGTGTTACTTGGGTCAATTCCTGGTTAATATTCCACACCTGGTGATTAATCTTGCAGGCTTAAAGCCTTCACCTGAACATTGACTACTCTTGATTCTTGTAGCAAGAGACTTAACCTACCTATTTAGTACGGTGGCGTCTGGTTCCTTAAGTGTAGAAGCTGTGTGGTTAAGAGAAGAAAACACCACTATTTTACCTTCTCATGAATTTAAAATTTTACACAAAGAGTTCTGAAGTTCCCAGTGTTTTGTAAATTATTTTCTTCATATGCAATGCCATTTAAAATGCTCGAAGTATTTTTTAAGTGTGCTTTTCCTTTTTCAAGTCTGTTCAATTATAAGATAAAACTATGGAAGGACTTTTCTCAGTTAACACTGACTTCCCTCCACAGATGTTCCTTTAATATATTCATTTGTCTGATTATGTCTTGTTTATTTTTAGGGGGATAGTTCCTATGTGAAAGATCGCTGGTGTGTTTTTGATGGATTTATGGTCTTTTGTCTTTGGGTTTCATTGGTGTTACAGGTAATTATAAACTTTTTAATTACCAGGGGGTATTTTTCCAAAATGGGAATGAGTTTTAATTGAATAAAAATAATTCAAATATCTGTATATTAGCAGTAAATAGATAATTTCCTGCAACATTTACTAACAGTTAATGTTATTAAACATTAATAACATTACTAAAACATTAATAGCTTAATAACATTAATTAAAAATTAATAGTTTAATGTTATTTCACTAACATTGTTATTTTAAATGCTTATTAATTATTGATGTATATCCTAATTTTAAGTTTCATTATTATCAATCATTTGTGATTTTCTGTGAATTAGACATGAAAGGCCAACACTATAGGAAATTATTTCTTATTAGATAAAAATATATTCATTGAAATAAAGGAAGGAACATGGTTGAAATTTTTCATTTGTACAATAAAAAATGAGTTTCAAAATTAAAATTCTAGTCTTTTATGTTAGTATATGTATACTGAGAAATATAACTATTAATTTAATTTACTATGTAGCAATATTAAAATGTCTTACTATGATAATGGTGAATATATATCAAAGGGCTTAAACAAGGGAATTTTACTGAGAAACAGTAGAATTTCTCCAATGCATTCATTCGGGCTTGCTTTTGCATTTAATTCAGCTAAGTTACTGTAGTAATTAAAAATTTCAGAACAAAAGAAGCCCATTTTCCACCCTACAAATTCATCGTAGCAGTTATTTCCTAAGTCTCATTTCTCCAATAAGTTAGCTGCAGCCTGCATGTTCATGTCTTTTATTAATAATTAACATGTAATTGACATTTCTTCATTATCAATTTTCCTGTTAGTAAACGATACAAATCTTTTTCATAATATTTTGAACCTTTTCTACATTATGTCATTGTAGATATGCAAAATATTCCACTGGAGAACATAATAAGTGAGGGAGATTTGGCATACATATGCTCTGGCACTTGTTTTTAATAAAAGCCACACCTTGGTACATTATCTGTAAATGAGCAGATATTGGTCATGCATTTGTTTCTTTTAAGACAGGTCAAAATGTACTGAAAAGGAATTGGTATGGGTGGAAAATAATGTAGAGTCAAGTGTACTGGTGGCACATTTTGATGCTGGGCTGTGAGCAGGGCTAAAGGGAAAGTTGATTCTCCTCTGAATTCTCAGGTGTTTGAAATCGCGGACATAGTCGACCAGATGTCGCCCTGGGGCATGCTGCGCATCCCGCGGCCGCTCATCATGATCCGGGCCTTCCGGATTTATTTCCGATTTGAGCTACCAAGGACCAGGATTACAAATATTTTAAAGTAAGCACTGTTGTCGCATAAGGGGGAAAGTTTCTGGAATTTTGGTAAAGTCTTAGCTGCTTAACCTACCTTTTCTCCCCAGGCGGTCAGGAGAACAAATATGGAGTGTTTCAATTTTCCTTCTGTTCTTTCTACTTCTTTATGGAATTTTGGGAGTTCAGATGTTTGGAACATTTACCTATCACTGTGTAGTAAACGACACAAAACCAGGGTAAGTTTCTCAACTCGCTGCTTTTAATTAATAAGGATGTTTTAGGAATTCTCATGAGAAAAACCCCCATGCCTAAATTTAAGTCATATAACATATATGATTATATATACAATAGCCTATTAATATTGATTTCATATTATTTATAAATATAAGTATGTAACATAAGTATTTAAAATATATGCATATATAAATGTTTACATAATGTATAAAATATACATATTTTTATCTCTTTTCTATATTATCTATTTCCTCAATATTGTTCATTCTTTTAAGACTAGTATTCAAGACAGGTCAGACTGAAAACATCACTCTGGGATAGTCAGTCTAGCAAACTTACAGGTACATTTAGATTTCTTCCTCAGTGTGGCAGAATGCAGCGTGAACTCGCACAACACCACCAGTGTGTTTTCAGTTATGTCTTTTGTGGTTTTAATGCCCAAGCTCTGAAGTGTTCACTTATAGAGGACTGAATTTAAAGGATTTAGAGCATAAATACAACAGAATACTACTCAACTATAACGAAAGATGGGATCTTGCCCCTTATAGGAACAGGGAGAGAACTTAAGGGGGTTCATGTGAGGTGGAGTTATCCAGAAAGAGAAAGAGAAATAGTTAGGTGATTTAACATATGTGAGTAATATAAAAAAACAAAGCAGATCAACTGATAGAACAAAGCAAACTAGTAGACATGGGTGACCAAACTAAGACCCAGAGGCAAAGAGATTGGGAGAAACAGTGAAGAAGGGTGTCAGGCATAGGATAGTGTTTTACTTTTTTGTTTTGTTTTGTGTTTTTTCTTAAGACACACACACACACAACAAAACTCCAAACTGTGCTTGGCCACGGGTAACAGCCCTAGTTCATGCCACCATTTCCCCCACTCATTTCCTCTTTCCCTCTAGTTTTCACTTACATTTTGATATTTGAAAATTATTTTTCTCTCCTTGAGTCCAAGGCTGTGTCCTGTCACCTTTTATCCCATAGATCTAGTTCCTGGCAGTGAAAGGAGTAGGAGTCGGTGGCGTTCACTGGCCAGCTCTCCCTTTGTGGCATTCCCAGGTCTTTCGTGTCTGTTATCCTCACTGCACTGTGAGGGCTTGAGGCTGTTTGGGAAAAGGTGGAAGAGATCCTCACCACTAGCACCTAGAGCCCCAGGATACTGCTCAGTAGTTGGTTACTGAAGGGGAGGTTCATGATATATTTCCACAGATATCAATTTATGGAAACTTGATAGAAAAGAAGAAATTTAAACAGGAATAAAAGCAAGAGCTAAATGCAACAAACGAGAAGCGGTTCAAAATTAAAACATCAATTAAAAAAAATTAACAGCAGAGAAAAGCCATCAGTTAGGACCAGCACAGGGAAGGGAAGGGGTAGGAAGCAGTGAGGAAGAGCATGGACTGTGTGGGTGAGGGAAGAGCCACATGTGTGCAGGAAAACCTGTGGGTAGTTTCCTTTTTTTTCTTAAGTGAATGTAGGTTGTCGAATATGTCCAGATTGTCTGATGAGTGAATATAGAGGTGGAAAAAGATGCCGTGTGGGTGGAAGACAATGGATAAAGAACAGTGAAAGCTTCTGGATTAGAAAGCAGCTGTGCTCTAACGCCAGCGTTTCGCATTATCATTTTATTAATAACCGAATCAGAGTGTGAGCTGCAGAACTTGTAGCACAGCTAGAATATCAAACATCCCGCTGGCAGGCTTAACTTTGACTGTGAGATTTCCCATACCTGGGGAGATGGTGCACAGGTACTGGGAACTCAGGGCTCTGTGGTCACTCAGTGAGTGCCCTTCACCAGTGCCTCACTAACACTGCTGAGAAAGGAGTGTCTTTGCAAAAGGACATTGTCTTCTGAATGTTAGCTCCAGCTCCTTGCTGTATTCCTAAAATGGAGCTCACCTTGACAAGAATTTCTGGTCACTTGAGGCAGCAGTTAATCTGCATTTTCTCTTTCCTATATTTGTAATATCTGCCAATGACAATATATATGGACACATATTTTGCCTTCTTTTTGTGTGACTTCATAATTTGAGAAGAAAATACATAACTAACCACATAGTAGTAATATTATCCATAATAACAATGGAATAACATCAATAATTCATTTGGAGGATCTATCATGTATACCTTTTTTTAAAAAAAAAAGATTTATTTATTCATACAGAACTGGGGTACAGGCCAGAGATGCGGAGGGTGAGAGGATTCACCAGGGACAGAGTGGGGAGCAGAAAAGGCAGATCGATGAAGTACACTGCTGAGGGGAGCAGCGGAAGGGTCAGGAGAGGTCTCCTGGGGAGCAGCGGAAGGGTCAGGAGAGGTCTCCTGGGCCATGTGGGTCACCTCCAGGACTGGGGATAGAACTCTCACTGAAGCAGCTGCAGCCAGCTTGCAGTGCTGTGTCCTAACCTGTCTTGCCACCAGGGAGGGCCAGGTGTACCATTTTAGTTTTAATTTTCAGTTCTGAGTTAACTGAGTTTTAAATTTCAACTGAGAAGCAGGAATATTCTTGATACATTTTACCATTAATTCCATCCCAGACATTAAATTATATTTAGAGATTCAAAAATGTCCAAACTCAAAGTACATCAAAATCTCAATTACAAACAAAATCTCCAACTGTCCTGTTTCCTTTTCTTGCTTCTGAACCTGAAATTTCTCATCGCCATCTCTGAATCAGACACTAAGCCCCGGCTGGCCGTTTGTGGCAGTGACCGAAGTTGGCAGGTGCTGTCATGACCTCATTTCCCTTATTGTCCTTTAACAGTAGTTTCCCTTCTGCTCAGTTAATTTGCATGTTCTGTTGTCCAATAGTGGGTGGGTTTTCAGGTCGAGATCTGCTTGTTCAAAACCTGTGTAGACCTGGTTTCAGAAATGATCTCTGGGAGTGCTTACCTTTACTCTGTGTGTCGAAGAGGATAAGTAAGGAAGCAAAATGGAGATGATTTTGTTAAAGCCAGATAGAAGGAAATGCCCACCATTACCCCCCCTACATTACTGGGAAGGCTTTAGATTCTTCTCTGATAATGAGTGGTGACCCAAGGCAATTGCAGAACAAGTAATGAGATTTGACTAAGCAAAGCAGTTCAAATCCTAGAGAGGTTGAGAAGAGCAATAGCCTGTGGCAGGAACAGGTGTTGCAAAATGCCAAATGTGAAGGCAGACATCTCCCTGAAGCTAAAAGAGGAACATGTCAAAATGAGCTGGTAGGTGAGGGAGAAAAGATGACACCTTATTATCAGTCCTGAGAAAGGAGAGAAATTTATTCATAGGCTAGTCTCAGAGGGTGAGATCCGATTCCCAAGAGTGAAAGAATTAGAAAAACCTCAAGGTAAGTCAATGTGAGTGTTAAATATATAGAAATTCACTACCCAGAGATCAGGATTCAACAGCAGTGATGGAAGATCATGAACTTCAAGACCCAAAGATGGGGACAGGAGCATACCCCAGATGCCCCCTCCCTTCTTAGAATTCGGTGTGACCTGTGGTATCACAGCCATCACTGACAGCTTCCCTGGGCAGCTTATCAAATACCAGTAAGACATAGTCTAGAGAAAATTTAATGTGATGTTTTGGAGGTTTTTACTGAGGGTACAAATAAAACTTAGGCTTACCCTTTAGAATACTAGAAAATCAGTGAACTGCTGTCTTATAAAATCAGTTACAAAGTCAAATGGAAAGGCCAGAAGAATTCAAAGTAGAAATAGAATGAAGGACTTAGAAAATTAGGTTTTTAATTTTGATGGCTGTTATCAAGGGAAAACTCGATCAGAGTACATAAAAGTGCACCTCCCATTCACAGTGACCTGTGAAACCTGGATTTTTAGTTAAACTTATGAAGCATGCCATTAACTTAGAAGATTCTGGCAGAGATGTCTGCCAGGTTGGGGAAGTGGTTCTGGAAGGACTTTGAAGAGTTTTATACCAGGAACATTTTCTTTAAAATATTGAATTGGTAACATGCTGATGGTCCATGTATGGTTCAAATTCATTAACAGCAATATTTGCAGAGCACCCACCTCTGAGACTTTGCTCTTGAATTATGAAAAGACTTACCCCATTTTATAAATGAAAACACAGCCACAAAGGAGTTAAGGAAATGTCCATTTGGTAAAAAGGGTTTGAGCTCGGTCGTACTTACCCCCAAGCCCATTCTTATCAAGAAGCTTCTTCAGAACCATGACTCATATGGTCATGGAACCAGGAACCGTACAGGTTCACACACACACACAGATCCACAGTCATCTACAGATACTCCTGCTAATGTGTCCTAGAGAAAAGCAAAGTCCGTGTTCCATCTGGTTTCTCTCCCCATGGAGATGTTACATTCCAGGCAGTTCAGCCTCCTCTGAATCCATAAGTTTGTGAATTATAAAACATTTAGATTATTCTATACATCTTTTAAAAATCATTTTATACACCTATCTCAAAGACGTGGACTACGGAGCCAACAGTTAAACCAACACTCTATTTGGAAGTAAATTTTTCAGATGAAATATAAGAAAATATTTCAGACTAAACCAAAGACCTAAGGAGTAATCAATATCAGGATAATTAATATCAGAATTTTCACCAGGGTAGCAAAAATTTACAAGATTCTTCACTATAAAATATGAAAATATGCAGTGGAAAGGGTCTAAGAGCAATTGAGTGATTTATTTTGGTCACTGACCAATGTGCCACTACTTTTGACCTTTTATTTATTTCTCAAAAAGAGTAAGACTCTGGTTATGGTTAGTGGTGAACACGTTTTAGTGAGCAGTTGGTATCAGTTATTTTCTGATTTAATCCTCATAACAATAACTGAGGTGTTCTGCTCGCTTTGTACACCTTATAATACAGTTAAGGAAACTGAACTTCAATGAGGTTTAATCTGCCAGGATGAAGCAGCCTGTAAGCATGGAAGTAGGGTTCAAAGCTTCCTGTGCTTTTATTCATTTGTAATTCAGTCCATGTCTGAGGTGATCTTCAACGTATCTGTGTCCAAGATGTTTGGATGAAATATTTGTTTCCCCTTCAGCTACAAGGAATATCTGCTAAGGAGACAAGTTTTAATGGGGTGGGTGAGTAAATGGCATAGATCATTAAGAGTTGGATTCTGAAATGATTTACTGGCATATTCTGTGTGAAATGAGGGACCCTGTCAACACAAGCCCTGGCAAATAGTGTTCACTTTTGTGGCAGCTGTTGAAATTGCAGCATTTTTTGGAAACCTCAGGCTCCATGGTCTGTTTGCTTTTCCCAAGCCTACCACAGCACCCAGTGCATTTGCAGGATTCGTTTCTAGGATGGTGTCTGACGATAGAGCAAATTACTGAGTTTTTAAAAAATGCAGACTCCACACCACATCTGTGGGATTGCATTTATAGGCAGGGCTGAGAGTCTCAGATTGGCCAGGTGAGAGAGCAATCTTTGAAAGTGTTAATTTTACATGAAAGCCCCTGAAATATGTTTAGGTTGGCACACACATGCTCCTTAGAATATAAATCTTGAGTCTTCACAGAAATGCTAACTCTTCAGTAGGTATTCACAACTCTACCCTGGTGGTAACTGGAGCATCCTCTGCCCCTACTAAGGATAGAACCCTAGAAAAAAAATATTTAATTTTGCTTTTTTTACTGAATGATGTATTCAGTTCTTTATGGCTTTGTCTGTCTAGTAGCTTGGGAAAAGATGAGGGATAGAAACATGTTGAAATTTCCTTAGTTTCACAGTAAGGGAAATTCATGTCATCATTCTGTAGAAATGTACAGGATTTACTTGTTTATAAAAAATGGCACAATGTCAATATTACTTCCTAGCACATCCTATTTATCTTATCTGGCAGTTTCTCTAAAAGTCCAGGCAGAGCAATTAAATTTTTTTTTAAAAAAATCAATAAATGGCTTCTTCTCTGTAAGTTCCATGGTGGGATTAGTTTTCCAAGGCATCCAGCATTAGAATTAGCCAGGCCAGCTCATGGGGGATGGGGTAGGCTTCATCAGCCTCAGGGAGGAGGCTTAGTGGGCATGAAAACAAAGACAGGGACTTCTCTTGGGTGGACCCGAAAGGCAGGAACAGCAGAGCAGCTTTGCTGCCTGAACAGCAGCGAGAGGAATGACAACGAAGTGGAGACTAGGCTTTCAGAGAGAGAAGGATCCTTGTTTTCAAGCCCTCTCAATGAGCAAGACAGGCAGCAACTAAGTGTCAAAGACCATAGTCAATATTCTCTTAGGTGCAAAGATGTATGTCTGTGTTCATCTATGTTGAACTCAGTTCATGGGTTTAGCTATAAGTGTGCTCTTCTATTTGTATTTCTTCCAGAACATAGAATATAAACGAGAAAGAAAATGCTCACGATGCCGTAAATAATGACAAGTCGGTCTTAGGGTGTCTGTGGTTATCTGTTGCCTATGGATTTGTTTGGTCTGTGCTTACTTCTCTGAATCCTGACAATTTCCTCATCAAACGCAAACTTGAGGTGAAAAAGAAAAAAATGTTACCTTGGCTTCTGTGAGTGTCTTTACAAGTCATGGATCCAACCTAGCTCCTGAGAATCATCATTTATCTTGCTTATCTTTAGTTCATATAGCTGAGGGATAGACACGCTGTGGTCTGTCAGGGGAAGGTTGGTACCTTGTCTTTTGCCCAATATGGAAGTCTCTGAGGGTGGCGATTAAATTGCTTGATATAGGAACAGTTTCATTGTTTATAACCCCAGAGAGAAAGCTGTGCTGTTCACCCCTGCCTCTGACAGGTGTCAACCCTCCTGCCCTCCTCTGTCCCGAGCTTTGACGTTCCCACTTCCCAGAATGCTGAGCCGTGCATCTCATCTAAAACCCATGTCTGCTGATGCTTCGATCGTCCCTGGGAGCATCACCCACTGGACATTTATCTCATTCCCCAAAACCCGCATGGTGCCCCTCCTATGCCAGGGGCACAGCCGAAGCACTCCCGCACTCGCTGTGCACACGGACACTCTCCACTCCCTCCCTCACTAGGTAGTAGAGTCACCATGTTGGAAATACCATCTCTGTCATTTCCATTCCTGCATGCTCTATGCCATAAAACAGACCTGTCAAAAACAATTATTTGGAATGAATAAGCACACAAATGAAATAAAGTGACCCCAGTAAGAATGGGAAAACAACGTCTGAAAAGAGGCTAAGCAGTAATAAGCATAGCTATGTTCATAAGTGACAGTAATTACAAAAGGCCAGCACTGTGTGTGTTCAACAAGCAATGGCAGCAGCAGATGTCAGAGCGAACGGCGGCCTGTGACTTACGAAGAGGCAGATCTGACCATAACGCCTTGAGCAGCTGCATTTGGCATTGGTGAGAACAGAACATGTAGCACACATGCTTTGCTTGACGCTGGCTCCCTTCTACATGAATGAGCAATGAAATGTGTCTGTGTTGTTTTCTCAAAGTCTTTTGTGTGTGTATCCAAATAATCTCATTTGCAGATAAGAAAACAGAGGCTTACATGGCTAAGATGGCTCCCCCAAGGTCATTAGGGTGGTTAGTGGCTGAATGTGTTGCAATGCATAACAGTACTGGCCAGCAGGAGTAGCCATTCCTAAAACATACACCCCATACACCCCAAAGTACTGAGGTGTTGCAGGGGGGCTGTTAGAAACAATTTTGGCAAACTCCTACATACATTCTTTGGTAAATAAGGTAATTTTGTTTGGAATTTAAAAAATATGGCAGGCAGATCATGAAAGCCTTCTGAACGACAGTTAACTTTTCACAGGATTCCAGGACTGATTTTGAGCCATGAAACTGCTAAAGTCAGAAATGAAAAATATTGAAAACCCATGCCTATTTGGGGGTTTCACACTAGAAAAGCTATGTATAAGTGACAGGATCCAGGTGTTGAAGAATTTCTTCCACAAATCCTTTACAAAATGAAGAAATAAATCAACAATAACAATAGACTTAAATAATAGTGGAAAGAAAGACATATTCATTCATTCATAAAATAATGATTAAGCATCTGGCCTGTATTAGTCAGTCCTTCCTTCTTGCAAGGAAACAGAGCCAACAGCAGGCATCTAGAGAGTTATTTCAAGGAATCAAAACCCAAAACTTTCAGGGCTGAAAATTTCAGGTGATATTGATAATGTGTTGATATTGAGGTTTCTAGTCCAGAGGCAATTGAGAGAGAAAGCCTTTCTTTTCGGGGAAATCCTAGTCATTTCTCTTCAAACCTTAGCTGGTAGGAGGAGACCCACCCATCTTATGGAGCGACATCTGCTTTACTCAGATTTTTTACTGATTTAAAACTAATCACATCTTAAAAATACTTCCCCAGCAGCAACGATCCTGGAGTTTGACCAGGTAACTGGGTGTCACAGTCTAACCAAGTTCATACCTAAATTTAACTATCACAGACTGTGTCAAGGACAATATGGAATTTGAGATTATTCTAGGGAGCAGTCAATTTGGAGGACACTCATGAGCAGGGGCCACACAAACTTGAAGTGTGTCCCAAGTTCCAGAAATAACAAGGGAGGGTGTTTTGAGAAGTTAGAACAATGAAATAAACCCAATACAGGAGATTTAGGATAGCTCCCTGAGACAGTGCATTCAGGCTGGAACCTGAAGACTGAAAAATGGGGCCACCAAGCAAAGATGGAAGGAGGGACTTCCAAGCAGAGGCAAGGCCCTGGAGAGAAGGAGCTTGGCAAGACCTGGATGGGCCATTGTAACTGGACATGAGGACGATGGGGGAGGGCCAGGAGCTGGCTCTTCCAGCATCACTTCCATCATATTCCAGACTTGCCCTGATGGATGGAAAGCAAGTTTGTGATTATGAAAAGTCGCTGGATTATGCTCTGTAGCACTAGCAGGACTAGTGGTGGATACAGCAGGCTGGAGGATGGTGTGTGTAGAGGGGAACTAGAGAGGGTTGAATGAGCTCCAGAGATACCATGGAAGACATTTAGCGGAACATGCAGGTTATTTGTGAGAACTGAGGGTGCAGGAAGCATCCGGAGATTCTGCATTTCAAGCTTGTGCAACACTGGATCATGGCACTCTGGCTCTGTTTGTCTTCAGAGACGATGTCGGGAAAGGAGTCTGTTCAGAATACGGTGCCCAGAGCCTGGATGTGCTTGTGATGTGCCCAGGTGAGCAGTCTAGTTGGCGCTTGAACAAGTGTCTTTGATGCTCTAAGCAGACATGTAGGATGAGAGAGTTTTGAAACTATGCAAGTGCAGGAGCAGAAGTCTTAAAAAGGAGAGGGAGGGCCCTCCCTGGTGGCGCAGCGGGTTAAAGCACAGCACTGAGAATCTGAAGCCACTTCCGCATGAGTTCGATTCCCGCCT